>NC_137837.1:66918808-68125475 GCF_948465745.1 Chenopodium album | reverse complement strand
CTGCTGACTCTGTTCAGGTTTTTTTTTTCTATCTCAATTTAATTGATTTTGTTTTTGCTAATTGTTGTTTAAAGAAGTTTATTAACTAGAATATTTCAATTTCTTGGGATTTGTTTATAAATTTTATGTAATTGTTCTTAATTTTGTGTTACTGTGTCATTTTAATATTGTGTGAGTGAAGTTATAGTGCGAAATACATTACTTATCATATAGACTAAGGGGGTGTTCGGCAAAATATAGCCGTGAAGGTAGCGGTAGCTGTCGAGGTAGTAGTTGTTAGCTGTGTAGGCAGCTAGGCAGCTGTTAGCTGTGAAGATAAATAATTTAAAAAACTATAGATTAAATTTTCAACAGCTACTTGAAAAGCTACCTCTAATTTCAAAAGCTAATGTTTCTAACTTTTCACAAAAGCTACCTCCACCACTAAAAGCTACCCTAACCACTACTTTGCCAAACACTCACATTTTTTGTTGAGTAGTGGTTTGACAAGTCAAACCACTAAAAGCTACTCAAAAGCTAACGCCGAACACGCCCTAAACTCATTCCATTATTTTTATTATGTGATTTGTACTGTGATATTGTGATATGGTCGATATTCAACAAAGTTTAATAGAAGAATTTTATTCATTCCGTCTCAATTTGATAGGCCACATTTTGTTAGAGGTCAATTCATTTGACCTTTTATAACTAGTATTGATAATATAGAATTGTTGAGAACAAACATGTTATTATCATGGAAAAATTGGCCACAACGCCCTAAAGTATGGCTTAGGCACTGAGCACCCTGAACTATGCGTAGTAGCCAAAACACCAACAACTATGGTGTTAGGTGTGACGTGTGCTTTAAATGAAGATGTCCGACCACTTATTTTATTGGAGAAGGTGAATCCATGGGTGCGAAGTAGATGGAAGACTACATAACTGTTCTAGAAAGTGAAGATTCACCTCTTCTTGGTGTAATAAGTTGCCGGAAATTTTCATTTATGGTATGCATTGCATCTAATATCATAGTTGGTGGTGTTTTGGCTACTATGCAAAGTTCAGGGTGCTCAGTGCACCTAAGCCATACTTCAAGGTGTTGTGGCCAATTTTGCCTAGTATTATTTGTTTTTAAAGTAAGAGTTTTATGGGAAAATATATACTTTGTATGATTTAATTTGTTTGCTATGAAAGGTTTGTTTTATCATTTTAAAAAAAAAAAGTTAAGTGGGATGGACCAATGGAGAGAGTAGTATATGTTAATGTCTATTTTGAAACGGAGGAAGTGCCACTTAAATTGATTATAGCTAATTATGCTTTACTACAAAATTTTCCGGATTCGAAATTTAGCTGTAGAGTTAATTGTCCCCAATCACTCCCCATCAGTATTTTGCCATTTTTGGTATTGCTACTTTCCTGAATATAATGATGGTATAATCATGTTCTTATCTCTGGAGGCAAGTTGCTCTGAGTTCCCTTATCTTTTACTTTTGTTGCATATGACATCTTTTTGCTGTTGATCACTTAATGATGTGTTAATTTTAATTAGTTTTCTTCTGATGATTTTCTCCATTTTTCCCTTATTTTTGCATGATACAGGTCTATCAAGGTCTTGATGTTGGGTCTGCAAAACCTTCACCTAGTGAGCGAAAGGTGCCTTTGATTTGTTTGTTACAAACAAATTAGTTGTTGGCAATATTGACATGCTTTCATAAGATGATTTTGTGTTTAACATAATTAAGCAAATGTGTTAGAACATATTTTATCTTTATCACATAGTAGTTTTTGAATTATTTTTTTTCCGTCCTTGTCCTGATTAGGCATTGTAGGTCTGTAGGAACCCTTTGGTAAGCAGTTGATTTCGTTACTTCTTTCAACAGCCATTTTTCACTCTTTTTTTTTAATCAATTTTGTTTAATTATTTTTCAGGAGGTACCTCACCATTTGTTGGACATGTTGCACCCAGCTGAAGGTAGAAATGAGAGCTACATACTATATCTGCTTAATGAGTGACTGCTAACCTAACCTAATGCAGAAGCCTGTAAAAGTGTAAATCAAATCAATTTTGACAAAAATCATTTTTTGTGAGGAACAAAACTTCTCTAAAATTTTGAGCTATTGGATGAATAGTCTTTTAACATGCATATGTGCCTACACTGGATAAAAATGAATCAAAGTGCATGTAATTAAGTATATGCAAATGATTGATCCTTCTGATTGTAAAATACAATGGCCAATTTATGTTGCTTTGTATCTTCATTTTAATTCTTGTACCTCCCATATTTGTAGAATATTCTGTTGGTCGATTTTATGATGATGCAAGGCAAGCAACAAGAGATGTCCTTAACAAGGGCCATGTTCCTATAATTACTGGAGGAACTGGTTTGTATTTGCGTTGGTATGTTTCTACAATTTCTATTTTTTGTTTGGATGAGCTTTAAAAGTTCATTTTGCATTAAGTTTGCTGTCACACAAAAGACAAGATGCATAGTATCTCATGGATCATATTAGCTATACTTGTTTTCTACAGTTGGGTAATGCATCGTGGAACCTTGAATGTGAACTATAAGTTTCCTCTATAGATATTGCATTCTCTAATATTATTTTAAGGTTTCAACCAAAGCTGAATGTGGTATTTGGTTCAGTTGAGCATACCCTGGGTAATTGTAAGAGGATGGGTTCATTATAGAGATGTCACGAATTGTTTTTCAAATGCTAGGTTCATCTATGGCAAACCTGATGTTCCAATAGCATCGCCCAATGTTACTTCCCAAGTGTATGCAGAGCTTGAAAATTATAAATATAATGGGGATTGGGATGCAGCTGTAAAGTTGGTGCTTGAAGCGGGAGATCCGAACGCCCCGTCTTTACCAACAAACAATTGGTATCGCCTACAGCGTAGCCTTGAGATTATTAAGGTTTAATATTTTCATTGTCATTTTATTATCTGGCTGACAATCAAAGTACTTCCTCTAATTTCATTTCCATTTATATTGTAATGCCAAGTGTGATTTGAGCCATAAAGAAGATAAACTAAGTTAGATAAATCACCTTTTCACTTGTTATAGATAAAGAATTAGAGCGAATCATACTGCAAGGTTTTGTTATTGACTTTATGGTGCGTTGTTCTTTTCTAAATTTTTTCGAACCTTGAAAAAGCTATATTCTCCACTAATAATTTTTATGTTGTATTAAATCATAACCTGGCTAATTAGGTCAAGCTGCCAGGCTAATTAGCCAGGTCATTGGCTGGTTTAGCTAATTTTCTGGAAACATAGGAAAGTGCACATGCCTTAACTGAGATCCTATGCTCTTAAAAATCCTCTATTTTCTATAATTCTCCTAACCTCTGAACTAGGTTACTAATTCTCTATCAATGAGTCTTCTGATAATATTCTGATTTCATTTAAGTTATATTGGAAGCCTTCCTGAGTATTTTAAGGATTGTCATGGTTTCATGTTGTAGGAAAAGGAGCATATAAACCTGCCTGATTTCTCCATGCTTTCTCCTATTTCCACTTTTTTATATTTCCTGTCCGTTTTTGGTAGGGTAGCTCTATACTAACTAAGCAGTTGATAAAAAAATAAATAAATAAATAAATAAATAAATTATTAAATGAATGTTCTTTTACCTGGCAGTCTTGTGGATCGCCTCCATCAGCCTTCCAAATGCCATATGATTCCTACAAAGAGAAACTCAATTTAGCTGCAACGGATGATTGTCAAAACATGGATGGAATGCAAGGGGGGCAATTAAAAGAGCTAGAATATGATTTCATTTGCTTTTTCCTTTCAGGCCCCCGACTAAATTTGTATAGATCAATTGATTTGCGATGTGAAGAGATGCTTTCAGGTATGGTTTTTCTTGTTGTTTTGTTATGTTCTTCATTACAAAACCAAGTAGCACAGTGTTAAATCAAATATTTTTATTCTACACTAGAGCATTACCTGTTCACAACCTAAATCCCCATTCGGCCGCTCCTACCCACAAAATTAATAAATGGATGCATCTCAATGTTCCAAATAGTCTTGCAGGTGTATGCATATGTTGATAATCATAGTTTTCGTATGTGATTTATGTGTGTCATTTCAAGTTTTGTATTTGCTTTCTATCTGATGACGTGACTATACTCGTTAGTTCCACTTGTAAGCTGTATACTGCATCTGATTGCAGGTAGTGATGGGATTCTAGCAGAGGCCAAATGGCTTCTAGACATAGGTCTTCTTCCCAATTCAAGTCCTGCTACCCGAGCAATTGGTTATCGACAGGTGTACTTTGAATTAGCTCTACCTACCAATATTATCCTGCGTTTATCAGTTCTGATTATAGAGGCATAACTGCTCATACGAATCTGGGAGGTGCATGTTGATATGTGATAAATTATACTTCCTCCATTCCCCTAATATCGCAACATGGGGAGGGAACAAGGATTTTAAGAAGAGGAGAGAGATAGAGAGGAATAAAGATACGGAGTAGGGATCCATGTGATGCGGAGAGAGAAAGAATAAAAACAAATGCAAATAGGAAAATGTTGAATATTTGTGAAACTTCCTAAAATGGTAATTGTTGCTATATTTGTGAAACGGAGGAAGTATTTACCTTCATATATGATTTGCACTAATAGTCTAAATGAGGCACTTCTTGTGTATGCTTATCTCATCCAAGTTATTGAGACATACTTTGTACTTAGTAATTCTCAGTAATGTGTTCAAATGGGACATACTAGTTACGGCAGTGAATCTGTTTGCCGGCACAGATTTGTATAACCTCACCTTAAAATTTGGTTATGTCCTTAAACATGAATCATCTTCTCAAGAGTAAAAGGGGTGTTTGGAGCAATTGAAAATTAACTGCTCAAAAAAGGAGTTGACAAAATTGGTAATTAGCAAAATCAGTTGAAAGGATTGGATTAATGACAACTCTAAGATTTTTGTTTGTGTACATTTTGCTCCATGTTGATTTTCTATGTAATAAAATTGAGACTCATCCTGTCAGCTAATATTCAGGGCATGGAGTATCTCTTGGAATGCAGAAAACAAGATGGTCAGAGCTCTGCAAAGGAATTTTTTTCCTTTCTTTTTGAATTTCAGAAGGTGTCCAGGTTTGTACAGAACCCCAGGATGGAAGATTGCTCCTTGCTATTTATATATTGATAAGTGATAACTGCCTTTATTGCATTTGGGGAGGATAAGGTTGTATCAAAAAGGCTATTGTTTGAGTTGTAGAAAATCAAGGAATTAGAAAAATTTATGACAAAGAAGAAATTTCATAGTAGAAGTCGAAATAAATTCTGTTATGATAGAAGTTTATAAAAGAAAAGAATTCTGAAAAAAAAAAAATTAAAAATTGTATGCCAATGTTATGGAGATTAGTATGAATGATAAAAATGAGGAAGATGAAAAGGCTAGATGATAGAGTAAAGAAATCTAAAGGAGAAGTCACTCCAAGTTCACCTATTAAAATAGCTAAGGACTCAGTATGTATAATTAGAACAATAACAAAGGGTTTAAAAAGATAAAAGCTATGAAATTAGTCTCAATGTTAAGTCATTGTATCAGTGTAATGAGGCTCTATCTAGGGCTTGTAAGGATTACTCCCTCTGTCCCAAAATAAAGGTCCACTTAACTACTGATGCAGATATTATAGGTGCATGTGACTAGAACAATTTTCCTTTTTAACATATTTACCCCTGTCAAAGGCATATATTATTACTCCAATCAATCAGTTTTTCAAGGGGAATATATAGAAATTCCTGTAGGCATAGCTTTATTGCCTTGAGATATAATTTTGAAGTTTTTTCAGGAACATCTCTGAAGTGCTTAATGTGGAACTTTATTTAGGTATGGCTGGAGTAACTTGTTGTAATTTATAAATGTTTTTATAGCTCCACCATGGCAACACTCTAGACTCTAAGTGGCCTCTGTCTCGTCCTCAACCAGCTATAAATTACTTAAAGTTTTATTTCTTTCCTTCACATTTTCTTACCTACTACCTATTAAGGATTTGCATCTCTGCCACCTGTTGTATTGGGGTGTGTAGGAAAAGGTGGACATTCTTACATAGTATTTTCTATGCCAAGTGCATTGTGTGATATCTTCTACTCAAATAAATGAAATAAGGAGTCTTCTTTGAATGTATTCCATGCTCCAAGACCGATGTGGATATGTGCTTAACGTACTGTTTTAAACCCTTCTTTTTCATCTACTGAGGCATCCTGAGCTCGATCACAATCATAACAAATAGGGTTGTGGCCAAGCTGTTGATGGCAGAACAGTCTATCCTGTTCACGCATCATAACATAAGTCTTTAACCCTTTATATCTATCTGTAATATATTCAAACGTTGGAACATTGCCTTGTTCTTTAGATACTTGGCTTCTCTAGGCACTCTGTCTATGTAATTCCGAGTTTAGTAATTCAATGTATGACCATCTTTGTTTTGTTTTAAAAAAAGTTGCATCTCTAACTAGGGGTCCAATACCATCTAATAAAATGAGCGATATTGAATGGCTGAATGAAATACAACTTTGCTAGTTTGTTATGTTTTGAGTGATTTTAAATTTTATTCTGGCTCCATAAAACCTCTTTAAACGACCTTTTGTTCCAAGTTAAATTATGACATTTGCATTTTGACGTAGACACTTTTACATGGGAATGCTTTATTGATTCATCTCATCTACACAACATATAAATCTGCTTTTCTAATTTCTGTTTGCCTTGCTTTGCTACTTGTTGAACTAACTGGACTAAATGTCAGAACATTACATTTCAAATTATGATTTGAAAAACTCTGTATCACGGTGTTTACACTGCAATGCATCCCTATTTTTTATCTTATTTCAAATATTAACCAGAGAACGCCTTAAAAATATTCAGGAATTTTGCAAAAAGACAAATGATATGGTTCCGTAATGATCCTATTTATCATTGGCTTGATGCTTCTCAACCCTTGGTATGTCATCTATTACATGTGCACCATAATCTTTGATTGATTAGATACGTAAGTGTGTGCCATAAGCTTTAATACAAATATTCGTAATGCAGGAGAAGCTTCTGGACTTCATTCATGATGCGTATCATGATCAGAGTTCTACTTTAACTGTACCAGAATGGCTATGGATAAAGAAAGATGCACCCAACCGTCAAGAACAGAATGAATATAAAACTTATATGACCAAAAATAGGTACAATTTTTATAGCAAGAAAAAAATTTATCATTGAATGCTTCTATGACTACTTAGCTCTGTATTTTGTTTGTATTTGAAGGCATTTTGTTAAACCCGAAGATTGTGCTGATATTCTGGCATGGATAAGAACTGAAGGTAATATAGCAGGAACGCTTCCTACTAGCCGCTGCAGCACACTATAGAGGAATTATCATTTAGGAAGAATCATAGTGCCTTGCAAGAATTACTGTCAAGTGTTCGATTCCTGTCTCACGCTTGTGCCTCCCTGACTGATCTACTTAACAGAACATTTTTGTTTATACAATACGGCTACATCTGTTCGCGCTACAAAGCTTTGATGAGTGTCTATTTTTCCCACTCTTTCTGTCTTTCACCTATTCTGGTGAAAATCAGTAACACAAGCAATTGAATGTCGTCATGTACTCTTAATCCCTTATACCATTTTTTTTTGTTCATTTTAGTTATGTAATAAAATACTACGTATGTAGGTTTTTACCAAATTTGTATAACTGGAAGGAAATTTGCAATGGCAAAATTGCCAAAATAAACAACCGAATTCCTTCTATATGGCTTTCTAAATTAAACGTGATGCAGCTTCACTTTCATTAAAACAATTTGACCACACTTGTATGTTATTAACATTGAAAATATTAAAATTACAACTTGAAAGTAAATACTAGTATGTCTTTAGGTGGGAATGATAGGGAATAGTGATTTTCTACTTTCTCTCTCTCTCTCTCTTTTTGTGTATTGCATTCTGAATTGCGTACTCGTATGATAGAAAATAGATACGGAGTTTACTATTAACTACTCTGTACTGTAAAAAGGAAAGTTATGTACTTTCTCTGTCCTTAATAAATGATATAGTCAAATGTTGTATAGATGTTAATGTATTAGTTTGACTTTATTATTAGTGAAAATTATTTTAAAGATTATTATATTACTACCTCCGGTCCAATTTAGTTGCAACTTTGGGGGTGATTGCGGAGGCTGAGGCAAAATTTCTTAATCATGTTTATTATATACAATTAAGTATTAATCCAATTAATTAAAAAAAAAACAAATTCAACTCAATTTTAAAAAAGAAACCCACCAGGCCACCACCACCGACACCACCTAGCTGTACAGAAACCACCCACCGGGCCACCACCACCACCTACCACTGAACCCAGCCACCCAAGCATCGACAAACCCAGCAACCACCAAACCACCACAGTTGAACCCAGCACCGCCAAAACAACCAACACCAAAACCACCAACCCCGAAACAACCAACCCCGAAATCACCAACACCGAAACCACCATAGCCGAACCCACCAACCACCAAAACAACTAACACCGAAACTCACCGATGAGCCGCATTAACCTACCACCAAACCCACAAACCCACACACCCATGAACCCAAAGATCCACGAACCCACAGATCTGGAAAAATAATAGAAATGGCTGAAGGAGGAGAGAGAAAAAAAAATGGGAATGAGGAAGAAGACGTAGAAATTTGATGAATTATGGTGATGAGGATTGAGGAGGAAGATGAAGGTGGCTAGAATTGGTTTTGGTGGCTAAGGGGTTGATTTTGGTGAAAATAGATTATTTAATTAATGTTAGGGTTAAAGCTAATTAGATAAAATCAGTTTTGTAATTAGGGTGTTTTAAAAAAAATTAGAGTAAAATGGTAATTTTACCACTAAAAAGTTACTAAAAAAGGAAAGAAATGGAATGTTGCAAGTAATGTGGACCGGCCCAGAAAGGAAATAGTTGCAACTAAATTGGACCAGAGGTAGTATAAAATTTTATATTATCTAACAACATATATTATGATAAAATATATTTTTATTATGTTTGTAAAAAGTTATAGTCAAACCTAATGCATGAATAGTGGAAAAAAGTTCAACGTCTCATATATTATGGGATGGAGGAAGCAACTAATTTGAAACTTCTATTTTAACAAAGTGATGCAATTAAAAAAAAAAGAGGAAGTATTAAAAATCAAGTTACAAATTAATTTGGGTCACAGAAAGAAATGAACAATAATAGCCATTTATTCTGTCAATTGATCAATTCGTTATAAATGTCACTTTTTGTTGGGGGACCAAACGGAATATTGATACAAATTCTATGTTAGGATAGTTTTCAAATGGCTACAATAAAATTGCGGCCATTGTATTAAAACAAATCACAACCGTTTATTTGTATTGACTAAAATTAATTCTTTAATCACAACTGTTATTGTTATTGATCCCATAATTCTTATTAAAAAGAATTAATTTGTAAATTTGTTGGTTGAGGTAGAAAACTACATACATAGTAATTTTTTAAGTGTATAATCGATGTTGTGTTATACTACCTCGGTTAACGTATTTGGTACCAATTTTCAGTTAAAGTAAAAAATATAAATCACTTTTTAACTAACTCGAACATGTTATAACATACAATGTTGTTGTATAACTTGCACTAGCAAATAATACAACAAAATATTATTGCGTAATAATACAACAAGGCTAAACATTAAAAAAAAAAAAAAAAAAAAGGATATATGCAAAATAACAATACAACTTTATAAACTTCTATTAATTAAAAACAAACTTTATTAATAATATCAAACTATTATAATAATACTAATAAATCATCTACTGCTAATATCCCTAAATATGTGATTAACACATTTATTTCACTCTAAAGTTCCTAATGACTTTTATTGCATTATATAAAATAATAAAACTATACTCTAATGCTAATTACGTACTAAATTATTTTCTTAAGCACTAGGAGGAGATGCAACACCACTAGAGCATGCTTGGTTATAGATACTCTTGACTAAAGGGCTAGGGTTGTTTTCGAGTAACGAACAACATTCATCACTCAAGGAACCTTGTTGACGATTGATAAGATAATTTCCTACTTCATTCTTGCAATCAACGCCAGCAGGCAAAGGAGGCAACGGCGGCAAATCGGACAATGGTGGCAATGACCATTTCCATCCCGGGAACATGTGGCGGTGATGAGGTGGCTTAAGGAGAGGCTGTAGGCGCGGGTGTAGGAACCCCTTCGGTTGCACTTCTTGGGCAAAGGAGCCTCCTATGAAAAAGAGCTAGTAAACTAATGAATATAATTGTCTTCATTGTTTTTGCAGGGTTTTGTTTTGGTTTGTTTTTTTTACTTCTTAATAAAGGTTGTGAAAGTTGATTTGTGTAATTTTTAAATTCGAAGCTAAGGTATAAGGCCAATAAGAGGGTTTATATAGAGTATTTTGAGGATTTGTTACATAAACTTGGACTCTCTAGGACTAGATATTATTAGGCAATGATATTACGAGATAAATTCTTAAGAGTTAGTATTTGATTCAATCTCAAACTTTATTATTACAAGCGTTTAATCATATAAATTTTATAATTAACAATTATTATCATTGTTATGAATTACAATAATAATAATTGTTGTATACAAAGTAAAGTACTTATATAATATCATAAGTGAAGTTTATGTTATAAGGTGTTGTTTGGTTGATATGGGATTTTATTTCCTAAAGGCAATTGCATTTCATTGGAATTAAATTTTCACATTCAATTTCTTAGGAATTGCATAAATTTGTTTGGTTGCTATAAAGGAAATTGTAATTCATGGGAATTTTGAGTTACCAAGGGGGACTGGGTAATTTATTTCCCACATTTTGTAGGAATTGAAAATTTTCATGAATTTACAATTTCTACATATATCACTTTTTATAGCCAACCAAACAACCCCCACCCACCCCCCCCCCCCCCATTTTTAAATTTCCATAATTTTTCAATTCCTCCATTTTTTTTTGTTCAACTAAACAAGGCCTAAGTATACGTAACAGAAAACAATCATTGGCTAAATGTCTTCTTTTAAAACCATAACTTGACAAAGAGAAAGTTCATCATAACTCGGGTAGCAATTTCATAGAGTCAATCAATATAAAATTATTTACGAGGTATGTTAATGATTATATAAGTTTTTTTTTTTTTTTTTTTGAATAGATTATACGAAGTCTTCGTATAATCTTTCTAGTTTTAAAATTTCGCTTCTTAATTAACTTTATAATTCATTTTCAGTTTCATAATATAGTTTTGGGGTGAAAGAATTCGGATTAAAACCAAACCAAAACGAAAACCAAATCAAATTAGTAATTCGGTTTGGATTTTTTAAGAATTTGGATTGGATCGGATTGGAAAAATTAAAAAATATGGATTACGGATTGGATTCGATTTGAGGTTTAAAAAAAACCGAAAACCGAATTACAAACCGAATTTCGACCCAATACTTTAAGCCCATTTTATTTTTCAAAGTATCCAACCACTTTCCCCTTTCATATATAAACTTAAAAAAAAAGAACCTAATCCTCAATTCTCCTTTCTCAATATTTTACTCTCTCACAAAGAATGTAGTTAACAAGAAATGATTGTAGGAATTTTCAGGGTGAAGTTTGAGTTTCGGATTTGAATGTTGCAAAAGAAGGGAACAAATTTCGGTTTGGATTGGATTCTAATTTGAAAAACCGAATTAATTCGGTTTGGATTGGATTGGATTGAATCTTAATTCGGTTTGGATTCGGATTGAGATTTCCGAAACCGAATTAGTTCGGATTGGATTCGGTTTTGGCTATAATCCAAACCGCAAACTGAACTTTCACCCCTACCATTAATAATATTGGGGTCACATTTTTTTTACCCTTAATTGTCATTAATCTATAACTCTATAAGAGATAGTATAATCATGTGGGATATTTATCTAATTATATATTTTATTAATATCGTGTTTTCATAATTTTTACGTTTATGAAAATAGAGATAAATTTGATTTGAGATAGATGCATTTTTAAATGGGCAAAAAAAAAATATTATTCATCCACTTTACATTTTTTTTTTTTTTTTTTGTAGGTAAGAAGAATTCTCTTACAAGTAGTAAGGGGGGAAATTGGGGATCCTACTTGCTTGGGGTGAGAATCAAACTCCTCTCATAGGGATGGAAGGAGAGCCTCCAACCAATTAGACTAACCCTCATTTATAGGTCATATTTTGTACACGTGGTAGAAAATGGATGAAAAAAAAGGGTTCAAATTGAAATTAAAACCAATTGAAATTGGAATCTTGATGTTTCCATGAAGCTTGGATAAATAGTAATCCTAAAAAATTCTTGACGAATTGTTTTATTTATTTTTCTCAAGTTTGTTTCTTATTAAAGTTATCTCTCACTCTCCTAGAATAAACCTTGACAAAATCATTATACATTTATACCTAAGTTAAGATTCAAAAATACATTTACAAATTGTCATCAATTATACGGTTATATCTTGTTAATTATTAAATACAGCTAGCTATATGGTAAATGACCCGATATCAAATTTTTTTCATAGTATCCAACTGAATCGATTAAAGGCCTGTTCACATTTACTGAACTGATTGGAGCTGAATTGAATTGAACTGAACTGAATAGAGCTGAAATGAATATTTTATGAGAGAAGGAAATTAGGAGCTGAACTGAACTGAAATAAATTAATTGGAGCCGAACTGAACTGATTAGAGTTAAACCAAACTAAACTAAATTAAGATAAAGTAAACATGCCCTAACTTTGTGACTCTTTAAGCTTAAAATTAGATCAAGGAGTTAGGTGGTATGGTAACCACAATACTACTACTGTCGTTTTTACTTTTTGGTTTCCTTTTGAACCAACAATCAAGTATGCTTACATACAATCACAGTGAAAATAGAACTTGCACCAATTTCCGGCAACGGAACTTATCATTAAGTTGGTTTGCGATGTTTTTTTTTTTTTTTTTTTATTTTTTTTTTAGGGGAAGTAATGATATTATTTTACTTTAAATTTTTTTAATTTTTTTTTCTAATAATTAATTAAGTTGGTTTGCGATGTTTTTTTTTTTTTTTTTTTTTTTTTGGAGGGGAAGTAATGATATTATTTTACTTTAAATTTTTTAAATTTATTTTTCTAATAATTAATTAAGTTGATTTGCGATGTTTGCATCGATTGCATTGTTGATTTATTGTCAATAAAGACGGTGTCACGCGAGGACAAGTGAGATTTATGACATGCTTAAACTTGTAATAATAATTTTTTTTGTAAAAAATCTAGAAAATTCCTTTGAGTTCTAGTAATATATTAGTCATATTACAGATTATTAATATACAAATTTTTTTTTACAAAAAAAAAAAAATTAAGATGAGATGATACACTGCAATTTCAATTTAGGAAACATATAATTAGATACCTACTTGAAAACAAACTCTACTCCAAATCAAATTTGCTTCGGTCTTGTATATAATAAATATATAAATAGTTACATGTATAATTATTATATACATACATTATAAAGTGTAAGGTGAAGCGAGAGAAAGTAATTAAATTAAATCAACGAATAAAGATGAATATAAATTTCTCAAAACTCTATGAATGGCCTATTTCGGATGTTGAATTTTTAAAGGAAATAACTCAAAGAGAAGAGAGAAGTCACGACAACGAAGAACATTACTCTAAATTTTCCATACCATCACTACCATTGCCGTCACAATCGTTGTTGTTGAAATTGCAATATGCTTCTAGACAAAGGTATCTAAGAAGCTACACTTTCACCAAAGAAAACAGGAATACAAAGAGCAAAAGCATGAACAAGAGGTGGTTAAAGATTGATAATGAGAAGAATAAATGGAATAAGTATCTACAAATAATTAATGGTAAACCATTCTTTAAAAAGAATGGTAACAAGGGATGTTTATGTGGGTTAGATACAGTTTTACGCATGAATTTTTAAGCTTTGATCTTGATTGTTTAATTATTGTTCAATTTTCTTTTTTTTTTTAAATACTCGAGTAGATTATATATTGAGAGTGTAATTTTCAATTGCATTAAAATTAATAAAGATTCTATATGAAAATATCATTAAGAAAACTACTTGTAAATCAATTATATTATAGTACTATTATTTTTTTTTACGACGTAAAGGGTTAATAAAATTTACGGACTTCTAATATGAATCCAAGTCGCAATTTACTATTGTTCTTAGATAAGATGGCCCTAAACTATCCACGGCTCCACCGGTAGTGTTCTTGCTGAATTCAATTTGGATTAAAAAGTTTCTAAATCAGGCAGCCCAAAACATACAGCTTAGAATAGAGTTTGATGGGCCATACACCGTTGATTCAAAATTATCAGCAATCAAGAGTTTGGATAACTATACGGAGTAATTTTATTTATTTTTTTTTTTTCTACTAGAGTAAAAATAAATTAGGAGTATTTGGCAATGTATAGTTTTTCTGAACTGTTAATATTATATTAGCTTGAAAACATAATATTATTAGCTTTTGTGAAAAGCTATGTAGTTGTTTGAATTTTCTATTGTACTCGTATTTTTTAAAATAAATGTGATCTTCCTCTCATTTGTTATAAACTCCGTATTTTGATAATATTCCTAATCTCAAAAGATAAATTTTAATACTCCGTATTTAATTACACTTGAAAATCTCGTTCGCCAATTATGCTTATGAGACATTTGAATTATTTAATTCTAAAAGAAATTATAAATTTCTTATTTAATTGGTTATAACTAATATTTATAATCCTATATGGTGTGTTGAAAATTTTTAACCCTATGTGGCTCTGTAAAAACTCGGGAAACAACTCCTCTTTATTTTCTTTAAATAAGACACAACTTGTACCGGGCTTGCTACAACATGTTACACCTAGGTTACAAACTCTTAAATGGACCTAGTTCACGCTAGCTTATTGTGGACCACAAGTATTAGAGACACTATGATTGTTTAATTAATAAAAAAAAAGTCACTATATTAAAATAAAAGTTATTAGGTTGAAATAAAAGGCACACTGACTTTTTTTTTTTTTTTGGACAAGTTATTGTGGAATTATAAAGGCTCTAAGAGGTTTTTTATTTTTAATGAAATATTTTATATTCTGATCAATTTGAATAATAAAGGTCACCATGTTAAAATTAGCATCATTATGTTCAACATATAGGTTAATATGTTAATATTAGGGTCACAATGTTCAAATATAACATCAATTGCATGAGTATAAACCTTAAGTTCATAATAATATTATTGTGGATCAGGTTCACGCAAGTTTTTTCCCGTATAGGGTATGTGTATTGTAATAAATAATCGTCCTAATTAGTTTACTTATTAATTAATACACAATTTTACCTAACTTTTTTAAATAAAGTTTATTAAATCCTTAATAAAACCTAACTAACACAAGTAATCAAACTATTTTAAAATAAATAAATAAATCTAAAATTACTCATGAATAATACTAGTAGAAAGTATACAAGAGGTAAAAAAAAAAAAAAAAAAAAAAAAAAAAAAAAAAAAAAAAAAAAACAACAACAAGCTCCCTATTAGTTAAAAGAGAATTTTATTTTGAAGTGGATAATTCTTCTATTCCTTTCCCTCTTGTACACCAAGTGTACCCCTACCCTTTCCTGTAAATTTTTCCTATTCAAAATTAAACTTAAATTCAGTTGAAATTGGAATCATCGATGTTCCCCTGAAGCTTGGATTAATAGAAATCCTAATAAATGCTCAACGAATTATTATTTATTTTTCTCAAGTTTATTTCTTATTAAATTGATTATACCTTATTAAATACAACCAGCTATATGGTACATGACATTATACTCATGTTGTTCTTTTCTTTATCTTTTTCTTTTCTTTTTTTTTTCCTTTTTTTTTTTTTTTTTTTTTTTTTTTTTTTTTTTTGGAAACATGGCTGGTATCTTAATATCCAACTAAATTGATTCACTTTGTGACTCTTTAAGAGTTATACACCTTAAAATCAGATCAAGGAGTTAGGTGGTATGTAGCCCCGGATATATTATAGCAATGTTGACAGTTGACACCAGCAAACACATGAAACAACCACGGACCACACAATTCCACCATACTGATGCATTCAAACCAGGCTCCACCTCTAAAAACTATCTTAAATTACTACTTAACCATTGTTACTATCTCTATTCTTTAGTAGTTTTGAATTAGTGAAAGGCATTATCAAGAACCAGGCTCTTCCTTTTTCTTATTTTCCCTTCTGAGAAGGGTTAAGGAACACAACTTTCGGAAATCAAATAACTACTATGTACGACATAAAGGGAAGGAGGTGTAAGGAAGCATAAAGTTCATGCTGAAATTGACTGACACAAGACGTATGGTAACCACAATGCTACTACATTCCTTTATAGTTTTAGTTTCCTTTTGAACCAACAATCAAGTAAGCTTACATACAATCACAGTGAAAATAGAACTTGCAGATGGATGTCTGCCACTAAAGAAACTGAAGTTTAATCAGTCTTCTGGCTGTGCAACTCAACTGGCTTTCGATTCGGATCTGTCGTTGAAGATTCGGATTCTACATTCACCTGTTAAGTTCAAAGTAATGAGATAACCTATAGTCCAACTGAATAAAGTCGATAAACTCAAAAGCAGCATGCTCCAAACAGCACTAGATGATAAAAGAAGGTTCACATATAAAACAAAACTTAATTTAAGATTGCAACTAAATTTAGTCTTCCTACAGTGCACATGATCTCATATAGGTAAGACCATAACAGCATAAGCCCAACCAACCAAACACAAAACGAAAACTTAGCAGCCATTTAAAGTAAGCATCACCATTAACTTTGTAAAACATATCCAACTTCGAAAAAACTTTATACTTCGAAATTTAATTTGCCTCCTAAAGTAAACTTTTGTAATCTATATTTATAGCCTGTGTATCATGTTGAAGACTAAATCTCACCGGCCAGAATGTAAAATTGCTACTCCAGTACCTCAAGGCACATTATCAAGAATATCAAAGCTTCTTCCTGCATGAGCTTGAAAGCTTCGTCATCACAATTTTCATGAATAATTCATTTTGTGTTGCTATTGCCTCCAAGGAGGGAAACATCAACTCATTCAAGGACACTAGCTCATATGACCTCTATAATAGAAATTCAAAGGAAAGCTACAAACTACAGTAGATCAGTTTACTTATCTATGGGGAAAGTTATAGTAGGAGATTTTCTTCCATAGGTAAAGAAAGTATATAACGATAAGTTCAACTTATTCATAGTAACAGATATGGCCAGCATTGCAAAGTAAGATACATTAGATACAACACTAAGAGAAATTCAGGTTTAAAATCTAAGCCACACCTTACAAACTAAAGTGGAGAAGCTTCACTTTTGCATACATCTGATTATGTGGAAATATGTGGGTTATCAAGCATGAAACCTTGGATAATTTCACACTCTGGGCATCAAGTGGCACAGGGATTGATAAGATAGGATGCCATCTTTTTTTAAAGCTACTGCCTACCTCTTTCAAAAGCATACTTCAAAAAACCCCTAGTCACAATAGACTATTTTCTTGACATCACAATGTCATTCATAGCGCCCTTATCAATTTCACCATCTCCCAAGCAAACAAACATATTTTTTTATTACTGATTAGCTTTATGCTCTAACTACTGGCATTACCACAACAAATAAAATGATGATAGCATCACATCAGAAGTATTGACAGCCTATGTTTCTGGCATGATGCTACACTATAATCCAATAAAATGGTGTCATATGCAGATTATATGCATCAAAACAGAGATTAAAGGCAGCAAACAAGTTACTCATAGGCCATATACAAAGTACGAGGTAAAAAATTAAAAACTTGGCAGTCACGTAAGTTGGTACAGTTTGAGAAACCAGTCAACTCTAATTCACATTTAAAATACCAAATTTTAAATCCAATTGGTTCTTATGTCAGCTCATTACATCTCATTAAAGCTATTCCACCAAGTCACCAACCTTTTGTAATAGTTTAAACAAAATTTTGTAACTTGCATGCATAAAAGGCTTCAAAACCAGATATCTCTCCAACATCCAAATAACTGAATAAACGCAGACATAATTAATGGATAAATTGGTGCAAATATTTTCTTGATTAATTAGCCTTAAAACTACAGCAGAACAAGGGTAAGAAAGAAAGGATTCATGTAATTGTAATTTCTCTTTTGGAATAAGTACACCATTTGCCATAAATGATCCCACCTTTTGAATGCATATACATCATCTCAACTTTTTAATCATTCCAAAAAGCAGGGCATCTATCCTCCCTAATGCCAAAATCTCAACATTTTTTTCTAAAAAAAATTAAAAAAAAAAAAGTATTGATAGCAAAAACTAATCAATTAAAGCCTCTATGGAGGAATTACTCGATTTTGTTGAAGAAATGCAGTCAATGGAGTACATAGCCAAAGAATGAAGTATCAGTAATTACATATTTACATGTACATAAAAAAGTGTTTTAAGCCCAAGAAGATAGGGGTCAGGCACTAAGGCACTTCTAGAGAGGTGTGAGGGAGGCACACAACAGCATTAATTACACCAATTGTTTTAATTAAAATAATTGTGCCTCAAATCTGTGAGACACGTACCACACTGGCACACCCTCCGCTTTGCACAATGACTCTTAGACTCTAATCTCCTAAAATTAATAAACTAATATGTTCAAACAAATTAGTTTAGTTTAGCAAAAATAAGTAAAGTTCAACAAAAAGATTGAGTCTAGATAAGTCAACAATTGAACTTCTCAACAAACTGCGATATACTCCACATCTAGCTTATAATATTAAGTGAGCGATCTCTTAATCCTATGATTCCTATCATTCAATCTAAAACTTCAAAATGGATTAATATGATTCACTTATATTACCAAAAGGGTATAAACTTTACACAGCCATTTGGTCAATTGGCTTTCTAACGCCAAATAAACTGTATACATAATACATGTATTGAAGAAGCTAACTCCCAAACCACCCCACCGCAATCAAGAGGCTAAGATTTTGCAAACAATTCGACATTGGAACAGCCCAGAAGTTAAGTAATCCTCAAAACACCTTCCACAGTTCTTTCCTAAATATAAGCATATACCAATAATACCATCATATCATCATCAAATTCATCATACAATTCTACAAATAAAGAATTCACACCAAAAGATCACAAATTTATAGACAACCATCATCATTAGTATATTGGTTTACAAACAATCATTACTCATAACTTTGATTTTAAGATCCAAAAACAACAAGATTATTAATTCATACAGCAAAAAAATCATATAAATTACTTTAAAAATGTAACTTACCCCAGATTTATTAGTGTTGTTGGACATTCCTGGCTTGAAAGGGCATGCTGGAGGAACCCTCTCAGGTTTCCTATATTCCCAGCCTAATAATCGATACACTCTTGCCTGAAATCCCCAAAATCAATCAATTAACACAATCAAATTAACCTAAATTCAGATTAAATTCATAAAAAACAATTTTTACAAAAACCCAGAAAAATCAAAAACAGGAGAAAGGCTTACCATGAGAATATGATACAGAAGAGGAAGAGCATTAACAACTGGGATCAGAAAAAGAGGCAACAAACATGCCAAACAAACCTAGAAATTATATTCAAAAAATCACAAATTAAATTAGAAAAAAATCAAAGAAGATACAAAATTCAACCAAATATAATGATAAATTAAAAGGGGTTAAGATAAATTTACCATTTTTTCAAATTGTGTAAAGTTGATAGAAGTGAACAAGTTGGATTTTTCTGGTTTTTAGGAAGAAGAAATATGAAGAAGATGGAAATGGTGCGATGCGAGGCTGTTTTTTTTAAGTATTATTTGGATGAAATCACACGATTGCACACTCGTTGAATTTTATTGATGTCGTTAGAGTTAGTACCTTCGGGTAATTGGATCTGGTCTATTCTAAGGGTGATAAAAAAAAAAAAAAAAACAATCCGTGTCGGACCTTGACATCATATCTCGTGTCTAAATTCGTAAAAAAGTAACGGGCTTGTTACGCAAAAATTTAATTTTATTTTTATTGAGTTCAGATTTTTAACTAAAAATGCGTTTAATGCTTGCCCAAACCTGACCTATTTTCGAGCCGGGCTAACGGGACGGACCGATATTAATCACCTCTAATCATTTTCAAATTTAAGTCACTCACTTCATATTTTTTTTTAAGTGTTACATTTTTTATCGGCATATAATTTAAGACAATTTTCTCCTTGAAGCATCTCCAAAGTTAGGTTAGTTTTTTACAGCTTTATAGCATCTCTAATGGTTGCAGAGACTTGCTATAAATTAGCTTAGTGTTAGCTATTTTGACTTGATGATCGTAATTAGTTGTGTTGTGTTAAAGTGTTATGTAAATATTTGCTACTATTGTTTTAGTGTATAAACAACCAAAAAAGTAAAAGACATTGTCTAGCAATTAGCTTATATTTGTTAGTTGTTTTGACTAATTGCTAGTCGGTAAATGTTTGCATTAACTGTTTTGACAAGATGATTGTAATTAGTTGTTTGTGAAAAAGTGTTTGGTAAATAGTTGTCAACTACTCCATATTAATTATTTCAGTATATAAGCAACCAATAGCAAACACTTCAAGCTTTTTGATATGTTCGAACAACATTTTTTTACTCCTAAAAGCTCTTAACCAAAAACCATCTGTATTACTCCCTCCGTGTTTTAATAAGTGTTACACTTACCAAATCCGGCCGTGTTCTAATAAGTGTTACACTTCCTTTTTTTTTTTTTGGCAAAAAGCTATATTAAAAAATTATGGGTAATGCTATACATAGCCCTTAGGGCTATATATAAGAATTGAATTAACTCTTGGAAAATGTATAAAGTTAGGAATTCATGACAAAAACACGCGCAAATCGGTGTAATTAGTGTGTTTTTGTCATGATTTTCTAAATTTAAACAATTTTCAAGAGTAAATTAAATGCTTATACGTAGCCCTTAGGGCTATGTATAGCATTTTCCAAAAATTATATATCTCTCCTCTTATGGTCCCCACCTAAACCGACTACTACTTTTTTTATTATATCTTTCCTCTCACATTCATTGCTTTTCAATAAACTATTAACCCCACTATCTTTCTTGTACAATTTTTAATACTCCAACCACCCCACTTACCTCTTAATTTATTTAAGTCAATTAAATTGTCTAAAACTATGTGTCGGTCAAACTATGACACTTAAAAAAACACGGAGGGAGTACATCTTTTTTTTATTACCGAAACCAAACAATATTTTAATAATAAAACCTTTTTGACGCAATCTTACAAAGAGATTGTTTGATTAAGAGTTTGGAGCAAAAAGGGTTTTTTAGATTAAAAGGAGTCATTTGTCCTTTCTAAAAAAACTCTAAGATACTTGGTAAAGAGTTACAAAGTATTTGAAAATACTTTTTTGGTCTAATAAGCTCTTTTTTCAAATGAGAAAATACATGTTCGCAAGCCTGATATACTAACAGGGGTATATAAGATATTTCACTTATTTATCTTGAGGCAAACTAGTACTTTCTTCCTTTTCTTACTCCCTTATCCCTCCTCCATCACAGTCCATCCCAATTTCTTCCTCCTCCATCACAGCAACGCCATCACCACCTATGGTGATTAAAAATTCTGTTGCGGAGAAGATGCTTCTCCATAGGGAATGATATGGTCCTACTTGACACTCTTTTTACTAGGGTTTTGTTTCGTCACGAATCAGCTTTGAGGCCATTATTGTCGGAGAAGGAAGATAAAGAGGACGACAAGGGTTAGAAGAAGAGGACGACGAGAAAACAAATAGATCGATGGGAAGACAAAGAGAGGATTTTGGCTTGATATGGTTGTGATGATATTTATGGATGTGACAATGATTGAAGAAATGGTTTATTTTCATTTTTTTTTTCGAAAAAAGAATAATAAAAAAATATTACTCTCTCCGTCTCATAATACAATGTCACTATTTCTTTTTGGGTAAACCAAAATACAATGTCACTTTTTATTTATTTATGAATAGCATGTCTCTTTTTATTTAAAGTTTGTACTTTTTAACATTATTACTCTTATTTTTGATAAGTTGTTTTTTTTTTTTTGTACTTTTAACATTAATTTTCAACCCTTTTTATCTCTGTTCAATTGTTTTCAAAGGAATTTTCAACTTTCTTAATTTTTGCATAAAAACCTAAAGAACATCACGTAATGAGACGAAGAAAATATAAAATAATTTAGTGATCAAGGCCACAAGAGTATTGGTTTGATCATATGGGCACTCCGCACTACCGTTTCAAATTGGTAATTTCTTAAAGGGATTTTTAATAAAAAGGCCAAAATAATAGTAATAGTAATAATAATAATAATAATAATAATAATAATAATAATAAAACACACACATTAAAAAATCTTTTTTTGTTTTGATGCAATCTACATCTACATCTAACAAGAGTGACAAATATCAACATAAATAGCCCCACCTTTCTCCCCTCGCCTCCCCCATTTCTTTTCCGACTCTTTCTTCCTTCCTTCCATTTTCTCTCTCCTCCATTTTTAACCTTCAACAATGAGGTCCCAAATCCTGAGATCCGTCCAATCAGCTGCTCGCAAATCCAACTACACCCGCAATTATGCCTCCGCCGCTAGTCCCGAGCGCAAGGTCACCATCCTCGGCGCCGCCGGTGGTATCGGCCAGTCTCTCTCTATGCTTATGAAGCTCAACCCTCTTGTTTCCACCCTTTCTCTTTACGATCTTGCTGGTACTCCTGGTGTTGCCGCCGATGTCAGCCATATCAATACTCGTGCTCAGGTTTACCTCTCTTTCTCCGTCATTTTTTGATTTTGGATTCTGGGTTGTGTTTGTTATGGTGTTTTTGTTCTTGTTTGTATCTGATCTTGTACATTTTGATGATTCATTGGTTTTGATTGTGGATTGATGCATTTTCAGGGTTTATGTGATTCAGTTTTAGGGTTTTGGTTTAATTACTTATTTGCTTGATATTTATGGAATTTTTTTTAGTGTTGTGGTTTATTGCATTATACGAATTTAATGGGGTTTTAAGGGTCATTGTTATATTTCTAGGGTTTTTGTAAAAAATATTTTCTGGGTTTATGTGATTCATTTCTAGGGTTTTGGTTTAGTTGCTTACTTAATTGCTAATGTTTTGGATTATTGGTGTCATATTTTTTATAACGGTTGTTGTTTTGAAAATTGGGGTTTTGTCAAAAACTCAAAACCCAGTTCATTTTGTTTGTTCAATTTTGGATGAATAGGGATTTTGGTGCTTGTATTTTTTAATTTTAGTTGTAGTTAGAAATGATTCTGGTAGCTAGGTGGTGAGGTTGTGTATTATCATTGGGTACCATTAATACCGGTACAATGTGTGCATGAATTGTTTTATTGAAAGTTTGATACTTTTTATTTCTATTACATGGAAAGAATGATACTTTGATTAGCTTGAATCTTAGCTTCTCACTTCACTGATACAGCGGAATGTAATGGTACAATGTGTGCATGAATTATTTTATTGAAAGTTTGATACTTTTTATATCTATTACATGGAATGAATGATACTTTGATTAGCTTGAATCTTTGCTAAAGCTTCTCACATCACTGATACGGTGGAATGTAATGTGATAGGTAGTTTTGACATGGTTGCTTTACATATTATCTGTTAATACCATATTTGTTCCTAATTAATGGTTCTGCAGTTTAGGATGGGTAATGGAAATTTAATTTGTAGATGTGATTTATATTTTGCACAGGTTTTTGGTTATGCAGAGGACAAAGAATTGGGCAAGGCACTTGAAGGATCAGATGTTGTTATAATTCCTGCTGGTGTGCCTAGGAAGCCTGGTATGACTCGCGATGACCTCTTTAAAATCAATGCTGGTATCGTGAAAAACCTCTGCAAATCTGTTGCCAAGTACTGTCCTAATGTGAGTTCAAACTTGCTTTTCATTTTTTTTTTCATGTTTAGTGTATTCTGTAATCTGCTGAACGAATTATGCATCCTATATCTTACGTAGTGATCTTTCTGGTGACTGTCTGAATTAGGCTCTTGTCAACATGATTAGCAATCCCGTGAACTCAACAGTTCCTATTGCATCTGAGGTTTTCAAGAATGCTGGAACTTATGACCCCAAAAGGTTGTTTGGTGTGACAACCCTGGATGTCGTTAGGGCTAAGACTTTCTATGCTACAAAGGCTGGCCTTCCAGTTGAAGGTATGCCATTAAAGTCACATTGTAACATTGCTTGAGGGTCCATGTCCATGTGTGCTGATTTACATTGTAACATGTTATGCTGGCCTTTTCAATTGTCTCATATCCATGTAGGGGTAGTTGGCAATATATTGATTGTTTGTCAAGTGGCCTTTTGTTTAAGTGGTACGATTTTGCTAATTTATATTGTCTGCTTACTTGCAGAGGTCAATGTGCCTGTTGTTGGAGGTCATGCTGGCATAACCATTCTTCCATTGTTTTCTCAAGTATGTACATGGACTGTGTTCATCCTTTCCGCTTAACCTCACTTTTTTAACAATGTTGTTTACGGGGCAGTAATTGGCTCATTTAATATGTCTTTAAACTTCATTGGTTCTAAGTTTTCTTGTTGCCCTGTTAGGCTCACCCACAAGCCAATCTTTCCAACGCTGACATTCAGTATCTTACAAAGCGAACACAAGATGGAGGAACAGAGGTGGTTGAGGCTAAGGCTGGAAAGGGTTCAGCAACATTGTCTATGGCGTAAGTCTGATCTTCTAAGAAACCTCTTATGCTTAATTACTGAGGATTTAGGAACAATATATCGCTAGTTTTCATTCTAGAGATAGGTTTTACTTGAAATATCAATGTCAAATCTAGTTGTCCCTTTTTATTGCAAATGGAGTGAAAGTTATGGCAACTTGAAACAAGTATGATTTCATGTGAAATCAGTTGAGGTCGGGCAGAAGTCGCAGAACATTTCTGACCCTTCATATTAGATACACAGAATATTTGGAGGCCAATATGTGGCCACTTTGTTAATAATAATTCTGATTTAATATTCTTCTTTTCTCAAAATATTACAATGACAGCTGTTCTTTTCGTCTATATGATTGCTGATGCTCCTGGCTTAAATTCTTATCCTCTGTAGTTATGCTGGAGCCATATTTGCCGATGCCTGCTTGAAGGGACTTAATGGTGTGCCAGATGTTGTGGAGTGTTCTTACGTAGCATCAACTGTCACTGATTTGCCCTTCTTTGCTTCTAAGGTATTAAATGTTACTGGTTGAATATCCAGCAGTCGTAGCTTCAATTCTGTTTTCCCTCTTTGCGTACTTGTAATTTTTCGTAGCTGTCTTTGCTCTTTCTTGTTACTGGTCTGGTCTGGTCTGGTCACTCAACAAATCTACTTGTAGAGTTCTAGTAGTAGCGTGTGTCACCCTCTATTTGGTTCCACTAAACTACTCAAATCCCTTTATTTCTATTTTAGAATGTACTGACTGTTGTAATGAGCAAGATATGCCTAGCTGTTTACGTATCGTCTTTGTAATTTATGTTCTCTACTGCATAGTTCCAAGTTAATAAGAAACCCTTGGCTTTGGCTGATGAAATTGGCAAATAAAATTCTTGTGTGATACATATTATGTATGTTTAAGTGATTAAGTGGCTGCTGATTGTCATTGATAAAAAATAATATGTAGACTTGTTACTGGCAGAAAATCAGAAACCTTTGCCATGTAGGGATTGGATGGTGTTCTGTTACATTTGTGTTTCCTTACCTGTGTCGGGATTGGATTACTGTACACTTGACTAAATAGCTGATACATTTGGAACTTGTCTGTTTGCTTTATAATAAGATTTGATTATTTTTTGTTTAATTGGTAACAAGAAAATGCCATTGCAAACTATTCTCGCACTATTTTTTCCAGTCAATTACAAATGTTAAGTTTAAGGCTCAAAAATGGATAATGTGTGGTTGTATTGGTTTCGGTGGTTAGATGATCCTGTATTTTTCGCATTTCTTTGCTGTGGTTATTTTGGTCTCGTTTTCAGTCTTGTGATTGGATGATTCCTTCAAAGTCGTCTTCCTCTGAATGATTAGCATTCCCATTTTGTTTTTTTTTCTTTAGTCTATAATTTTTTTAGTGGGGTGGTAAAAGGTATCATTGTGAGTTGTGATGTTGAGTACATGTAACTCCTCTGTTAGTTAATTTTGGTTGAAAAATACATGGAATCATGAAGTGCTGATACATCATTCTAGTGGCTTTTCTTTTGCTATATACATAGTCACATAGATCTAGGTTATGTATATGTTTATATACAATTTTTCCTAACATTGCTCTACTTGCAGGTAAGATTGGGGAAGAATGGAGTGGAAGAAATATATGGATTGGGCACTCTATCCCAGTATGAGCAAGAAAGTCTAGAAAAACTCAAGGCTGAACTTAAATCATCCATTGATAAGGGAATTGAGTTCGCCAGCAACGAATGAGAGTTGCGAGAACATCCCTCTTTTGTGTAGAGGTGAATATAAGTCCTTGTTTTAGGAATTGAACCATTTAAGATTTTTAGTTGGTTCCGGCCCTTTAAACTATATAATTTTGCTCGCTGCCATGTTGTATTGAGTGTGGCACTATTTGAAAATCTCCCAAATGCTCGCCGTTTTTTTGTTTCGGCTGGATTCAAATGTCAATAAAGAATCGTGAACCTTGCCATTTGTTGGGTTTAGTTCTACTATCAATAACCTTCTAACAAAATCATTTTGATCAACAAACTTTATTTCTAGACCTGTGAAAATCTTTCATGCTTACCAATGCATATTTTAAATACAATTGTACATGGCCGGTTGAATTTATCAAATTCAGCTAGACTGTTTCTAATTTATAAAAAGCTAAAAAAAAACATAGTAAGTATGGGTAAGACAGGGTAAAATTTCCAGATTAAAACAGAACGAAGATCATTATTATTTTGTATAGTTGAAATTTTATATCAACTACCGTACAGTTTGACAGCAAGTTCAGAAAGAACAGAAGGCCACTAACCCAAAACAGAAAGTGTTCCACTCTTTCACGAATTGAAAAGGCGAATTGAACTACAGATAACACCCCTAATATAGCTAAACAAGATGGATGAATGGATCTTTAAACTGCGAATGAACATAACTGCGAACAATCTAGTCACTGAAAGAATTCCATCTATCCTCATACAACAAAATTAAACTGTACAACAGCTAAAGCTAATTCAAAGATAGAAATTCAACTCCAAGCCTAACAACCTACACGCCTACAGCGAAATCCTGAACTTACCACCCTATATGTACGCCAGTGACAATCAAGTATAGTCATTTGCTTGCCTATCACATACTTAGGCAGAAATGTGAGTAGCAAAATCTAGGGAAAAATATACAATTGCTACACCAGCATCTTGAAACTGCCAATGTATAGATTATGATACAGGTATTATAGAGCCATCAAATAAAAAAAGTTCTATTTATGAGGGGCAAGCTGAAATCCCCCAGGATGGGCAGCAACTTCAAAAGGAAGGCTTCATAATGCAAAGGCAATTCGGCAATCCATCAACTGCAGCATGCACCATTTGCATCTAACTACCTAACACTGTCAAGTAACAAAAGAAAGTTCATATAAGAATCACATACATGTATCACTATTAATAATTTATATAAAACCTAAGCGAAACATGCTAGACAACTTGTCAGTTGTCACAAAAAATTTCAAACTAACACCTATACTGGAAGTATTCCTTTAAGAATATCAATCTCAGATGATTGCCATGAACTACTCTCACTTCCACAAAGGGAAATATCACATCAAAACAGATAAAATGACCCTCAGAAATTCAAAAGACAAAGCCAAGCAACTTAACAAGATGCCAAAAAAGTTCTACATGCATTATGTTTTACTTCATCACTCTAGAT
Organism: Chenopodium album; assembly: GCF_948465745.1. Classification (NCBI taxonomy): domain Eukaryota; kingdom Viridiplantae; phylum Streptophyta; class Magnoliopsida; order Caryophyllales; family Amaranthaceae; genus Chenopodium; species Chenopodium album. The sequence continues at coordinate 68,097,538 of NC_137837.1, read as the reverse complement.
GTCAAAAAATTCAAAATTACATATGCACAACAATTCCAATATTGACATCAGTCTATTTAGTAGAGGCTTAATTCAAGAAATTGAATGCATAGGCAGTGCTGTAAAAAAGCACAAGAAATACAAAGATCATTAAGGCCCCTGTAACTAAGCAAAAGTAAAAGTACAGTGACACCTTTTTAATAATTAAAAAGCTTATAGCATGGAGTACAATATAAGCTAAATAAAACTCACTAAACTTTCAAAAAGAGGCACCAAATTATGCATTACAATATCATGAAAAGTAAAAAGGATTTGTGGTTTTCATTATTATGGAAAACATTAATTAATAAATACTCTAAAGATAACCAATTAGGTTGAAGTGCCTTAAGGCACCTTACAGGCAATCATCTCCAATTAATTCAGTGCCTTAAGCTAGGCCGAGGCATGCTTTCATATAAACAGGGTCCAGATTGAACTGTGTGCCAGGATCACAATTTAATTACGTGGATTTAAGCCAGATGCTAAAACATAGTTTGTACAAAATATACTAGTTACAACAGAGACCCCCCAAAGGTAATTGTGTCAGTAAATAGATGAATGCAAAGTAGGGTGAGCCCCTACAAACCATTCCCTTTACAAGAATGGCGAGCCCAATAGAATTTTACTTGGGGTAGGTCTTACACATATTTGGCATGCAGGTTATCAAACTATCACAATAAGCAAGTAAAATATACAAAGTACAAGCTAGCAAACCAAAATTAGCTTCTCAAATGCTAAAAACTCGAATTATATGAAGAAAGGAAGAGGAAATTACTCAAAAGTAGTTGCTACCCACCTTAACAAACATTAGATCCTATGTTAATGGCCTCCATCTGAATCAGAGCCAGAAGAGCTATCACTATCTGAATCTGCAAGAAAATAATCAGGGTAAGATTGAATGTTTTTTATTTTTTTTCTAAAGAAAGGAGGGTGGTTTGGCACTAGAAGTTTACCACTTGAAGATCCCGAATCACTACTAGAACTGCTTGAGCTACTTGAACCACTTTCATTATCACTGCGCCTCTCTTGCTGAGCAGGAGGAGAAGCGGCAACATTTCCTTTATCTAGGAGACATTCATTTAAACCAATTATTCATAAGAAAAAATAATAATCAAACTAGTGAAACATCCTGATCCAAATCTTTTAGCTAGTTACCTGCTGTGGTTTCTCTAGGCACTTCAACAGTGGCAGGAACTTGAATCTGTAACAAGCGAACATACAATTCATTTAGCATACAAAGATCCACATGATAATTATCGATCTAAGACTGCAAGCTGAGGATTAAAAAAAAAAAACTCACTGTTTCTTGAACAGCCTGCGCTGCTGCTGCTCTAGCCTGAGCAAGTTCAGCTCTCCTCTTATGCTTGCTTAGGCTCTTCTTGTAATTAGTCACAAATCTATCCAGCTCCCAAAGTGTCTCTGCATCAACACTGTCAATATCCACTTCAATCTCATCATCATGTTGTGATAGAGCTGAATTCCTCTTCTTAATGATCTGCACTATAGCATCAAGCTTCTCTGAAGGCAAGCTCTGAAGATGAGTGCTAAGCTTTTGCTTTTCCTCAAAGGTCATGTCCCTTTTGTGGGGATCCTTGGCTTTAGGCTTCTTTGGAGCAGGCTTCCTTCCTGCCGAATATGCAGGCCTTGGCCTAGATTCCTGTCTAACAGGCATAGATTGAGACCTCTCCAGATTTCTTATCTCTTGAATGGTTGGAGGGGGGTGAAGAAGCGGAGGTGGAGCGAAGGACATAGGCACTGAAACATGAGCAGGAGCATATGTCTTCCTTGATGTTGGGGTTGGCAAATCACGAATCATTTCGTACCTCAACTTACGATCATATTCACTCTCAATAGCAGGCCACTTATCTTCAAAAATATTTAGCAACTCTGTAGCCATGATGTGAACATCCTGGCCAGGAGGATTATAGGTAAGAGCATTATGAAAAGTAAGTCTTACATCCTCGGCAAACTCCCTTGGAGTTTTGTACCAATTCTTGGTCAATCTACCCTTCACTGTACCCAAATCCATTGGATGCTTTATAATATCGAAATAATCACGAAGACCAAGCCTCTTCACATCCACAGGTTGATTAAACACCCACCCATGCTTATGGTTCATTATCTGCTTCAGCAAGCTGCTACATTTGCTAAAAAATTTCTTATCAATTCTGTAAGCAAAATCCATTTCTCCTCCCCCATGCTTCTTACCACCACTTGACTTTGTTTTCCTATTACTCTCAGCAGGTGGGAGCCGATCTTTACCCAAAAGGAACTCTGAATTTCGATAGTATTGATTCGCCTTGGGAGTCCTCTTTTCTTTCTCGACAATTTCACCTCCGACTCCATGGTGATTGTTATCCATCACAGAAACTGACAGTTGCCTGAATGACCTCGAATTACTATAACCAGCAGAACCCGCTTCTGAATGCATTCTAATACTACCACCCACCCCCTTTTCAACTCCGCCATTAACCGGAAAATGCAAGCGCCCAACAACAGGAGGTGTTGTTTCAACTACCATACTTGAATACGTACTAAGCTGATTCTCTTTGTCCTCAAGTTTCTTCGCCATTTTCCTAACTTGATCAAGCTCATCCACTAACTTCCTTTTCAACCCTTTAACCTCCTCTTTCGACCTAGCAGCCGAAACACTAATACTCAACCTATCATCTACTTGAGTAACCAACGGTCTCAGCACCACCCCATTTTCCAAATTCCCATCATGCCCATTCGGAACAGGAGCTGCCTCGCCTCGATTAAGACTCGATGAATCCCCCGACAAAGTCCCCAATCGCGGTGAATTCTGCTGGGGTTGCGAGGAATTTGCTCCCTCAGCCGGCAATTCAAGCGGCAAGGACACATTTTCCTGACCATCCTCACCATTCTTCTCATTTTCACCCTCCTTACCATTGTTGTCTACATTCTGACTGCTGTTGCTGCAGCTACTGTTGTTATTAGCCGCAACACCATTACCATTACCGTTGTCAACACGATCATTTTCGACATTATTATCATTCAACGCATCATTATCGATGTTGTTGGTGGCAGTGACGGTATGTTCCGTTTCACGGCTTTCGACAGCGGCAGCAGCGGCAGAAGTTGTGGTGGTGGTGGTGGAATCATCAAGATTTTTGACAACATCATTGTTTTTCTTGATGTTATTTTTATACTTTCGAGTATAAACCTTATAATTCTCACTCCAACGATGTCTTTCCCTAGGAAGCTCATCAGCTCCTAAAGTCTCCGAAGCCATACATGTACGGTTTGCTTCCTTAATTTTTCCAAAACCCCTAAAAACTTTGGACACTTCTTAAAAACCCTAAATTCTTCAATCCCTTCGAACAAGATTCCAACTTTAAGGGTCTGAAAAAAAAAAATAGGGTTTTGGATTTGAAATTGGATAGGATTTCATGAAAACCCTTAACCCTAAAACATTCATACAAAAGATAAGAACTTTACACCAGATCTCACCATAAACCCTAAATTCAATAATACCCAGATGCAGAATTAAATTTAAAAAAGCATAAAACAGAATAAAAAACGGATCTTTCTGATTTTTTTTATCTCCCAAATAAAAATAATAAATAAAAATCAAAACTTTATAATAAAAAGTACATCAAAATGAAATTAATTCACAAACCTTAATCTTTGATTGATGAAGATTCACCCAAGCAATTGAACAAAGGGGTGTTTATGAATTTGGGGATTTTTTTTTTTTTTTTTTTTTTGGAGAGAGAGAGAAAAGGGGCCGAAGGAGGCCGTCGAGGAGAGAGAAAGAAAAAAATTAGGGTTTGCGAAATTGCGAGAATATTTGCAAAGAAGGCCCTTCGAAAACACAGAAATTGAATTAATTTCTTTGTCTTAAAAATTTTCAAGTGTGTATTTATAATTTTCTCCCTCTTATTGTAGTTTTTTTCTCCCACGCGCCGACAAGGATTTCTTGTGTTGTTGTTGATTAAGGTTTTGAGTTTGAAGATCACCTACTCATAGTCATAGTAAATTGGTAACACTAACTAAAAGATTTTAAGAGTTGTACTAAAGATTCTAAAGTAGTGATATAAGGGAGGAGTTTAAAAGATTTCAAGCTTTTGATATTATCATTATTGCTTTTGCTTTTTGAGAATCTGTGAAATAGCTGGATCGCTGTCTGAGTAAGATTCTAAAATGGTGTTAACAATTCAGAAGAGTTTAACCTTTTGGTAGTGTTTCTTTTGTAGACCATTGAAATGGATTACTATTGTCTGAAAGTTAGATACAACAACTATTTTATGCTTTTGATTTTGATTTTTTTTCCCTACTCTTTCGTGAACCAGTGAAATAGTTACACCGCTGTCTGAAAAATGAAATTCTAAAGCGGTATAAAGAGTACCAAATATTCAAGCTTTAGATTATCTCTCTTTCAGAAACCACTAATGTAGTTGTACATCTGTTTGAAAATAAAATATATAATTCTTGCTAAGATAACCAGTGAAATAGTTAAATCGCTGTCTGAAAAGGAAATTTTAAAGTAAAGTGTATAAAAGATTTCAAGCTTTAACTTGTATTTTTTCTCTTCTGGGAACTAGTGAAATAATTGTATCATTGTCTAAAAAGATGAGAAATGGTCAAATAATTGTACCACCTTATGAAAGAGGAGATTTTAAAATAGTGTTTAGAGTAAAAAAAAATCTTAAGATATTGCTCTTCTAAGAACTAGTGAAATAATTTTACTACTATCTAAAATGTATGTGATTCTTAAATAGTAGTAAGAGTATCAAAGATTTCAAAGATTTAAAAAATTTTGATTTTCTATAAAAAAAAATTTTATCCTTTTGAGTGCTAGTGAAAATGAATGAAGCTGAGTTGAGGCATTTATGATCATGATCAGATTAGGCAATATGAGATATTGAACCCTGGAAGTATTAAACTTTAATGATACACTTTTATTCCATATTGAAACATTGATAATTTATTCATGAGATCAGAGGTGAGTTAAAAAAAAGAGATAGGAATAGGAAATTGTAGACACCTGATTATGTCTTCCCAAAAACAAAACTCAGTAACGACCACCTTTCACGTCTTTGATTATCGAGTCAGGTGAAGAGTTAAAGAGTCTCATGAATTTCCCTTTAGCCTTAACTATTTATAACATTTCTTAAAATGTTTTATTCTAAAATCATTCATTTCGTGTCTTTAAACCCAAAATCATTCATTTCGTGTCCCTTGATATCATTCATTTCATGTCAAATCATAAAAACGTCCAAACCTGATTATTTTGGTCCATAATCTCGGTCCAATTATTATTCAGTTGGATGAGGCTTGAAAAGAGCTTTCTAATGATATATTATAAGCCCAAATCCGACTTATAACGAAGAAGTTATGGCCAAATCACTAAGCCAAGCCCAAACCGGACCTAGCCTACTGTTTCTCAAGAGGCTAGTAGACCTGCTGATCCACCTATCTCTACTCCTGCCCCAGATCATAGTAATGTAAACTCTGATAATGGTTGTAGAATGGTTGGGAAGATGACTAAAACTCATAACACTAGACAAACTCAACAGGTACTTACAAGGGTGAATGCTTACAATTCTCTAATGGCTGATGAGGTGGCTGCTATTCCTATCAAGGGTGAAGGTAATCCCCCTCTGGTTCCATGATTATTACATCTTGGAACATTAGGGGTCTCAATGACCCTAATAAAGTAACTAATGTAAAGCAGGTACTTAGAGATCAATCAGTTGATGTTTTAGCTATCCATGAAACCAAGGTTAAGGTGCATAATCAAGCTTCTGTCCAAAAGAAATTTGGTAGAGCTTGGGAATGGGTTTGTAATTACTCTTTCTCTCTTAAGGGTAGAATTTGGGTAGGGTGGAAACATGATGCTATTTCTTCTGAGGTCATTGTTGTTACTGAACAATTCATTCATGCCATCATCATTCCTAAAGACTTGCAGCATCATATTGCTTATACTTTTGTTTATGGCCTTCGTTCATTTCAACATAGATCGTCTATGTGGACTGGTATAAAGGCTTTACGCAACATTCAGCTTCCATGGCTTTGTATTGGTGATAATTCTGTTTTATCTGCTCAAGACATTTTTAATGGGAATCCGGTTATTGATTTTGAGATCAGAGATTTTCAAGATTTTATCCATGACTTAGAGCTGGTTGAAATCAAGAGTAAAGGTTCTTTTTATTCTTAGAATAATAAAGGTCATGTCACTAGTAGAAAAAGATAAATAGGCACCGACAAATACCCACCGGTTATTGAAAACCGGTGGTAAAAATGCAAGACTAGACAAAAAAAATAAAACAAGTTTAATAACCGGTGCCCTTTTCCCAAATAAATAAATAACCCCTAAAATTAGAACACTCACGCTCTCTCTCCTTACCTCTCTACTCTCGAACTCTCTCGCTCTATCTCCTCACTCTTCACTCTCTTGTTTCCTCTCTCCTCTCAAACTCTCCGTCTCCTCTCTCTTCTCGCGCCACCGCAGCCACCACCAGCGCAACCATCCTCTCTCTCCTCTTTCTCCATCATAGCTTCCCATCACAGCCACCACCAGCGCAACCCTCCTCTCTCTCCATCCTAGCTTCCCACCACCAGCCACCACCATCGCAGTCGTCACTAATGGAGATGTTAAAGAAAGCCCTTAAAAAACTAGGAGAACGATGCGTAGATCTCTACTGGCGACGCTGCTCCTCACAAGGTTTATCCCTCCTTTTTTTTGTTAATTTTGTAAAATTTGGGTTAGGGTTTCAATTTCGTTGAGTTTTTGGATTTTGATTTTGGATTTTGTGATTTGGTTGTTGTTTTTTAGTTTGAATTTGTATGTGATGTTTGATTTTGTCCCTCTTTTTGATTTTGAGTTTTCGCGGCATACTCAAACAAAGGTATCATCGTCAAAAAATCATCGCTTAATGAGTTAATTCTAATGTTATCTAGTTAAAAATGTGTTGATTTTGCTTTAATTTGGTTGAATTTTTTAGGTATTCAGATTTCATTGCAATTGTGATGAAGTTGATTTGGATGGAAATGTTGTGCATTTAACTTCATTTCATGTTTCTCCTGAGGTATTTACCTAATTAGTACGAAGTATTAGTTTAAGTTTAGGTGTTCTTCAATTTTTGGATTAGTTTGTGATTGTGAAATTTGAGTTTTGTTTGATATTGTTAGTTGGCTGAGAATAAGGAAGAGATTGTAGCTGAGCAATCAGATGAAAGTTACACCGAAGAGTGAAGAAGGTGAGTCATTTCGGTTGTTAATTTTATTTGCTGATTGTATATTGTATTATTTAATTTATGAATTAATTAAGTTAATTTAATTTAATTTGGTGATTGGGGGTAGGCTTGAGCAAGAGTCAGGGTTTTTCTTCAATATGAAATACTTTGAGGAGAAAGTGCAAGCAGGGGAGTGGGATGAGGTTGAAAAGTATTTGTCTGGGTTTACCAAAGTGGATGACAACAGATATTCAATGAAGATATTCTTTGAGATTAGGAAGCAAAAGTATCTCGAAGCTCTTAACCGATATGTTTGATTTCGGTTTTGTTTTCATCGAGTTTGATTGATTTGCTGTCATTATATGGGGGGAGTGAAATTGGTATTAAAATTGTGGTGTTTGTTTGAATTTGTTAGGCAAGACAAGTCCAAGGCGGTTGAGATACTTGTTGGTGATTTGAAAGTATTTTCGACATTCAACGAAGAGCTCTACAAGGAAATCACACAGCTTTTAGCTCTAACTAACTTCAGGTATACTTTACAAACCCCACAATGGTTCGTTTAATGCTTTATAGGATATAGCACATGTGGACAACTGATAGACTGTTTTGTGCCCTTGACTTGTGTCTTTTGGATTTTGGAAAATTAGTTAGTGAACACTGGGGTATTCTCCGGTAGTTTATCGAGCTATTGCTCCCTGATAATGGTAATAATTTAATAAGGATGGACCCTTGTATCCTTTTAATTTGTACGGTTGTACCATGCCAGTTGGGAATAGAAAATATTGCATGCACCCGGGGAGATCTATCGTGCAAGACCTCAACTCCCAAAGTGGAGTGGTCACAAGAGCTATAGTAATAATTTGGCAGATTAGTGTTTCTAGCTAATGTGGTAATAATTTAGTTCTTGTCATGTCAGTTGGGAGCAGGAAATCTTGTTTGCTCTAGATTTCAAATGTTTTATCTAATGGGGAGATTTCCCTGAAAAACATTTCTAGTGTGCGATGTGATCTGCAGTTAGGGCTGGCAAAAGTTGACTCGACCCGAAAACCCGACCCGAACTCGACCTGAAAATAGCGGGTTAGGGTTGAAGTTTTCGACCCGAAAACTTAAATGGGTCGACACGAACCCGACACGAAAATTAAATGGGTTAGGTTAAGGTTGAAACTTTCAACCCGAAAATGACCCACATAACCCGAACACATTTAAGTTTTGAAAAAAAACCCTAAAGGAACCTTAGCCCAGCCCAAATTCAAAAAAAGCCTACCTTATAAACTCAAAAAACCCTAAAATCATTCTATTTTTTGTCATTTCTCACAACCGTTTTCAGTTTTCTGCCCTTCTCTCTCTCTCTTAAATTTTCTCTCTCTTTAATCCTTAAAATCTTCTCCATTGCTATTTTTAATTTTGAAGCTACTCTAAATTGCACTTCCGCATTATCGGTCCAACTTCAATTCATCATCGATCTAAAACCATTATGTTTCGTAACTTCGAATTATTTATTTATGTAATTTTGTTTGAGTTTGGTTTGTTTCTTTGTTACAGAAATAATTTTGCTAAAATTGTGTTTGGGGAATAGTTTAGATTTTTGGAATTTTACACATTATGCTGCATATATGTATATATTTCGTTTTATTTTGTGATTTAATTGGATGATGCATGCACAAGATTCAGATCAATACTCATGCTTCTTGTGCTCAAAAAGTCAGAAGCCCAACACTTTGGATGGAAATACACATGTAGTTGAAAAATAAACAACATACTTGTATTTTGTAATTTGTTATTTCTAATCCTATGTTATGAATTCCATTTTTGTGATTTTAGATACTCCGTATAGTGTTTATAGGCGTAAATATATATCTATATAAAACAAAAATTATCCTCTTATATTTTTTTTAAATAAATAATAAAAATGGTGGAAAAAATCAAGTTAAATCAGGTTGACCCGAAACTGACCCGAACCCGAACATATCAGGTTCGGGTCAAGCATTCTGACCCGAAAAACTAATCAGGTCAGGTTCAGGTTGATGTTCTTTGACCCGAAACCGAATTGACCCGAACACGAAAGTGACCCGACCTGATCTGTTTGCCACCCCTATCTGCAGTCTTCCTTTGATTGCCTTTTATAAAATTGTTACATTACTTAGAACTTTTTTGGATACCTCAGGGAAAACAAGCAGCTTTCAAAGTATGGTGACACCAAAACTGCTCGTAACATAATGTTGGTAGAGCTTAAAAAGCTGATAGAAGCAAACCCGCTTTTCCGTGACAAGTTGGTGTTCCCGACTCTGCACTAGTACAAAACTAACCTCAAGTAACACCCAAAAAATGTTACATAACGTGGTAAAAGTGTTATTATAGACAATAGGTAACACTTTATTGGGTGATACTTCCGCCCATGTTACCTAAGGTTATATGTAGCACTTTGGGTAACATATGGTAACACTTTCAAAAGTGTTATTATAAACCATCTTATGTAACACTTTTTCTATTATTAGTATCATTTTTAAAGTGTTACTTTTTATATCTTATGTAACACTTACTTATCTTTAGTAACATTTTTTATCATATAGTATCACTTTATCCGATATTATGTATCACTTTTTCGAACTAATATAACACTTTGTTGATTATTAGGTAACATTTTTCTATCATATTTTGACATATAGTAACACTTTATTCAGCATTATGTATCACTTTTTGCAAACTAATGTGATACCATATTAATTAATAGGTTATCTCAAAAACAAAAAGTCATACAACCTACAATAAATTAGTGGGAAGCCGAGATACAATCTGGGCCCCCACTCCTCTAGCTATAGCAAAGCCTACCCTAGTAAAAATATGAGCTGCAGCACGTGCTCCAATGTCTTGCGTCGTCGAGAACCTCTGAATTCGCTTAAGCAACGCAATAGCCTCCTTCTCTAATTCACCAAACGAAGAAAAGGAGAAGGGAATGAACCCATATCCAATCGCCTGACAATGAGCCTCATACTTATCCCGCTTCCGCTGAGCTGCATCAGCCACAACCCGTCCAGGAATAAAGTCAGATAACCTTGACTGTGTCAAAGGAGAAGATCCTGTCAAATCAACACAGACATCGCGACCACGATCCCAAGAATAAAGTAACACATCAGCAGGTCTGAGGGCATCACCGTTCCCTCCAGACAACCCAATATCAACCTCTTTCCTTGCTGAAATCCCAGAACGATAGCAAACATCAACTAGGGTATCCCGAACAACATTATGTCTATGTTTAATACCCACGATACCAGCACACGACACCGCGTGATCGCCAAAAATATCCCCTGGAAAAACCCTTGAACAAGCAGAGCACGGTGTCGAGGCAGAGAACAACGGAATACCCAATCGGTAGCATAATACACATCGATAAGTCTTTGCATTCATAATCTGACCCAATCCTGAAATAGGAACGGCCCGAAGCCAAGCAGACGTGTGATCTCCCTGCTGAGATTTCCACAATGCTGATAGACGAGGGGATAATGAAAAGGTGGATTCTGCAGATTCGGTAACCTTCGTGAAATATATATCTGCCAATTTCTTCATAAGTTTTGGGGCAGCGACCTCACTAGGATTACTTAAAAAATCAGACTCCACCACGCCATTAAACAAACCCAAGGCGTCTTCAAAAGCTCGACCATGACCAACAATGTCAGCATGTCGAAGAAGCTTTGTTTGCAACCCAGTAGACTGCAACCGAGAAGCAAGAAAAGCATAATGCCGAACATCACCTGCAGAATAAACACCAAGCCCTCCAAACGCAAATGGTAAAGTGGCAAGCCGCCACTGCCAATCGCCAAACCCAGGTCCTGAAGCAGTAACAATACGCTCCAAAGAAGATCGAAGAGCCTCGTCAAAAGTGCGCTGAGCCGCCTCAAAAGTACTAGGGGGACAAGTACGCAACGCAAAGTAGAGTTTAGAAACTCCGGTACAAGCCCTAAGTAACAATAGCTCACACTGAGGATCATCCAGCGTAGCAACCTTATCCATAAGCGCAATGGTCTTGGTCACCCTATGCATCACAAGCTCACTACTAAAACCAGAATCAGAACTAGCAGGACCACCAAGCAACTTAACACCACGCGAAGGTCGAGCAATGTTAGGTGGAAAGACACCCAAAAGTCTGCTTCGGGGGTCTTCTGTAGGCCAGAAAACTTCAGTTTTGTCCACGTTAAGATGTAACCCAAAAAGAGGCCCTTCCTCCATAATCAGCTGCAAAATTTTCCCCACCACCAACGTGTCACCAATAATAGTGCCATCATCTAAATACCAAGCCTGAAGACATACATCAAAAGTATCTCTGATTTTACACACCAAGGGTTGTAAAACCAAAGCAAAAAGCAGAGGACCAAGGGGATCACCCTGCTGCACCCCCTGAGACGACCATAAGGTGTGGTCCCCATAATACAATCTAGCTGGATTAGAGTAGCAGAATTCAACCCACCGCGAAATACCCGGACAACGACGACAGACCTCACGTAACATGACCGCACGATCAACTAGATTAAAGGCATTACGAAAATCCACCAACAACATTGAAAGACCAACATCAGATCCACGAACCTCAAGTAATCGATTCACAGCATGAAGAATGGCCTCACCGCCTGAAGAAACCCCAACGCCAAATTGAAGACCATCAAAGTAACTTCCCAAAGACTGCCCAACCATAACAGCACCGACTTTCGAAACCAGACGCCGCCAAACGGTACCCACAGCTATAGGACGAATTCCACCACCGGGCTTGACAAGGGGTGTGAGAGGAGCACTAGAAATATACTCTCCTAGTTCCATAGGACATCTACCAGCTAGAAACAGATTAACCACCCCGGTAATAGAGTCAACCAACTCGTCTGAGACAGCCACAGCTGCACCACTCAAGCAATCCATAAGGTGTTGAGCACGTAACCCATCCCTACCACACGATGTGCCACGCGGGAAACTCTGAATCCGATCTAAAACAACAGCAGAGGAAGCAATGAGATGAAGTTGATCAATAGGAATATCAGCAGGCAAGGAAGGAGGTGAAGAAGAAGGGTGTTTTGAAAGCAAATCCGCAAGAGTGACATCATTATACGGAGCAACACCTGAAGAAGAAAGAACTCGGACTGCAGCGGTGTAATGACCATCACAAATCTTCCTACGACACTGCTTGATATTACGCTCTTCCAAATCAAGGTCCTCATCATCAACCACCGACATAGTAGGAGCATCCTCAGCCAAAGTTTCCCTCACAAGCTGCACACTACCACCTGGTGCACCCCAAGAACAAATAGCCCGGGAAATACTTTCTTCTTGATGCCGACGCTTTACGGAAGACCTTGACTCACGACTACTCCGCGGCCGAAAGGTTTTAAGGGTGCAAAGAGGTAACACTAACAACGATACCCAACTAGAAATGTCATTAGGGTTAGAGATCACCTTATCTAGAGCACTTTTCAGAATCCGAGAAAACCCCAAACGACACTTGGGAGGGATAGATTTCACAGTACGAAACCCCTTTGAGAGCAAAGCATTAATGAGAGCCACGTCAAAACCACAAAACTGATCTCGCGCCAAACCATCCACAAGCCCAATACGAGTCGAAGAAGAGGGAGCTTGTGGCTTGGAGAAATTATGAAGCACAAAACGAATAATACCATCTCCTTCATCAGGGGGTGATACATCCTCACCCCTCTCGTGACGACACCAAGAACGAAGCGTATGAGTTTTGTAACAAACCCCACAAAACCAAATCCCCATACGCGTAAAAGTAACTTCCGCCTCAGTATAAACAGCCAAATTAGAAGTAAGAGACTGACGTGTAACATCCCGCGCACCAGTACAACAATGACGATCATGAATATGCTTGATTAAAGAACGCCTTGTAAGCCCATTGCCACTCCCATCTTGACACCCACTAAGACCCACAAAGGGACAATGAAACTTCACCGACATGGCAACACAGCCACCACCAAAGTCGGAGCAAATACCAATCAAAAAACAGCACTTAAATAACCCAAAATAACCACCACAAACTACACCCAAAAGCACAATAAAATGCACCCGAAATGACCAGCAAAAAGCACCCAAAAAGCACGAAAACACCACCCAAACAGACCAGAAATTTGCACCTCAAAATAACCAAAGAAACTGACCAGGAAATTGGAGAAAAATGCACTCAAACAGCACCCAAAACAACGCCAAAATTGCACCAAACAAACCGCCAGAAAATTGCACCAGTTGACCCAAGCAACACCAGAATCTGATAGGAAAACAGCCCGAAAAATTGACCCAATATCCCCCCGATTAACTGCCTGAAAACTGCCTGTAAACAGCCCCAAAACACCTCGAAAACTGCCTGAAAACTGACCCGATTACCTGCCTGAAAACTGCCTGTAAACAGCCCCAAAACACCTCGAAAGCTGCCTGAAAACTGACCCGATTACCTGCCTGAAAACAGCCCCAAAAACACCTCGAAAACCTGCCTCAAAGTCGCCGGAAACCAGCTATAAAACCACCTTAATTTCGCCTGAACAAGGAGATGCTGCCTGAAAACTTGCGAGGATATTGCGCCTCAGAACTGCACCAAATTCGCCCAAAACCACCTTAATTTCGCCCCTAAAAAAAACCGAAGACCCACCGGAACCACCTGGCCTGAACTCGCCTGACCCGATCGTCCCTGATCGCCGGAAATTGCGCCGGAAAAAGGACGTGGAAGCCTACCCTAATCACCCCTAAACGAGAGAAATTCAAATTATAATTATTATTATTATTATTATTATTATTATTATTATTATTATTATTATTATTATCTCAAAAACAAAAAGTCATACAACCTATTATTATTATTATTATTATTATTATTATTATTATTATTATTATTATTATTATTATTATTATTATATAAAAATAATATGTTACAACAACTATGAATTACAAATTACATATATGATAGCCAACAATTTGGATTGATAAATTTCATAATTCTTACAAAAAAAATCCATAAACACCAATTTTAATGTTTGGCCAAACAATATAATAATACAACAAAGAAAATCAACTTCGATCTCTAACTTAGAAAAAGTGAGGAAATAAGATAAACTTCTGAATTCAAAAACCAGTCAACGACGTAAACAACATTAATAACAACACCTAGCTAGCAAAACGACAATAGTAGTAACTGATATGTCTGTTTTATATAGTGTTTTACCCCCGTCCCGTGGTCATTATTAGTAGTGTTTTTGGCTCTTTCGGGCCACTTTTATTACTAATATGTGTTTTCTAGTGTTTTCGTAATTTTGGTTGAGTTTTGCAGGGAATTGCACCTTTGGAGCATTTTCACGGGATTTTTATGAAGCAACTACGAGCATTGGAAGAACGCGACCACTTTTGGAGCCCAAGGCCGGTTAGAGCCATCGAGCCGGTGATTAAGGGCTCGGTATTCGGAATACCGAGGTTTGGACCGAGTATTCAAGACCCGAAGAGGAAATCCGGATTGGGCCGAGAAGTCGAGCCCAATCGGAGGTCCAAAGCCTCGAAGAGCCACAAGGGCCCGATCGGGCAAGCTTAGCTCGATCGGGCAAGAAGCGCAGCAAGCCAAGGACGAGTGGCCCAAGGCGCGCCCGATCGTGCGAGGGGTAGCACGATCGGGCGGTGCTGCTGAGGAGAATGTGCTAGCAAAAAGGCGCGCCCGATCGGGCGGCCTTTAGCCCGATCGGGCGCGTGTTTCTGGAGAACCAATTTTGACGAGCAATTAGTTTCTAATTAGGAGTTTTTTTCTAGTTTTGTTTAAATTTGTTTTTGTACGGATTAATTAGGAGGCTCTTCTACTTCTTCTTCTCTTAATCTTTTCTCTTAGACTTTTTCTCTCTCTCTCTAAACTCTCTCTCTAAACCTTTGTTATTGTTTCTTTGATTAATTCCAGATTATTTGGTAACGATTTCTTTTCCCTTAATCTTAGTTATTTATTTTATTTCTTTGATCATGAGTTATTTTATTATTTTGATTAGTTTAGTTTTTAATATGTGTGAGTAGTTTAATTTCTAGGGTTTATGGGGATCTAATAAATAATATGAAGGGGTAAATTGTTGTTGTTAATTATCAATGCTAGATTAATTTCCTATTGATTGAATTAATGCTCTGTGACTAGATTAGGCCTATCTTTTATGCATGAGTTTGACAATATTGATTCAAGAATCGAGAGATGAGAATTAATGTTTAGGTCTAGTTTCAATAGGCGAGTTAATTTATAAATGGTTAAGTCAAGAATCGAGAGATGAGATTTAATACCGATAAATTAATTGTGTGATTGTAATAAGTAGCGAGAGCCCTTTACAATTTGGTTAATTGATGCATTGATGATTGACTATTATTGATTGTTGGTATTGCATGATAATTTCTTATTGGATTGTTTTAATGTTTTACAATTGCGGCTTGTAAAAGTATAGCAATATTAAATTGATGAATCGAGCAGATGTTAATTTGATATTAAAGGCTATTTTCAATAAGAACTTAGATCTAGTAAATTGCGAGAGCCTGTTAGATCTATGTTGATTAATAAATTGCGAGAGCCTGTTAATCATGTTATCTATGCCATGTCAATGATTGATTACCCTATTTTACCCTGGAATATTATTTATTGGTGAAGCTAAGCCCTAGATCCTTTATATATTATTTTCTCCCTTTTTCTACTCTTTTTAGTTTAGTTTCCTATTCAACTTTAATATTGGTTACTTAAATAATTTAGATTATAATATTTAATTAGGAGTAAAAAGACTTGTTTCCCTGTGGAGATCGACCCTACTTCCCTATCTACCTTAGTTAGTGATTTAGGTAATTATTTTTGATTAGGGGATACGACTTTACCCTGTCAAAATTTGGCGCCGTTGCCGGGGAAAACGGTTTTATTTTTATTTCTGATTGTTTTTGTAGTCTAGATTATTTCCCTCTTGTCTCAGAGAGCGTTAGTTCTCTGAGACAAATCTCATATTTGCTTCTAGTTTTTGTTTATGCCCAGGTGTTCCAGATCAGGTTATATCCCATTCGATCCTGAGATCGAACGTTCCTTCCATAGATAGAAAAACTTCTACAAGCAAATTCTGGCGGATTCTGGTGATACTAACAATAATCACCGCGATCCTCCAACTGATTCTAGCGATTTAGAGGTATCATCAGACACAGAATCAGAGATGGCGGTTCCAAAGAAGCTTAGTGATTATTCACAACCAAAGCTCACGAATTTTCCACATCTCACCCCTACTCCGGCTCTTGATGGGGTTCAATTCGAAATCAAACCCCAATTTATAACGATGATAGAGAGGAAGCAATTCAGTGGAGCCAAGGGTGAAGACCCGAATCTTCACATTGCCGACTATTGTCAATATTGCAACACCATAAGGCAAGCCGGGGTCACTCAAGACCAAATCAGGGAGATTCTCTTTCCCTTTTCTTTAACTGGAAAAGCTAAATTGTGGTTTAATGGTTTGAATAGAACTACACTTGGTATTACTGACTGGGAAACTCTTGTTTTGAATTTTTATAACAAGTATTATCCTGTAGAGAGAACAGCAGTACTACGAAGTGCGATTCAGAACTTTGCCCAGGAAGCCGATGAGTCTTTATATGAGTCTTGGGAGAGGTTCAAGGACTTACAAAGAGAATGCCCTCACCACAATTTAGCACAATGGCAGTTAATCCAAGCCTTTTATAACGGCATTGGAAATTCCTCCAGAATAATATTAGACTCTGCAGCTAGTGGGAGATTTATGAATCTTAATGTTGATGATGCAGGTCAGGTTATTGAAGATATGGCGATACACAATTCCCAATATGGGAATCCCAGAGGATTTTCTAACAAGGGGAAACATAGTGTCGACTCTGTATCCTTTTTGCAAGCTCAACTGACCTCTATTTGTCAAAAATTAGATAATCTGAGCACTGCTAATGTAGCTAATGTTTCTGCAATTAATAACAATTCTAATGAGGCCTTCTGTGAAAATTGTGGTATTGTAGGTCATTGGGAGCAGGATTGCAGGAGTTCCGTGGAGCAACTTAATGCCTTCCAAGCTTATAGGCAGAATAACCCATACTCCAACACTTACAATCCTGGGTATCGGAATCATCCATACCTTTCCTACCGGAGCACTAATGTTCAAAATCCACCACCACAAGAACCACAGGTGCCACAGCAACAGCAGCAGAAATACTATCATCCCAATGCTGGCCAGAAGAATCAACCACAACAACTCCCCTCATCTTCCGACCCTTCTTTGGGGGAAATTAGAGCAATGTTGGTCAATATGCAAAAGCACATGGAGAGCAGAGATGCGACAATTGATCAAATTTTAGCGCATAATAAAATTGTAGATAATCAAATTGCGCAACTCTCCGCTACTCTACAAGCACGCCAACAGGGAGCCTTGCCGGCACAGCCAACTAGGCCTACGGATCAAGCATTTGCAATCACTCTAAGGAGTGGTTCAAACTATGAAGGGCCCTCTATGCCCAGAGTTGATGAACCTATTTTATTAAATAATGCTAATCTTGATTCCATTAAACCAAACAATGTAGTTGCTAGCCCTGCAGGGCTAGAGGATAATACTAACACATCTAATTCTACATTGCAGGGTAAAACTCCGGAGAAGGTGGCTACTCCAGACAAAGAGAAGAATGCTAAAAAGCCAATTATCAAACTCTCTTTCCCCAATCGTCAATTGAAGACAAACTTGGATAAGCAGTTTGGTAAGTTCCTGGAGGTGGTTAAAGATTTGAAGGTAACAGTTCCCATTACTGAATTGATCACGCAAATCCCCTCATATGCAAAATTTATGAAGGAAATTTTGACGAGAAAAAGGTCTATTAGTGAGGTAGAGACAGTAGCTTTCACTGCAGAGTGTAGTGCCGTACTTCAAAATAAGTCTCCACCTAAATTAAAAGATCCGGGTAGTTTTTCTATCCCTTGTCATATTGGTAATCTTCTGATTGATAATGCATTATGTGATTTGGGTGCTAGTGTTAGCGTCATGCCATTATCTGTGTGTTCTAAGTTGAATATGGGTAAACTAAAAGCTACCAATATAACTCTGCAAATGGCCGACCGTTCTTTCAAATACCCCCTAGGTGTTTTAGAGGATGTTCCCGTTAGAGTAGGTAAATTTTATATACCTGTAGATTTTGTTGTTCTTGATATGGCTGAGGATATGCAAACCCCAATTATTCTGGGTAGACCATTCCTTAACACTGCAGGAGCAATCATAGATGTTAGAAGTGGTAAGTTAACACTATCAGTAGGGGACGATAAAGTGGTTTTTAATCTGAATAATACCCCCAAAAGCTTCATGACTGAGGAGAAATGTTTCAGTGTTAACGTGGTTGTCAATTATTCTAACAAGCCCCAAGCTCTTGAAAAAGATCCCTTGGAGGCGGTATCTTGTATTGCATCCTTTTCAGATGAGATAGACAAATGGCAGAAGGAAGTCGATGCAATAGAAAGAGCACTCTACAATGTTGGTCTTGGTTTCGAGGATGAACAAGTGGAACCGATCGAGCATGTTGTGCGAGTCGAGCCTTCGGTAAGTGTTCCGCCAGATCGAGTTGCAAGTGTTGAACGCAATGACAAGTTGAAGCAACATTCGATCGAAGAAGGGTTTTTAGTGCGTAGCATTGAAGATCCCCCATCCCAAGTCAAGGAGGATCCACCAGATAAGGCAACTTGGCGTCCCACAGGTTATGTTAGGAAGCCGCATCGCAGCCTAAACATCGCTAGACCGGGTGAGAAACCACCCGATAAAGCGTTAGGTAAAGGGTCCTAGGAATTATACTTGGTAAGACGGTCGTGCGGGACCTATATAAACCAGCGCTTTGCGGGAGGCAACCCGTATTTTCTGCTTTCTAGATTAGTTTTCCTTTTCTCTTATTTTATTTTTATTTTAGAGAGGTGAGGAGAGTGATATTTTACTATTTTCAAGTGTTGTTATACAGGTATGAATTTGACAGGTATAAAGATTTAGACAAATCTTGAAGAAGAAACGAGATCGGAGAAACTCCAGTACTTGGTACGGGCCCGATCGGGCTAGGCTCACCTGATCGGGTGCGCAAGTGAGGCAGACTTCAGCTTTTTATTCGCCCGATCGGGCGCGGCTGCCCGATCGGGCGCGAGAAGAGACCTGGAAACAAGGTCTATTTTCGCCCGATCGGGCGCTCATCGAGTAAGAAGAAAAGAAATATCGGGCGGAGCTCGCCCGATCGGGCGCGCCTTCAGGCCGTCCCCCTTTATTTTCTTTTCTCCTCTTTCTTTCCTCATTTTCTCCTTACTTCATCTTCTTCATTCACTTTCTCTCTCTAAAAACCTCCATTTTCAAACCCTCAACTCACACTTCAATCCAAGATCTCTTCCAATTCTTCCATCCAAACTTAAAAATTCTTACATTTTCCAACTCCTCTCATCTTCCTCTACAATCTACACTAAATTTTCAACACTTTCTCTCAATTTCTTCTCAAACCCTAAGAGAGAGAAAGCTTCAATTCCTATTTTCTTTTACACAAAAATGGCTTTCAAGAGGTCTAGGACTGTTAGGGGTGAAGGATCGAGGCAACAAGCACCTACCATTGACCCGGAGCTGCAAATTCCGGGCTGGGAGAGGGTGGTCATCACCACCCAAGAGCAAAGGCAGAGGATGCTCAACCTCGTCACGCGACAGGTAATTCCTACCCGTTTTATTCATCATCCTACGCTTTCTAGACTAGGAATTGATAAATATGTTGAAAAACTGTTCAAGGGAATTGGCATGAGTGGTTTGTTCCAATTACATTATGATACATATGATTATTTGAATTTAGAATTCATTTCTAGTTTTAACGTCATAAAATCAAATGCTCTAATCTCTCATGTTCAATTTCGTTTGTTTTATAAAGATATTAGATTGTCTTTGAAGGATTTTGGTAAATTGTTTGAATTGAAAGCCGATAGACCAATTGAACCACCCCAAGACAACATTACTTTTGTCTACCGTGCTTTAACAGGGAATCCTAACCTAAACCTCCAACATGCCAAGGGCACTTGGATTCAACATCCCGTGCCAAAACTTTGGCAACGGTTTGTTGGCCTCACCATCTTTGGGAGGCACAAATCGACTAATGTGAGGAGAGATGAACTAGAATTATTAGGATCATACATGATTCCTAAGAGTGACAAGCTTAACATAGTTCATAGGATGGCCCAACACTTTCAGAGGGTGGCCAATGCAGCCGAATCGGGTAGGTCTAGGGTCCCAATTTACTTTGGTGGGTTAGTAACCCACATTGCGGTCAAATACCTTAGTTGGACCCCTAATGATGATGGTAAGGTAGCCGGACCAACCCTAATGGACGCACCCTACTTAGGAGGCCTTAACTGGATAAATGTGATAAGGGGGTGAGACTTGGTGGGTAATTCATAGGGAGTCGGGTAGGAAAGATAACGCCTTCGCCTTGCCTAACCCGGCCTTGACCAAATTCGAGA
The DNA here is from genome assembly GCF_948465745.1 of Chenopodium album. Classification (NCBI taxonomy): domain Eukaryota; kingdom Viridiplantae; phylum Streptophyta; class Magnoliopsida; order Caryophyllales; family Amaranthaceae; genus Chenopodium; species Chenopodium album. The sequence continues at coordinate 68,076,826 of NC_137837.1, read as the reverse complement.
AGGGTCTTCCCTCCTATACCTTTGATTTAGGAGACCAAGGGGAGGCCCAAGCACACCACCAAGCACCTCTCTCACCACAACACTAGCAGTGGCAGCAACCAGCAGTAGCAGAAGTCAGCAACAGACAGTAGTAGCAGTAAAAAACAGCCGTAGCAGCAACAAAACAACAGTAGCAGCAGCAAAACAACGGTAGTAGCAGCAAAGCAACAGTTACAGTAAGTACCTCTTATAGCATCATCACTTGTTATCCCAATTCTTCATCTTGATCCATTTGATCTTGTGTGAAATCATCATATATCAAAAAATTAGAACAAAAATGAAATAAAACAATAATAAGAGTTAGTGCTTTTTAAAAGAGAATATAGGCATAAACTACAATCTGGGTTGCTACTTGGGTTAGTTCCTACTGCATGTATACAAGTACAACAGGTGGTGGACTGGGATTCATGGTGATCCATTGTACAAGGTTGGACACTAGTGTACTGTGCAAACAGGTCAAGTGTACAATGTGCCTACTTCACTGCCTGAGAAACTCCTTAACTGTTTATGAGATTATACTTGATTAAATGTTACAGTTATCTTTCAAAATGTATAGAGTATAAAGTAACAAAAACACTGCGTTTTATGAGATGTTAAGATGTAACCAAACCCTTAGTTATACAAAGCATCTTCCATTCACATTTTGTGGCATTGCAAGGTTTAACAATGGAAATTGCTTTGTAAAATATCGAGTTTAACCCCATCCCAGAAAAAAAACCCATCTCAACAAGAAGTTGAAAAGGCAAGAACTTTTAATTCATACAAATTTACTTTTGTGCCCTTACGGAGAGTTTACACACATATAGTATATCACTTCTCAGTCAAGTGTTAAACACTTTTAAGTTTTAATTTCAACCTCATGTACTTATGTCATCTCACATGGCTTGTTTTTGTAAATAACATTACAATATCCCACAAAAGCTTTCACAAGTAACTAATCGTTGAAATTTGCTTCACAAGTAAACTTTTAGCGTACGTTTAAGCGTTGACTTATTCAACTACAATCTTGATTCTTGAAAGTTACCAAGTGATATCATGCAGCAAAGCATACAAGAACAACTTGATAATGCCAACAATAATAGAGAAACAAAGTCTAAGGGGGGACCAAAGTTGGTTAAAAGGATATGATTCTGTAATAATGATGTTAATTTTTAAAAATGTGAAAGAGATTTATGCACAAGCAAACAAGAGTTTGGAGAGAGATTATTTACACTCAGAAATCATCAAAAGAAGCACATAATTTAGAGGAAAAACCATCAGTAAAAAAAACAGCTTATAAACACTTAACATTACCTTAGCATGATGGTAAACAAACATGTTTTGGTGTGAGAAAACATAAGAATTATTGATAAAATAATTCTGATACAATACTATTCAAATATTACTCAAAATCTTCATTTGTGAGCATGCCAAGCGGACTGATATGCTCTTTAGTGATAACAAACAATCAAATGATTCAACTTAGCTAGTATGTTATGCCCCCATGGCCCCACCTCTCCCTTAATTTGATTTTATATAGAATAACTCTCATTTTCTATTAAGTAGTGAAACTATCACCCACTTTGTCATTCAGTTTAATGTCCTTTTGAAAGACCAAACTCATAGACATAGAAACTCAACGACAATACTTAAAAGAAAAGGTTTAAAGCAAAGTAAAACCTTCAATCCACTACTAAGCTCGGCTATAGAGTTTCAAGGCCTCGAGAATCTTATTGTTCTCCTCTTCTATCCATTGCTCACGTTGCTTGGTTATTGTGTAAGGCTTTCGAGTCTTTAGCAGCTAAAAATAAAATAGCAAGGTAGTATAAGATTATTCTTCACTCCGTACCATAGTAAAACATAAGTCAATATTATGAGTTTCATTCGTTTCAAAGCACGAAAAAAAGAAGAAACCAAACTAGAGATCAATGTATTCAATTTTAACCAAACAATTCAAACAAAACCTAAAAGACGCTTTACATAACAGCGACCAACAACAACACCGATTGACTGCAATACCAACACCGACTTAATTGTATTCAAAGTTTCATTCGAACACATATCATTTAGCCAACCAAAAGTTATCTTGGTAGGTGCAACATTGGTCATGAATAAACTTTTTACTCGTAATTATTAGCTGAAGGTAGAGAAGCTGAATACAATCTAAGTGCAAAGCCAACATATACCGGCATGACAATATGAGAGGAACCATTCTGTTGTGACTAACTTTCATTTAATTAACCACAAGAATCTAAATTTCTTCATAAAATAAGCAGGCAGATTTTCAATAAGTTGTAGGCTAGCTCTGATAAAATATATCATACGAAGTATATCTTAATGAGTTGATAATAATAAACTTGATCAAATTTTGTAGAATTAATCATAAGCGGCTAAATTGGATTGTGGAATAAATAAAGTAAAATCAAATTATATATTCCGTATATAAGCATATTACTATAAATGATTAATTAAATTAGATTAACGCCAAAGTTACGAAATGAACCAACAAGAAATATACTTGCATTACACATATAGTTGAAGCAAAACCCATGAAAGCAATTAATTCAACATTATATGGCATTCGAAATTTCTTGTTACACCAAGTTTGGAGTCACAGGGAGTTTCCACTTAAAATTTAAAAGCTACGTGAAGTGCTTAAACTGATTCATTTGAGAAATTGCTAACCTTTACACACGCAATTAACTCCTTACTCCTCAAAAGAGTCAATAATAGATTAATATATTAGCTTTTAAACAAGCAATTATAAATTCTTAAATTACAGAAGTATGGTTATACAAATATTAAAGCACATTTGACAAATATAACAATGAATTGATAGCATTCTATAAAATTAAGTAGTTGCAAAGCATATGTATATATAACTATAATAAGGTAGAAAAATAACCTGATTAGACATTATGGAACTCCCACTCAATTGATTAAGCTTCAAAACTTTGATTGCGTCATATTGGAATATTCCTTCCTAGTTTAGCTTACCAAATCACATAAGAAGCAATTAATTCAAAATTAGATGGCAATCAAAATGTCTCATTTACACTGAGTATCCTGCCACAGGAAATTTAATCTTAAAGTTCAAAAGATACGTACAGTGAAGTGCTCAAACCAACAATTCAGTTGAGAAATTGCTAAGCTTTACACACACAATCAACTCCTTACTCCTTAATTCAGTCAATATATAGATAAGCTTCTCACCCAGATCCAAATTTTTCATACCCAAAAAAAATCTGATCAATGTTAAACTAAAATTTAACTTAAAATAAAATTGGGTACCTCAAAGACCAAATAAACCCCACTTAACGAATCAAATTAAATAAACCAAATACGATTAGATAAAGCAATTGGTTCATCAATTAATGAGTGGGGCATTGACGATACGCCCAAATAACAAAATCTAAATTGAATTAAAGGGCGTCAAAGCATGAAATCGGGGAATTTTGAAAAGTAAATTGGAAGTATAGTAGAAAATTAAAGGGTGGGTGAAACAATCAATCAATATTAACATATTATTTTGGCAAAAAAAAAAAAAAACAATCGCTCATTGTAATTTGTCATGAGTTCAGAGATTATATCCAATAGTTTAATAGTCTATCTTAGAATAACCCCAAATTGATTATACTCACAAGCAAATTTCGATAAACCCTAAATTTTTAAATTGATGTTCAACGATTAATTACAAAAAAGAAAGATAATCTTACCAATCTTACCACATAAGTAGTTTTAACCACCAAATGGACGATCGTAGTGGTTAATTTGATAGGGAAGATGTAGACCATGTTAAAGGAAGAAGGCAGATGAAAGCGAAACGTATAATATGTACTACAGAAGTAAAAGGCATGGCTAAGACTCGTGTGCTCATGGGGAACCGCCTTGGTTGGCCAGTTGGTGGAGACATGGGGTGGCCGGTGAGAATTTCGTTGGCTAATGGGTGGCCGTAGGCGTGGGGGTGGGGTTGACGGTGGTTCGGTGAGTGATAAATTGATTTTTTAAGATAGGGAGTTGGGAAAGAGTAAAGGAGGGAGAGTCATATGAAGTATTGAAGTAAGAACGTTTTTTTTAAAAAAAAAATTTTTAACCAATGATATACAATCAAAGTGTTACAACTAAGTGCTACCTAATATAAAAGTGTTACAGCCAAGTGTTACGTAAACCTAAAGTGTTACACGGGTGTTACTTATATATCGAATAACTTTATAACATTGAAAGTGTTACCGTTTGGTGTTACCTAATGTCACTTTTGTACTAGTGCTGAGATCGTCAAGACTGCGTACACTAATTAATCAAAGGTAAAAGGCCCTGCTGTCAGTTTGTTTGTTGGTTGAATGGTTTTATGTTCATGGTGATATTTATGTTCATAAATTCTGTCATACACGGCAAGAGTGACTTATTATGTCTCAGTCTCTTCAAACTTCAGATAAGGCCAATGTCTAATAAATGAGTGAGGTAGTGTGTTTGTTTGATTTGCTGAAAATTATGAAAAGCACGTAAAATAAATGGAAAAGATTAGGGTGAGGAATAGTGTTATCTAAGTTGCTCTCACTTACCCAGTCACCCCCCATGAACCGTGAACTGGAAAAGCATATTATAGTAATAAACAATGTTACTTTGATTTTTAATTTAGTCTTCCTTACTTGACACGTCAATCATCTTGAACCACATAACCGTAGAAGAAAATTTAAAATCAGAAGGATCAGTGTTTTGAAAAGCACACCTAAGGCGCGTCTAGGCACTAAGGAATTAGGGCAAAGCGTGTTTTTTTTATCTAGGCTAGAAGTATTTAATAGGCGCACCTAATGCGCACCTAATTGTCATGTATATTCTTAAAAAGACTTGATCTATTTGGTATCTGATTGTTATGTATGACTGCATTTGTTGTATCAAATAAGATTGGGTATATATGTTTACAGATTTTTTAACTCTCTGATTTGTGCAGCTTGAATTGGCAGCATCAACTTTGTAAGAATCCCAGACCAAAACCCTAATATCAAGATGTTGTTCACTGATCATACGTGCACTCCTCCAAATAGAGTTGTTGCACCTGCTCTTGTAACTTTCCAGTTGCTGCTGTTGCAAAGCCTGCTACTTATACACAGCTAAGAGCTCATGGTGTATGTTGTCTACAATCATTTGCTAGTTTATTTGTTTGTTTTTTTTTTTCTTTTTGAAGTTTGCTTTGGATTTGTAAAATAGCTTATGGTGATATGTAAACCTGCTATTCATGTGACCTTTAAATCCCAAGGCCTAGAGGTTTAAACCTGCTGCTGCAACTGCTGCCTCGCAAGGCTTTAACATTATGCAAGGCTGATGCTGCCTCCGCTGCCTCGCAAGGCTTATGCAAGGCTGCTGCTGCTGCAGCCACTGCCTCGCAAGGGGGCTGCTGTTGCATGCTTCTATGCTCCTGCTGCTGTTCTGGTCTACGCTACTGCTTCTATGCTCCTGATGCTGCTGCTATGCTCTACGCCACTACTGCTCTACTCTCGCTGTAGCTAATCTGCTCTACGCTACTGTTGTAATATTATTACAGTCTGTCTATTGACAATATAAAACTATTTTCTGTAAAAAAAAATTTGAATTAAAATTGTCATGTACTCATGTTATAGCTTTATATTAATGAAAATAATAAGTTTATATATATGTAAAATTTAAGTGTTTATATATCAATTTAAGTAAAAAAAATGCAAAAAAAATTTTATTTTTTATTTTTTTGGGGCATTTAGGGCACCTGTTCTGAACTGAACTGGTGCTAATAATTGTGTTATTGCCACCGATTCTGAACCGAACCGGTGCTAATAACTGTGTTATTGCCACCAGTTCTGAACCGGTGGCAAAAACTTTCACTTATTGGCATCCCTAAAATGAACACTGGTTCAAAACCGGTGCAATAGGGGGGTTTTGAACCGGTGCTCTTTTACATTTTTCTACTAGTGTTTTATGGATAGGATTGCTACCAAACTAGATAGAGGGCTGATTAATGAGGCTTGGCTACTGGCTTATGGTCAAACTAAGGCTCTATATCTTCCTCCTTCTCTTTCTGATCATTTTCCTGTCCTTGTGGATATTTCTCATTCTGCTCCTGAGAAGGGTATACCCTTTCATTTTCTTAATTGCTTAGCTTTTTGTGATGAGTTCCAAGATACTATTTGCTCTCATCGGGACATTCCTGTTTCTAGTAACTCTATGCTGCAGGTATGAAAAAGTTGAAGTCTGTTAAGACCGGTCTTAAAAGTCTTAATACTAAGCATTTTGTTAATATAACTGATAGGCTGGAAGCTGCTAGACCCTCTTTGCATGAAACTCAGGCTAAACTTGCTGATGATTACACTAATAGTTCTCTTCATAATCAAGAAGCTGCAGATATTGAGAAGGTGAAGTATTAGATGATACTCATGAGAGTATTTTGAAACAGAAGTCAAGAGTCGATTGGATTAAGTTAGGTGATTCTAACTCTCACTACTTATTTTCTGTTCTAAAGCAAAGACAGAAGAGGAATAGAATTGATTCTATATATACTGATGATGATGTGTTACTTAAGGAGCGTGATCTGGTAAAAGCTGAAATTCTTGGTTTTTATCAGAACTTGCTTGGCTCTGCTACTAGTAGTTTACCTGCTGTTGAAATTACTACTATGAGGGCTGGGATGTAGGGTTTTAGGTACTATAAGAGGAATTGCATGAATCATATTCATAAGCACCTAAGCAGGATCTACAAGCATGCATAACACATAAAGAATCACATAATTCATACCTTTAATGCGTGATTTCCACGAGCGATCAACCACGAACAATTAGGAGAATAAGAACCCCAAATGTGATTCCTCTACGTACTTGGTCCACAAGCAAGGACCGAACCTCCATTAATTCTAATTAGTTGTGATTGAACCTTTCAACCAACCTTCTACAGAGAGGAGAGGAACGAACAAACCACGAACCACCACCACCTCCGAGCAACCACGTTGCGTCGGCGTCCGTACTGTACGAATATGAACAATGAGGAGGGGAGAGGCGTGTGAGATAGATAGGGGTTGGGAGTTGGTTGCTTGCTTCACAATCTACTGCTTAGGTTAGTTATGATTTGTATCCATAACCTAGGAAAGACCTCTATTTATATATCACATATATAATTAGAGTCCATGTGAAGCATAAACCCCTAACCCAATCCAAACTACTCTAGCCTTACTACTTATGTGGCTTGTCATTACCTCATGAGGCCCATTAATGGGATTCATACTTTGTGCAATCCATAACCCTTGTGTGTGATGACCTCATAGGATTAGACCTAACAAATGGGTCATTCGGGTCGGGTCTAGGTCAAGTCACTTTCAGGTCGGGTATGGGTCTATTCAAGTTTCGGGCATGACTCGGTTCAGGTATCAGGTCAAGTTCAGGTCGAGTCAATTTCGGGTCGGGTATGTTTGGGTGGGCTCAAGTATGTTCGGGTCATACTTGGGTCAGGTCAAAATCTGGTCGGGTCATGTTCGGGTTGTTTCATTTTTGGATCAAGCTCAAATCAATAATTTTATACGGAGTATATATTTTGTTATAATAAAGACTGTCAATTCGGTTTATGAGCTTGGCTAGGGTTGAATATGAACATTTTGAGTTATTTTTGGCATAAGACGTTTTTAGTTCAATTATAAGGTAATTTTAGTTCGGTACATTTCGGGTATCAGGTCTGTTTGGGTCAATTTCGGGTTTCGGGTCTATTCGAGTCAAATACTTCAGGTCAATTTCGGTTCGGGTCAACTTCAGGTTGTGTTAAGTTGGGTGTCGGGTTAGGATCAGGTCAACACAATTTTCGGGTCGGTATGGGTCAAGTCGGCTCAATTCCGAGTCGATATTTTTAGGTCAATTTCGGGTATTCAGGTCAGGTCATCGGGTTTGGGTTAGGATTGCTAGGTCTAAATAGGATCTATTCTATTGGGCTTTGGACTATTTGACTAGCCCAAAGATTATTTATCATATCTAGCAACAAAGAATGACGATCCAAAAGAATGAACTAATTATCTCTATAATAATAATCCTTGATATATCTAGTAATTGCACTTGATGAAGACATAAGTCCTTCATGGGAAGCAACATAACTTTGAAGATGTTACTTTGTTTTCTGTTCCTGTTACTCACAATGAGATTGATCAAACTCTTTCTTTAATGTTGTTTTTTGTAAGCATGCCTGAAGCCATGTAAAATTTGATGTGTACAAGGCTGTTCTGGAATTCTTTGATCATGGTGTTTTGGCTAGGAATGGAACAGTACTACCATTACCTTGGTTCCAAACGTTTAAAACCCTTCCTATGTGAAATAATATAGACCTATAGCATGTTACACTCTAGTTTATAAGCTTAATTCTAAGGTCATTACAGCTAGATTGGTAAAAGTTATAGGTTTTGTGGTGAATGATCTCAGGATGGGTTTATCCCAAGCAAACATATAGGTGATAATATATTGCTTACAACAGAGTTGATCAAAGGATATTCTCATAGATTTATCACTCCTAGATGCTTGTTAAAAATAGATCTCAAGAAGGCCTAGGACTTTGTTAAATGGAAGTTTCTAGAGGTTGTTCTTGGTGAATTGGGGTTCCCCAACAAGGTTATTAGTTGGATTATGGGATGTATAACTTTAGTTTCATATTCAGTCCTGATCAATGGCTACACCACTTTTCCTTTCAGGCTAAGAAAGGGTTAAGGCTAGGTGACCCTATGTCCCTTTTCCTTTTTGCTATCTGTAAGGAGTATTTGTCTAGGTGTTATAGAAAATGACTAGTAATCCAGACTTCAACTTTTACCCTAGATGTGAAAAACCTTGGATTACTCATTTGATGTTTGCTGATGACTTGTTATTATTTGCTAGAGCTGACTTGGTTTCTGTCAAGCTTCTTTTTTCAGGATTTCCGAAAAAATTCTACAAACCCTGGGTTGTTTGCTAAACTTGACAAAATTAATGCGTATTTTAATTTGGTGGCATATCTGAACATGACTAATCAGTTTTATAGCAGGTGCTAGGAATGACTAGTGGCTCTCTACCCTTTAGATACCTTGGGGTTCCCCTCTCCTCTAAAAAGCTTACAATTTCTCAATGTAGGCCCCTTGTTTAAAGGGTAGCCACTAGAATTAATACTTGGGTTGCTAAGAATTTGTAATACTCCGTATTTTTATAATATTTTTTTTATATATAATTATTTATTTTATTTATTAAAATGATTCGTTTCATTTTAAAAGAATTTTTTTTTGGTGTTTAGAGAGCCACAAGGGCGGGGTGAGAATCGATCCCAAGACCTCCTGGAATCGAGAGGGAAGCTCTAACCACTTGAGCTATCCCTTAATATCAAAAGAAATTAATTATTTAAAATAATATGTAAGTGTGTGTAAAATTAAACGAGTCATGAATTGAGGCAATAAAAATATTTTGAATTGGGTCAATCTTGTTTAAATGATTTGACCAACCTATTGGGAAATTAAGGAAACTTTAGAGCCCAATAAGTTGGCCCCTAAAGGAAAAGTTAAGGGGAAGTAGGATTTGATAATGGTTTTTACACCACATACCCCTGAGTTTTTTGTTTATTCACCATATACCTATGAAATTTTTCAAATTCACCATATACCCCTAAGTTGTTACAAAAATTCACTATATACCCCTAATGAAAATAAGATGAGTGGAATTTGGTTAATTAAACCTTGAAACTACCTTAGATCTCTCCCTCTCATCCCAAAATCACCCCTCTCCTTTTTCCAGCCTCCGAAACCACTCCAAATCTCTCAAAATCTCGATAACCATATCTGTATGATTGATTTTTAGGATGAGAAAAGGAAATTTAAGATGGTTTTGGGGGTGAGAAAAAGGAATGTGGGTGGTTTCAAGGGGTAGGGGAATGTATTTAGAGTGGTTTCCTTTCATAATTAACTCTAATGATTAACAATATTAACAATCATTAGTTATCAAGGGTATATGATGTATTTTAGTGAAAACTCGGGGGTATATGATGAATTTAAAAAAGTTCAGGGGTATATGGTGAATAAACAAAAAAAATTAGGGGCATATGGTGAAAATCCCGATTAATAATGGCAATTTTGTAATTATTAGTTTTTGTTTTAAAAGAGGAGTATAAATACTTTAAAACCTCAAAATTTTTCCACTCAAGAATCATTATTGTGAGATTTCACAAAAACTTCAAAAGTTCTCTCTTTATTTTTCCTCTCCTTTTTCTCTTTCTTTCCCACGCATCTCTCTCTCCTCTTTTCTCTCCAACCGGTGACCACCAGCGCCGCCACCAACTACCGGCGATCAGCAGAAGCATCGGCGACAACCGCTGGCCACCGTGCTCCCTTCTCTCCCCTTCTTCTTTTCGATTTTGGTAGTTATAAAAAAAAACTCTTTCTCTTCCTAATTTAAATTAATTCTATTGATTTATTGTTTTCAAAGCATGATTTTCATTATGTTTTGGTATTGATTTGGGATTAAAATATTAAATTATTCTCATAAATTTCAGATTTTAATTTAATCAAAAATCCTAAATTATGAATCCTAGAAATTGGGGATTTTATGTAATTGGTTAGGGTTTGATGTTAGGTTGTTGTTATTGATTAATTCATGATTTAAACATGTTTTAATGAGTTTAAAGCCCTCAATGTACAGATGTAATTTAATTATACACACTACTTTTTAATTATTGAGTTAGGGTTTGATTACCCATAAAAGGGAAAAAGGTTTTAATGATATAAATATTATTTCCTAGTCTAAAAGTGGTGTTTTATATTAAATAAGTATGCTAGAATTTTATTTAAGTCATAAAAACTAAGTCTTTTTATTTGAAAGGATTTATGGTACCCTTTTAAAGAAAATGTTTTAGGGCTTTTATGTCATTACATTGGGTTGAATATTAGTAAGGTTTAAAGAGTATTATAGTTGCTGGAAATTTGTGAGAATAGTGGATTAAATATAGTTATGTATTTTATTTGTAGAAAGCTTCGAGCTAGGTGTAGGGAATATTTCAAGCCATCCCAAAATTTGAACCCCACCGTGATCATACACTTAAGTATGGTGGCGTCCAAAGAGAAGAAAGCTAGAGCAGAAGAGTCGCCAACAAGTTTTAGGAACTTGTAAACCGTTCACAGGGTGAAGGTTACACCCCTTCACGATCCATGAGATTGCTAACTCCATAGTGGTCTGGAACCATGACTGGATATTCGGGGATGAAGGTACGAATCCAATCTAAAAGAGAAAGAACTCGCCCTAAAATAGGCCTCTACTTTATTCTTCTCATATTCATGTGCGCTTTCTAACTAACATGCAATCAATAGGTTAACCCTAAACCTGTTTAATCTATGTTGGTTTAATATTAATGCACAAACAAAACTATTACTGGCGATCACTTGAATTAAAATCATATTAGCCTAAACAAGATTATTAATTATCTTATTAAGCGTGATTACAAGTACAAATTCCCTTTAAACATGCATAAAAAGCGTGATCAAGCAATAACAACAATATATATTAAGCAACATGATAAAACAATCATCATCATAATAATTATAAAGCTTAATAATAATAGCAAGATCCTAGGCATGATACTAACATGATTAATAACAAATCCTAGCATGTCACTGAACATTAAAGATCAAAGCTTTATCCCTAACATGATATTAACATGATATTAGAAAGAATAGGAAGCACCCTAAACATGATACTAGAAAGCAAATAAAGCATCCTAAGATTCCTAACATGATATTAGAAATTAAAATAATATAAACATGCTTTTTATATCAAAAGAACAATAAATAAATGATTAGATTACATACTTTGTTGCCTCGTATCTCTTTCTAATAACAAAATACACGCGTTAGTAACTTCAAAGAAAATATTAAATCAAATAATTAAATAAAATAATTGAAATAGGGATTTGGAACCAAACCCTCAGAAATTATCAACCTTTCACGTCTAGGGCGAAGGCAACTTCGAACTTGGCTAGGTGTGTCAAGAACTTGTGAATGCGGAATTTTGTAAAAAGGGTAGGCTTAGAAATAGAGAGAAAGAAAATCTCTTAGCTTAAGAGAGAGAAGAATAGAATTAGATGATGATTGTTGATTGTGAATTGTTGGTGATTTGAAAACGAGGGTCAAGGACCCTATTTATAGAAAAATAGTCCGGAAACGATAGAAAATACTTCAAATTCTATACGGAATAAAACTGGCATCTGTCGCCAGGCGACAGACATCAGCGCCAGGCAACAGGATTAGCGCCATGCGACAGACATTAGCGCCATGCGACAACTCTGTCGTCTGGCGACAAACTCTGTCGTTTGGCGCTAATAAAAAGATAAGACGCGCTTTGTGCGGAATCCTTTTCCTAATATAATTAAGTAATTGGAATCCGCGTAAAACATTTTTAAGATCAGATTTATCAAAAAACACTTACTTTATCCCAAATAAAACTCTTTAAAATATAATTATCAATCCTAATTCCATTAGAATTTAAAAGGACCTTCTAGATTATTCTAGAAGACTAAAGTCAATCCTAATAACTTTAGGAATAATAATTAATAATAGGCCCTCCTCTAGATCATTGGGCTGCATATAGAAATCATTTCGGGCCCAACTTAGTATTTTGGCCAAAACTTCCTCATTATTCATCGGAATTGGGCTTATAATATATCGTTGGAAAGCTCTTTTCGAGCCCAATCCAACTACACTATTATTGGACCTTTATCATGGACCAAAATAAATTTGACTGGCTATTTTCATAAATAGAGTACATTTTCAAAAACTGAAAGAAGGTTTTAAATAAAAACAACCGCATCACTAGACTTTTCACACTTTCACTCCGTTCGATAATCTAATGACGTGAAATATACTCATCACTGGGTTTGGTTTTGGGGAGACACATTTGGGTGTCTACACTAGGTGATTTCTAGTGAGTGTGCCGAGTTTAGGCAATATTCAAGATACATATATATGTGCGCAAAAATATTTGTATATGCGTAGTATCATGTTTGGTTAAAGTGATGGTTTAGTAGCATGTTTGGTTGATTATATGCTTGGAATCGATGTTGAATGAAAATGATTTATTATGCAAGTATGTGAATATGTTATTTGAAGCATGATACAAGTTGAATATGTACGAATCATGAAAGTATGTTTTATTTTCAAGTATCAAGAAAGCATGAAATTAATAAGCAAGACTTATGTATGTTTTAAAGAGCTATGATTAGAATTATTGTGCATGATTCATGAATTTAATTCTCACCCATTTATTATTGGTATTGAGTCAAGAAGTTAGTTTATATATTTACTCGCTCAAGTAAGTTGAGATTGAGTCAAGGAAGTTAATTAGCGCATTCTATGCACCAAGGTAGTAATCATGCAATTTTGTGCACAAAACTAGACAAGAAACCTTAATTAAAATAAATAGTATGTGCTCACTAATTAATTCAAGAATGAATTGGAAGTGTGTGTGTGTGAATGTTGTTATGATTATTCTTGATTAATTGGTTGGAGTCTTCACATGTTAAATTGGTAAATCACGTAAAGTGTAAGAGGATTCGCACCAAAACTCTTGGAATGTATATACCTAGAGTATGAACATATGGGGGGAGTTATGGGGACGCTGTTCTTTCTTTGTTCATTAGTATGCGCTGGAATTCCGTCACAAGGTCACACTAGTTGGTACTCGCTTGGTTAGCTCCTAAGTGAGGGGTCCCTTATTATTTTAAGGGATAGTTAAGACAAGGAAACTCGTTCGATGCGTAATTCAAAGCTATTAATAATAATTAATTATGAGTCAAAGTTAAGTTGACGTGTGATTGAATGGCAAGCATGTTTTAATTATTTCTATTGAAGTTAGGATGTTCATGTTATTGTGGTGCATATGTACTCAACTTTTGTTGATTCATACTCTTGTGTTTGTGTTTGGCTTATCTTTGGTTGGTCCTACTATGACTTATTTATATGGTGAGTAGAGGGTTGAAATAAAGGGGAAGTGACAGGTACTTGAAGCATGAAGAGCATGATGGGAATTAGTGCGGAAAGTTACTTGTTATGCTTTCCTAGTTTATGTTTAGATTTATTGGATTGATTATGGACTAACATTGACGTGTTTATTGTTAAGTTGGATTTTAAAAGGGCCATCTTTTGAATTGGTTCCAACTTGTGAACTATTTAATACTACTTTCTTGTGAGGTTGTGAACTCAAGTTTTATTTTAAAAGTTGGTTTTTATTTGAGTCTTCCGCTATGTGTCTTTGAAAAATATCCTTAGACGTTATCACGGTGGCGGTAATATTTTGGATATTTCCTAAAAAAGACTTTTATTGCCTGGAAGTTCTTGTGTTTGCCTAAGTCTTGTGGAGGATGGAATGTCACCTCTCTTGAGGACTGGAATAAGGCAAATATTGTTAAGATTCTCTGAGACTTGGCTCAAAAATTTGATAATCTATGGGTGAAATGGGTGCATATTTACTATTTTGCTAACAAAGACATGTGGACTGCTTCTATTCCATAGAAATATTCATGGATCCTAAAGAAGATCCTTTCTTGCAGAGACATGGTGAATGATATTGGTGGTTGGGCTAGTATTAGTGTAAATGGAAAAATGAAGATCAGGAAGCTCTACAGTATTATTCAGCCTCAAGGTCCTAGAATGTCTTGGAAGAGAATTATTTGCAATAACCAGGCTTCCCCAAATAGTGTCTTTATTACCTGGTTAGCATTGTTAAACATGTTGGTTACTAAGGATAGGCTTCTATCCAAACAAATCTCTTGTGATCCTGGGTGCTTTCTTTACTCTGATAATGATGAAACTGTCGACCACCTATTTTTTTTACTGTAAGTATTCTAAAGAGGTTTAGTCAGTTGTGCTGCAGACTCTTGGTTTCTCTAGACATATCTTTGGCTTCTCTGAAGAACAACAATGGATTTCCAAATGCTGCAAAAATTCTACTATAAGAAACAAAATTGCTGCTATGTGTTTTGTTGAATGTCTCTATAATATTTGGCTTTAGAGAATTTCTATGATGTTCACATGAAGTTGCAAGCCTATTACTTCTCTATTAAGAGATATAATTTTCTTAGTATCTTGTAGATGTAATAGTAGTGATAGACACTTACTGTATTTGCTTTAGGCTTTATTGTCTTGTCCTGGCTTCTTAAAAGGTGGCTAGTTGCTTGAGTCAAGTAGCTGTTCATGGTTTATTTTAGAAACCTTTCTAGAAGGTGGTTGAACTTGATTGGTCTTGTGGTGTTTTGGTGTTTGTTTGTTGCTGCTTCTTTTATAAGTTGTAACTCCTTATTCTTTGGTAATACAATCTCTATTTACCAAAAAAAAAAGATAGATCTATAAAACAATACACTAGTTAGCATATGGGATATTTAAGGAAAAGCTTGATTATGTTACCAAAACACATGCATGACTTATTGTAGACACCTAAAATGTCATACCCGTCCCGCTAAAATAGCAATTTCGTGGGACGGGACATGGGTCACACTGTGCTTATCTCGGGTACCCAAATACCCGGTAAAAAAATAAATAAATAAATTCGTTACTCTCTTACCTAGCCCAGCCCACTTAGACCTAGGGTTTTATTTTTCTCACTCCCAATAAAATAGAACACCGTCTTCTGTCGGAACTCTCTCTTGCGCCGCATCTCCTATCTCAAAAAACCACCTCACTCAATTCCTCAAGCTTTCATTCAGCCGATTCATCCTCACAGTTCACTCGATCTCAGGTTAGTTTAATTATTTGTAGTATTTTCGTGGTATTTTTGTAGTATTTTTCATGGTATTTATTTTAGTATCTATGAATCTAATTATTTTCTTTAATATCAATTGGTAGATCCAAATCATTTCATGGTCCTCATTTTCTTCAGTTCACTCTATCTTCTTACCACCTCAGGTTAGTTTGTTGTAATTTTTGTTCATTATAATTTGTTGTGTTGCTGATTATGGATGGGTATTTGCAATTTTTCATGGGTAATTGAATATTGATTGTGAATGAGTTGTTGATTGTAGTATGAAACTAATTTGAGTTGATTTTGTGTTCGTTTGATTTTTGTAAAACTTCCTATTTTTCGTCCTAATGCGAAATTTGCATGGGTTGATTTTTTTTACTTCCTGTAATTGTAAGGAAAAATTGAATTTTGGTACCTCGAAAATAGGGGGTCTTGAATTTTGGTCCCGTTTAAAACTTTACTTTAAATTGGTACCTCCAAAGACACAAACTGTAGCTTTCAGTACCTCTATCCAACTTTTGTTAAGTTTTCCGTTAGTGGGGCCCAGCCATGGTCATGCCACCTTCCACCCACCCCCTCCTCCACCTCAGCCACTACACTGCCAGCCTCCCTCCTTATACCGGCTGCCGGCAACCACCAAGCTACAACAGCCTACCGCTGCGGCCAGGCCGAAGCCCAGCCACAACAGCTGCTGCCGCGGCCAGGAACAAAGCCCAGCCACAGCAGCTGCCACTGCCGCTGCGGCCAGGCACGAAGCCCAGCCACAACAGCTGCCGCTGCGGCCAGGCACGAAGCCCAACCATAGCAGCTGCCGCTGCGGCCAGGCACGAGGGAGAGAGGGAAGGTGGTGGTTGCGCTAGGGTTTCAGGGAAGGGGATAACAGGGGTTCTGGGCCCTTATGGTTAAGATTGGAGGAGGGAAAGGGAGGGGGTGGGGTGGCCGGTGCCGGTACCCGGGGAATTCGGCCACTAACAGCCGGAAGTCGACACAGGGGAAGGGTGGCAATACTGGTGTTTTTTTTAATTATTATTTTTTAAGTTATTTTTTTTATAAAAAGTTTTTTCTTTTTTTTTTTTAAATAAATTAAATTATTAAATAATTAGATAATGGGCCCCACTAACGGAAAACTTAACAAAAGTTGGACGGAGGTACTGAAAGCTACAATTATGTGTCTTTGGAGGTACCAATTTAAAATAAAGTTTTAAACGGGTACCAAAATTCAAAACCCCCTATTTTCGAGGTACCAAAATTCAATTTTTCCTAATTGTAACTAATTTGTTTTTGTTTGACTTTTATTTTTAAGTTCCTGTTTTTGCTTTTTCTTTTGAAGTTCCTGTTTTCGCTTTTTTTTTTTTTTTTTTTTTTTTTTGAAGTTTCTGTTTTCGTTTACTTCCTATAATTTTGTTTTTGTTTTTTTATTCTGTTTTTATTTATTCTGTTTATTTTTTAAACTGTTTGAATGTTTTATATTCCGTTTTTATTACTACGTATTTAGTTTATATTATTCAGTTTTTGTGTGTGGAATTCTGTTATATGTGATATTTAATTATTTTATTGCATTATTTTTGTTTTTATAGGAATGATTTGGCTTGGTTTTGGAACAACCGACGAGTGTTATTGAAGAGACAATTGAAATATCGGATCTCACAAGTGAATGAATCGATCCCCTACCATTTTGTTTGTTGTGTGACTTAGTGCCATTATTTGTGCTTTGTATGTTTTGAAGTTGTAACTAAAGACTTAAAAACTTTGTATTCCCGTCCTACTTTGACTCTTAGTTTATAACTTTAAGTTATTAATTAGTATGTCATCAAATTTAAAAAAAACATTACAGGTATTTTGCAGGCTATATCCAGGCCTACAACAAGAGGTTGTCTTTTTTTAAAAAATACAATAATTTTTTTTATTTTAAATTCGACAAATATATATTTTTTTAAAAACACAGCAGGTTTATTAAAAGAAAAATTTGCAAATTGCAGCCATTTAAAGTTCGTATTTTGTAAATTACAGCCATTAATTTTTTTTTTTTTTTTTTTACAAATTGCAACCCAAAAGTTCGTATAAATTGTAACTTGCAGTCCGATTTAACTTTTTTATCGGTTTATATGTCGAAAAATCATTGGTTAAGGTTTTAGGGGTCATTTTAGCCATTAGGGGCCCGAATTGATTTCGGAATTAGCAAAAAAATAACATAAGTGTCTCATTTTTACAGTTTCCCACAAATCGATGCATTTTTGTTATGCAAAACGAGGCACTTGTGTTATTTTTTTGCTAATTCTGAGCTCAATTCGGATTCTTAAGGGCTAAAATGGCCCTAAAACCTTAATCGAAGATTTTTTGACTTGTAAACCGATGAAAAAGTTGAATCGGGCTGCAATTTACAATTTGTACAAACTTTTGGGCTGCAATTTGCAATTTTTCTTTAAATGGCTGCAATTTGCAAAATATGCACTTTAAATGGCTGTAATTTGCAATTTTTCCTTATTAAAATGAAAACAACACAACGTACAACTTGCCAAATAAAAAAGATTTTAGGTACAAACTTATTTATAAATAGATAATTTAAAAAAATCTGGGTACCCGTGTCCCGTCCCGGATAATTCGGGTACCCGGACACGGGCCAACTTATCAACTTCCTAAAGATCCGGGTACTCGAGAATTTGGGTACCCGAACATCTGGATACCCGGATTTGAACAATCCTACACCCAATCGAGTAACCGAACCGAAAGGACGAATTCATCCGAAGGATTAAATGAGTCATTAGAGTATTACGAACATAGACGTCGAATTTTGAGCTGCGTTGGAACCGAGTGTCGGAGGTCGAGTCGAATTTAGAAATCGTCAAGACGAGAATCAAACAAACAAGTTACAAATATACCCCTAGCCTCGGAATGCCCCGAGCAATCCGAGGGCCAAAGGGTAATATTGCTACCCAAAGCTGCTAGCATGCAAGGCATGACCGCAAGCCCAGCCGCAAGCATTCACATGCTAGCTGGGCAGTCGCACCATGCCGAGCTGTGCTAGCAGCATGTGCATGCCAAGCATCGCAAGCTAGCAGCAGCTGGCGCAGCATGGCAGTATAGCTAACGCGCCAGCAAGCTAGCATGCGAGTAGCTAGCAAAGCATGCTGGCAAAGCATGCTGGGCCTCTCTAGCTGCTGCTAGCAGTACTCGACCAGCGGCTTGCAAGCACGCGCAGAGCGTTGGGTCGAGTATGTTGGCGCGACGAGTTGACAGGCCCAGCCAAAGGGCCAGACCGCCAGCAAAGGCATCCTTGGCGCCCAAGGTTGGCCATACCAGGCGCGTGGTGATAGGCCGCGGGTGTTGGAAGCCGGTTTGTGTGGGTTTGCTTGGGGAGCAAAGGGAGGGTGGTCCCCCCCTTGTGGTCCTCACCTAACCCCTTGCTCTCCACTTGACACTTGTTGTTTGTTGATTCATTTGCATTTTAATTTAATTTTAGATTTAAAATTAAATTGAATTATGTCTTTTATCAATTCTCCCACATTGATTAGAGATGGGAATTTTTGAGGGGATTCCTATAAATACCCATCATGGGGTATTGGGAAAATCACTTGAGTTGTGAACTTGAAAGGATCTCCAAAAGCGAGAACACTTTGGTTCTAATACTCTAAGTACCTTTTTGTTCTAGCCCCGACTAAGCTTCGGGGTAGGGGCCGTTCGGGCCGAGTCTCGAGGGTGAGAGTCATTAGAGGCTTGGGAATTGCGGGGCTCTGCACTTTTAAGTACGAGCTCTAAGAAAGAGCGAAGCACACATCAAGGGTATTATCGTCTTTTCCTCTTTCTCCCTCTTTGGTTATTAATCAATTATGTGATTATTAATATGCATGTTTAGTTACATTGATTTGTGTGCGGATCATGGGCAGATTTTTATTTCGCGTGATGTTGGACATTATGAAACCCAACAGTGGTATCGGAGTCGGGCTCATTTAATTATTGTAACTAATAATTAATTAAGGTGATTTAAATGGAGTTAGATTTCTGTTTTGCTTTCTAATTAGATTAGAAGCTCGTTTTTAATTAGTTTTAATCTCGTTTTTATTATCCTAATTTTGGCTAAAGAACCCATATTTCAACTCAAAAGTAGTGAATTTTGGGTGGAATCGATGTTTTAAATCAGACTTCGAGGGTGCTCTAGGAGCCAAAATCCACCTAGAAACATGTTTTTCGAGGGGTTTTTCGTTTTTGACGAAATTTTTTAAAGTTTTAAACCTTGATTAATTATGGCATGTTAATGTTAGATTATGTGTGTGGTTACAACATTAATCTAAAGCCTCATTAAGCATGATTATAAAGTTATAATAGGTGCTTAATTAATTTGGTGGCTCTTTTTTCACATAAACTTGCAATTTCACATTTTTGCAAAATTATTGCTTTGAGTGTGAATGTTTGTTGTGAAAATGCATTTTTGAAGCTCTAAAATATTAAAGATCTAATCTTTAATTGTTTATTTGGTTGGATCTTGACTTTCTAAATTCCATATTGAACTATTTTTTATTTAATCATTTTGAGTTGATTAAAGTCTTAAAAGTTCGAAACTTGTGATTGAAATTTGACTACTTTTCATATTGGAAGATGTAATTTTTCAAGTTTACACAAGTTAGTGTTGGAAAATTTTTCATTGGATGATTGTGTTCATATTTCCAACTCCTTTTATTTTGTCAAATCTCATTATTAATTTAAGTTTGGTTCAATTAATTGTGAGTATAGCCCTCATTTTTGTAGCATCAAGTTGAGCCAAAATTATTTAAAGAATGGTTCTTGAATTAATTTTTTGTGCACTAAAAATTGAAATTATTTAAGTTAGACTTGTTTTATTTTCATTTTGCTCAGGCCCCTTTCTGAGATTTCGGTGGCCTGGGGCAAAATCATAAATCGGGGCCCTAATTCACATATACTATATAAAATTTAAAAAAATTGGGTATGCAAAATGAAAATACATGTATTATTATTAATAATCTTTAAAAACATCAAATTTCATAAAATATTGAAATTACATTTCCGTAACTCTCGTTGAAGTAATTACACCAGCCGAACCATTCAACCAAGTATCCAACCAATCAATTAGATTATTTTGTAATATTTGAATGAAAGTAGTTATACAGGTTAAGAAAAATATAATTTAATACAAAGAAGAGATCTTGATGAATAAAGTCGTGTATGCACCGCTAAAAAAAAACAAAAAGTAGGGTATGCAAAGAGAATTATATATAATTAGATTAATTCCCGTTGAAAATTGAAGAGTAAAAGGACCGTTTATTATAGTTTTCATCTTCAATTGAATCACGAAAGAGACGGTATTTGACTAACTGAAAATTGTAATGAGAAACATTTTGAAAAATAAAATTACCAAAAACGGGGGTACAATTAAAATTAATGACCTTTTTTTTTTGTTAATCAAATTCACTTAGGAAAGTGAATAATTTGGGCAAAAAATTAGGGAAGAAATACGTTGACCAAAAATGCCATTTGATATTTTGGAATTCTACAGTACTATTGTAGTGTTGTACAGTACACACTTATTGCTTTCTTTCTTCTTTTTTTTTCAAATGTGTATATACGTAGTATTATTTAGTACAAAGTATATTTTTTTGGGGCCTTTTATTGTATTGAAGATGGGCTTTTTAATAAGGGGCCCAGGGCAGCCGCCCCAGCTGCCCTCCCCTTGCTACGACCCTTCTTGATAGCAAGGGGAAGGCAGCTGGGGCCTCCCCTTTTATTGTATTGCTTGTTTTACTTTGTAAAATGCATGAGCCATTCATGATAGCGAAAATTGTTTATATCACACCAAATTGAGGATAATCCCGAGGCGTAAGCACGCAAAACGAGGCATGAAACCCCAAGCATCTTTCTCGGCTAGCTGGGCTGCTTGTGCAGCCCACATGTGGCTGCCGAGGATGTGGGATGTTGTGTCGTTGCTGCGCTATTGGTGCGTATGTGCGGGTGCTGTGTGCATGCTTGATGCGAAGTTGGTGTGGTGTGTGGGGTGCTGCGGTGTGCGGCAGTAGGCAGCACAACCTCGCGCGCCTAGGGCCATTGAGGCCATGATGCGTGTGCGCAAACACGCTGATGTGGCCTATATAACACGCAAGAGATGCTGTTAGCCACTCCCACGTGCTTGCAGCAACCACGCATGGCAGTCGCGCCTTGGTGCCTAGTACACCAAGCCTCGGGGATTGTTGGTGCTAGGCACTTGGGCATCGTTGGGCTATGCGACTTTGCAATTTTGCGGTTTTAATTAATTATACATTTAATTATTTTATGAGCCTAGGCCTCAGTTTTTCCGGCACTTGCAAATTTATTGGGAAAAATTTGGGTTTACAAACTTGATTAATTGGAATTAATTAAGCCGGATGCGGAATTTAGTGGAAGCTTCATTAATAATTTGAGCTAATTGCGTTTAATCACATAATTGGTTAATAACTTTGACTAGTTTTAAATTAGGCGTGTTAATTGGATTAACCACCTAAATTATACTAGTATGCACGTGTTTTGCTTTATTCCTTGTTTTACTTTGTAAAATGCATGGGCCATTCATGATAGCGAATGGATGAATGAAATGAATATTCTATCACAGGTTTTCTAAAATGGCAACTAGTGGGGCCTGATTAGGATAGTAAATACGGACTGTGATCCGTTATGTATTTTTGTAAATCTAAATACGCACTACGCGCCGTTAAGTATTTTTGTACTTGAATTATTTAGATTAGTCCTAGTCTTAGCTACTAGCAGTTGCATAATTAATGTGATGTCTCGAAGACGACGATTCTAAGTAGCCATTCTTTGGTACGTAACTCCTGCATTTTTAAGACCAAATGGCATGACTGTATAGCAATAAGTACCCCAAGGGGTAATAATGTATGTCTTTTCTTCATCTTCTTTTGCCATTAGAATTTGGTTATAACCTGCGTATCCATCCATAAAAGATAACATCGCATGCTCAGCCGTATTATACACCAATATATCAATATGTGGTAGAAGGAAATCGTCTTTGGGACTAGCTTTGTTAAGGTCCCTAAAGTCGACACAAATGGCATGACTGGGACGATGTTTTGCTACCCATTCTGGGTAAATACATATGCGAATGAAACCTGCGTCCAATTGTATTTGTACTTCTTCTTTTATTTTTAAAGCAACGTTAGGTTTCATTCGTCGAAGTTTTTGTTTTACTAGTTTAGACATAGGGTTCAAGGGAATGGTATGTTCCGCGATTTCCCTATCTATTACAGGCATTTCCTTGTATAACCAAGCGAACACGTCTTCAAATTCTTTGAGCGTCGATATGAGAGTCGATCGTTCTTCCGGATTTAAAGTTAAGCCAATTTTGACTTATTTCTTATTTTCATTTGTTCCTATGTTGATCGTTTCAGTTTCTTCGATCACATGATTCTTTTGTTCTCGGTCATTCATTAATTCAATCAATTAATATCATCATCTTTGTTAGATTGATTATTATAGCATTCAAAAGATTCAAGAGAAGGCATATACTCGGACATAGAGCTTATCTTATTAAAATCAAAAGCAAGTACATCAAGAAAGGAGTCCTTTTTGGGACCCTCGTCCTTAGAACTAGAAAAACAAAGACTTAATAATGGCCACAAGGCCTAAATTCTCAGATTCCTTAAAATCTAAACTAGACTCATCGTTAGATTCTTCAAACATTCATCCTTCGCTTGTGATGACTTCAAGCTTCTCACCTTTGTGGTTCGTCCATTTGAAGTTTTTCCTCCATCCATGCTCAAAGGTATTATTAAAAGGAGTGATAAACGAAGTAGGATCAAAAGCTTCATCTTGGATGGCATTTTGGTTGGTTATGATAGAAACATAGTTTTGCTCTAGTCCAAATACCAAGTTAAAGGCTTGCCTATCATAGCACCATGGAGCTGTGTGTTTTAATTGAATGATACCTAAGTCATCATTCAAGAAGTAGCAATTGTGAAAAATTTCGAATCCAGGCTTCTTAATATCTTCAAGAACTAGTGGTTCTGGAAAGTCGTAGCATGGGTAATTCTCTCCCTCCCTAATGAATTGTCCATTAAGGGTTTGATTGTAAGATATGTGAGTAAAGAAATTATCCCTTTCTTATTGTTGCTCCTACATGCCCTTATTTCGGCATCATGAGTTTCAAGTTCTTCATTGGTTGGCTTATATCCCAATCCAAAGGAGAAACTTTTGTTTGGGATAGGAAATAATTAAGGTAGATTTCTTCATTCCTATTCCCAAAGGCATCCCAGGAAAGTAGCTACTCTTGAATAAGATGTTGTTTACAATTAGGGTGGAATATGGATTAAGTTTGAAAGGTACTTCAAGAATTTCATCTATTTCTAGTGTGTAGATAGCCTCTGCGGCAAATCCCCACATATCTTCTTCATCATTGTCATGATTTACCTCTAGAAGAGATTGATCGTTTTTTGCGACTTTTAGAGGAGAAGCATGTATGGTCATAGGAAGACCTTGATAGTTCAACCTAATCATTTAATGGAGCGAAGATGGTATTGCTCCAAGTTTATGTATCCAAGGACGTCCAAGAAGAAGTTTG
The DNA here is from genome assembly GCF_948465745.1 of Chenopodium album. Lineage (NCBI taxonomy): Eukaryota > Viridiplantae > Streptophyta > Magnoliopsida > Caryophyllales > Amaranthaceae > Chenopodium > Chenopodium album. Next base: position 68,052,517 of record NC_137837.1, on the reverse strand, counting down.
AATGTAGGTTTTATGTCCATGACATGGAATTCAACCATCTTTTTGTATTAGGCCAGTGGTAATTGGTAGCTTAATAGTTCCACACACCGATCTCTTTGAATTGTCATATGCCCTAATGCTTTGTGCTGTTGCATGAAAATCTTTTTCCGGGTTTAGGCCTAGATATTTTACGGTTCGTAATGGGCACACATTAACGAATCGTAATGTTTATTTTAGGGTTTTTTCTATGTCGTACCTTTGTGTTTTTACTTTTCTACGTTGTACCACCTCTTTTTGAAAATTACGCACAATATCCTTGTATTTTATATTATTTCGTATCTACTATGCCTTCATTGTTAACCGGGTGTTAAAAATTCCATTAATTTTGTTAATACTAAGAATTTTTCTATGTTGTGACCCCTTGGTTCTTTATTTTTAAGATGTACTTATTTTTTATCAATTTTAAAATGAAAAATGTCATCATTAATGTACATTGATAATGGATGTCAAAGCATCATTTTTTTTGAAACAAATCAATCCATTAATAAAAAGCCATCCAACATCTATAAATGAAATCTAAATTAACAAATACATAAAATTGAATCAAATTAGGGTTCTTTCATCAAAGCTACGATCATTGAAAAAAATCTTGCACTGTGGTACATCTCTCGCACACATCGCTGGAATATACAACATTTTGATGGTATAACGATTAGTTGTAGTCGTAATAAGGATGATTTTCATCTGATTCGCTTGAACCCATTTGAAAACTTAACAGTTGTTGCGATCCCGAACAAATCTTTACCAATGAACTGACAATAGGGCAAAAGATGATTACCTTTTTGATAAACCCTAACACACAAACAAACCCTAAACATAAACAAACAAGTAAACAACAAAAAACTAACGACTCCACCATAGGGAGACACTCCACCAAAGGGAGATGGACGAATATCTCCACACTACTTGTGTAGATTTATTGAAACCTAAATAACAAAACTAAAGATAATTAAGGTAAAAGGGTCGGAAATAGTCTAATTTCCGAAGAAAATAGACTATTTCTGGCCTAAACGACCAAGATTTTGGAGAAACCCTAGAAGAGAGAAAAAGAGGAGAGGAGCAAGAGGAGAGGAGAGTGTCAAAGCATCATTAAACGAGTTTCAAAAAAATAAAAAATTAAAACTGAGAAAAGGTAAAACTTAGAAATAAACGTATGAGTTTGACTAATAATTAATTTAATTACCAATAAATACAAATTATAAAAGAAAAATTGATATTCAAAAATTATAAATTGAGACGATTCTAACAAGTATGAATATGACTATATTTAACACTAATATTAGTTAAAGACCTTAAAGTGGTGTAGGTAGATATTGTATAAGTTAAAATAATGTATTTATTTCGAAAAGGAGAGTAAATTTTTTTTTATTTTTTATTTTGAGACTCATTTAATAATGCTTTGACATCCATTATCAATTGGACATTTAATTGTGGAATATAATTTCTCATTTTAAAATGGAAAATTTGTTCAGAAAAACCATTAATTTTAAATTGAGCATTTTGTTCAGAAAAACCTTTTAAAATTTTTTTGGTCAGGAGAAACCTATTTAAAAATTTATTTTGATCAAGGCAACCAAGTGAGACTTTGCGATGTTACTCACACTTTTTTGGCGTTGACCACCCTTTATCCCTTATGTGCGACTTACGTGACTCTTAAATCTCTAATCACACCCCCATTTTCCTAATTCCAATCCTTTTCCCTTCAATTACACACTCTGTCTCTTGCTCACTCTCCTCCCTCTCTCCTTCTCACTCTCCTCTTTCTCTCCTCTATGTGAACAAGCCATTGTTGAAATCCAGTGAATTCGAAGCAATCGAAGGCATTCCCAACTAGTTTCTACCAGAGGTAATTGCTTAATTTGTCCAACTCTTAAGGTTTCGAAAGTTGATTAGAAATTAGGTGTTTTCTCTCCCTTTTAAACTTTCTCAATTATGCAGCAATTATAGTACAAGGAGGTGATTTGTGGTGTGGGTATGGCTTTCCTGTTGCGAAGAGGACTTCATGGATCCATGATAATCATGGGAGGGGATTAATTGCCTCAATGCTTGTTTATAGAAAGGAGAGAGAGAGATTGTGTAGTTGGAGGGAAAAAAGATTGGAATTAGGAAAAGGGGGTGTGATTAGAGATTTAAGAGTCACGTGAGTCGCGCACATGAGGGGAAAGGGGTGGTCAACGCCGGAAAAGTTTGATTCAACATCGGAAACTCTCACTTGGTTGTCTTGAACAAAAAAATTAAAACAGGTTTCTTCTAGCCAAAAAATTTAAAAGATTTTTCTGAACAAATTTTCCTTTTAAAAATTGATAAAAATGGTACATAAGAATAAACAAAGAACCATAGGTGCATAACATAAAAAATTCTTATTACTAACAAAGTTAACAGAATTCCTAACGACAAGTTAACAACGAGGGCATAATAGATAAGAAATAAGGGTACATTTCATGAAGATATGATACAATGTAAAATAAGTGAAAAACACAAAAATACTACAACGTAGAAAAACCTGTTAGTTTAAGATACTATTACTACTTTTAATCATCTTATTATCTAAAGCGGACGTACATTAGTTTTTGCCAAATAAAAAAGAATAATGGAGTAAGGGAATGAGTTAAGCATGTCTGAAACGAAAACGGAGATTAAAAAAAAAAAAATCTAAAAACCGCAAAGCTTTATTATTCTCACACATTCCCAGAAATAATAACCAAAATCTTTTCCCAAATAAATCAGTCTTAAAGTTTGGAATTAAGAACTAAATTAATTTCGTAACAGGGTAAAGGAAGCATTTAAAGCAGCTACAATTTTGTTAAGTTGTTCCCATATAGCAAAAACTGCAACAGATTTAAATTAAAGGTTGCTGGAAGAAGATTACACTGTAAATCAGCAAGTCCATCCAAAAAGATTGAAGTCGTTGCGAAATTATCCTTAGATAGTTAACTGAAATTGCAACCTCCCCCAAAATATATAAGCATGAAATACAAATAAATAAGAGTATATAAGATTAAAGACGAGCACGATAATCAGGTTTAAAAGGCTTGAGATCAGGAAAACAGTCCCGGAGAGGTAAATCACACTTAGGTGGAGCACACTTACTACAACGGTCTCGAGCGCATTTCAGGTGCACCTTAACACCAGCAGCCTTACACCGAATCTCCTCTTCATTCCACTCTAAATATTGCGACACCCAATCGCTAAACAATATCCTGCAGTCAGGAACACGAAAACTATGGCGAGTATCCAATAACTCCAAATCTTTGTGGCCATCCAATATAATAGACAATGCATTGATCGATAAAGCACAATAGTCGAGCCTCAATCGCTTGAGTTGAGGACATCTGTCACGTATAATTGTTGCAATATCATCATCCACAGCACCAAATAACCGCAGAGTTTCGACCTCAGTAAAGTTTCTTCGAAATTGTGCTATTAATACTGAAGGACACTGCACTTTCTTCAGCTTCTTCCAGTATTTCATAGCAGGCAGAATAAAAGTAAAATTTGTACGCACTGCCCGAGGTATTATCAACTTCTGCATGGAAGGTGTCCTGCAAAGTACATACAAACATGTAAGTATTGTCTATACAAGATAGCATTTGAGGTAGATGTAGCAAACAGGTCATTTGGGTCAGGTATTGTTCTCGAGTCAAGTCAGGTTCTAAACTACACTTGAATTTAACTGATTTGATGTTGCTTTTCTTCCATGTAATTACTAATTTTTACAAAAGCAAAGCTGTAGTAAGCTTATACTACAGCTTGAATTGTTTCTACCGATTAAAGGCCTATGTTTAATGAGTATTCCATATTAAACTTCTTAAAATGAAAAGCTCAAATTTACCAAATGAATCAGTTTTAATCAAGGAAAAATTCACAAGAATAATCTCAGCTTTGGCAAGTCTTCTAAAAATAATCCCACCTTTTCTATGTATCTTCTCGAATTGGACCCTTTTACCGGGTACTTGGTCAAGCGGTATTAGGTGGACTTTAATTTTGTTTTCCCTCCCTTATCAATTAATTATCCTAACTACCATCCCATTTCTGAAACACCATTACTCGCTCTTTCCCCCTTCATTAATTAAAGACCAGAAAATTAGCAAAAAATAAAATAAAAATTCGTCGGGTTGTGGGGATTACGCATAAAGTACAATGGTGGATGTTAAGCATCAAAATTTAAGGTATTGTTTTATGAATTACTATTTAAATTTTTTGAAATTGTGTGGCTTGGATATGAAACTGTGTTTAGCTTTTTTTTTTTTTTTTGTTTTTTTGAATAGGTGATTGTCGATTCTTGTTTGTTGAATGTTGATAGTTGCTTGTTGCGATTAGTGCTCTACATTTCTACAAAATTGAGTCTTAATTGTTCCGATTATTATTGTAATGGAGAATGTGACGTTGAAATTCTGGCATGGTGGTGTATTTAAGGAAGGAAAAAAGGGATTAAGAGAAGAATGGGGAGCACACTTATCGTGGAAGACAGGGGAGAAGATAATTATATAGCATAGCAATTCCAAGTTATATAGAAACCCACAAACTGTGCAATAATAAGTGCCACATAGGCCAATTCACCTGTTGCAAGTCATAAATGAAAGGGGTCCATTTTGAGAAGATTCATAGAAAAGGTGGGATTATTCTTAGATTTTTAAAAGGTGAAACTATTTTGAGAAGACCTGCAAAAGGTGGGATTATCCTTGTGAATTTTTCCTTTAATCAATAAGAATTAGTATAATGAGTTTTGATCAGTAAAATTAGTAACCCCAAGAAGAAAAGCAGTGAAATCAGTCAAAATTAAGAGAACTAAATGGGTAAATACAAATTAATCTCTGAGCTACACAAAATTTGTTTATCACATAGCAATTTTGTAAATAAATCAACAACTTTTTCAATAAAAGTCGTCCCACAATGATGATGATTGAATAAAGTTGTTGATTTATTTACCAAAATGTCATGTGATTAAAAAAATTTTGTTTATCCCAGAGATTAACTAGGGCTTCCACTAAGTAAGCCTAAATTGAATTTTATAGATTAAAAACATATTTTAGCCAATAATTTACTCCTCGAAGTAAATGGGGCCTAAATTGAATTTTATAGATTAAAAACATATTTTAGCCAATAATTTACAGATTTTTAAATCATGAAGTTTAACGATTAAAACTTACTTTCACTAATTTAAACAAATTAACAGTTTAATGATAAATTATTGATTTTAATTAACAAGCTAAGTTTAAGGTAAATCAATAATTTCTTGAGTAAAACAATATATTGACAATAAATACAACAATTACCTTTGAGCAATATACCGATACTTATATTCTTGAAGAAAGGTTTCGCCATGATAAAATGCAGAGCAAGAGTCAAGTGGCATAGTATCGAGCCTACGCTTCAAGAAAACAAGATATCTATGGTTCATTTGTTGGAAGTTAGGGCAATCCAAGAGTTTGAGATTGATCACACCAGGGGGTGACATTGAATCTAATACTGCCGACAACCATGTCTTGCTCACCAAACACGCTACACAAAGCCTCTCCCACAATGGCACTCTCTTCATTATCTTTAACAATACATCGTAGTTCATTTCATCCCAACTCCACACAGTCGTAGTGCCACTTTCCGCCCTAAATAACTTCAATCGCATCTTTATCACAGCAACATATGATGGAAAAAAAAAAGACAATCAAAGAAAGTTAAAATAATAGTTATTCAAGATATTTCAAGTGGTTATCGAATAAAACACTGAAACCTTACTCATCCTCCAGGAAGTTTAAATTATTGATACTCAGGATATTTCAAGTGGTCACCAATTAATCAATCAATCAAAGCCTTAATTCCATAAGTGTGGTCGGCAAACAAACTATGAAAGGGCAGATTACCAAATAGAACATTAAAATATAAATCATCCTTCAGGCTTACTTCAAAACCAACTATGATAGGGCAGATTACTCCACTAAATCTAACCTAACTTATGATTTCTTCTCTCCAATCAATATTTCTACTCCCTACGACACTGCCCAAATTAGAGGTGAGTAGAATAACCATCAGGATCAGATTTAGTTTTGCTTAGTCCTCCTAATAACCAATTAAAATGTAGAGTAATAACAATAAGGTTCTTAAATATTGAAAAATTGCAAAATTCAAATATATGAAGCTAATTTAATATGCTAGAAAACTCTAAACTTATACAAGAAACTGAGCCCAGGTAGAAGAGGTCTAATTACATAGTTCAATGCTAACATTAAAGGTTCTGCAATACATTAGCAACCAAATTTGATTTAATTATGAAATAAGGCTAGAAAAATTACATAATTGTAGGGATGTTTTATTCAATTATCAAATTAGGCTCATAATTTTCTTTTCTAGCAACAAGATCGCTGGTTATAATCTTAGTAATTAGAAACAATATTCGAACCCTAAATTTACTGCACTGAAAATTAAATTAAATTAGATCAAATAATAAACCCTAGATTGTGAAATTGATATGATGATTACAAAAAGAAACAACAACTTACCGCAGAAGCTGCTTCAATGGGGGATACAAGTATTTAATGGAGAACTGAAAGAGAGAGAAGAGCAGGAGGAGGAGAGGTAGAGCTTCCCCCAGTTCATAAGCCTTATGAACGAAATATGTTCATAAGATGGCATTTTCGAAATTATTTGAACATCTTTCATTATTTTATTGTTTTTGGTAGTTTTGCTGACTTGGCACGTAACTTTGCCGTTAGCTTTTGGTTAACAGTCCCCCATTTCACATCCCGTTTTATCTTGTCCTTGCCTTGCCTATATATCCAGTAGTATCAAATTACATTATGCTTCATTTTTTTTTCCTAGAATATATGAAAATGGAACAAATAATTGAACATTAAATTAAAAAATTTAATTAAAATCGCCGAGTTTCCGATGAGAACGTAATTTATTATCAGCTCTTCCAATGCCGTCAATGTCGGTCGAATCTACAAAGATTAATAATCAAATTAATTAATCTATATATAATACGGAGCATAAAATTGATATATTTGAAGTCATCAGCATTTTTACCTATGAATTTCTCTGGTTGATTGAACAGATTAAACTGCGACAACTCTGCAAAAGAATACCAAAAAGACGACGAAAATGTCAATTTCTATAAGTTTAATCGGAAGAATAATTGAAGAATGAAGATGAAATTGAATTTACCTTTGGTAGAAGGATCGTGAGAGGAGAGATGAAGAAGCAGAGAAGAATGAGGATAGGAATGAGATGAACAAATTTCTCCGGCTGAGAATGACATCGGAGAGGTTTTTCCGGCTTGATTTCGTCGTCATCGTCGCCGAAAAGTGAGGACGGAATTGATTCGCGTCGTTTAAGGTCGTCGGAAATTGAAGCGGCGTCGTCTTTGGATAATACTGCTACTTTGCCAGGAGAGCCTAACGATTGTCGCTGCATGTTTAGAGGAGAGAGAAAGAGATGAGGGGAGAGAGAGAAAGAGAATAGCTGGAGAGAGAGAGTGAAAGATTAATAACGGGATGTCAAAATCCCATACGATAACGCCGCTAGTTTGAAGTTAAGAGACAGAAACACATTTTGACGACTTTACCCTTAGGCTTAGCAGCGAAATGACACGAATAACCTCTTATGAACGAATTTCGTTCATAAGCCTTATGAACGAGGATTTTCTCAGGAGAGGTAGGCTTGTGCCCGAGGAGAGGTAGGCTTCGTTTATCCTCCGTTTTGGTTTTTTTTTTCTTCTTATATTGACAATTAGGACAATTCAATGGGTTGGAGCCCCATTGAAAGCCCTGACCCACCCCAATTATAAATAGGTCAAATCGGTCTAGTAAATAAACGGGGCGGATCTTTATAAGGTCCATTATAATTATAATATGCTCGAGCAAATGCTCGAATTTTTGAGTTGTTTGCAAATATAGAATTTTTTTAAAATTATTAGGGAAAGTTGTAAACCATTATCATTTATTTTCCACTTTTTTAAAACAACTACTATTTAAGTTTTTTCTTAAAAACAACTACTATTGTTAGAAAATTTTTTTGAGTATCACTAAGGGGTGTTAAAAAAAACCAGACCCGTTTGACCCGACCCGAAAACCCGAAGACCCACAAACTACCCGACGGGTAATTTTGTAAATTTTTCCGTGTGAATTGCTATTTGTCGCTCCCATTTTAACTTGAATGGATAAATATGCCCTTTATGCAAGTTGTAATATAAAAAGAGGACTTTGTTGGTCATGAACATATTATATCAAACGGTCCCCTCAAAGTAGTACCACGTGAATCCCGAGCTCACCTCATTGGTCCCCACAACCTTCAAACCAAATCGGTCCCCACGACCACCTTAAATCGTTTTTTTTTACACAAAATTAATTATCAAGTTTTTGCGACGGGTCTTGGATGATGGACGACTGAAACATTCGTACGCCGGAGATTGCATTTTTTTAAAAAAATTTCAGGTAAAAGGACATCCGCCAAAAATTTTCGGATGTCCCAGGGTGTGGGGAATAATTTCAAGCTTTAACCCCTTAGCTCGAACCCCACTGTGATCATACACTAAAGTACGGTGGCGTCCAAAAGGGAAGAAGATAAAACAAAAGAGTCGCCAACAAGTTTTTTAGGAACTTGTAAACCGTTCACGAGGTGAAGGTTACACCCCTTAACGATCCAAGAGATCGTCAACTCCATAAGGTCTAGAACCAAATAAGGGTTCGGGGATGAAGGAACAAATCCAACCTAAAAGCGATTGAACCTGCCCTAATAATATGCCTCTACTTTATTCTGATCGTATTCATGTGCTCTTTCTGATTAACATGCAATCAATAGGATTAACCCTAAACCTTTTTTATCTATGTTGGTTGAATATAATGCACAAACAAATCTATTATTGGCGATCACTTGAATTATAATCACATTAACCCTAACAAGATTATTAATTATCTTATTAAGCGTGATTACAAGTATAAATTCCCTTTAAGCATGCATAAAAGGTGATCAAGCAATAACAATAAAATAATGTATCAAGCAACATAATAAATAACGATAATAATAATTATAATAATCATAATAAAATCATCATAAATTATAGCAATTATAATCATAATCATGTTCATGTTAATATTAAAGCATAATAAAAATAGCAAGATCCTAGGCATGATACTAACAAGATTAATAACAAACCCTAGCATGTCACTAAGCAATAAAAATCAAATCTTTAACCCTAACATGATACTAACAATCATAAATATTAGGAAGAAAATAGGAAGCATCGCAACAATCATATTTAATATTAAAATTACCCTAGACATGATACTAGGAATATCATAATAACATATAATGTAAACATGATCTCTACATCATAACATCAATAAATCAATTAAAGTACTTACTTTGATGCTTCATACCTCTTTCTAATAACAAAATACACACGTTAGTAACTTCAAGGAAAATAATAATCAAACAATCAAATTAAATAATTCAAATAGAGATTTGGGACCAAACCCTCAAAAATTAAACCTTTCACGTCTAGGGCGAAGGCAACTTCGAATATGGCTAGGTGTTTCTAGATCTTGTGAATGCGGAATTTTGTATGTGAAAACAAAGTTTAAAGAAAGAAAGAGATAAAATAATTAAGAAAACTTGATGAGGATTGGTGAATGATTAAGATTGCGAATGAAAACTGATTGTAGGTGAATGTAAATGATTGAAAACGGAGTTTTTAATACGTTATTTATAGAGAAAATCAGCCAAAAAGATAAAATAAACAAAACAGAGTCTGACGCACAAAAAACAGAGTTGGCGCAAACCCTAGCTAACTGGCGCCAGGTGCTAGACCTGGTTCCAGGCGCCAAAGCCTGGGGTCAGGCGCCAAGCCTATTTTCAACGCATTTTCGAAAATTAGATAAGTTTGCCATACTGGAGGATAAAATCATATAATTTCCTCGAAAATGCTATTTGATTTTAATTAAAACTCTGAAAAGTCAAAAGTCAATTTATCAATGCTAATTGAATTAGGAATGAAAAGAACCTTCTAGAAGATTCTAGAAGACTAAAACCATTCCTAATTGCATTAGGAATGATAAATCATATTAGGCCCTCCCCAAGATCATTGGGCCGCACATAAAGCTCAAACCGGGCTCAGTTTAGTAAATTGGCCATAACTTCCTCAATATTCATCGGAATTGGGCTTATAATATATCGTTGGAAAGGTCTTTGCAAGCCCCATACAACTACACTACTATTGGACCCATAACATGGACCAACCAAACTGGATTGGTTATTTTCTTAAAATAAGTTTTCAAAAACAGAGAGGAGAGAAAAGAAATTAAAACTATCCGCAACACTAAACCTTCCACACTTTCGCTTCATTCGATTATGATTCGACGTGAAAGGTACTCATCACTGGGTTTGGTTTTGGGGAGACACAAATGGGTGTCTACAGAAGCCCCCACTTTGACTGAGTTTGGAGAAACGCAAGTTTCGAAAACAAAAGTCAAAGTATCGATAGGGATGGAGAATGATTTAGAACGTTCTGCGATCCTAAATCACTCTTGTAACGCCGATACCTGCAAACTAGTGTTAGTTAAACAGATAAAAGAGTTAAGAAACGCTTATCTTGCACCGTCGAGCACACGTCTCTGAAAGTAACCGATTGCTGCTGTATCCTTGTTTTGATGACCTCCTGCAAGCTAGAGAATGCCATCCCGCTTGAAAAATGCTACGCCCGTAAGTGCTTCCAAATTTGGAAGATTTCTTCACCTGAAACGATCCTCCTCCGCTATGATAATATTCCACGTCCAAGGGAATACCATCGAAGATTATTTCTCTTGAAATAAATCCTCATCCGCATTGATAATATTCCACGTCCAAGGGAATACTATCGAAGATTATTTCTCTTGAAACAAATCCTCATCCGCATTGATAATATTCCACGTCCAAGGGAATACTATCGAAGATTATTTCTCTCCCCATCCGCATTATGACCATCTTCCATGCCTAAGGGAATATGATCGAAGACAACTTCGCCCAAAATTACCTTCAGTTGTTTGTGACAACTCTCCGCAAGCTAGGGAATGCCGTCGAAGATATCCTCACTTGAAGTCATCCTCATTTGATGCGATAATTTTCCAAAGGAAATTACCGAAGATCCACGCCTGAACTTTGCTTCCGCTATGCTTGTACGTCGACATTTCTGCTGCTTTGAACCTGTACGTTGGTGCCTTTTGCGAATGAACCATTATGTCGGAGCCTCTTTGCGAATGAACCAGTATGTCGGTGCCTTTTGTTAATGAGCCAATGCTTAGGCGCTTTAAGCTAAGTGAGACGATCTTTTATCAGGTCGATCACTTTATGTAATCAAGTCGATTACTAAATCATGTCAAATTGCTCAGAGGGGCTAACTGGCATACCAAGGAACCCAAAAATATGTTGCAGAAAGGTAGAACAACCCCACCAGGTGGCTGGGTGATCTGACGCCACTGAAAAGCCATCAGCGCCAAGCGCCAAGCCAAATTTGTGACGCCAATGCATAGGGCTTGGCGCCAGCACGAGGATTTTCTTAAATACCCCTTTCCTCTTCATTTTGCTGGCTGCTCGTCGCGAATTTGCTCGAAAAAAATCCGAAAACTTCAATTGCTCGGTTCTTGCTCGTTTCTCAACCGAATTTGCTCAAATTTGTTGCAAATAAAAGCTCTTTTCACCTATTTTCCCGATCTATGTAAGTTTTCTTCAAACTCACATCGGTTTTCATGAATTTTTGGCATGTTTTATTCACGAATTTCATGAAAATTCGAAGTTTATAATGCTCAATTTGCTTTTTTTGTCAAGTTTTATGACATGAAATTGCTTGATTATGTTTATATATTGCCTTGGGAGTAATTTGAGACTTGTTTGACTCAATTTGGTGAAGAAATGAGCAATTTGCCATTGTTGGACCTCTTAAGGTCGTGAAGAACAATGTGACTTGTTCTTGATGTTTTTGCTAGCAATTCTTGTCCAATTTGTCACAATAATTACTATAGTGTTGCAAGAAATTGTGTGATTGCTTGAAAAATGTCGTTATGCTCAATTTGAATTTGTGCTCTATTTTAGTACTACGTACTCTGTTTTTTGCGAACATAGTATCATGCGGCTAGGCGAACCTTAGATACTATAGAACCTCGATTTATGATGTTTTTGCACAATGTAGCATGGCCAGACAGCAAGGTTCGAGTTCACGGTCCCGAAACACCAGACGGGAGCATGAGCCCGTAGAGGACGACGTCACGCCTTCCCCTTCACTTGGTCGACTTCTGGAGTGGGATGAGCGGACCCTGTTCTTCGCCCCCGTCCACCACATTTTTTGAGAGGGTAAGACGGGGCATCACGCCCGGGAGGACGCGGCATCATGGCTCCGGCTGTGATGGTTTGGGCGATTTGTACAGGATGTACATCGCCTGGGATCTTGAGACGAGACTCCTATGGGAGTCTTGCGGGCTAGCTACTCTGTTCGAGACCTCTGAGGCTATGGTTGCCTCCAGCGGGGGTCATCATGTAGTGCGCGCTTTGGTGGAGTTCTTCTGGGACACCACCAACACCTTCCATTTCCCTTGGGGCGAGATGATGGTCACCCCTACGGACTTCAGTCTCATCACAGGACTGGAGTTCACCTCTGTGCCACTGCCGTTTGACAGTGGAATCGACGTCTTTTCTTCGGAGGTCGAGGAGCTGTTGGGGCCGATCGCTATTCGGGCCCGAGCTGAGGTCGAGACGACTCAGTTTAGCGCTAGGGGAATTCGCCGCTCGACGCTGGCAGCGGCTCTTGATGACGATGCGACCACCCGAGAGCAGCGGGTGCGCATCTTTGCGCTGATGTTGTTGTCAGGGACATTCTCCCCTGACAAAGGTAGTAGGGCGTTGCTTTACTATCTTCCTGCTGTCCGTGATCTTCACCGGATCGGGACTTATGACTGGGCCAGCTTGGCCTACGTTGACTTTGTTCGTGCGCTGAGGGATTCGTGTTGACACCGGTCCTTTGGGACGAACGTTGCTTTGTCTGCCTTTTGGAAGGTCGTAGAGGTAAACATTATTCCCTATAAAGTTTAGCTCTACATATTAGTTACCATTTACTCACAACTTTAACTCTTTATAGATTTGCTTCTACGAGCACTTCCCTTCTGCTGCGCCGGCGAGACCATCGCCGCGGGGATTTCCAGTGAGTGCCTCTTGGGGCGGTCGCCATGTGGATATATCTACTACACATGTCCGGAACTGGATCATCGCGGTACGACTTTTATTGTTTATTTGCTTTTTCGCGATGCTTTAGGTATACTTTCGCCTGATTGATGTTCGTTGTAGGGTCCTGAGGTGGTGTACCGGCCGTGGGGCGGTTGGACAGTCCCTGGGTTAGCCGCACAGTATTCTGCTGAGCGTCGCTATTTCTTGGGGACTTATGGAGCGATCGTGTACTTAGGAGAGAGGGTCGCTAGACAGCATTCCTCTGATGTCTTCGTCGTTCCTGCTGCTCCACCACACCATATGTTCGACGAGGCACGATTGTCGAGCATGTATGAGGGAGCTGGTACCCCTCGGCGGTCCTATGTGATCCTCGGGCGGTGCTATGCTGAGGAGCTACTACCTTTGTTAGCACCAGCCCCCGTACCGGCTGAGGATGTGAGGGTAAGATTTTTCAGTTTTCACTTTCCATGAAGTAGCCCCCAAGTAATGTTTTACTGACTTTTTTCTTGTTTTATCAGGACGGTGCTGCTGAGTTCGTGCCACCTCGTATGTCCATCCACTACCAGGGGATGTACGGGCCGATTGAGGAGATGATTTCTCCTGCTCCCGAGGGCAAGCGCTTCGTAGAGCGGTTGATCCCTCGCCACCAGACTCGAGTAAGCCTAGTTATTCACAATTTTGTGTTCATATATCATGCATGTTTACTGACTTATTTTTCTGACAGTTTTCGCGCGAGGTGGTTTCGGCGATGGCATGATGTATAGATGCCTTTCGGAGCCAGCTCGTCCGGATGAGGAATGCGACCACTTGCCGTCGGGATGACGTCATCCGAGAGGTAGTCTTTCTTTATATATTTTTTGCATTACCGCTTCAATTTTGTCTTGTTTCTGATTTAATTCTTTTTTGCAGGGCCAACCTATTGATTCTCACACCCGCGCGAGACCTGAGGGGCGGAGGGATCCGGCGAGGTCCAGCTCGAGACGTCGTCGTACTTCGTCAGGGGGTAGAGGTGGTCGCTCTGAGGCTGCTCGTGCTGACGTTGCAGAGGGCTCGGGATCTTCTTCTGAGGGTGCTCATGCTGCACCGGTAGGAGAGGCTACCTCGGCTTTCAAAGGTGGTGGGATGTACGAGGTAGGCTCGTCATCGCGGCAGCCTGCGCAGCCTCAACCTCAGGTTGATCCTGGGTGGAGTGGTCCTACATTGAGTCTTCCTCCTCCTACGAAGACTGGAGCTGGTGGAGAGGTGACTCCTCGTACGGCGCAATTTTATGATATGATGGGCCTACGTCCTCCAGCGCCGTAGTTTGTTCCTGTGTATATTTTATTTTGACTTTTCATAGAACTTTGCCTTAGACTCATTATTTATAGACACCTTTTGTATATTCATGCTATTATGAGTTTATTTGTTAATTATTATTATGTGTATGTTTGTGTGTGCAAGAGAAGTGTGATAAACAATTTTGCTCAAAAATTCCGTCATTTTTATTATTGATGGAGGGTATCCGACTCTCTCCCCCAAAAAGAAAAAAAATAAAAAGGAAAAAATCAAATAAAATATCGGGTGTTTATAAAAAGAAAAAAAACTTGGAAATTAATCTAGATAAAATCCAAATAAAAGAATAATATAATTAATATAATAGCTATTTTAATTAATTAAGAAAGAGGATAAAAAAAGATGTTTAGGAAAGATAATCGGAGCCATAAAGTCATTAGTCGACTCGAGTTTAGGATTAAAAACGCAAGTTAAGCACGCGCGTCTGTTGTGACAACTTGGCGCCAACTGGCGCCACAATATGGCGCGTGGTGCCAGGAGCTACACTTGGCGTGCGGCGCCAAGCGCTGGCGGCTGGCGCCAATTACGGGGTTTTGACGCCAATTGACGCTGATATCGTATTTCATTCTGATTAAAACTTCTCGCAATTTGTGTATAAATAGCCCCCTGCCGAGCTGATTCTTCTCATAATTCCAGCGAAATAAAATAATTATTTGCTTTAGAAAAAAATAATAACCATGTCTTTAGTCACCAAAACCTTCACCCAATACACTCATGAATGGTGTCGATCTCTTAATGCTAGGGAGAGAAAAGAATTAGATTTATTTCACTTGGGGGGAATTTATGGCATCAAAGGGGTAGATCTTGACTTAGATTTCATACATACCGCTCTAGAATTTTGGAATGTTGATACTCATTGTTTTAGAATAGGGTATGATGAGATTAGCCCTTTGCCAGAGGAATTTGGTGCTATTTTAGGCTTCCCTGCAATAGACCTCATAGTAATCCCTAGAGTAGATGCATACTATTATAAGGATTTTGAGCGCTTCTTTAATTTAAAAGAAAGGGATTTATCAAAAATAGTAGATGGCAATATAATTAATTTGAAAGAATTTGCACGCCATTATTTTGATAAACCTCTTTCTGAATCTTTTCATATATATAGAAGAAGGGCGTTCTTATTTTGCATGCTTAACCAATTTTTCCTTAGTAGTGGTAAAAATAATGAAGGCCAATCAATTATAACCACTATTTTAGAACAAATTGAATCAGGGAGAAATCCAATGCCATTGATAGTTGGAGAGACTATGATTAGTCTTGATGAACTGAAAAGGGACCCAAAAGCACCTTTTCGCGGCTCTCCAATTTTATTACAGGTAGAAAAATAATATATTTAATTACAGAAATAAAAAAAATATATTTTTGTATTGTAATAATAATTTATTTTCATTGCAACTTTTTTACAGATGAGGCTAATGGAAAGGCTAGGATTAATTAACCCTCCGGACGATATTGAGAAGTATACTCCTAATTGCTTCGTGAGGAGGAAGAAACGCTTCCCTAAGATTGGGCGCCATGGGTGGAGAAAAGTCTTCGAATCACGTGATTTTGCTATCAAGTGGGTCGTCCCATGGTGGAAAATAGAAAGGATGGTTGGTGTTAACAAGCAACCTTTCTGCCGTCTTCCAAGTTTGTCTCGTGTGACTTATTATTACCCCTGCAGGGTAAAAAGACAATACGACTTGCTTCAAAATATTCCTTCCGGGGATCTTCGTCCTCCCTATGAGTACCCTGTATCTCAAGAAGTAGACAGATTTGATGCTTACTGGAGCGCTAGACCTTTATGGGAAGTGATTACCCAAAAGGTTCCTCCTTCTTTGCCCAATGATGTGAAGAAGTGGTTGCTGAAGAAACCTTCGAAGGATTCGAAGAAAGATCAGGGTAGAACTGATGTAAGGAGTCGTCTGGGTGACAGGGTGATTCCTGCCAAGGAACGTCTAGGTGCAAGAATTGAATTCAAAACACCTGCAATGCCTAGAAAGAAAGGTGCTACCAAAGATAAAGGAAAAAGGAAAGCTAACACCACAGATAAAAAGACTTGGGTGGAAAAGAAACATGGAGTATTAGCTGAAGGGGAGACTATCTACTCTAAGATTGAATGTAGGTCCTCTAAAGGGTGCCTACTAGCTAAAGTTATGGATGAGGAGGAGGAAGCAGACAAGAATTGGAAAAGGGCTAGAAAGGAAAAGAAAGTTTAGGAGCATTGCTTGACTTTCAATTTATTAGACTTAGTTTATTATTTTTTATTTAAAATTTATTTCAGCTTTATTTAAATTCCATAAATAATACTGTGATTTTATTTTATTAATGAAATTTCAGCTTTCAATTAAATTATTTACTTTAAATTTATTTTATTAAAGCAACGAAAACCGAAAAATTAATTTTCCAGAAATTCTTCGAGTACGGAAGTTGAAAATTTTCCGAAAAACACCGAACTTCGCCCAGAATTTATTTCCAAATTGGCGCTAGTTATTTTCAATTGGCGCCTGTCATTGAAGTCTGGCGCCAGGCGCCAATTTCATCGGCTGGCGCTGATGGTTGTTGGCTGGCGCCAAGCTCTTCTCTGCGACGCCGATAATTCGCCGATCTTCTGTTGAATGTTTAATTAATTCTGGAACGCGGAGATGTCGAAAAAATAAAGTGGCCGCACCCATAAAGGGTTGCCTACGTATCCTTTCTTAAGGAATCAGGCCGAACGTAGCTCTCTTGAGTATCCTACTCAAGTAATTATGGGTAGTATTTCTTAAGTTGGTCAAGATTTGTCATGTTTGAGAATTCATTGCCATCCATATCAGTTAATTTTGCTGCACCTCCTGACAGGATTGTTTTGACAATGTAGGGGCCAGACCAATTAGGTCTAAATTTACCCCTTGAATCTAAAACATTTTTCCTTAGTGCTTTTAACACCAAGTCTCCTACTTTGATATTTCTTGTCTTGACCTTCTTATTAAAATGCCTAGCCATACGAGTTTGGTAACACTGAGTGTGATGTAGAGCTTCTAGTCGTTTCTCATCGAGTAGAATCAATTCTTCATATCTTGCCCTAGTCCATTCAACTTCATCGAGTTTACTCTCTAACGCAATGCATAGAGATGGTATTTCTAGTTCGACAGGTTATACGACATCCATTCCATATACCAAGGGAAATGGCGTATTTCCTGTTGATGTACGGAT
Source organism: Chenopodium album (assembly GCF_948465745.1). NCBI lineage: Eukaryota > Viridiplantae > Streptophyta > Magnoliopsida > Caryophyllales > Amaranthaceae > Chenopodium > Chenopodium album. The sequence continues at coordinate 68,034,787 of NC_137837.1, read as the reverse complement.
TGACGTGCGGTAACCCCATAATGCAAAGTGAAGTTTGTCAGGCCAATCCTTATAATTCTCCATCATTTTTTCGATGATAGTTTTTAAATTTTTATTAGCTGCCTCGACTGCTCCATTTGCTTAGGGGAAGAATGATGATGTTGAATGCCATATTTTTGTAGCAAGTCTTCACATTCGGCTTGGAAATGAGTTCCATTGTCACTTATCATTTCATGTGGGACTCCGTATCGACAAATAATATTTCTCTCGATAAGGAGTGCTACATGTTTTGCAGTGAGTTTAGTGTATGATTGCGCTTCGACCCACTTTGTGAAGTAATCGATTGCTTCTAGGATATATTCGTGGCCTCCTGTCCCCGGGGGAGTGATTTTGCCAATGATGTCAATTCCCCATGTAGAGAATGGCCATGGCGATGTGTAGGTGTAGAGCAAAGATAGAGGAACATGTTGTAAATTGGCATAAATTTGGCACTTAGGGCATCTTTTTACGTATTGATGGCAATCCCTATTCATTGAAGTCCAATAATATCCTTCTCGCATTATCTTTTGAACTAACATTTTGCCATTTATATGAGTGCCACAGATTCCTTCGTGGACTATCCTCATTGCTCTTTGTGCATCTTTCTTTCCTACACATAGGAGAGCTCGACCTTTAGGTACCCTTTTATGTAGCTCGTTGTCTATGAGTACATATTGGGAAGCCAAAAGCCTTAATGCTCGTTTTGCTCTTTTGTCAGCATGAGGAGGTTATTCTCCATTGGTGACATAATTGAGTATGTCCGTGTACCACGACTCTTCTTCTTCTTCTTCTTCTTATTCTTCTTCTTCGCCTTGGACTACTTCGTCGTCTTCTATAGCTTGGATGTATGCTGGTTTGTGTCTTTTTTTTCTATAGTTAGAGGCATTTGCTCAATTTCCGTGGGAATCCTAACCATTGAGGCTAATCTTGCCAAGGCATCAGCAAATTGATTTTCCTCTCTAGGTAGATATGTGTATTCTACCTTGTCTAATTGATCGGTAAGAGTTTCCAGATAGGTTTGGTAAGGGGCTAGGCTTTTGCTCCTTACTTTCCACCTTTTAGATATCTGATTGATGATCAAAGAAGAGTCTCCGAATATCCTTAACTTTTTTACTCCCAATGCCAAAGCTGTTTCAAGGCCTACCACGCATGCTTCATATTCAGCAGCATTGTTGGTAACGTCGAAATCAAGCTTTATGGAGATTGGAACATGCTCTTATTTAGGTGATACAAGTAACACTCCAACGCCACATCCCTTTTTGTTTGAGGCTCCGTCGAAGTATAAGGTCCAAGTATCATCTTCAGTAACCATTAGGTCTTCATCTGGAAATTCATTATCTTGCATTGGCGTCGAGTCCTCTATTGGAAAATCTGCTAGAAAGTCTGACACCACGGACCCTTTGATAGCTTTTTGTGGCATAAAACTTACATCAAACTGAGCTAGATTGACTATCCATCTTGAAATGCGTCCATTGAGTGTAGATTTCTCGAATAGATACTTGAGTGGATCTAATTGGGAGACTACGAAGACGGTAAGCACCAGCATGTAATGTCTTAACTTAGTTGTGGCCCACACCAAGGCGAGGCACAACTTCTCGAGCGGTGTATAGCTTGCTTCGTATTCGAGCATCTTTTTGCTTAGGTAGTAGATTGCATTCTCCTTGCCTTCTACCTCTTGTGCTAGCATAGCTCCCATTGTCTTTTTGGTAACCGTCAAATATAACCTAAGAGGTATTCCGGGAAGTGCTGGTGCTAATACGGGAGGATTTGCGTGATAGGCTTTGATCTTTTCAAAGGCTTTTTGACACTCGTCATCCCATATTACTGGTACATTCTTCTTGAGTTTTTTGAAGATTGGTTCACATATCGTCGTCAGTTTTGATATGAACCTACTTATGTATTGCAACCGGCCAATAAATCCTCGAATCTGTTTCTCAGTCTTGGGCGGTGGCATGGACATGATTGCTTTGATCTTGGTTGGGTCTACCTCTATTCCTCTAGAGCTTATGACGTAACCCAAGAGCTTGTCTGAGGTGACTCCAAAAGCACACTTAGATGGATTCAACCTCATATTATATTTTCTTAGCCTTTCGAAAAATTTCCTTAAGGCTACTTGATGACCTGGACGGTCTTTTGATTTTACAATCATGTCGTCGACATATACTTCGACTTCTTTGTGCATCATGTCATGGAGTAAGGCAGTTGCTGCACGTTGGTAAGTAGCACCCGCGTTTTTCAACCCGAATGGCATTACCGTGTAGCAGTAAGTGCCCCATGGTGTTATAAAAGTTGTTTTCTCCATGTCTTCTTCTGCCATGAGAATCTGGTTGTAACCTGCGTATCCATCCAGAAACGAAAGAAGCGCGTGATTTGTCGTGTTATCTACCAGAATATCGATGTGTGGCAAAGGGAAGTCGTCCTTTGGACTTTCCTTATTTAGATCTCGATAGTCGACACACATCCTTACCCTTCCGTCTATCTTCGGAACTGGGACGACGTTGGCGACCCATTCAGGGTATTTGGATACCTTGATAAAACCTGCAGTTATTTGTTTTTGAACTTCTTCTTTTATTTTAAGGGCTACGTCGGGTTTCATTCAACGTAACTTTTGTTTTACAGGTTTCATTCCTGGAATTAGTGGTATAGTGTGTTGAGCTATTTCTCTGTTAATGCCTGGCATATCTTCATATGACCAAGCAAATACATCGATAAATTCTTTAAGTAAGTTAATTAAATCGGTTCTTTCTTGCGTATTCAATGTTAATCCGATTTTAACTTCTCTTTTATGAGTTGAATCATTTGAGATATCAACTGTTTCAGTTTCTTCAACTATCAGTGTTTTCTTTTCGAGTGTTTCCATTGCTTTAATAATTTCTTTGTCTTTTTCATTGTTAGCTAAGCAACGCTCGTCATCTTGGGTTAGAGAAGAACACGAGAGGTAAGGAGAATGAGAAATATTATTATACTTTGAGATCATTACATCAAAGAGTGATATGTCCTCAGGGACTGGATCACTAACTATCCTAGGAGAAGAAATAAGAGGGGGAGGTGTTACAACTAAAGACTTAGAAAACTCTAGAGGGAGAGACTCCGACTCAGACTCTGACTCAGACGACTCCTCAAACATCGGTCCTTTTCCTGTCGTGATGGATATCTCCCTTCCGCTTGGAGTAGTCACCTTGATAGTCTTGCGCCACCCTTGTAGTGATCCTTCAGCTGGAGTAATTAGCTTCGAGGGATCGAAGCTTTCACTTTGTAGGACTGTTTGAATGAGCGAGGAGTTATCCTCTTTACAAGTTGGCTCATTCTTTTCTCGCCCGAACAGTAATCCCATGACGTTAAAGTCAAAGCATGGGGGTGCTTTCTCCTTGTGGACGGGAGTTGGGATTTCATCAGTGAAGTAGCAATCCAAGAAAATCTCGAATCCCGGTTGTCGTATGCCGTTTACAACAAATGGCTCGGGAAATTCATGGCATGGATAGTCCTCTCCTTCTTTTATGAACTGACCATTAAGCTTAAGAGGGTACTGATCCATTGGAATTACTTTCTTTTGAATGCGAGCGTCCCTACGTGCTTTCAACTTTTCCTGGGCTCGCTTGAGATCTTTCCGAGTCAGTTCGAAACCAAGTCCGAAAGTGTCTAACTTAGGGAGGCCAGGTGACTCCAGCGGTTTTGCCATTCCTTTCTTCTTCCCTAGGGTCATCCCAGGAAAGTGTCCTTGTTTCTTCAGCGTGGCGTTGACAATCATGTTGGAATGGGGGTCATGGCAAAGAGGGGTCCTTTCATCCTCTTGGATTAAGGAGACTTCTTCGTTAAAGCCCCATAAATCTTCATCATCCTCGTCGTGCTCCACATTAATAATTGGATTCTCTATGGATTTGATTCTCATAGGCGAAGCATCTATGGTGATTGGAATTCCCCCAACTATAGCTTTTACTTGTTGGTGGAGAGATGAAGGAACGGCCTTTAGATCATGAAGCCAAGGGCGTCCCAACAATAAGTTGAATGAAGCTTTGATGTCTACTACTTGGAAAGTAGTAGCATGTTCTATTGCTCCTGCCATTACATTTAGGGTAATCTTGCCAAGAGCTTGACGACGAGTGTTATCGTAGGCCCTTATTCCTTGTGTGGACGGAGTTAAATCTTCGTCCTTTATGCCGAGCATCCTCGCAGTTCTAAGTGGACCGACATTGATAGCCGATCCATTGTCTACAAGAGTCATAGGAACATTCATCCTCTTGCAAACTACTGTGAGGTTTAATGCCTTCTAATGTTTGTCACCTTCTGGGGGTAAATCTTTGTCAGAAAAGGTGATCAAATTAATCGGACTAGGAAGGTCACTTGTGAGGAAATTGACTAGTCCCTCAGGAGTAGTGTCAGAGTCTATCCCAATTTTATCCAAGGCATTCATTACAGTCAACCTATGTTCTCAAGATGTTGCCAGAAGTTTCCATACATTCATCTCAACTTTTGTCTTAAACTGCTTAACAATATCATTGTCTTCAATGATAGGTATGGGAACTTGTTGTGTGTTTGGCATAGGTTGTGTTGAAACGGGAGGTTGCATTCTCCCAGATCTTGTGAGGACGTCTATTGATGAGTCTTCTTCAGCCCAAATGTTATATGTGGTATATGACACAGAAGGTGTAGGTCCTACTACATCCTTCAGATAGACATCTTCTTCATCACTGTCCCAAACTCCATTAATGGTTGCATCCTCTTCTTGTTGAACTTGGACTAGTTTCTTTTCATCAATCATTTTCTGTACCAAATCCTTGAATTTGAAACAGTTTTCTATAGTGTGACCCCCTGATTGATGATACTGACAATAATATCTATCTGTCCTTTTCAATGATTCAAATGGTCTCGGTTCGTTCGAGAGGTTTGATCTCGCCACTCTCGAAGAGCATTTCGAACATTTGCGCATATGGGATCCCAATTGGAATGTAGATTCTATTGCTCTTCTTGGGTTTTTCAGTGACTTGTAAGGGAAAATGCTTTGCCTCATAAGTCGTTCCCACTGGTGTGAATTCTCTTTTAGGTTCATCTTTCGGAAGTGGAAGCTCATCATATTTCTTATGGAGTTCGTTCATAGCTTTGAGAGCTTCGCGTAGTAGCTGCGATACCTCCCTCATAGACAATGTGAGAAATTGTATATCTTCCTTATTTCCCGGTTCTGGAAGGTTATCTTTGACATCGAAAAAGATTTCCTCTTCTTTTTCTTTGACACGGATTTCTTTGACAGTTCTAATGAGAGATGAGGGGTCAACCTCGTTTTCCTCATCGGAGATAGCCAGGGTATGAGCGAGAGGTGCATTGTCAATGCTTGGCTTCTTACTGGCAGGGGGCAACGACAGCTTGTTGTTGTCGATTAGGTCTTAGATAGCTTCCTTAAGCTTCCAACAGTTTTCAGTGAGATGGCCCCTACCTTGGTGATACTTGCAGTGTGCATTGGGGTTCCAATTAGCCGACCTCTTCTCAACTGGTGGGTCCCCAAATGGTCTAATAGGAGTTATAAGACCTTTTGCATTTAATCGATCAAATGCGGTGTCATAACTCATGCCAATAGGAGTGAAGTTCCTCCTAAATGGTTTCTTCTGTCCTTGATTGTTCATAGCAAGGACTTCTCCTAAATTAAAGGTGCCTACATTGTTTGAGTGGACGGTTTTGGAAGAAGAAGGATTGTCGTTCTTCTTTCCTTTCCAGCCACTGTTGGAGTTATTGTTGGCAGCTTTTAATTTAGCCAAGTCATCTTCAATATTGATCCCAATGTCATAAACGGCTTTGAAGGTATGGAGGTTATTTTGATATTTGAGATGCTTGGAATATTTTTCTTGGAGATTTTTGATGAACAGTCTCACAGACTCTTTTTCACTTGGCACCTCAATCATTTTTGCTGAGGTTTCTCTCCACTTGTTAAAGAAAGAGGTGAAGCCTTCATTCTCTTTCTGCTTGAGGATTTCAAGTTCCCTATGGTCAGTTTCGACTTGAATGTTGCACTTGTACCTATCAACGAAAGCGTTTGCTATGGACTCCCAGGTAGAGGTCTTTTCTTTCTCGAGAGAAAATAACCATTGTTGGCAAACGGTCTCGAGGGATAGTGAGAATAGAGAAGGGAAGATCTTCTTATCAATACCCTTAATACTCATTATTGTTTCGAATGCTCTTAAATGAAAGTAAGGGTTGTCAGTTGCTCTGAATTTTGGGATGTCGTTGGCATTGAACTTCTGCGGAAGAAGTTCTTTGTCCACTGAGACCCCTTGTGATGTAAGCTCTTGAAACTTGTAGTCACTAGACAACTTGCTTAAACTCTCTTGCATGAGGTCCATCTGTTGTTGCTTCACGGGATCATCAATCTTGAGTGCGAGAAGCTTCAGTGTCTCAGTTACGGTAGCCAGTTGGTTCTTAAGATCATTAACTTCTTCTTGTGTTGCCATTATAGTCTTAGCTTTCCTCTTACGAGCTATGGGTTTGTCGAAAAGTTGGACTTGTACGAAGAGGTTGTCTTTGATTAACCGTCCTTCTTTTCTTGACCACGCTCTGTAAATTAAACCATTTTGCATTTTAATTACTCTACTCGAATCAACTTGACTTTACGGTTTATTTTAAGAAGAAAAAGAAAAAAGAAAAGGGTGCATATTTTTGGCAAAAATAACGTACATATTTTTAGGGAACTAAGTATAGTTTTTTTTTTTATTATTGGAGGATTAATATCCGAATTACCCCCCTAAAAAAATGACGGAAAAAACGCGCACACAAGACTCTCTTAAACATGGTCAAAGTATGTGTATTGGTGTGTGCGTTGAGTGTAAGTGACATGCTTGGACTATTGTGTAAGACCATGGGACTTAGTGCCTAAACCCGATCATTGACTCAAATAAATACTATTGACAGCAAAAATTTAACCGAATTAAATAGAAAACCGATTAACTAGACTCTAGGTGATGACTCGACCAATAATCCGAACTGTCGGCCAAGCGACAGGACTGGCGTCGCACTGTGGAGCTTGGCGCCAGATGACATAGCTGTCGTCAGGCGCTACACTCCATAATGTGGCGCTACAGCTCAGACCTTGGCGCAAATATTGGAACTTCGATCTGGGACTGTTTTCGGTGTTATTAGTCAATCGGGGTATGCCTAAAGTCGTACTAGGTCAAATCCGATTAAAATATTAGACTTTAATGACTCAAATTAATTAATTATTTAATTAATTAGGCAAAGTTCTTTAAGTCATTAATTTATTTAGTCTCAACACAAGTCAACAAACGGTTAAGAGAAACATATAATATATATGCACAACAAATAATGCACAATTAGTCAAGTAGGCACAATATGATGCAATGAGTTCGCAACCTAACCATGGCTCTAGTTCTCTAAAGTTCGGGATATGGTTTAGTCAATAGAGGGTCCATGGTTAATTGTCCGGATGCACTGCGCGGAAGCCTAACCGTGAAGGGTTGGCGCGAGTTGATGGGACACCGCGAGTTTTAGAAAAAACTCGCTTCCATGGTTTGGTGAATTCAACATCTCGGATGTACCCTTTGTTGCACGGAGCGTTCAATCGGGTAGATGGAGCATGAATTCCCAGAGGGTTATGTCCATATGTAGAACACATATGGGTTTCAGAAAAGTGAGAAAAAATTCAATCAGGAAGTAGGTTCGAGCAAACAATACGAAAAACCGGTCGAAATTAGAGTGCATATTTCTGGCTCGGTATTGGGGGAAATTGGTGCCAGCAAACAGAGACTGGCGCCAGCTTTTAGCTGCAGCGCCTGGCTCCAGCTTTTAGCTGTAGCGCCTAGCGCCAATACTGGCGTCATGTGCTACGGCTAAAATGCTGGCGCCAAGCTCTGGCCCCTGACGCTACTTCCCACATGCTTCAGCAGCTTTCTGTGCTCGATAAAATTTTCCAGTTTCGCGCGGTGTTATTTCAGTCCTAGTTGTGAAAGACGTTTCTTAAATTTCCTACGTGTAAAATCCTATGTTTTTAACTCATTACAGATGGTCTTTCCAATGAAATCTTTTTTATGCATATGACAATAATGTTAATCAAAATTAAGCACATGAAATACTTAGAACGTTTCGAGTCTCATCCACTCATTCTAAATCATTGCCGAAACAAATTCAGGAATTAAAATAGAAATCCTCCCCAGTGGAGTCGCCAAAAACTGTGGGGAATAATTTCAAGCTTTAACCCCTTAGCTCGAACCCCACTGTGATCATACACTAAAGTACGGTGGCATCCAAAAAGGAAGAAGATAGAGCAAAAGAGTCGCCAACAAGTTTTGTAAGAACTTGTAAACCGTTCACGAGGTGAAGGTTACACCCCTTAACGATCCAAGAGATCGTCAACTCCATAAGGTCTAGAACCAAATAAGGGTTCGGGGATGAAGGTACAAATCCAACCTAAAAGAGATTGAACCTGCCCTAATAATAGGCCTCTACTTTATTCTGATCGTATTCATGTGCGCTTTCTGATTAACATGCAATCAATAGGATTAACCCTAAACCTGTTTATCTATGTTGGTTGAATATAATGCACAAACAAATCTATTATTGGCGATCACTTGAATTATAATCACATTAGCCCTAACAAGATTATTAATTATCTTATTAAGCGTGATTACAAGTATAAATTCCCTTTAAACATGCATAAAAGGTGATCATGCAATAACAATAAAATAATGTATCAAACAACATAATAAATAACGATAATAATCATAATAATATCATCATAAATTATAGCAATTATAATCATAATCATGTTCATGTTAATATTAAAGCATAATAAAAATAGCAAGATCCTAGGCATGATACTAATAAGATTAACAACAAACCCTAGCATGTCACTAAGCAATAAAAATCAAATCTTTAACCCTAACATGATACTAACAATCATAAATATTAGGAAAAAAATAGGAAGCATCGCAACAATCATATTTAATATTAAAATTACCCTAGACATGATACTAGGAATATCATAATAACAATGTAAACATGATATCTACATCATAACATCAATAAATCAATTAAAGTACTTACTTTGATGCTTCGTACCTCTTTCTAATAACAAAATACACACCTTAGTAATTTCAAGGAAAATAATAATCAAACAATCAAATTAAATAATTGAAATAGAGATTTGGGACCAAACCCTCAGAAATTAAACTTTTCACGTCTAGGGCGAAGGCAACTTCGAATATGGCTAGGTGTTTCTAGATCTTGTGAATGCGGAATTTTGTATGTGAAAACAAAGTTTAAAGAAAGAAAGAGAGAAAATAATTAAGAAAACTTGATGAGGATTGGTGAATGATTAAGATGGCGAATGAAAACTGATTGTAGGTGAATGTAGATGATTGAAAACGGAGTTTTTAATACGTTATTTATAGAGAAAATCAGCCAAAAAGATAAAATAAACAAAACAGAGTCTGACGCACAAAAAACAGAGTTGGCGCAAACCCTGGCTAACTGGCGCCAGGCACCAACACTGGCGCCAGGCGCCAGACCTGGGTCTAGGCGCCAAAGCCTGGGGTCAGGCACCAAGCCTATTTTCAACGCGTTTTCGAAAATTAGATAAGTTTGCCGTATTGGAGGATAAAATCATATAATTTCCTCGAAAATGCTATTTGATTTTAATTAAAACTCTGAAAAGTCAAAAGTCAATTTATCAATGCTAATTGAATTAGGAATGAAAAGAACCTTCTAGAAGATTCTAGAAGACTAAAACCATTCCTAATTGCATTAGGAATGATAAATCATATTAGGCCCTCCCCAAGATCATTGGGCCGCACATAAAGCTCAAACCGGGCCCAGTTTAGTAAATTGGCCATAACTTCCTCCATATTCATCGGAATTTGGCTTATAATATATCGTTGGAAAGGTCTTTGCAAGCCCCATCCAACTACACTACTATTGGACCCATATCATGGACCAACCAAACTGGATTGGCTATTTTCTTAAAATAAGTTTTCAAAAACAGAGAGGAGAGAAAAGAAATTAAAACTATCCGCAACACTAAACCTTCCACACTTTCGCTTCATTCGATTATGATTCGACGTGAAAGGTACTCATCATTGGGTTTGGTTTTGGGGAGACACAAATGGGTGTCTACACAGGGTGGATCCGCCCAAAATTTCCGGATCCACCTTGGATGATCCGAAAATTTTGAGCGGAAGTCATGATCCGCCCAAAATTTCCGGATCTTCCAAGGTGGATCCGGAAATTCCAAACGGATCCACCTTGGGACATCCAGATTTTTTGGGCAGATGTCCCTTTTCCTGAATTTTTTTTTAATATTAATTAAATTACTTTGTTTAGTTTATTTTTTATTGTTGTTGTGATTATGTTTTTGATAATTTGAGTAATTAGTAATAATGTTATTATTGTTTTGTAATTGTTGTTGTTATTATTGTTATTGTTATTAGTAGTAGTAGTAATAATAATAATAATAATAATAATAATAATAATAATAATAATAATAATAATAATAATAATAATAATAATAATATTATTATTATTATTATTATTATTATTATTATTATTATTATTATTATTATTATTATTATCATTATTATTATTATATCTCAAAAATAAAAGTCATACAACCTACAATAAATTAGTGGGAAGCCGAGATACAATCTGGGCCCCACTCCTCTAGCTATAGCAAAGCCTACCCTAGTGAAGATGTGAGCTGCAGCACGAGCCCCAATGTCTTGCATCGTCGAGAACCTCTGAACCCGCTTCAGCAACGCAATAGCCTCCTTCTCGAATTCCCCAAGCGAAGAAAAGGAGAAGGGAATGAAACCATATCCAATCGCCCGACAACAAGCTTCATACTTTACCCATTTCCACTGAGCCACATCAGCCACCACCCGTCCAGGAACAAAGTCAGATAGCCCTGTGTGTGTCAAAGGAGAAGACCCTGTGAAGTCGACACATACATCACGACCACGATCCCATGAATAAAGTAACACATCTGCAAGTCTAAGGGCCCTGGCATTTCCTCCAAACAACCCTATGTCAACCTCCTTTCTTGTTGAAATCCCAAATCTGTAGCAAATGTCAACAAGTGTATCCCGAACAACATTATGCCGATGTTTAATACCTACAATACCAGCACATGACACCGAGTGGTCGCCGAAAATATCTCCAGTAAAAACCCGAGAACAAGCAGAGCACGGCGTCGAGACAGAGAACAATGGAACGCCCATCTGGTAACACAACACACATCGGTATGTCTTTGCGTTCATCGTCTGACCCAACCCAGAAATAGGGACTGCCCGAAGCCAAGCAGAGGTGTGATCTCCCTGCTGCGATTTCCACAATGCCGACTAACGAGGAGACAAAGAAAAGGCAGATTCTGCAGAAGCGGTAACCTTTGTGAAATATATATCTGCCAATTTCTTCATGATTTTAGGGGCAGCGATCTCACTAGGATTACTCAAAATGTCATACCCAACCGTTCCATTAAACAGAAGCAACGCATCCGCGAAAGCTCGATCAAGGCCATCAACGCCAGCATGCCGGAGAAGCTTTGTCTGCAACCCAGCAGACTGTAACCGAGAGGCAAGAAAAGCATAATGACGAACATCACCTGCGGAATAAACACCAAGTCCACCAAACGCAAAAGGTAAGGTGGCAAGCCGCCACTACCAATCGCCAAACCCAGGCCCCGAAGCAGTAACGATACGCTCCAAGGAAGATTGAAGAGCCTTGTTAAAAGTGCGCTGAGCCACCTCAAAAGTACTAGGAGGACAAGTACGCAAGGCAAAGTAGAGTTTAGAAACTCCATTACATCCCCTAAGCAACAACAACTCACACTGGGGATCATCGAGCTTAGCAACCCTATCCATTAGAGCAATGGTCTTTGACACCCTCTGCAGCACAAGGTCACCTCCAAATGGGGATCGGAACTAGCGGGACCACCTAGCAACTTGACACCATGAGAAGGACGAGCAATATTAGGTGGAAATACACCCACGAGCCTGCTTCGAGGGTCCTCAGAAGGCCAGAAAACTTCAGTTTTTTCCACATTGAGATGTAACCCAAAACGAGGCCCTTCCTCCATAATCAACTGCAGAACCTTCCCGACCACCAAAGTGTTACCAATAATAGTGTCGTCATCCAAATACCACGCCTGAAGACATAAGTCAAAAACATCTCTGATTTTACAAACCAAGGGCTGTAAAATCAAAGAAAAAAGTAGAGGACCAAGGGGATCACCCTGCTGCACTCCCTGACACGACCATAAGGATTGGTCCCCATAATACAATCTGGATGGATTTGAATAGCAGAATTCAACCCATCGGGAAATGCCCGGACAACGACGACGAACTTCACACAACATGACCGTACGATCAACAAGATTGAAGGCATTATGAAAATCCACCAATAACATAGAAAGACCAACCTCAGAACCATAATCCTCAATCAATGGATTCACAACATGAAGAATTGCCTCACTACCTGAAAAAACCCCAACGCCAAATTGAAGACCATCAAAGTAACTACCTAAAGACTGGCCAACCATAACAGCACCCACCTTCGAAACCAGACGCCGCCAAATAGTACTCACAGCTATAGGACGAATACCACCACCGGGCTTGACAAGCGGTGTAAGAGGAGCACTTGCAATATTATTATTATTATTATTATTATTATTATTATTATTATTATTATTATTATTATTATTATTATTATTATTATTATTATTATTATTATTATTATTATTATTATTATTATTATTATTATTATTATTATTATTATTATTATTATTATTATTATTATTATTATTATTATTATTATTATTATTATTATTATTATTATTATTATTATTATTATTATTATTAGTAATTATGTTATTATTATTTTGTAATTGTTGTTGTTATTATTGTTATTGTTGTTGGTGGTGTTTATGATTATTGTTGTTGTTATTATGATTGTTGTTATTAGTATTAGTATTAGTATTAGTTATTAATGTTAATAATATTATTAGTTGTAATATTGTTTTATAAATATTATTATTAATATTATAAAAAAGAACATATTGTCTTAGACCATTGTTTTGTTTAATTTGTATAGGATTTGGAATCTGAAGACGGCGGTGATGGTGTGAATTATAGTGGGAATTTCGTCACGGACATGTTATTTCCAATGTTTGAGGATGCAGTTAAATGGGCGGATGTTGTTTCCATAAATCTCGGATTTATTTTGGTGAAATCGTCATATAACAAAACCAGAGATGGTCGGCCGTATCGATATTTGAAATGTGATCGGGTAAGGCGGAGCAAGCCGAGAGATTTGGAGAACGCGATACGGAAGGACACAAAAACCAAAGCTAATGGTTGTCCTTTCTACATCAAGAAATATTATGAATTCACCACTGACAGTTGGAAGATCCGCGCGAAAAATGATCACACCAGGACACATAACCACCCAATGATTGTGTATCAAGAGGGTCATCGTAAAGTTAGCGAATTGAGCCCGGGTGCAAAACAGGTTGTGTGTGACATGACAAAGTCCAAGGTTGCGCCCCGTAACATCATGGCAACTATTGCAGAGCAATTTCCTAATGATCATCCAAACATCAGGCACATTTACAATTGCCGGAATGACTTCAGGATGGAGATGTCTGAAGGAAGAGGAGTTGTTCAACAATTTCTTCATTTGGTGAGAGAGAGTAAGAACATTTACTAGGTCATGGCCGATGATCTCGACGTCCTGCAACATGCATTTATGGTGCACCCGATCACGGTCAACATACTCCGCACATACCCACATGTCATAGGTATGGATTCTACTTATAAGACCAATCAATATGGGATGCCGTTCTTTGAGATAGTAGGTGTGACACCGACAAACCAGAATTTTCTAGTTGGTTATGTTTTCATGCGCAACGAGTGCACGGCTAGCTATCGGTGGGTGTTTTAGAGATTAAGGGTGTTGATTGGATTTGATAAAGAGCCATCGGTATTTTTGTCAGACCGTGAACTTGGGCTATGTGCGGCTTTGAGAGAAGTGTTTCTAGGGACGTCGCATTTACTCTGTCGATGGCATATTAACAAAGATGTGGAGGCTAGGGTGACGAAGATGTTCACAAACAAGAAGATTGGTAGCAGTTTTAAAAATGGCAAATGGAAACGTATTTAACCGATTTTAGATCCGTACTAATTACTATGTGAGAATAAAAACCCTCGGTCATGGGTTAAACAAAAGAGCAAACACATGAAGGTTAGCACCAAACAACCACATAGCATTTAGGCACGATGATGTAAAAAAGTTCGCAACCTAGAGTCAAGATCTATGTTCAGCTATTGGTCAAGCTTTGGGTGTCAAAAGGGTACCATGGTTAAGAGTTTGGACGCGTTAGCAAGGCAGCCTCCCTTGAGGGTGTATGCTAACGGGCGGCTCCGCGAGTTCGTGATGAAATCGAACTCGACTCCATGGTTTGGGTGGATTTAATAACTCGGATGAACCCTTATTGCCATGGGCGTTTTTGGGTCGATAGAGCTTAAATCCCCCGGGGCTAAGACGCATGTAGAACACATACGTTTTTTCAGAAAAATCGAAGGAAGTCGGCTGTGAGGAAAGAAAATAAGCCACCGGACTGATTTTAGGACTGTCGTGACACGACAAAAATTCCCGTGTCACGGTACTGTGCACCGTCAGACGGTACACTGTACCGTGACACGGCAGATTCTGTCGTGGCACGGCAGTCAGAAGATCTGATTGGTGCCCTGTTTTCCTTCGCGCGCAACCAAGTTATCCAATTTTTCTTACGGGACAGACCTGAATGCGACGTTAAAACGTCTATGCAGATGCAAAAATGCCAAATTAATCACAGGAATATTTTTTTCAAGAATCTTTCAAGTCTCATCCACTCATCTTAATTAAATACCGATCACTCAAATCGATAAATAATTAAGAATCCTCCCCAGTGGAGTCGCCAAATTGTAGGCGTCGCTCGAAGTGCGCCTACTTTAAAAGCATGTTGTGAATATGCTTGGCACTCATAGGAAGTGGGAATTGACATCACGATTAGGGATAACGTTTAGGGACAAATAAAGTAGGGAGCCGCCAACAAGTTTTTAAGGAACTTGTAAACCGTTCACGGATCATTTAAGGCAACCATGAATAAAGGGACAACGATAGGCAACAACGATTGACCCGTGAAGGTTACACCCCATTCATAACCCATGAGATTACTAACTCCATATGGTTCGGAACCACGAAAGGAGGATCGGGGATGATGGTACGAAGTGAGTCATGGAGTCACATTCGCCCGTATTGGCCTCTACTCGATTCTTATAGTGAAAAGTATTCCTGTGATCTCAAAGGCATACAAACAATAATTCAATTTGCTCCAAACTATTATTTAACTAAATTGGTTTAATATTAATGCACACATAATTCTAAAATATTGGTGATCACTTCAATTAATAATAAGATTAAAAGGACCCTAAACCGGTTGTCCAAATTATCTTATTAGGCGTGATTTTCAATTACATATTCCCTTTAAACATGCAATATGGTGATCATAAATATAATAAAACAACATTAATATTAAAACCCATTTAATCACAATTCCAACAACATAAAATCGTTAGAAAAATAATAAAAATAAAAGGAGCATGATCCTTACTTTAATTCTGTTTGTTTGAAACTACAAAATAATAAACAAGTTAGTAACTTCAAGGAAATAATAAAGCAATAATTAAATTAAATTAAATAAAGTAAGGTAGATTTGGGGCCAAACCCTCAAACAGTTCTACCTTTCACGCCTTGGCTTAAGGATAGAACCACGAGTAAAGTATGGACTCCTTTGAGTACTTGAAGAAGGAATTTTGAAGTAGAAAAGGGGTAGGCTAGTGTTTAGGCTAAAGCATAGAAGAGAGAAAATTAAATCAGAGAATTACTCGGTGCCCCGTTCATCAGAAATGACGGGGTATTTATAGGAAAAATGTGCTGAGGGAGCACACGAAACCCTAAAATGATAAAAACCCTAAAAAAAGTATCCCGTGACACGGTCAAACTGTACCGTGACATGAGAAGCTCCACCGTCAGACGGTACACTTTCCCGTAACACGGTACCCTTTTGGCGTGACGCGGGAAATTTTCAGAAAACTGGATAGAAAACGCGTCAAGGGTTTACGCGGAAAAGACACGGAATGTCCCGTGTCACGGCAGACCTCCCGTGTCACGGGAAATCCCACCGTCAGACGGGAAGGATTCCCGTGACATGGTAGGTACCTGCCGTGGCGCGGGAAATTCCTGCCTGTTTTTCCGTCTAAATACATTTTTAACCCTAATTTCCTTCGGCATTTTAAGTGCCGATTGACAATTTCGGGCCTTTTCTGACTTTTTATTATTCGGGCTAAAATAAGAAAATAATTAAATAAAAATAAATAAAGGGTTTGGGCCAAAAATAAATAATAAAATAAAAAAGGTTTGGGCTGAAATTAAAACTATGCTTTTACCAAACATCAAGACTAATCTATGGACTGTTCAAAAATATGAATTTAATAAAATACGATTTTTTAAGCACTCTCGGGATTAAATATTAAACCCGACCAATAGTGGCTGTGAAAGGTTGTTCATCATCGGGTTTGGTTTTGGGGAGACATTTTTAGGTGTCTACAGTGCCCAAGTGTGGGGGTGCCACGTGGCGCGCATTGATTGGATTGAGGGAATGTGTTGGCCGGCTATGGGAGAGGAGTGGGGAGCAAGTTTGGTCCCCCCTTCTCCAAATGGTCCTCATCTAACCATATGCCTTTAATTTTCAAGATTGCACAAATTACATCAAGTGTCTTTGATGTAATTTTGGAGTTTAAAGACTACAAAGTAAGCATCAAAAAATTTCAACAATTTCTCACAAATTTCGCATTAAAAATAGCAGAAATTCGAGTACCAAAATAAACCCAAATACCCAAACAACAAAATAGTCACAACCCATATGAAATCACAAAAATAATTCAAAGAAATTACATAAAGGAATTCAAAAAATTTAAAGGAAATTAGACAAAACCTCAAGATTACGTCCTCAAGAATAATTTTCAAAGGTAAAATACACATAATATACCAATTTAAATAAAAAATGGAAAACGCTACAACAAAAATACATAAACCCTAACTCATACTAGAAAACATGTAATACCCGAGATTGTATCTTCTACAGCTTCGTGCTAAACTGCTAATTAGGGGTGTTCATAAATCGGTCCGGACCAGACCACCTCGGACCGACCCCCGACCGGACCGGACCAAATTAATCAGTCCGGTCTAGAAATTTATTTTCCCGGTCTTTGGTACGGTCCGGTCCAAAACCCTATAAAAACCGGTCTTGGACCGGACCGATTTTTTTATTAAAAATATGTGTGAAACCTTAGATATTGGTTAAGATTATCCTTAATAAGCTTAGAAAACTTTAAATTTATGAGTTTTTTTTTGTAATAAATATACAAAGAAAAAATGATAAAGTGTAGATTTTCCTTTACTTTTTTCGAGTTTTCCATAAAATTATTAAAAAAATTAAAATTCTTTTTTAATAAATTATTAAATTAGTCTAAAGCGGTCCGGTCTGGGTTTTGGACCGATCCTTTCGGTCCGGTCCGGGTTTGGTCCTAGCTTAATCGGTCCGCGCATATTCTTACATACAACCTTATGCAACTAGTGTAGTTGCAACAACATGAAACGCAAGAATTTATGCATGAAACGCAGCCCAAACTCAAATCATACAACCCAGCTCTAACGTTCTTCCCGCATTAGTTTGTTTCCTTTTTAAAATTTTTAGTTTCCTTTTTCCCAATTCTATCTCTTCTATTTTCTTTCCTAATTCTCATCAAAATTTTCGATCAAAAATTTCATTATAGTTTTCTTTTGCTCTGTTTTTTCTCCTTCCTTCTTTAATTTCAATTGATTTATCACAAATCCAGCCACGAATGTTGTTGAAGAATGTTCTTGATCAAAAATTTGCAATAATGATGATATAATTACAATAATGATCTTCATCCCTTTATCATTTAGTAAAATGATTCTAAGTTTTAGAGAACTAATGGAGAAGAAGGTGGGTTTTATTTTATTTTCTCTCTCCTCCTTTTTTTTCTTTATATATATATATTTTTTTTCTTTTATTCTTAATCAATCAAATATATAATCAATTTTTTGACGGAATAATTATAATCAAACTTTTGTATAATTTCTGTAAGAAAAATGAAATGTATTAGTTTAAAAATGAACATTAATTACAAAATGAACATTTACTACAAAAAAGTGAACACTTTTTAGCGATTTATTTTATTATATACAATGAATTTGAACTATATGAATATATGAAAAACATGTTCATTTTTAATATACTAAATGTTTATAACTTTTTTTTAACATGTTCCCTGATTATTTGTCTATTTCGTGATATATTTTGATTGATTTTGTGAATTTGAAGGATTCTTCAAAAAAATCTGTTTTACGAAATGAACATACAGTACAAATATTATAAACATAAGGTATTTAGGCCCTGTTATGTTCACCTTATGTTCACTTATTTCGGGGTTAATAATTTCAGATAAGGGTAAATAAATTTAGATAAGATAAGTTCAGGAAAAATAAGTTTAGATAAGTTCAAATAAGTTGTGATAAGGGTTAATCAGGGATGTTTTGGGTGTTTTTAGTCCCTCGGGAGAGTTACAGCACAAGGTCTGATCCGGAAGCGCCCGTACCTGCAAAACAACGGAGACTGCGGGTGGGTGGAGCTCCGCCTCCGACGATCAAATTAGTACTTGAATGAGAAGCAAAAAGGTGCGGAAATTGAGGTGAGATCGTCTCGAATTCCGAGCCGATCAGGTGGTTTCTCTATTGTAAGAGAATGTAGGTAATTTTAGATAATTTTTTAGATGCCCCCAAAATGGGGTAATTCTCCCTATTTATAGGGTCATTGGGAAATGTGTCCATGATTAGGTCATTGTCCTAATCATTGGTGGGCTGCACCGCATTGCGGCTACCTCGGGATTTGGGCCTGAAGGCCGCCGTTTCTCCCAGGTCTTTGGGATGACACGTGTCAAATGGAGATTGGTCCCATAGAGACCAATGAGGGCTTGACACGTGTCAAGCAGGGATTGGCCCACGTGACATGGGTAAAATTACCCAAAACATTTGCCCCTCACATGTGTGACGTGGCGCGCCACGTGGCATCTGTGACATGTGTCACTCAGCCAAATAATAATACTTCCTCCGTTTTTTTATTATTGCACCATACATGTTGGGCTCACATTTTTTGGTAGTGGGAAAAATGAGGAGAGAGAAGGGTAAAAGTACAAATAAGGCCATGTGATGTAAACATAAAGTAAAGAATCAAGTGTTAAAAGTAAGGGTATATTGGATATTTACAGTGTGAACACACATATTTTGTTTCTTTAAATGGAAATGGTGCAATATTTGTGAAATTTCCTTAAAAGGCAAGTGGAGCAATAATAAAAGAACAGAGGAAGTAATATATATATATATATATATATATATATATATATATATATATATATATATATATATATATATATATATATATATATATATATATATTTTGCTGTGAGAGGATGACTTTTCACATCATGGGGAAATTACAAGATTACCCCTGAATTTACCCCTCTATAAATACAAACATCAACCGTCTCATTTTGGACGTTTCTAAAAACTTCCTAGAGAGATAAAGCTCACAGATTTTTAGAGAGAGAACGTCTACCTTCCGCCTGCCCCAGCCGGTTATTCACCGCCTGTCACCCACGCAAGCAAGATCAACTTTAGGAGCCTACTACAGCCGGTATCCACCGCCTGTGACCCACGCAAGCAACATCGACTTTAGGAGCCAGATACAGTCGGTTATTCACCGCTTGTGACCCATGCAAGCAACATCACCTTCAAGCAACATCATTTTCAAGCAACGTTGTAAGTTACCGCCTCTCCCCCTTTCAACTCTTTATTTGCATCTTTTTTTTCAATAAATGGACTCATCACCAACACACACGGCACAGCCTAGGTCAGTAGTTAGACGGTCTCCAGGTACGGCTGAGTCTAGGACTAGGAGTGCCGGCTCTGGGTGCATGGAGCAATTTTGTTCACCTCCTCAACCGACCATCTATGTGTCTATGTAGGACACAATGGCCAGAATTAAGCAGACCGCCTACAGACGGCGTCGAAGAGACGGTACATTGGAAGTGTCGTCCAATGAAACGACTCCGGTTGAGGAGGGGAGAATAAACCAAGATTCGGGGGAGTATTCCTTGTCTGGGATCCCTAGGACCCCCAACGACTCAATTCTTGATGAAGTTGAGGACAGAGACGGTGAGGGAACTGTCTCACAAAGAAGAGCCCAAGGAGCCTCTGCTTCATGCTCTGGGTCATCCGGAGAGTCCGCCTCAGAATCAAGCTCTAAGGACAGTGATGCTCCCTCCTCCCCGCTTGTGGATAGCGAGGCTGAGGAAAGGAAAAAATGGGATGATAAGGATGACCCATTCAACATTCACATCTCCGCCAAGGACAGGCGGGCTATGCTTCAAAACATCGAAACCTTTTTTGAAAGCGGCCCTTAGGCGAGGGGTTTACCGTTCGGGTACCGCCTGAGATGGGCACCATCGCTTGGGAGGATGACCAGCCGAACGCCAACGCCTACTTTGGCTGCTACGAGGCGGCCATTCTAGCCGGCGTCCGTTTCCCTCTTCATCATGCGGTAAAGGCTATACTGAGAGGATATGGCCTAGGTGTAGACACCCATTTGTGTCTCCCCAAAACCAAACCCAGTGATGAGTACCTTTCACGTTGAATCATAATCGAATGAAACGAAAGTGTGAAAGGTCTAGTGTTGCAGAAAGTTTTTATTTCTTTTCTCTTCTCTCTGTTTTTGAAAACTTTATTTTAAGAAAACAGCCAATCCAGTTTTGTTGGTCCATGATATGGGTCCAATAGTAGTGTAGTTGGATGGGGCTTGCAAAGACCTTTCCAACGATATATTATAAGCCCAATTCCGATGAATATTGAGGAAATTATGGCCAATTTACTAAACTGGGCCCGGTTTGAGCTTTATGTACGGCCCAATGATCTTGGGGAGGGCCTAATATGATTTATCATTCCTAATGCAATTAGGAATGGTTTTAGTCTTCTAGAATCTTCTAGAAGGTTCTTTTCATTCCTAATTCAATTAGCATTGATAAGTTGACTTTGTTAACTTTTCAGAGTTTTAATCAAAATCAAATAGCATTTTCGAAGAAATTATATTATTTTATCTTCCAGTACGGGAAATTTATCAGATTTTTGAAAACGCGTTGAAATCCAATTTGGCGTCCAACCCCAGGCCTTGGCGCTTGGAACCAGGCTTGGCGCCAGGCGCTAGCCATTGGTGGCTGGCGCCAGCTAGCCAGGGTTGGCGCCAACCTTGTTTTGCGTGCGTCAGACTCTGTTTTGTTAAATTATCTTTTTTGGCTGATTTTTTCTATAAATATCGTATCAAAAACTCCGTTTTCATTCATCTACAATTCATGATCTACAATCATCATTCATCATCTTTCATTCACGAATTCTCATCAACAATTAGTTTTAATTAGCTTTCATCAACAATCATTAATTCTTTAGCATTCTTTCATTCATTCAATTCTTTCTTACTTTTTCATACAAAATTCCGCATTCGCAAGATCTAGAAACACCTAGCCATATTCGAAGTTGCCTTCGTCCTAGACGTGAAAGGTTTTAATTTCTGAGGGTTTGGTCCCAAATCTCTATTTCAATTATTTTATTTAATTGTTTTGATTATTATTTTCCTTGAAGTTACTAACGTGTGTATTTTGTTATTAGAAAGAGGTACGAGGCATCAAAGTAAGTACTTTAATTGATTTGATTGATTTTATGATGTAGAAATCATGTTTGTATTGTTATTATGATATTCCTAGTATCATGTCTAGGTTATATTTAATATTAAATATGATTGTTATGATGCCTTTTATTTTCTTCCTAATATTTATGATTGTTAGTATCATGTTAGGGTTAAAGATTTGATTTTTATTGCTTAGTGACATGCTAGGGTTTGTTATTAATCTTGTTAGTATCATGCCTAAGATCTTGCAATTATTATGCTTTAATATTAACATGAACATGATTATGATTATAATCGTTATAATTTATGATTATGAATATTATTATTATTATTATTATTATTATTATTATTATTATTATTATTATTATTATTATTATTATTATTATTATTATTATTATTATTATTATTATTATTATTATTATTATTATTATTATTATTATTATTATTATTATTATTATTATTATTATTTTGATGATAATTATTTTATTTATGATGATATTATTATTATTATTATTCATGATATTGATTATTTATTGTGTTGCTTGATGATATTTATTTTTATTGCTTGATCACGCCTTTTATGCATGCTTAAAGGGAATTTGTACTTGTAATCACGCTTAATAAGGTAATTAATAATCTTGTTAGGTTTAATATGATTATAATTCAAGTGATCGCCAATAATAGTTTGTTTGTGCATTAAATTCAACCAACATAGATTAAACAGGTTTAGGGTTAATCCTATTGATTGTATGTTAGTCAGAAAGCGCACATGAATACGATCAGAATAAAGTAGAGGTCTATTATTAGGGCAGGTTCAATCTCTTTTAGGTTGGATTTGTACCTTCATCCCCGAACCCTTATTTGGTTCTAGACCTTATGGAGTTGACGATCTCTTGGATCGTTAAGGGGTGTAACCTTCACCTCGTGAACGGTTTACAAGTTCCTAAAAAAACTTGTTGGCGACTCTTTTGCTCTATCTTCTTCCCTTTTGGACGCCACCGTACTTTAGTGTATGATCACAGTGGGGTTCAAGCTAGTGGGATTTTAAGGCTTGAATTTATTCCCTACACTAGAACCCCGGCTGGGAGGTATTTGCTCACATGCATTATCTCAGCCGTAATCCAGGCGGCTGGAGGGCTTGGTATACCCTGACCACTCTCCCTCAGTACCAAATGACACTGGACAAAGTGTCCAAGTACGACGGCTGGAAGAGCCGCTTCTTCTTATTGTCTGCCCCCACAAAGCGGGAAAACCGGGAGCTTCGCCGGTACAACAAGAAGCCAGACTTTTTAGGCAGGAAATGCATTCTGCCTCGGATCCCTGGGGACGATTACGAAAAGATACTTGAGACCAAGTTCTTTGAACTCGAGGCGGCAACCCTGTCAACCGGGGACGTAATCAAAGTCCCCAGAAACTGGATTCCCATGTGCGCATGGTTCATGGATGAGGCGTTCCTGTCCGCCTGTGGTCTGAGTAAAATGTTTCCAAAGCGTACGTCTGCTACACATCCGGTTGCATATCGTCTGTGATGTTTTCTTGCAAATTGTGATTAATGTTTGTTGTTTCTCTTGCAGAAAAAGCTTTGGAAATGGTGGCTAATGATAAAACCCCCAGACGGTCTGCCGCCCAGATCAGGAGAGATCTGGGTGAGGCCAAGGCAGCCAAATTGAAGGTTGCGGTAAGTAAAGCGCCGCCTGAGTCATTATCCTTGAGATTGCAAATTTTGCCGGCTGATTTTACTCACATTCTTTTTGCAGTGTGGAGAAGTTCCAAGGTCCTTCTCGAAGAACCTTGTAAAAAGAGGGCGGGATGACTCCACCTCTACTCTTAAGGGCACCAAGTCTGCCCGAACCGGCTCAGCCAAGATTGGGCCTGACAGCAACACTGGGACCCGCCTGACTGTCGGCGGGAAAGGCATTACACTGGGGGATTTGGTCTAGGCTTAGACCTGACCTCAGGCGGCTTCTTTACGCCTGGGGGCAGTGCAACCCCTCACTCTGAAGGTACACATAACCCTTTTGTTACCCCGTCGGAGCTGGGATGGCCCTTTCGGGTGAAATCTCACTCCCAGCAGACGTCTTCTTCAGACAGCCGGCATCAAATTGGTGCCACCTATATAGGTCACTCACCCAGTTTCACATCTGGTGCAGATCAATCGCCTAGGTGGCCGGACGTGCAGGCGCATGCCAATGCCATGTTGGCGGCTGTTCCCAAAAGGGAGAAAGATGTCATTCCTGGCATTGAGACGTTCAATCTAGAACGGATCACCAGCTTGTTGTCTGAGGTATGCTTATTTACTTGTAATATAGTTTCGTTAGATTACCCCGGATGCCTAATATATACAATCTTTTCTTCAGGCAATGCTAAGGGTAGATGGGCTCAAGCGGCCGTACACCCGGAAGAGGGAGGAGGTAAAAAGGGCAAATAGATCTGCTAGGAAATCTCAAGATGTAGCTGAACATACATGCCTCCTTAATAATCTTGAAACTAAAGCCCTCTTGATGGAA
The DNA here is from genome assembly GCF_948465745.1 of Chenopodium album. Lineage (NCBI taxonomy): Eukaryota > Viridiplantae > Streptophyta > Magnoliopsida > Caryophyllales > Amaranthaceae > Chenopodium > Chenopodium album. Next base: position 68,010,415 of record NC_137837.1, on the reverse strand, counting down.
CAGGCGGATAGGCTTAGCGAAACAGCTGCTGCGTTGAAGGAGGCCAAAGAGAAAAATCAGACGGTTGAGGCCGACCTCAAGAAGGCGCAAGCTGACCTCAAATCTCTCCAGAGTGCTGCTAAGGAGAATGCTGAGCTCAAGGCGGAGGTTGCCCGCTTGAAAGAGGATGCGGAGAAGGTCCAGGAGAACCTCCAGGCGACCATCGAGGCGGATCAAAACCGCCTGATTGCCGAGCAGGAAGAGGACACCTCCCTCCGCGTATAGATGGCTTGGAGTGCTCTCTACCCAGACAGCGACTACGGCCACTGGGAGCAAGCTTTCCAATATGTCGAAGAGCTTGTGCGCAAGAGAGACGCTGAAGAGCCTCTACCGAAATCTTATGAGGCCTGGGCGGCCAAGCAATGGGGGGAGCCAGCGACGGGTGAAGACGCGGCTGATCCCCAGGCGGAGACCGAGCCGGCAGAGAAGATTGTAGCGGAGCAGACCCAGCCAGCCATAGTTTCTCAGCGGTTGTATGCCATTTAAGCTTCTTTTTGTTTCCGGCCTGCGTGCCGAGTATTTCTCTTGTAATTCAACAATTACTTCTTTCCCGGACGTAGATCCGGTTGTCTTACTGCTTATCCCGGCTAATTTAGCCGTTTTATTTATGAATGTGCCGATTGAGTCGGTTTGCTTTGCATCTATGTTTTTGAAATTTGCTCTTTAAGCTTGTTTACATATGCATGTGCCTGAAACTGCCCAACTTATTTAAAGCATGCGGCGGTCAATACATCGGCTACTTTTGCCCCTGACAGCTGGGTGATTGGTTTCAATACTATGATTGATTGGACTTGGGAATTTTGATACTTTAAGGAGTATGGAATGTTTCCAAGTTCAATCAATCATAATGGTGATTGCCCCAAACCAACACACAACCGTCATGAAGCTAGCATTTATCCGTCTTTCCAAACGGTTGTTTGGTTAAAATAATCTTTACCACATTCAAAGAGCAATTGCGGTCTTATGGTACAACCGGGGACATACTGTCCGCCTGACCTTTAATGAGATAGGAGACATTTAGTCTGCCTAAATAATGGTCCCAGGGAAACTTTAAGGCCGCCTGTGGTACCTGCAATCCATTGCACTTATCCAGTTGCCCCATTGAGGTAACTTGTGCAATTTCGTCGAATAATCCAACTCTGAACTTAGGTTATCCACCGGCTGCTTTCGCAAAGCACCAGGTTTAGATCTCCTCGCTCTCAGACTATTTTGGTCAGACAACTATGAGTTGACCAATTAGGTCGTTCAATCTTTGCCATCTACATATGCTTGTATAGCATTCGATAGAAATGCCCTCTGCGACGATAACACCCAGAAGGGCGTCGCCGGACGCCATACTCATAACGGAGCAGACGAATTTATAAATTTTAATCCGGCCATTTGCCTCATTTTTTGCCCGTCTGTGTATCACACATATGGTGAATCGATGGATTACACAGGTGGTGAAATAAAAGTTACTAAGTTATATAACTTAGTCTGCCCGTCTGTGTATTACACATATGGTGAAATAAAAGTTACTAAGTTACTTAACTTAGTTTGTCCGTCTGTGTAATACACAGATGGTAAAATAAAAGTTACTAAGTTATTTAAAACTTAGTTTGCCCGTCTGTGTATTACACAAACGGTGAAATAAAAGTTACTAAGTTATTTAAACTTAGTTTGCCCGTCTGTGTACTACAAAAACGGTGATATACAAGTTACCGCATGTATGCATAGACAACAATATTAAAACAAAAAGAAACTCTTTTTCATTGATAGGCTTTTCATTTACAAAAATTTACAAAATCTCAGAAGTAGTACTTTTTCAGATTGTCTACATTCCAAGTTCTAGGCAGCCGCCTGCCATCCGGAGTTTCCATACGGTAGGTGTCGTTTCTTACTTCATCATAAATCCGGTAGGGGCCTTCCCAATTAGGAGTCAGCTTTCCCTGTTCATTGGCCCTACCGGTTGCCTCCATTTTTCGTAACACAAAGTCCCCAACTTTCAGAGGACGTTTGTTCACTCTCTTGTTGTAGGCACGGGTCATAGCAGACGGTAAATCTCATGACGCAAGGCGGCATTGCCCCTGCGCTCCGGGAGTGAGTCCAATGCAAGCCGTATGGCCTCCCAGTTTGCCTCCTCATCATAAAGCATGACCCTTAGAGTAGGCTCGTAATGCTCGATGGGCAAGACGGCTTCAGCACCGTATACCATGAGAAATGGGGTTTCACCGGTTGCCCCTTTTTCAGTTGTCCGGATGGCCCATAGGACGAGAATTAATTCCTCAGCCCATAAACCACCGGCTCTTTCTATTTTCTTTTTTCTACCGTCTGAGATGAGTTTGTTGAAGGCTTCAACTTGGCCGTTTGCTTGGGGTCGGCCGACTGATGCAAAACAATGTGAGACCCCTTGGTCTCCCAACCAAGTCTTAAGCTAAGGCGTCTCAAACTGAGGGCCATTATCAAACACCATAGACATAGGTACCCCAAACCGGGTGATAATAGTCTTCCAGATGAAGGAGATGACATCCTTTGTCTTGATGCCTTTGACCGCCTCAGCTTCCACCCACTTGGTGAAATAGTACACAGCCACCAAAATGTAGCGCTTTCCGCCTGGTCCAGGCGTATAAGGACCTAGAATGTCCATGCCCCATTTAGCAAACGGAACTGGGCTGTGGATAACCGTCAGATCAGTAGCCGGGCGATGGATTAGCTTGCCAAAACCTTTGGCACTTGTCACATTTTTTCACAAACTCCATGGCATCTGACTCAAGAGTGGGCTAGAAATAATGCCGCCTGGCTCTGACGGCTAATGACCTGCCACTTGAGTGAGAGGCGCGGTACCCCACGTGCAAGTCTTCGAGAATTTCCTTCCCCTTTTCTGGGGTAACACACTTCAATAGAGGTTTCAAAAAACCCGCCTTGAAGAGTTCTCCGTTTCTCATCTCAAAGCTTGCAGCACGCTTCTTCAATACGACCGCCTCCTGTGGTGAATCAGGAAGCACACCGTCCGTCAAAAATGCCCGGATGGGATCCATCCAGGTAGAGCTTCGGTCAAGAACTCCGATGGGATCTTCATCAGATATACTTCTTTTTTCCATAACTTCCCAGAAGACTGACCGAGGCGTATCACAGGAGGCGGAGAATGCCAATTTTGACAGAGCATCCGCCTGATTGTTCTCCGACCTGGGCACTTGACTCGGATGAAATTTTTCAAGAGTCCCAGCCTCGGTTTTGACCGCCTGAAAATATTTGATCATAGCCGGATGGGTGGCTTCATACTCACCATGGTATTGGCTAACAACCAATTGAGAATCCGAGCAGGCATCAATTCTGGTTGCCCCTGCCGCCTTACACATATGTATACCGACTAGTAGGGCTTCATATTCCGCCTCATTATTTGAGGCCTGGAACTTGAACCGTAGTGCATATTCATATTTATCTCCTTCCGGATATTGACAGATAATGCCTGCACCACAGCCGTTCATAGTAGAGCTCCCGTCTACATGCACCTTCCAAACCTGATTAAGGTTATCCGGAGCAGCCGGCCTTGTCATTTCAACAATGAAGTCGGCGAACGCCTGACCCTTCACTGCCTTTCTTGGTTCGTAGGTGATTTCAAGACTTTGCATTTCAATAGCCCATTTGAGCATTCTACCGGATGACTCCAATGTTGTCATTGGCCGCTTGAGTGGTTGATCTTAGTAGATCACCACCGGATGTGCCAAGAAGTAAGGTTTCAACTTCTTAACAGCCATGTAAAGAGCGAGGCCAAAATTTTCAACCATGGGGTACCGGAGTTCTGCATTCCTGAGAACATGGCTAATGAAATAGATCGGGAGTTGTACACCGTCTCTCTCAGTAAGGAGAACGGCAATAAGGGCATGATCTGAGACGGCTAAGTACATGAATAGCGTCTCCTTTGGCAGAGGGCTGACCAGCCGTGGCAAAGAGTGCAAGTGATCTTTCAATTTCTGAAAGGCCACCTCAGCATCATCCCCCCCATTCGAATCTAGTCTTCTTCGTAATTGCTTGGAAGAAGTAAAGGCACTTGTCACCTGACCGGCTGATTAGGAATCTCCCAAGTGCAGCCAAGAAACCGGTAAACCTCTGAACTTCCTTGACAGAGCGGGTGACTTCATGTCAATTACCGCCTGTATCTTTTCGGGGTTAGCCTCTATCCCCCTTTGATCAATCAGGAATCCGAGAAACTTCCCAGACTCAACACCAAAGACGCATTTCCTAGGATTTAACATGACCTTATGCCACCTGAGTGTGGTGAAGGTTTCTCGGAGGTCAGCCAGGTACGTGATCCGTCCGGAGCTTGGATTTGACTATCATGTCATCGATGTACGCCTCTACATTCCTCCCAATTTAATTAATGAAGATTGTATTAATCATCCGTTGGAAAGTAGCAGACGCATTCTTCAACCCAAACGACATCACCGTATAACAGAATAACCCCTGATCTGTGACGAAGGCCGTATTCTCTTGATCTTTCTTCCACAGGGGTATCTGGTGGAAACCTGAATAGGCATCCATGAAACTCATCAAGGCATGCCCGGCTGTAGAATCGACCAGACTGTCGATCTTTGGAAGCGGGTAATTGTCCTTTGGACATGCCTTGTTCAAGTCAGTGTAATCAACACACATGCGCCAGGTACCATTCGGCTTCTTTACAAGCACAACATTAGCTACCCAATCCGGGAAGTTACATGGCCGAATGAACCTAGCGTCTAACAACTTTTTTACCTCGGCAACTGCCGCCTGACTTCTCTCCTCGCCGTGATTTCTTTTCTTTTGCCAGATGAGCTTCTTTTTTGGATCAACGGCGAGTTTGTGGACAGCGAGATTCGGGCTGATGCCTGGCATCTCTTCCACTTCAAAGGCAAAAATGTCTTTGAATTCCTTCAGCAGAAGGTGCAAGTCTGCACCCAACTCTTTGTGAGCAACCGTCCCCACCTTAACAGTTCGCTCCGGATGGGTATCATCCAGAGGAATATCAATGTGCTCTCCAGCCGGCTGGGGACGGAGATCATCTTACCGTTCCCCGGTCAGTGATTGCTATTTCTTCTCCTTCTTCACCTCCACCAGCTGATCAGCTTTTCTTTTCTTCCCGACTGCTGGTGGGGGTGAATCAGGGTCCTTGACATTATCAAGGTCTATTGGCTCCTTTGGAGGACCGGCTGCAGCAGCCGTTGGTTTAACGTCTGAGAGGTAACACTCTCTTGCCGTCTTTTGATCCCCACAGACGGCGCCAAATGTTTTGGGTGTTTTTAGTCCCTCGGGAGAGTTACAGCACAAGGTCTGATCTGGAAGCGCCCGTACCTGCAAAACAACGGAGACTCCGGGTGGGTGGAGCTCCGCCTCCGACGATCAAGTTAGTACTTGAATGAGAAGGAAAAAGGTGCGGAAATTGAGGTGAGATCGTCTCGAATTCCGAGTCGATCAGGTGTTTTCTCTGTTGTAAGAGAATGTAGGTAATTCTAGATAATTTTTTAGATGCCCCCAAAATGGGGTAATTCTCCCTATTTATAGGGTCATTGGGAAATGTGCCCATGATTAGGTCATTGCCCTAATCATTGGTGGGCTGCGCCGCATTGCAGCTACCTCGGGTTTGGGCCTGAAGGCCGCCGTTTCTCCCAGGTCTTTGGGATGACACGTGTCAAATGGAGATTGGTCCCATTGGGACCAATAAGGGCTTGACACGTGTCAAGCAGGGATTGGCCCACGTGGCATGGGTAAAATTACCTAAAACAAGGGCTACCCAAGTTTATTTTATAACTAAAATAAGGGCTAATAAGTTAAGATAAGATCAGATAAGTTAATATAAGTTCAGATAAGATCAGATAAGTTCATATAAGTAAAAATTAGGTGAATAGAACACACCCTTAATTATGAGCACAAGAAAATTGAAGAAATTTAAAATAAAATGATTATGAAACATACGCATTATAGGTATTAAAAATATGAACATATGCATTGCACATGTGAATATATGCATTTTAGAAAATGAATCTAGGCATTCAAAATATGAGCATACGCATTGGTTCCCTGAAAGCGAACATATGCATTTTAGAAAGAGAACATATGCATAAAAATATATGCACATATGCATTTAAGAAAGTGAACATAAGCATTCAAAATATGAACATATGCATTGGGTCCCTGAAACATACACATTATAAGTATTAAAAATATGAACATATGTATTTTAGAAAATGAACATACACATTCAAAATATGAATATATGCATTGGTCCATTTTTAAATGCGTATGAACATAATTAAGCATTTCAGTAGGTGAACATATACATAAAAAAATATGAACATATAGATTTAGAAAGTGAATATATGCATTTCAGAAAGTTTACATAAACATTTCTGAAAGTTTACAAAAGGATTCAAAATATGAACATAAGCATTTAAGAAAGTGAACATATGCATAAAAAAATATGAACATATGCATTTCAAAAAGTGAACATAAGTATTCAAAATTTGAACATAAGAATTCAAAATATGAACATATGCATTTAAGAATGTGAACATAAGGTATCCGTTTGATTTCACTAATTTTTTTGACAATTCCAATAAAAAATTTCGAACAATAGAGTATCAAACAATATTCAAACAAAATTAAATGGTAATCATTTTATCTTTACTAGAGTGTACCCGTGCAAAATGCACGGGATATATATTATATTAGAGAAATATTAAATATATAATATATTTAAAATATGGGAAGTTGATTTTGATGTTAACTTAGACCTTATTCTTTTGAGTTGTTATTGTTTGTTGTGTACTTGTGGTTTGATTTGCTATGCTGAAGCCTGCTTAGCTATGCCACTAAGTATTAGTAGTACGCGAACACTCATTCTGGCTTGCTGACATTTCTCTTCTCTGTTGAAATCTGATGTTCTTTGCTTTACTTAAAAGAACATGGTCTTACTCTTACTAGTGGCCACGCAATGTGACCAGCTATTATGGGATTTAGTTTGTCAAAGTTATAGAGGTTACTCGTTCAGTATTATAGGGGTTAATTACTCGATCGGTTAGTGACATAAGGATTGTTCTATCAATGCTTTATGAGTTACTTTGATATTTTGCAAACAATTATTCGGCGAGGCCAGTCACGCAAAAAACGTGATGTACATTTTTTTTGTGTTAATGATTAGAGAAGATTTTTTTGTGTTAATGATTAGAGAAGGATGTTGTTTAGAGGGTTGTCCCTAAAAAGTGTATATAATTGAAGGGTTGGGGTTTTTGAGTGCTATGATTAGTTGTTGATAAAAGAATTGTATAACCGTGCTAATACATGGCATATATAATACTACGTTCAAATAAAGAAAAAAAACACACACACACAAAGTGAAATCTTAGTAGTAGTCCCTTGGAAAAATACCAAAAAAGAAAAAAGAAAAAAAAAAGGTGGTATGTGTAGTTATTGTTTTTTTATTAAAAAAAAAGAAGTTTTGAAATAAATAAATAAAGTATGGGATAAGGGTGGGTAGTTAGTTTTTTTTAAAAAAAACAAAAAAAGAAAAAAAAAAAAACCTCAAATGCATGAGAGTTTAGCATTGGGGTTTTGGAGGCTTCACATTAAAAGTGACTCTCAAATTATATATTAGATTTATATTCTGAAAATTATTATTTTTATTGGTGCGCTGGTCCATATGGACCCTCTCCACTTTTGTCAAATATACTTCCTCGGAGAACAGGCCCGTCGAAAAAACAGGCTCGTAGTCTCTTTTGTCGAGCACACTAGGGCTGACAAATGGATCAGGTCGGGTCGGGTTCGTGTTCGGGTCAGTTGATTTCGGGTCAGCTACCCCCCAACCCTAACCTGATCCATTTAACTTTTCGGGTTGAAAACCCCAACCTGAACCTGATATTTTCGGGTTCGGGTCAACCCGAAATTGACCTTATTTGACCTGATATTTTTTTTTTTGGGTTTTAAACTTTTAATTAGATTATTCAACATGAAACTAGCCTGATTTATTTTTCTAATAACTTTTATTATCAAACCCCTTGATATTATCAAACGAACACTCAAGTTCATAGACACGTTGATTTAGGGCCTGTTCCGATTGACTGAACTCAGCTGAATTGAACTGAACTGAACTGAACTCAGCTGAACTGAATATTTTATAAGAGAAGGAAATTAGTAGCTGAACTGAACTGAACTGAACTGAATTGAGCTGAATTGAGCTGAACTGAACTGAACTGAACTCAGCTGAACTGAACTGAACTGAACTGAATTTCAACGTAAGAGAACATGCCCTTAGTTGAAACCAAAATACTCCATAAACAACATAGTTTATTGAAACCAAAACTAACTAAAAGAAGTATGCTTAATGAACGAGCGAGTAATAAAAATAAAAATAAAAATTAATAAATTACAAGGTCAATAACAAAAACATGAAAAAAAACCAAACATCATCAAATTCATCACATTTACTAGCTTGTAATTATGTAATATCGTCAGTAGTGTCGCCGCTGCCGCCACCTCTCATTCTTCCATAATTTAATGTGGGGGAAGTCTGGGAACTGGTTGCCTTATTACTCTTGAATTGCAATATGGAATTATGGATCTCCACAATTGAAGAGAGAGAAAATTGGGAGGAAACTTGAAAAAGGAGAGAGAAAGGGCTTCTTACGGCCTGGGAGAAGATTGAGAGTGTGAGAGGATTTAGGGTTTTAGTTTTTAATAGAACTTAAATATGGGCTTAGGCTAGTTTACTGTTTACTTCAGCATTTTTTTTTTTTTGGGCTATTTAACTCATTTCGGGTTAAGTGGGTCATTTTCGGGTTGAAAATTTCAACCTTAACCTAACCCATTTAATTATCAGGTCGGGTTCGTGTCGACCATTTAAGTTTTCGGGTGAAGAATCTCAACCCAAACCTGCTATTTTCGGGTCGGGTTCGTGTCGGGTTTTCGGGTCGGGTCAGTTTTTGCCAGCCCTAGAGCACACCACGAAAGGAGAAGGAGAGAGAGAGAGAAAGAGACAGAGACAGAGTCAAAGGAAGAAGGGACCGGCGGCCGCCCAATCACCGTCAACACCAACCCAACCCCTTTAATGTAAGTCCATTTTCTTTCCTAAAATTTGTGTTTTTTGGTTCTTTCTCTCTCCTCTAATTTGAGTATATCTTCAAAACTTAATTTGTATTCATGTGATCAGTTGTTTATTGCTTAATGCTTTCTCAATTTTTTCTTCATTGTTGCAGTTTTTATTGTTTCGAATTTGGGTTTTCTGGGTAAGTTTTGGACATGTTAATTGTGCTAAAATTTTGGTTTTGAATTTGTTAGGGTTAGGTTCTAAGTATTCCATGGAGTAATGGGTTGAGGGTTTTTGGTTTGATTGAGTTGCTTGATGATAGTTTATATCATAGATTACATTCGTTGATTTTGGGTTTTCGTTTATTAATTAATTAATTTGAGTTTTTCTTCAAACTTTAACATTGTTGCGCTACTTTTCAGTGTCCATCAATTTGCTACTGTTTACTCTTAAAAATGAGCGATCCTGAAAATTTTTCTGCTAGTCAAGAGGAGTTCTCTTCTCATGAACATGATGATGATGTTACGGATTCTATGGATGATGATGCTGATAATGACGAGGTTCCTGTTGAAGAAGTGAGTATATTTTACTTGTATTAACTGTACAACTACTGATATATTGCTGGGTATACTTATTATAATTTTTTTTTGTTTCCAGGTTCTATAGCTTGATGATGTTCAGAGAATTGTGCTGGAAGAGTGGGAGTTTTGTCTATGGCTGTTCTTTCGCGCCACTGGCTAAATAAGACATTCGTTGTGGTTGACAGGGATATAGATCTCATCAATAATATAAATGGTGTTAACGAAGAGAATGAAAGATTGATGTTGTTTTCAGAACCTGGTATGGATGATTTACTGGATGAAGCTATGAATGTTAATCATAATTTGGTATTTAGCTCCAATATTGCTGCTGAGCTTGACCTTTGTCGGGTGATATTTATTGCGGTTGATATACCGTTAAAAGAACAGCCCAGACAGGTAAAGAGTGATTTTGATGTCCAAAATTGGGAAGATGCTACCAGATCCATATTGGATTCAATTGGCAGGGAACCAGTATTGCGATCCAATAGACTATAAGAGGAACATTCATGATCGTTTCTCTGAGTACAACAACTTCAACTATCTTCATATCATTACCAACCCAGAATTTTTCTCCGAAGGCACGGCTGTTGATGATCTGTCATATCCTCATAAAATAGTGTTAGGAGAGTTTTTTAATGGTGGTCGAGAATTCTTTAGGGATTTATACTTTCCAGTGGTGGAGCATGATTATGATAGGATTGAAATGGTTGCCTCCCTTTCTTCTGTTGAACTAGGTAAACTTTTGTCTAATGCATCAATTGCAGCTCAACTAACTATTATGAATATCGGGTCTACCATTTGCGAAAAGGTTGGTGCTAATTTTGATGATGTGAAGAGAAGTTTTACAGCCAACCCTAGGGTTGATGCTTTTTTTTGTCGATTCAAGACCGGGTTACGGAGGATTAGGCTTGAACAAAGATGTGTCCTATCTTTCATATTTATGTGATTATATTGGATTGAAGGAAGAGATGGAACTTTTTAATAAGTTAATTAAATTAAGAAGGAAGAAAATGGATGATTTGGTGAAAACAATTTTATCCATGATAGGATCTTCAAAGAGAATAGCTATCTATGGTTTCTCCAACAAAGTTGATACCGATGATATTCGCGAGTCTCCGGCCATTTACATTTGCAAAGCATTGTTGAAAGCTCGTGATGTTCATTTGGTGGTTTATGATCCTGCTGTTCCTGATGAAAATATCATCTCATCATTCTCTTATAAAGCTAAAAATCGAGTTCATGTTGCTGCAAATGCGTCTACCGCTTGGACTAACACACAAGCTATGGTTTTTCTGGTTGAATGGACGGAGTTTAAAACGATGTTGCAGCAAGAACTTCATCAAATTCTCCTTGCCATGAGAAGACCAAAATTTATTTTTGATTGCTGTGATTTGTTTGACAACACCGTTATTATTCCAAATACTCATTTTAAACTCTATAAGCTTGGAAAGCCTATTTAGACTTGCAATTGTTGACTTATTCAGTTGAAGTGTAATGGGAGTTTGATTTAGTTATATATGTCAATCTCTTGGTTTTTATGGTTAATTTTTTAGGCTATTAATCTATATTTAAATTTATCATATTTAGTAATGTATTTGAGATATTGCATTTACAATTAGAGATTTAACTCTAAATATCTATCTGCTTATCTTTTTATCTATAATCCATGAAAAAAGTAAAAGTAGGCTGTGGATTTTATTTCTAATTAGAAAGAGCTTTAAAGCAGAAGTTTTCAGGTGGTTAATAAGCTAAAACCTCGAAAGGATGAAGTGATTTCTACTATAAAAATGGAACTCTAAGTTGAAATAGTTTTACTGGTCCTATTTTTAGTTGGCTGCCTTTGTTTTTTATTTTTTTTTATGTTAGGAAATTATGTTGCATAATTAGCAATAGTTTCCTTCATTTGATTGTGTGCTGATGATGTATATTTTAATATATGTGCACTGTTCTAATGTTTGCCCTTTACTATACTTTTACCGAGTTTGTTGGCTTTCTGTTTTGTTCATAATTTGTTAGAGATGTTCTGGATTTGGGCATTTCCCTTTGGTCGTTTGTGTTATAAGGTTTTTTGAATGTTCAGAGTGGTGTGGTGGATCTATTTGGGATTGTTCAAACCTCATGGCAATATGATGCAGTAAGTTGTTGCCAGATTTTGTGTGATTTAATGTTTAGCTTTTATTCCCTTGGGGATTACGTAGAGGGATTAGAGGGAATGATTTGTTAGCAATTTTTTGCTTTCAAGCTCCTATTTTTATAAAAAAAAATTGTAGGGGGAGGGGAGGGGGAGGGGGGGGGTGATTTTCTAAGTGCTTTTTCCCAACCTACTCTAAGCAGTAGATTTGCTAGTCGTTTGTTCACGAATTTATAGCTTTTGTTGTGCTTCAGGTTTTCCTTACCTGCTATTCTGTTCTGCTGCTTTCTGCCTTTTGTTCCAATTTGCAAGGCATTATAGTTGTTGATTTGCTGAATAGCCAATCTCCTCCCTCTCTTTTATGGCCTCTTGGATCGATTGAATAGAGGAAGGGCTATTTAGAGATTTTATATAGGAGTTGTTGTTAGTAGCTCAACTGTCTTATTTATGCTATGCCTTCTTCTTTGCAGGTCAGCTACTATTTAAAGACTAGTGTTGTTCTTTTCCAGATTGTTTTTTTTTTTTTTTTTAAATTTTTTTTTTTAACCTATTCTACGTAGTCAGAAACTTGCTGACAGGGAATTCAATGTGTGGTGGATGATTTGGGGGGGGGGGGGGGGGGGTTTCCAGTGTGGCAGTAGACTTCCTGCAGAACGTTGCTGATGAATACACCAATACTCCGGCGTTACTTTATATGTTTGCATTTCTGGTTCATCAATGAGCTGAAGTCGAAAAAAGAACATATCTCGGGACCTTTATGATGCAGTTTCTTTTGCAAAACTATCTCCTTTCTGCAAACTTAATTGTACTAGTTGGTTTACCTTCTCTGGGTGGAAGTAAGTTTTGATACTTTTTGACTAATATAACTTGTTGCATTTGGGCTGACTTGTAGCTTATATTGTATCGTTCCCTTTTTGTTTCTATAACCCTTCTTTGTGAAGGCAATATTTTAACACATCTTGTGAATGATAATAAGCCTTTCCACTGCAGTTCAATCTATGCTTCTGCTCATCACACCATCAGCCTGCCCTTTCTCATGGACTTGCTTGGGCCCACTGCAACTTCTGGCTGCTGGTGTATTGGATATCGGTAGCATTACACATATGTTATCTGGCCACCCTCAGCAAAATATGGTTGCCATATTAGATGCTATCATGCCAGTAACCGCTATTGGTATTTCCTAATTCAATTGTCCTGGCTTAGTGTCTTATAATTATGTCTTCTCATGGTGCTCAGGGGAACCTGGTCAGGAACAGTTATTGGGTAAATTGCAGCTGTTGACTCTAGAATAATCAGAGGACGTGGAAGACGTGCATTCTGTAGAAACATTGGTGATTGGAGCTCTTACATCAGGTACTGTGTATCTGCATATGCTTATTTTATGGTGTAAACCAAATATGTTGATATTCACCACGTTCATAGATAATGATCATTATTTTTGTGTGTTATTTACATCACCTTGGATTTAAGGATGTTACATGGCTTGTCCCAAGTACAATTGTGCTACTTGCAACCTGAGCACCTCATGCCATTATATTAGGTCTTGCATCACCTTAAATTAAAGGATGTTACATGGCCTGACCTAACTTCCTGTAGTATTCTATCCGTATATTTGTATTCAGCATTGATAAAAGTGATTCATGGTTTTCATGTTTAGTATCTGTTGCATCTTTACGATAGGCAGTTATTAGCTGTGATTATTTTGTTTAGGTTTTTTTTTTGCTCCATGGTCATTTGACTTATTAAATGAGTCTGTTTAGTGCTTGCTGTGTTATGCAGTGCTGATTTGTTTTGTTAGGAATCTATCATATGCTTTGGTTGTTTCATCATTACATGGTATGTAAGAATGGTGAATTAAACTTGATGTTTTTAGGATTCTACTCAGGATCTTTACTGTGTAAGGCCTGTGCTTGTAGACCACACTGCTCCTTTTCAAGGCCTTTATTGTTTTTGGTGCTTAAGTGGCAGGTAAATTACTTACGTTTATGTGCACTTTTTATTAGGTCGGTCTTAAGTAATAATGGATATAACTATGTGCAAGGAATTAATATTAGGGGAAGGGTATGTTAGTCATAGCCTATTAATAGTAGCTTGGGGAATAAGTTAGAGTTTGTTATGAGAGTTTTTCTATATATAGGCCTCATTAGGAGGAATAATCATCATGTTGAATATTGTGAGGATTCTTATTGGGAGAGAGTGAGCCTCTCGAAAGCTCATGTTAGGAGAGCATCCACCTCTCGAAAGTGGAATTATCGTTCTATTAGTGTAATTCACCTATTATCAATATAATCAGCATTGTTCTTCCCTAATCTCTGCCATAATTAGAGCTGTAATCTTGTCAGAAACCATGCTAATTTCTAGCACTATGCTGATAGAAGTAATATTTGAGCCTAAATAAAGTTGGGTAAAATGACTTTTGATACATTTGGTTTAAACATGTGTCTGAACTACCTATCAGTGGATTAAACAAATACATGCACTTGCATATAAGCTTAAAATAAGCTTTAAATGATAAATCCTGTGTTATCTTTATAATTAAAAGATTAACCAAGGTTCACATGTAGCCAGTTGGGCAAAAACCTAGATTAACAAAGAGACATCTATTATCTCTCTTATATCAGTTATTTGTGCATGGCGGTTTTGTTTGCTATTAGAGCTCAGATATGAAAACATCAAGGTCAATATTTTTCATATAAAAGGTTTTATAGAGCCCACATTTAATCAGTCTAGCCAATTATTGTAATAATATTTGTCTATTGCAATAACCCTTTTCGATATCAGTCAGGCTAGGCTGTTATCCATAGTGGCTTGTTATAGCAGCACTTCCACAATGATAGACTATGTAAAACATTAAATTTAGGCTATTTCATTGTTCAACTTGTAACAGAACCCTATGAACAGCTAGTCATAACCAGGTGTGAAACTAAAAACAAAATAGTTGTGTTAGGCTTTGAAATGAAAATTAAAATTTTTGTGATCTCGAGATTACAAATCTATACACCTTCTATAAATATGAGAAGATTGTTACTGTTGAATGAATATTGATGAGACATTTTGGCCCTTCTTTCCACATCGGTTCCTTATTGCCTTTTTTTGCTTGTCACGTGGACGTTGTTTGAGATTAGTACTTTTTCTCTCTCTCCTCCATTGAAGCACGCTGAAGCATTCTCTCCATTAAAACAGCTTCTTGAGGTAGATGGTTATCCTTCTTTATAGTCATCAAATATCTTCTCTCCTTCTGATTCACTTTCTCTCTCCTCTGAAATCAAATTGTACCAGAAATTCAGCATCAATTTGACCTAGGTTTTTAAGTTTAGGTGATGAAATTGCAGATGATGCTTGGGTTTTCTATCTCCTTTCATCAACACTGCTTCTTCTTCAATTCAATCTCTACAATGTATTTTCTCTCTCCTAATTCGGGTTTCTTTTGAATTTTTTTTGGTTTATAATCTATAATTTCTCGGTTGATTTTTTTCTTATATTCTGAGATTCGAATTTATTTTTCAATTTGATTGTTGGAATGGTTTTTCACTTTTTTGTTATTGGTTTTCTTGTCATTAGCAAGTGAATTTTCTTACGCACGTTAGGGTTTCCGCAGTCCAGTTCTCCATTGAAGCAATTGATTAGCGAAAAAAATGCGTCAGATCCAGTACTATGAGGAACACCTTGACGATACTTTTGATATCAGGTATGAATATATGATGATACTTATGAATACATAGTTTTCAGCTTACATGTATTCACCATACAAATTTTACCCACTTCCTGAAAACCCTATTTGAAAACTCTATTTCCTTAATTGCCCAGATTATTGCGCATAACCCTTTTTTTTTGTTTTATTTTATGGGTTTTAAGATTTGAGTTACTAGGATGAAGGACAAATCATCGAAATTGCCATCAGCATCACCTTTTAAATTGGCAAGTTGTTTGATCTTGATGTTTCTTGGGATAAGTTTAACTTTCTTGTCTTTGAGATTATTTCTCCTTTTAAATTTCTTTTATTTTTAGAAAAATTATTCTTGAATTCGTATTGATGCCCTACAACTGGGTTTGTTAGTTAAGTTTGACATCAATATGATTGATTTAGGATTATGTAGAAGATTGTAGTCCATCTTAATTAGTGGGATTTATTGGAGTTTTCGTCAATTTTCCAAATTAATGAGATTTATTGCAAGGTATAATTGAATGAGACTTATTGCAAGGTATAATTGATTTTAATTGGTGAGGGAATGACTTCAACGAGAGGGGGTGAACTAATGTTAGGGTGAAAGGGCAACATATAGGATAACATGCAGAGAGGAGGGAGAAAATATGTAGAGTACTTCAAAAGACCATTATAGTGTGAGGTAAAGATATGCACTTTCACCGGTCCATAGGCTCCATACTTATGTTGGAAACTTGGAATGTCGAGTGTTACATGGATACTCAGGTAGGGGTGAAAGTTCGGTTTGCGGTTTGTATTATGGCCAAAACCGAATCCAATTCGAATTAATTCGGTTTTGGATTTCTCAAACCGAATCTAAACCAAATTGAGATTTGGTCCAATCCAAACCGAAACTAACCAGATTAATTCAGTTTTCATAATTAGATTCCAATCCAAACCGAAATTTGTCCCTCCTTTTGCAACATTCGATCTCGAAACCCGAACTTCACCTAGAAAATTCCTGCAATTATTTAACTTTTTCTCGTTGAGTACATTCTTATGACTCCATTTCCCATTTCCACCACCACTCAATCTTTCATCAACCTTCCTTTCTCTCTCATCAATGGCAGGCAATTGATCTGATCACAACATGTTTCTCTCTCCTAAATTTGGGTTTCTTTTCATTTTTGCTTGGTTTGAAATCAACAATTCGATGTCTACATGTATTTTCTCTTTGGCTATCTTTTGATTTTTTCTTGGTTAATAATCTTTAATTTCTGGGTTGGATTTTTCTTATTTTCTGGAATTTGAATTAGATTAACGAAGAAAATGGGTCAGATCCAGTACACTGAGAAGCACTTTGATGATACTTATGAATTCAGGTATGAATATATGATTTTGAATTTAAATTAATATGGGGATTTTTCTGCAACTTTTTAGGTGAATCTTTGTTGTTTGATATCAAAGGATTAAGCTTCGTGTTGTTTATAGTCCATCTTTTATTGAGCCATTGAAGTGTTAAGCATTAGTACCTAAACCCTTATGGCCTTGTGAAACTTATATGGCATTCATATGGCCGTCTTTGGGTGATTTTTTTTTTTTTTTTTTTCTTGGGAACAAGATGGTGTGTTGTTGGAAGTCCTTACAGCTTTCCGGTCCATTGTTCGATTCTATAGCTGATGTATGCATCTGATTCCCTAAACATTTTTGTGTAAATCTGCAATGTCGTATACAAGTATCTATGTAATTTTCAATCAATGAACAATTTGATGCTTGAAAGGATTTGTATACTGATAATGATGTTCGCTGATGCAGGTTATTCCTAAATGAATGCCTCCTGAAGCCATCAATCTTGCTTCAGGACTACAGTATTCACCCAATCTTTGTTGCACTGCAGTAAGCAACCATCCTCACCCATCACCCTTTTCTCCCCCACATTTTCGCACAATCTCATTTGGCACAATCTCATTCTTATTTTCTTATTTGACCTTGCCTTCATGTAAAAGCCTCCCTCCCCTTCCAAGGGAAAAAAAAGTTACAGGAAATGATGGAATGGGTTGCATTCAAGGAAACATGAGAACGTCTAGATTTATATTTCCTATAAATAATCTTGTTAAATTATATTGTACGGTATTACCTGTTCGTAACTTTTTGCAAGTTTTAGAATCTGTACTTATCTTTTTGCCTTACTATTAGCTTGCAGTTGGAAGCATGTGTTCATCCTTTCTTTGATGAGCTTCGTGATCCCAATACTCGCCTTCCAAACGGTCGCCCACTGCCACCTCTTTTCAATTTCAATCAAGAAGTAGGCAGGTAATCAGTAAAGCAAATTTATGATCTTTCTAATCTATTTGAAATTACTGAGCTCTTTTCTATGGTTTTATGTTCTATCTTTTCCTAGCTATAAACAAGTTACTTTGTTCTTTTCCTAACAGATGTATATACTGAGGGTTTCAATGGTATCTATCAGAGCAGCTTTGAAGCTCCAACATGGCGGTGTCAAGGTCTATTATTGGGACCTTGACAATGAAATGACCCTGATAATTATATTTTCTATTCATTTGCATCTTCTTCTGCTAACTTATATCTTAACAACCTGAAGCATGGGAACTACGGGCTACTGACGAGGTGCAAGGTTGAGGAATGACTTCCGAGGCATTGAAGTATGAATGATCTCTTAGGTTCTTACACTCCTTGATTACTCTATGTATTTGGTTGCCTGATTGGATGCGTTGGAAGGAACTCATTAAATCATCTTTGCAGAATTGGTGCTGTCGCTCTCTATGATGTTCTTTAGAAAAGGGCAGGGGTTGGCAACTTGGCAAGTAGTACAAAGAAAAATATATTTTTAAAAGCCTTACAAAGAAGAGTGGGTTGAAGAAAGAAAGAAGGGGGGAAGGAACAAGAGGGGAATGAATAAAAGATGGGATAGTGGTAAAGACCAATTTTAACACCTTTAGGATACTTTTAAATTTGCAAAGCCTTAAAAGACGAGTTTGAGGATGATGGAGGAAGAGGAGGGCGAGAATATAAGTTCACCATTTTTAAAGTGTAGTTGAGGAAGAGATATGGAGCACTTTTAGAGAGAGAGAGAGTGAAAGGGAGGGGAGTAAGTACAACCTATAATTTTCAAAGCCATTTAAAGGAGGGAACATGGAGAAGAAGGATTTGGCATTTTATTGGGTAACATGGTACAAATCAAAGTTGGGTTGAGTATAGTTCGCATTGAGATCAATTAGAATTTTCAGAACTTAGTTTAGATCGATGAAATCGATTGGAACAGCCAAATTTACTTTAAATTGCTAAAGATTAGTTATGATCAATTGAATTTAGTTTTACAGTTTGGTACGAATCAGAGTTGGCTTGAATTAAAGTATGTAGAAGAGAGCAAGACCTGTTGTGTGAAGCTGATGCTGCCCCGTTGCTTCTGTTTTGATTTAACTCTGCATGTCCCATCAAGTCAGCCAACTTCATTTTTTATAATCACGTTAACAACAGTAATCTGTTAGGGTTACCTTTGGGCTCTTGTAATTTGTCCTTGTTAGTTTGGTCAAGGGCTGTGTTGTGGGTTGGTGTTTTGGGTAAACAGCCGCATAAGAACAGGGATTCAGTGGGCTAAATGTAAGATCTTTGGGAAGTCTCAAACAAATAATTATGAAACTACCCATTTTGCTTTTAAATTTGCGATTTATACTGGTTGGATTATAAATGCACTCTTTTTACCAAAAAAAAAAAAAAAAAAAAAAAAACTATACTCTTTGTGATGCTGAAATTGGCCTTATTGTCTTTTCGTCTACTGGGAAGCTCTTTGAATAATCCAATTCAAGGTCCCTCTTTCTTTCTGTCTTCTTCTTTAAACATTATTCTTGGTTTTTTTGCTCCTTTAGGTCTTGATCTGATGAATAGTGACTAAGATTGTGTGATTACCTTGTGACTTTTTATACGATATCTTAGAATTAATTAGAATTAAAATTTATAAAATTTTGAAGTTATTTTTCTGATAGATCCAATCTTTGGTTAGTAAATTTGTTAGTGTTTGCTAATTGATTTCAGAGATCTTGCTTGCTACACCTGCAATTAGGCCTAAAAAAAATATAGCTTATGAAACAGTTGTGTCTGAACCACCAAGATAATAATCATAAATTATTAGAGGGGGGAAGCTTTTCAGCTTATTGATATTCTTCTGAGAAGTTAAATTGGCGGATATGATCAACATGGAGCAGTGTATGTATTTGTTTAATAATTAGAAGAGTTGACCTTTAAAGTGGTTGTTAGCTCTTTGTTTACCTTTCCAGTACCGGTCCTTGTATTTGCTCTGGATTTGCATTTGCTTGCAATGTTATTCAAAATTCCTGTAGCTGTATTTGCTGTCAGTTTAGCTTGCAAATGTTTGTTGAAGCCGAGTCTTCAACTAATGCCTGTATGTTAGCCAATTGAAAATTATATATACCTGTATGACCTATGAAGATTAATTGATAAATTCTATACTAATTATGGGCTAAATATCTGTGCAATTTTGAGGTCATTAAGGAACTTCAATGATGTTAACATCGATTCGTTGTGAAAGTTGATTTTCCGCTCTGTACATCTTCATTCTGTAGTACTTTTATTTCAGTTTTCAGTTTTAATATAAAGATACCATGTCATGTTACATTGATATGCTTTCCTTGTGATACTTTCATCAAGTGGGATTGTGGGTTTTCGGAGGAGCTTTGCAAGTTGATGCAGTCACTGCTGCAATTCTTGGATTATCTGTGCAGCTCATTACTGGTGTTGTCACCTAGAAAGAATGCTTATTTGAGTCAGTTGCTTGGGATACCCTTACATAGTTTGCTGCACTTATTGCCTGGTTATTTCAAAAAGTATGGGCTCATTTCCTGGTTCAGGGAAACCATGGTCAAGGTCTGTGTTCTTTCCTCTTCCCCTGAATATTTTTCCTCTTTTTCCTTTTGATGGTAAAAAATATGTAAGTAATAACCATCCTTAATTAGCAGAATTTAAAGTGTCTACATTCATAGTAAGTTCATCATTATTTACCAACTGGATTTTGTGATATGTATTTCACATGAGTTTGGAATCATTGTCTTTAACTTTACTAAGTTCAGAAAAATATATGCTTGGTAAGTTAATCATTCTTTATATGATTCTGCTAATCCTTTTACTAAGTTCAGCAAAATATATGTTGATTAGCATTAACTTAACTAAGCCATTTGGAAATGACATTTGTCTGCAATCTGTTTTTACAACTGACTGCCTTCCTTTAAGCCCTTTTTTGTTTCCTTTCTGTTTGGGGGGTTACTAGGAATGGACTCAATTGGAGGAGAGGCGGTAGCAGTAGGTCCTGGATTCACTAGTAGAAAGGTGGTTGATCTTGTTGCTTATGCTGGTAGCCCAATGGGTTCTATGCAGAGGAGCAAATCTAAATTTGGACTCAGTATTTATGTCAGACAATTAAGCTAATTTTATCGGATATTTTGAATTAATTTTAACTGTTATAATTAGTTCCTGAATTTTCCTGATGCAATTGAGTATGTTGGTTTTGCTCAATTCTCATCTCTCTTCTTTTCTTTTTTTTTTTTTTTTTTCTTGTTTCGATTTGTAAGTGCAGCAGAGCAGATTGAATATCTTTGGCTCTTAGTTTACCACTTGAAATCAATGATCTCGCTTCAACTTTAGATCATCACTTGTATCTTTTTTTTTTTTGTGCCTGAAGTCAATTAGTATCATAATTTTCTTCACACATAGTGATTTTATTTCTGCCATTCTCTTTGTTTCAGATGTGCATATCCAGAGCTCAGTCATATATTGGTATGTAATATCAAAATTTTCTGTCAGAGTAATACCTGTATTCTTTTACTTATAAATATTGGCCAACTTGGGGGACCACATGTATACTCTTAGGCTGAAGCCAGTGTTCTTAGATGATGTGCAGATAGCCGGTTCCAATTATATTTGTTGCAGACTGAAACGCTATAAAAATTGTCAGAACATTTAAAGATCGACATGTAAAACTCAAAAGTAAATTTGAAACCATAAAAAAAAAAAAAAAAGTGATTGGCAATGAAGACTAATTAAGGGTGAGGGAGCCAGTAATATTAGACTTATTATTAATTTTAAAATCCATAAAACAAGTGTGAGTTGGAGTGAAGAATAAGTATGTGATAGACCCAAAAGTGGGCCAGCCCATTAAGGTTATCACCGTAGGTCCAAGATGGGTCAAGCTCACAAGTTGGGTCAAGAGCACAAGCAAATCAAACACAACGGTAACCAAGAGGAGGATGCAGCAGCTGAAACAGAAGTGGAGGAACAGGGAGAGCAGTAGCAATTGTCAAGGAAGCCAAATTGGGAAAGAGACAAGCTTGAAAAGGAAGAGACACTACTTTAGTAACCATGGCAAAAAGGTTGTTGTTCCCTAAGCCTTGGAAGTCAACTAGTATTAGTTTTAGGTTATGTGAGAGCTTGAGTATAAATTGTATAGTAGGTAGTAGTAGCCAATTATCCAGAAAGTTGTTGAGAGAATCCTTGTGAGAGTTGTAGCCTAAAGCTACTGTGAGATTAATAGCCTAAAGCTATTGTTATCCTTGTAACCTTTAGTTTCCATTGTTAATCAAATTACTCAAGCTTGCCTTAAATTAACATTAATTAATTGTACTTATTGTGTGAGAAAACCGGTTCTTGACAAAGTACCCAAAGGAGGGAAGGAAGAGGATGAGGGACAGATTGTTTAATTTAATTTGCTATAAATTGTACATTCGTAATGTATAAGTGAAGAAAGACATAGCAAGGGGGGGAGGAAGAAAGGAGGTGAGGTTGAAGATGAGAAAGAAAGAGAGATACAAGACAAAAATGAGAAAGAATCGAGAACTTTTAAAAGACAGTTTTAAAAATGTATTTTGTTTAATAATAAGACATCTCTACCCTTTTAAAAACCAGAAGTTGTGTTACTATTTGAATCTACAGTGTGATTCTGAAAATACCCCTCTGTTGTTTTTTTTAACAGCTGTCTTGGTCTTTTGGTCAGCTTCTTTTCCTCTACCTCTCCCGAATTCCCTCATAGCCATTCATCTCTTTTACTTCATTTCCATTTCCAAATTCCCACAACAGTCAACACTCAACACTCATATATATATATATATATATATATATATATATATATATATATATATATATATATATATATATATATATATATATACAACACTCAATCTTTACTTGTCTCTCTCCTCTATTTCATTCCATGATTTCACCTTCATCAGATGGATTACCTTCATCTTAATCCCCCTCAAATTCTTGGTTTCAGAATTTTGCCTCTCTGTTTGCGATTAATCAATGAATTTGGGGATTGGGTTTAATCTGTAATTAGAAATTTCGATTGAAGATTTGAGGAAGGATTATACTATCGATCTGAAATTCTCCCCGAGCAACAACAACGAAGAAGCAAATTAAAAAAATGGGTATTTTTTATTTTATTTTATTTGTTGTTAGCTTACATTCATCAAGAGCTGATGTTACTTTTTGATTTTTTGGGGTTTTAAGGGAGCTCAAGGATCTATAAATGGAGTTCGATATTTTCATGCCAAATTGGAGAAATCTGCTTCTTTTGTTCGACCTGAGGAAGCTATCGTCGATCCCTAAATCATTAGGGATGAACCGGAAGAAGTTGATGAGGAAGATGGCGAAGATCTTTACAATGATGATTTTCTCAAGTAATCGTTTTCTTCCTCTTTTATTTAATTACCTTTAAGGAGCGTTCATGTTTCATAATTTCGTATTTTTATTTTTTGGGTTGTGGGAATAGTGATTACCGGGATTTGGGAGAGCAAGATCAGTATGAAGAAGAGGGGTTGAATAATTCCTATTGGAAGATTATGCAGCTGATGGGATTTGAGTCAGATTATGCCGCTGAAATGGAGCTTGATTTATAAAGAACTGTTAATGAAAGCTATATATGCTATAAATGATAATTTATAAAGTGCTGTAAATGATAATTTATAAAGAACGGATTTTTTGTGTGAATTTTGTTAGGAAGGATGATAAATTTTGTTGAATCGATTTTGGTAAAGGTTTTGACTTTGATTATATATGGTGATTTTGGTTAGATCAAGCTGCATAAGTTATATATTACACAATATTACTAATTTTGTATGTTAATTGATGAATAATTATAATTTTGAGAACTTGTGAAATTTGGGGAATTGCAGCATTGGATTAATTGGGGAATTGAGGTTGGAAACTGGAAATTGAAGGATTATTCTATGAATATATGGGTTAAATGCAGAGATGAGGAATTTATGAAGGGAAATTCTGTTTATTTTTTGATGTGGTTGGATGTGTTAGATCAATGTATATGGATACTCGCGATTTAAAGGTATATTTGACGTGGTAATGGATGGTTGGATTGTGGTGGGGCTAAAGTTGGATCATCTGTTGGACGACGAAGGAAGTTATATGATTCTTGGCATAAATAGATTATGGTTCAATTGGCTAATGGGAGGAGATTCTTGGTAGAAATTGGTACTGAAGATTTGCTCTATATGGTTGAGCACTTTATAAATTATCATTTAGTTGATGATGGGATTACTTAGAAAGTGTTGTTAATGTGTTGGTCATACTGTTTTTGCATGGCTGTTAAGTAGGGAGAGAGTGAGCTATGAGCGAGCTGTATATTTTCCATAAATTTATCACATCATAATGTCACCATTCTGTAATATAGGTAATCTATGTGTAAATGTGTGTTAAGCCTGTTAACTATGAACCTAAGAATTTTGAAGGAAATATATCTGTTGTTGCTTAGTACTAAAAATTGCAATCTGGATTCTAATACCAAATTGATTATATTTAGAAGCATTAAAAAAAAATCTCGGGTCTCACCATATGGGTTTTCCCCTCTCTGGTAACCCTTCACTTAACATAGAAGCTAAGTAAACAGTTCTGGATTGTAAAAGTAGAAACACAAATTGTGGCCTATATGCTTTGATTACCACTGATAATTTTGATAAATCTGATTAGATTTTATCCTGTAATGAAAGCTATCATTTGCACTTGTTCTGGTTGTTTCTGTAGGCTGTGCCATATATGCTGAGTATTTTATCGGAATAGTTAGAGATGAGTTTTGTTATCTTGCTTAGGTTCATAAATTGCCCTACACTGTTGATTGCTTTTTGTACTCGTGGTTTGGACTGTTGTTTTTAATATGCTTGGTTCCTGCTTTTGTAAGTCACCAATAAATTAGAGGACAAAATAATTGATGGCATAGTCTCTTAACGCAGAGAGTTAGGGCAGTGGGTTACTCTCAGCCTATCAATATCGGTGAAATGTTTTCCGAAGGGTCTCTGAATCCATATGTTGATGGAGACGATCCTTATGCATTTAATTAAAGGTAGAAAATTATATCCTTGTATCTTTCTACATAAAATCATGCTATTTGATTCTTTTTACTCTGATGTTGGTTATTCATTTGTTTGTTTTTGATGTTGGGTATGTCGCTTTGCATTATCTTTTGTTAGGTCAGATTAATTGTGTTGAAATCAGAGGGGTGGATCGGAAAAGCTATGGAGAATCGTAGCATTCTGTTCACTCAATTGTGGTTCAATTTTTTTTTTGCTTTTTTTTTTTCCTATAATTTGGGTTATAATGTGAGATTAATTGGGTTATATGTGTGGGATGAACTGGGTTATTTTTCTTGGCTTAAAGAGGTACTTGGGATCGAAAGAATACTACTCCTATTGAAATCAATTATAAAATCAGAAAGTCGTGTTAAAGTGCATGGATTAGATTACCCATAATAAATTGAGGAAATTTACTGCTATAGAGTATAGATATATAAAACGTCGGCCATGAGTTGTAGCTGTGTGTGTAAACTCTAATGCCTCATCTACTTTGCTTTATTATCATGGCAGTGCTGGTGATTTAGGTCAGATGTTTGATCTTTTTGTGGAGCTTAGCAGTCGTCTTCGTGTTAATCTTATGGGTAATTTTGTAAATTTTTCTAATCTCTGATATGTTTTAGTTTTCAAGGGTTATTAAGCTGAAATTTGTTGCCCCATAAAGTATGAAATTTTATATCTCATGATAGACAATTTTCAAGTCCCTGTGAGTAGATGGTAAACAAGTGCTTTAGGGTTTTGGTTCATTTGGTATATATAAGAGGCATAGATAGCAGGATTTAAGAAAGTCATGAACTAAATCTGGGGTTTTGGATTTGGAGTGTATCTTGAATTTGGAACTTGTATAACAAGTTTTGAGTGTAATTAAGAAGCACAAGTTATAAACAGAAGTTAAAAATATAAATTTTAAATTATGATCCTCTTCTTATGAATAATGCTGCAGCAGAAGTTAGGGGCTGTTGGTTTGATTTTTACTGAACATCTTATTGCTTTTACAGAGGAAGGTCAAGTAATTTGCCGTCAGATCCAACATCTGTAGGTCGGGGGATTGTAAAGGCTGAACTGAGATAGTTGTGGAAGCTCGCTCACTGGAAACGAATAACTTTGAGATGATCTTGAGAAGATACAGATTCAATATTTTTAGGTAAATTGTTTTATATTTATACTGATTCAACTTGCAAGTTGTTTTGCCTTGATAAAATATTGGCGGACAAGTGAAGAATCGGTGCTTATAGTCATCTACTCATCTCATAATAAAACAATTGAACATGAAGAACCATCTTTAGTGACAAATTTTGGGCTAAATTTGTTGCAACACTTTTGAATATTTGTATAGAAAGGTAGCAATATATCATGTATTTTATATCTTGTATTATTGAGTATGACAAAATTAAACAATGTTCATAAATTATTTGAGACAAAGGAAGTGGCATGATTATGGAAGACTTGAAGTGCCATAGTAGATTAAGTTCGTAAAAGGTCTGCATTACGGATGCATATTTAATTAGTGGTAATCAAAGCATGCAGGCCATCATTTGTGTTTCTACTTTTACAATCCAGAACTGTTTACTTATCTTCTATGTTAAGTGATGGGTTACCAGAGAGGGAAAACCCCATAGATTAAGTTTCAAGCATGCTTTGATTATTGTCAACTACTCCGATTTGCTATTCATTATTTTCATAAATTAGTTTATGGGTAATATTGATATTGTGCTTTTAGTGTCAGATCTGATTTCTAGTCATACTGAAGATTTTATTTAATTCAGATATGGGTTTCTCTATTATTTTTTTTAAAACCGTCAAATTTCCAAACTATAATTTTTTTTTTTTTTTGACAAAAACCACACATTTTATTAAATCAAGAGCAGAATATCATCCTTTACAAAGTATGCTGTTTCATGAGGAACTTCCTCAATCCACACATGCAACCCATCACAATTCTTACTAATCTGAGCCAAGTTGTGTGAAACTTTGTTTGCCTTCCTGCCTACATAAGAATGTTTAATAGATATACAAGTTTTTGCAATCTCCAAAATATCATTCATGATAAAACCAAAGCTACTGTACTCCGTTCTTTGGTTTTTCAGAAAGTGAAAAGCCTTGATGTTATCATTAATGATAATTTTAATTTTCTTATGTTTGAAGGAACCGTTTTAATTACTTTAGTCATGAGGTTTATGCTCTTGCGGAAAACTTCCGAACAAAAATTATAATTTATTAAAATAACATGGTGAATTTATGATAAAAAATGCCCTTTTGATTTCTTGATTATCCTTGTTGAGGCAGTGCTTGTACCTTGATAATATCCGTAGACAGAAAATTATATTGGTATTGTTTAAAGAGTTATCCTTTGTAGGTGTCGTAGTTTCTGCTGCAGATGGATTGCATAGTTCTAATAATTTAAAGAGGTATTGGAAAAGGGAATGGGTTATCAGAAGGTTGGTGGAGCTTAGAGATAGAGGTGCCTGGAACGGCAATCTCTGTGATGATGTATGGAGGAGGCTTTGGTATGGTAATGACATGAGTTTGATCTAGAGATCGTAGAAATTTTAATTCTCCCTTGTGTATTGGCTATTTCTTTCAGGTTGTAGGTGTTATGTGTTTATTGGTTTGACTATTATGGCTATTATGGAGATTGAAGGCCTTTTCCACAAGTTGCCATGTTCTTGGATTTGCCCCGCATAATTTTCAATGAATTGATAATTTCTTTTGGGCTATTAGGTATCTCGAATCTTGGCTTTTAGGTGTTGTGGCCTTTTCAGCATCAATTTCTAAGGTTGTATTGAGACTATTGACTGTAGGTTGTCATACAAGTGTCTTTGATTTTTGTCTCCTAATGGATGTATGAGGCTTGTTGTACTCATGTTATAGTTTTCCCATATATATCTAACTATTTTGCTAGATATTAACCAACTGTTTGCAACAACTGAATCATATAGTCTTTCATAAGTATCTAACTATTTTTTTGAACTAATTTAAAGATAAATGACTCCTTACTATCGTTAGTTGTAAAAATTAAGTATATGACAAGTTTCATATTTTGCAGTGGGGAACTCGACTACCTTGTGATTGACATGCCACCGGGGACTGGTGAAATTCAGCTAACTTTGTGTCAGGTTCTTGTTGCCTGTGCTTATTCTAGGTTTAAAAGAAAAAGTGGAGAAAAAATGGAAACATAGTTCTTTTCCCCTGCATTTGCTGAATTTTGTAGCATATTTTTGTCAGGTTGTTCCATTAACAGCAACAATTATTGTTACACTCCTCAAAAGCTGGCATTTACTGATGTTGCTAAAGGAGTTCGCAAGTTCTCAAAGCTCAAGGTTTGAATCTTATGTGCAGAAACCCCTATTGTACAGTTAATTACCTTCTGCTTTTCTGTTTACAACCTGTGATGGGACTGTATATGAATATATTTGACGTAAACAAATATATTTATATACAGTCCTATCACAGCTACTTGCAAGAATTTTCTATCTTCTTCGGAATCAATATTTAGTCTACTCTCGAAATTGAAAGGTTTGTTTTCAATTTTCCCTTTTCTTTCTAGCTTTAGGGTTTTTATTTCTGGGTTTTGATTTGAAATAGTACAAAAGTAACGTGAATTAACAATCATAATTGCTACTGTAAATGGAAATTAAGTTGTGTAATTTCTATATATCGGGAGGTTGTGCTCTGGTACTTGCATTGTTATCTTTTCTTATTCAAGTTTGCTACTTGTATGATTTTAGGGCACAAATATATTTATATACAGTCCTATCACAGCTACTTGCAAGAATTTTCTATCTTCTTCGGAATCAATATTTAGTCTACTCTCGAAATTGAAAGGTTTGTTTTCAATTTTCCCTTTTCTTTCTAGCTTTAGGGTTTTTATTTCTGGGTTTTGATTTGAAATTCTGGGTTTTGATTTGAAATAGTACTAAAGTAATGTGAATTAACAATCATAATTGCTATGCATTGTTATCTTTTCTTATTCAAGTTTGCTACTTGTATGATTTTAGGGAACATAATGTGGATGTTATGCTCTGGTAATTCCAGTCTTGAGGGTGCTGTCAACTGGATAGTTGAACATGAGAATGATGCTGACATTGATCAGATGCCCATGGTCCTCATGCTCTTATCAATACCAATTTTATTTCCTATTTAATGTTCTTTGTTCCAACTTTGTTCTGTCATTTCTCTCCTGCTACGTGTATTTTTGGCTGAAAAATGTGAAAACTCCATGCACCATTTAGGCAATGTTGCTAATGTTTTTTGTTGTTTATTTTTATCATAATTTTCTTTATTTGTGTCCTTGATTAGTACCTATCTCAAAATTACACTAGAAATGGTTGGGTGGAGCAGAAACCTCCTGTTCCCCTTACCCCTTAACAAACATGGGAATTTGAGAGTTGGGTATTGAACTTTTCAATCCCACCTACACTCCCTATCAAACATATACCCTGTGATAGGTGTTGGTTGCATGGCTAATTATTTTCACTTTGTCCATCGGTCCATCTCTTAATGGTATTACTGGTTGTCGTTTTGGGCCTTAGGCTTTGTTCATCCTCAAAATTTACTGCTTATTTTAGCATACGTGAGAGAGAGAGAGAGAGAGAGAGAGAGAGAGAGAGAGAGAAACATGAGGTGAGGATGTAGTGTGTTACATGAGCATGAGAGAGAGAAACATGATGAGGTTGTGTGAAACTAGATTAGATGTGTCTGTGTGTGAGAGAGAGAGAGAGAGAGAGAGTGAGAGAGAGAGAGAGAGAGAGAGAGAGAGAGAGAGAGAGAGAGAGAAGATGGGGAGGTAGTGTGAAATTAGATTAGATAAGCAAGAAAGAGAGAGAGAGAGAGAGGGTGTAAGGAAATGGAGTGAAAATTTTAATCAAAAGGTTGGAGTCAGAATTAGAAGTAAAAGAAGGAAATGAAAATGAGTAGAATCTAAATGATGCCTGTCGCACCTTGATGACCATTATGTGATATCACCTTCCATAAGTCGTGTCCTCTTCTTGCTCTGTGGTCTTTGTGCTGTACATAAAAGGATAGATTTGATATGTGGTTATAATAGGTGTTTTACTGTGGAAGATAGATATCATGTATATTCTTGTTGGCTTTCTTGTTGTGCTCAATCCATCAATTGGATATTTGATGTATTGTAATAAAGATCCAGGATACGTCGTCAAAATATCTGATAATTTTGGTGATCCTAGGAAAGCATAGGTGTTACAAAATAGCTGTTATACAATCATATATAACTGTATTCTGTTGAGGGGTATTATGTATATTAGACATTCATTGGTCAATGTTGTTAAGGAGTGTACTGTGGGCAGTTAATTGTGATGTATGCTTGCTTAGCTTATACTTGGAATTCATATGAATGTTTTATCATGTGTCCTTGTAAGTCTTGTTAATATGTCGATCCTTTTTTGCTCCTTAAGCATGTTGTGCTGTAGAGGGGTGTTTAGAATAATGAATACGCTGTGTATCAATTTTAAAAGTTGAACTACGAGTGCTTGCCTGTTTATACCCTTAATTGTGGCTCTAATTAGATAATTCAATGTACACTATATAAGAATTGTTTAATGAACATCTGAGTATTATATAGTTTCTGTGTTTGGTAATTATATTTTTTTTATGAATAGTGTAGATTATTGCAGATTTGCAGGTGTTGAAAACGTCTCATTTTGGGTAAAATTTTGCTTATCTTTTCTGCATATGTTATTTTCTTGTGTTTCAGGAATAATTGGCTATTTTCTTACCAAAGGACTTGTGTAAATCACCTACTAATACTATAATATGAGTAGTTGAGTACTCTTCTATCTTGTGATTTTGAGAGGCGACTCACATTTCCATCTTAATTGGATAACTGTTTTGTACGAGGATTTTTGGCGATGTCTATTTGGTTCATCAATGCTATAGAACAGTTGAGCAAAAATGTGTATCCTATTGCTTTCAATTATATATACTACTATTTGTTTGCTACTTAGAAAAGATACTTTAATCAGTTTAATTGTCGTTAACGAATGTATTGAACCAGCCCATATTATTAGTTATCTTGATGATGTCTGGTGACTGCATTTTGTCATGTATATGCATTGTAGTATTACACTGTGGATGGCTGAATACAGTCAATGCCACTCTTGATAGATGATTTTTGTTCTTGCCTTTCACTATTACATGCAGATTTGATATCTTGTTTGAGTTTTAATGCTTGATACTCTTAAAAATCTTGAAAATAATGAGAAGAAAATGGTCCGTAATTATTTTGTAGAAAATTGGACATGTTTTTTTTTTTATTTTTTATTTTTTATTTTTTTTTTTTATTTTATTATTGTTATTTATTATAGTAGTTTATTTCAAAATTCCCTTTGTAGTTTATGTGAATACCACTTTATCAAACTTTAATACTTGTAGTTTCATTTGGCTAAATATATTCATATTTTACTTTAAAAGTTTCTTTTGTATTTTTTCCATGCTTTTGCTAATTACAAAATACCTTATTTTTTTCACAGTAGTAATAATTTCTAACAATAACTATAGCAATTACTATCACGTATTTGCTTATACTACAAATTATCAACACTTGGTTCTACTTTATTGGGCTATCGCGCATAAAGAATTTAATATCAATTCTCAAAACTAAACCCAAAACCCAACCTAAGCAAATAAATCGAATTAGTACAATACATCTATTATAAATTAAAATTAACTACACTCCATTCGTGTGTATTGGGCTATCGCGCGCGATGGCTCAACTAGTAAATATAAAAAGTGTTTCGGATGAAAACAATGGGACTTTCGGCAAGGTCTTTTCTGGTGGGCTGAAGACTGGTCTCGGTCCAAGTGACGACTGGGCCGAGGATTTCCTGCACAGCAAACACACGTAAACTGGCCTCGGGGGTTGTGCCGAGGAAGGCCCCTCCAATGCCGAAGTCAATACAGTGTTTAGAGAGAGAAAGCTATGCAAGAGTATTAATTGCTTGAGGCTCTAAGTGAATGAATGTAATGTGAGAGTAGTGATGACTTTTATACCTTTGCACAATTGGAGATATGGGCCACGAGTCAGGTGGGCTTACCACATTGACTGGGCCATTAACTTGACTTGGCATGGATTGGAGAGTTGAGCCTTTGACCTTGGGCTTGTAATTGAATCATTTATGGACTGGCCCAATTAGGCTAAATTGGACCCAAACAACTTGCCCCCCAGACCCGATTTGGAAGTATGACGGGTCGGGTTTTAATTTGTAAAATGGAGGGAAGTAAATGATTTAATTATTAAAAAAATTTGAACTTGAACAGTTATTAGTGAAACAATTGCTATTTGGGTAATAATTAAGGAAGTTGGAATATTTAGTGGGAAGTTTAAGCGAAGGTGGGGTGTTTAACGGCTGTTTGGAGTGAGTTAGTGGGGAGTTTAATGGCGCGGACTCTTAGGAAATATTTAAGCCAAACGACCTACACTCTCTCCTCATTTCTTTGCTAAACACTTTCAAATTCACGCAAATCTCCACTGCGAACCTTAGTACTTCCGATTTTCACTCGTTGGCCGAGATTTGTACCCCGAAACAAAAATCCGTTACTCCGAACTTGCAGATCGGTGAATTCCGCTTCAGATCAAGGTAATTTTCTTTGAATTTCCTTCGGTTTTCGATGAGTTTCGAAGTACCTCTCTTTTTTCGATTTTTCTCTCGAACTTTCAAGCAGTTCAACTATGGCACGAGGCCGAACTCGACGTTTAAGAGATAGAATTAGGAACGAGGGTGAGGAAAACCCTCGGCTTACTGAGGGAGTAGGAATTCCCGCTGTGCCGATATCTTCGGCGCCTCCCCGAGGGACGGAGGAGACAAGTACTTCTGGTCAGGAGGAGGACCTGGCCGCTGCGCCCTGGGAATTGCCTCCGGGTGCTACAGAATGGGTAAACGTCGAAGGGAACTTTGGGCTGATGAATTGCGAGCCCTATTCTTGGTGGGTGAAGAATGGGGAAGTCTACCACTTTACTGAACAAATTGAATTGTTCTACGACATTCTGGAGGAAGACGGGTACTGGTGCCGAATGCCTAATGCAGCTGATAGAATCCATCGTCCACCCCCTAGTTATGTGGGGGTGTACACTCGGCAACTGTAGTACGGGCTTCGGTTCCCTTTGCACTCCTTTATGACGAAGGTGCTGAATATGTACCGTATCTCTTTGTGTCAACTGACACCTGTCAGCATTCGAAGGGTGATGACCTATCTTTGGGTGTGTCTGTTCTACGCCCTTGAGCCGAGCCTGCACTGCTTCAAGAAGATACATAGGTTCGTGCCAAATAGTCAGAGTGGGTATGGAGACCATGGCCCTGGTTGGTGGCACATTGAAAGCCTGCCAAGGTATCTGACTATGTGGTCGAACGACACTTCAGACAAGGACTGGCTAGACCAGTGGATCTGGGTTAGGGCTCCTTCGGATCCTGATCATCCGAACTTCTTTGGTACCCCCCGTTACCTAACTGAGCCTTATTCGAAGATAAATGGGCTTGGTCCCGAAGAGCCCGGTGCAGCCAAGGATCCCAATTATGCCTGGATAAACCTCTTCGGGAAGCAGGAGAATCTTGGTGGGACAGGCCGATGGAAATATGTGCCTGAGACCTGGCTGCCATGCTCCTATTACGCTTTTCAGGAGCGCATGCTCACTACTACAAAAAGCGTGATTTTTAGACGCTTTTCAGCCTTTTTTCGACACATAAAAGCGTCGCAAAAATCTTTCTCGACGCTTCTAAAAGCGTCGAAAAAACGTGAGTCGAAAATTTTACTAGACCCAAAAAAGCGTCGCAAATTTCGACGCTTTATTGTGTCCAAATTTTTATACGAAGCGTCGCAATTTGCCACAATTGGCGCACTTTCTTAACTTTGGCGACACTTTTTCACGTCAAGAATCTTAAAATTGGTGACACTTTTCTATGTCCTAATTTTCATACATTTGCTATTTAACATTTTGGCAACGCTTTTTCCTGTCTATATTTTCTAATTTGGGGACACTTTTTCTTGTCCAATTTTTTTAAAAAAATATGTCTATAATACCAAAATAAAATATTTCATTCACTTATAATTATTCCTAATATACTAATACTACAAAAAAAAAAAAATGTACAACAAGTTTATGCTAAATTTTTTTTTATTACATATAAATATATTATAGCATATGTACAATATCTCATAGTAATGGGTTTTTTTTATTACATATAAATATATTACAACAAGTACAATTCCAACTTATGCTTTATTCATGACTAGTTGTAATGGAAAAAAAAATCAGAATCACTAATTGAAATCTTTAAATAGCACAATTCTCTCATGTCCCAGAGGTTTTGCCATCTACACACCCATTCTAGCCGCTGCCACCTCAACTTGTTCAACACCCCACCGAGCCTTCAACCTTCTAACAGCCGCAGCCACAACGCACCCTGCATCATCCCTTAACACCACGCCCAACCCAATCTGGTTTTCCGCATCCATATTAGCATCATAATTTATTCTGATCGCACTAGAAGATGGCAGCCTCCAATCACAAAAAACAAATTAAATACCAAAAATAAATTATTAGAGGTGGACCAACTTTGATAGTATCTACTTTAAGTGGAAAGAATTAAATAAGAGGCAAACCTTCCGACATGCTGAAAATATATATGGTGCATTAACGATGTAATAAGTATCAGTCTTCTCTGGATAATTCAAGTCGTCGATAGTTGTTATTACAGTCAGCAGCTGCAAATGAACAGAAGCAATAAAATTATGACCAATCTATCCATCAAATTAATCTCATCTCCACTAATACTGAAAAACTTTACCTTTTTGCCTTTAGATTGTCTAATATAATCAATCCTATTCAGCCAATGACTATGAAATCCATCTGCAGTCATCTCTGCTCGAGAATTTAACTGATACCCCACATCAATTCCTGCACATCCCACAAACAACGGAGTCCAGTTAGTCTCAAGACTGAGATAATAAGAAATCCTTTTCGCTCGGGTTACAAGCACCAACCAGGAAGAGAACCAATTGTCTTTTTTAGGATACAATATTTCATTCTTCTCTCTCATCTGTCACCAACACATTGTAAACAAGTCAACAGTGAATGTAAGTACAACTTGTAATGATTCACAGCAGGAAGAGTCTAGAAAATGCATGGACAACAATCATATGTGCTTCACAACAACAACACCACAATATATTTTGCAATGTATGAGTGATAAAGCAACAACTTTATTGTCGATGTGACATCAGTTTAGACGTAAAAGCATGTATAGTAAAAACTAATTACAGACAGGACTGAAGATATATTGATATATGTAATAAAATACTGTAGTATAGATGAGTGTAACAGTCTGAGCCAAAAGGTCTACCTTCTAAAGCAATGACATCTGTAGATTGATACAGTAGCAAAAGAATCTCAATTACATTTATAAGTATTATTCACATATTATAGGATTGAGTTCTGACACGTGAAGGAGCTAAGACCTGAGCCAGTAATACCATCGCCGCCATAAGGTGTGTCAGATGCACTCTAAGACTCCTGTCGTTCTTGTTGGAGGGTGGGTTTTCCCTACCAGTTTTTAACTTGGATTATTGCTACCTCTACCGAGAAGCTCTCTCTCGCTTCAGGTTATTCCCTCTAGACACAGAAATTAAGTTACAGAGTATTACAAGATGGGAAGGAACAAGGGAATGATACTTTGTCTTACAGATTCTTTGTCATATGTACTATGCCCCACACCGACAACAATAACAGGCATACCCTGATAAACACAGAAATCACCTTCAGTCAAAATAATATAATTGCAGTTCTGTATTGAGTAGTACCAGAAGTCAAATGACCCAGAGTATATAGATAAAGGTAGTTTACCTCTTTTGAGTAGCTCGAAAGTCCTACAAGCATAGAGTCACACTTTTCGGTACAGCTCCGCAAGAACTATTGGTTTCTGGGTAAATGAAATTACTGGATTAGAATGTTAGATCATACATATAGGCTCCTCATGATAATCCACCCCACATATAAAGACTCAAACTTCCTAAAAGACATTAGTGAATAGTGATACAAAAGAGAAATTTTAAGAAATAAAAAAAATATACTTGAAAGAAGAGAGAAGGAAGTCAAGAGACATGCAAATCCAATAGTAAATTCAGAGCAAGAGATCGATTTTGAACCTTATTAATTAATATTTAAATTTAGATAGCCCTTTTCTAATACCAGATTTGATTAATTAGACTTTGATTCAAACAAAAAAAATAATTTTAGGGTTAATAACAAACCTAAATTCATGTAAAGAAAGCGAAAACTGAAAGTAATAAAGCAAATCAAGAATCAAAAACTACCAATCTGCACCAACTCAGCCGATTAAACACTATATAAACCCAAAATCACACAGATGTAAACAAGATCTACAGAAAACCCAGGAACCGACACATAAATGCTCTTCCAAATACTATAGAACCTAAGTTATGCCTCCAAAATCAGACCAAAGACTAACAATGACAGTGAGGCACAATTGGACAAAACTAATATTTACTAGAGCATAGAAGCAAACATGTGCTTGAACCAAATTAATCCTCCAAGTAATAAAATTAATCATCCAAGTAATAATTAGTTCGTTCATTCATGCAAAGTTATGCTCCCAGTCCTCAATGGACAAGATACAGATGAAGATCAATACAAGCAAGGATACGACCCAAAAAAAATATTAAATTAGAAGAGTCTAGTATGAGAGATATTAACATGAGGGTATATTTGAAGATAATGCTATAATTATGCACCTATATATGAATATATAGCCACACTTATCATGCAAGTTATTTTTGTATGAAATTTTAAAAGAAGCTTCAAAAGAACAAAGCTATAAAACCAGCACATGTACATCCTTTCTTTTCGAAATTTCAGCAGCATCTAACTAAGTAATATTTGTAGTCTTGCTACAAAATATAGCCAAAATTCATTTCAATGTTTACCCAAATTGCAAATGAATCTAGATAAAAATAGAATATAGGGATCAATTTATTTGCTACAGAAGCTCACATCCACTTCAATAAGCACTATCAGCTTGTCACATCTAGTTAAGTTCTAATAAAAACATATATGCAGGGAAAAGAGTTGTTTCCATAAGAGATAGAGAAAGAGTATTCTTACCTTTGACAAAGCAAGTGTATACGCCTAAGTTCTGTAACAAAATAAAAATTTCAATTTAGAGCTTATGTTTATCATAGTGGGTAAGCTCTCAAAATTGAATAGAAAGATACTAAAAAGGAGTAGAGCAAGTACTAATTAAAAGTAAAGGAAGTACTTATTAAACCCAAATAAAAATAAACTCCAACTATGTATACTAGTTATGAAAATCAAATAATTAGAAACACCTAAAGAAAAAGATACAACCCGACATGAGAGATATGGAGATCGAAATTAAAAAGGAAGTTAAATGCAAGAATATCTAGGATCCATACTCCATGCTCACAAGATCGGAAGCCTCATTGATTAATATCATACCTTCTTAAAAACTAAGAATGTGATCGACTCAAATGTCGCGAGTTGCAATCAAGGTACTAACTTTCTGTGTGAATATCTTATTATATGAAGTAGATTATAATAAAAAATAACACTAATATTATGTTTAACTCTATAAGACCACTAATATGAGTAAAAGCTAAAAACCACTATAAAAAAGAGCATTAAAAGTTTAATACATGTTAGGAGAAATGATAAGAGACAAGCTAGCCTTACTTATCCTAAACTAGTATACATTAAATTACACATCTAACCAGCCTTACACACTAGTAAGTAATAAATACATGTGACCACTAGATCAGTATATCTACATATATAGTATAACTAATATCAACATCAGCTGCTTCTTATACAAAAAGACTCAAATATACAAATCATTACATGTACAAAAGCACTCAAATTTCAATCACAAGACTGCACATTCTCAATGTCACCACTAATATCCTCTAACTTAACTAATATACAACACATGAAGCGAAAATAAGATATATTCAATGGGCAGTCTGGAGACAGTAAAACAATCTAATCAATTAATTAATTTGTTCCTGCTATGATTTACTACTTGGCAAAGAAAAGATAGAATCAGTAACATTTCAATAGGGTCTAGTTATGGTCCCAACTACAGAGAGTTGGACTTACCTAGCAAAATTGTGTGGGTATTATCAAAAGCAAGGACTGGAGGTGAGACCTGTACCTGAAGACAAAATTTGACACCATGGGCACCATGGGTTCTAGGTCTAAATTTTATAAATTCAATTAACAACAAAATTTTTAATTCACCAAAACAAACAAACTTAAACCAAAATGAACATAATTCAGAAAAATTACAAACTCAACTAATAGAAAAAATATACAAGAAGTAAGTTAGATGCGAGAAATTACTCGAAAGTAAAGGCGAGATGAGCTCAGCAAACTGTGGGTTACTGTGTGAACATTCGAATGTATATTTTTCATAGCTGTTGTTGTCAAAGAGACTTCAAAATCACATCTTACTTCATCTCTTCTTCCTCCATGATAAATTAAGAATAATATATCAGAAAAAAAAAATCGAAATCGAAATCGAAAAAAAGCATTAAAACAAAAACCCTTAATTTCAAAATCCAAAGAGAAATGAGATAATACCAGAAAAAATTAGAATACCAATCATGAAGAAATCAAAGAGCATCTTTCAATTTAATTTGTTACTGGTTTGTGATTTTGGAGAGATGAATTGAGAGAGAAATGATTGAAAGGTTAGGGTTTAATTATTGGAGAGTAAAAGATGAACGGTTTTGTTGTTTTTCCCCAATTTTGTTTATGTTCGCAAGCTAGAGCACATGTGCTTATCACATGATTTATATCCTGGACGCTTTTTGGAGTCAACAATAAGTAAGACGCTAAAAAGCGTCGAGAAAACGCGGGAATAAAATTTTCCACTGACGCCCTATTGACAGCGTCGAAGGCATAGCGTCGAAAATCAATGGGTTTTGTAGTAGTGGCTTGCCGCCGCCGGCCTTAGCCGAAAGTACCGAGGCGGTAAGTATCTTCGGTTGGGGCCGAGGACTATTTTTCTTGCTTTTGCTTTAGATTTTAGTACTTTTAGCGTTTGCTTTATTGTACTGATGTCTCTAATTTTCATTCTTCAGTGTTGCACGAGAGCAACGTCGGCATTAACTACTAACGGCTCGGAATCAACGCCGACAGGGTTGTGACGAACAACGCGCCGGCGATTACTGACTCGAAAGATCATCCTCTACATCTGCACTCCAACAAGTTTCAGATCACCCTTGCTGCAGATTATCTGCAGCAGAAGCGTTGGTGGGAGAAGAGAGACCCTTTCTTCCGCTTAACTCCCGAAGAGGAAGAGGCTGTTGCTACTGCCGCTGAGGTAGGTCGAGTAGCTGAAGCTCTTGAAAGCGGAGAAGGGACTTCTACTGCTGCAGAGGTGCAAGAAGGAGTCGCTGAAGACGAATATCCGTTGAAGACTTCGGTGAGTCCTCCAAACTTTTTTTTTTTTTTTTGCTGAAGGTTTTCTTTGAATGCTTGCTTATCTTGCTTCTTGCCCCCCCATTTTCTGCAGTCTGACGAAGGAGAGGGCGGCAGAAAAAGAAGAGAAGGAAAAGCTCCTGCAACTGTCGAAGACCTTTCGTTTGACAGTTCTGATTCAGACGACGATATGGATAGGCCGCCGAGGAAGAGAAAAAGGGCGGTGTTCCCTCTTGGGCAGTTTTCAGTAACTGCAATGCCAACTAGGGGCATTAAAATTCAAGAGCCCCAGAATGGAAAGGCGTCTCCAAAGGCTCCTCCAACTGGGAGCCCTCCCAAGACATGGAGGTCGATCAAC
The DNA here is from genome assembly GCF_948465745.1 of Chenopodium album. NCBI lineage: Eukaryota > Viridiplantae > Streptophyta > Magnoliopsida > Caryophyllales > Amaranthaceae > Chenopodium > Chenopodium album. The sequence goes on along the minus strand of NC_137837.1, from coordinate 67,970,770 downwards.
GGACTCCTGAGTCGAAGGATGTGGTTCAAGAGGAAGAGCTTAACTAGGAGAGTGCTGCTAAGCACTCAGCCAGGGATGATGCTGCCATTGGTGCAGCCAAAGAGAATGCTACTGTCGCAGTTGAGAAAGGGTTCGCTGAAGACATTCAGCGAGAGACTGATGCTTTCCTGACACATCAGCCTGAAGAAGAGGAGGTTGAAGTGATCAACCTGGAAGATCACATGGGCTCCACTGAAGAGGCAAAGGATGGAACTAATCCAATCAAAGCTGATGAAGTTCCTTCGTCCTCTATTCCTTCCTTCTGGACCTTTTAGTCCGGAGATATGGGGTTTTCAGCGCCCTCATCCCCGTCCCCTCCAGCGTTAGAGATACTATTTGGGGACAACATCGGGAAGAGGTTGCGGCCTTCTTCGGGGACTTCTCCAACTTGTTTGAGGTTGATCGAGCTAGAGAATGGTCCATCCGAGCAACTGCTGGTATTGGTGAGCCTGGCCGAAAGATCCCCGTTCCTGCTGTTGACAACCAAAGGCTGCTGATGCAGGTAACTTCAGCTTCCTGCTTCACTTGCATTTTTTTTTGGTTCAGCTGACTTATGTTCCCTGAATTTAAAGGTTGTTCATAATCATACTCTTAATGTAGAGATGATTGAATCACTTCAGCTAAAGGTTAAAGAGGCTGAAGCCCGGGCCAAACTTGTAGAGCTGAAGGCTGCGACAGCAAAAGAGAAGTACGTAGATGCCGAGAGCCATGAAAAGAGAATGGTTGAAGCCTTCAACGTCTTTTTCTCGGAAATGGAAGAACATGTTCTTCCTACCGTTGATCAAGGATCAGCATTGCTGAATGAGTTTAGGGTCGTTGATGTCCCCGGTCTCCGAGCCCGAATTGAGCATAGAATTGAAGAGGACACCAGGGCTCGGATGGCCAGCCGAGAAGAGAGGTTCTGAAAGAGGGAAGAGACGCTGGACGAAGAGATGAAGCGTCTTAACCAAGCTGTTGAGAGCAGAGATGTCCATCTCCTCGAGGCCCAAACTACTGCAGAAGCCTAGGATAAGAAGCTGCAGGACTTAGATGCTCAGCTGAAAGAAAAGGAGACAGAATTGTCTCAAGCCCTAACTGCAGTGGGTCTTGTCTGGGATCAACTGAAGAACCAAGGAGATGAAGCTGCAAGGGTTCAGCTTTAGCTTGATGAAGCTAAGAAGCAGTTGGCTGGTTCTCAAGAGCAGCTGAAGGAGGCCCAAAAACAACTAGAGGTCAAGATGATCAGGGTTACGAGAACGGCTTCAACGTGGCTAGGAGGTTGGCTCATCATGCAAAGATAAACTGGGACTAGTGTGAGGTCTGGGCTGAAAACATCAACGACCCTCACATGGTCTATGCTAGCCAGGCCGAGTTGGATCTCCTGGCTCGTCTTCAAGCTGCTGAGCTGGAAGAAGCTCTGAAGAGGAAGGAGGCCGAAGAGGCCAAGACGAAGGCTCAGCCTGCCACTTCCTCAGCCGGGGCTGAAACTGCTAAGAGTCCCAACGCTGCTGCTCGACCTGACCCTTCTGCTGAAGCCTAGTAACTCGGGCAGTCGTCTTCAAAATCTTGCGGATCTGATCAACATGCACTTAATTTCTGACTTGCTGCTTCTGAATTTTTTGCCTTGAATGTTTTTTGCTTCAGCTTGCCTTGATGTACAAACTCTATCTATTTTTGCTTTTTTGAGTAATTGTACGTAGCTCGGCGGCTGTAATTTCCCGTTTGTGGGCGGCTGCCGATATTAGTACTTGTTCTGAAACATTTATTTGTTGTAGCTCGGTTTCCGAGCGTATTTATCATGTTATAAATCTGCTGCTTTTCTTTCCATTGTCTTGCTTTAGAACTTTGCATTTGCTTTTCTAAGTTTTCGAAAATTCGCAAAAATCTTCCAAGTAAAAAGCTTCGGCTTGGAAAATTTCAGCTGAAGATAATTTGCACTTGTATGCTTGTTGCCCCCAGAAATCTGAAGGCCTTGTCTTCGGATTTATAAGATGGCTGCTTGTCCTTTTTTGATTCAGACGAAGCTTTTAATGTTAACAGTATTTCTAATACTTAACGCTCTTTTTCTTTGCTTTCTGTCTGTTCTTCAGAATGGATATTTGAGACACAGGGCCAACTTAAGGCAATGTCTTAAACAATAACCTTCTAGGGTACAAGTCTCAATTAAGGCAATACCCCAGATTCGTCCACGGACTCATTGCCTTCAGGAACAAGTCTGTCCGAAGCATTTTCTTCGGCTGGAAGACTGATGTTCCGTGTTAGGGGGGTTTTGTAGCAATCCAAAACATGGTGCCTATAAGGCGAATGCTTCGGTCAGTGCCGAAGAAAAACCCTTTAAGAGAAAATAGAAGACAGAAAAATAAAAGAACAAAAAATTGCAAGTATTTGAAGAAATGGTGGCTCGGAGGCCTTTTCATTAATAATTGAAGATGCACTTACAAAGATTGTTCCGCCTAGAAGGGTTTACATATGATATTTCTTAAGTACATCAGCATTCCAGTGAATTTTCAGCTCAGTTCCATCCAACTTCCGAAGTCAGTATGTTCCAGGCTGAAGCTCATCATAAATTTCATAAGGTCCCCCCCAAGTGGCTGATAGTTTCCCATGAATTCGGCTCTTCTGCACAGCTGCAGCATTCCGAAGGACGAGGTCTCCAATTTTGAGAGGCCTCGCATGAACTCTTCGGTTATAAAATTTGCTGATTCTCTGTTTGTATGCAGCCATTCTGTCTCGGGCTGAGTCTCTGACCTCGCCTAGGAAATCGAGGGATTCCTTCATGAGTTGCTCATTCTCAGCCGAGAAGTGGTGCACTCGCAGACTTTCGGAGCCGATTTCTACTGGAAGAATGGCTTCGGCACCATACACCAGCTCAAAAGGTGAGTGGCCCATTGTCTCTTTTTCGGTTGTCCGAAGTGACCATAGGGTTGCGGGGAGTTCCTCTATCCACTTGGACTTTTGATCTTCAACCCTCCTTTTCAAAGCGCTGAGGATTTGCTTATTTGCAGCTTCGGCTTGACCATTGCTTTGTGGATGGCACACTGCTGAGTATGCCAATATAATGCCGAACTGGTCAGTGTATCGCCTTAGCGGCAAATTATCAAATTGCCTTCCATGATCAAAGACAAAGACCCTCGGAATACCAAAGCAAGTGATAACGTTCTGCCAGATGAACTTCCTGACAATTTGCTCTGTGATGTTCGAGGCTGCTTCGGCCTCGACCTATTTGTTGAAATAGTCAATGCCGACTATCAGCCATCTTTTCTGATATGGAGCATCCGAGAAGGGACCTAAGATATCCAGCCCCCATTGTGCGAATGGAAGCGGATTCAAGATCGGCTGAAGATCTCGGGCTGGCTGATGGATGACTGGTGCGAATTTTTGGCATTTTTCACATTTTCTAACCAGCTCCTTAGCATTTGAGATCATGGTGAGCCAGTAGTACCCTGCTCTCAATGCCTTGTAGGCTAAAGTCCTTTCCCCAATGTGGTTCCCGCAGATGCCGAGATGGATTTCCCGAAAGATGTAATCAGCGTCTGTTGGTCCCACGCACTTCAGGAATGGGGTTGAGAAGGAATTTTTTAGGAGCTCTCCTCTGAAGACAATGAACCTTGAGCTGGTTCGCATCACCTTGGAGGCTAGGATTTTGTCTTCGAGAATTTCTCCCCGAAGCTTGTAAGCTAGAATGGGATCCATCAAGCTCGGCTCGTGGTCGACGCAGCACACTTCAGGTACTTCATCGATGCTTTTTTCTCGGCGCACTTCCACATATACAGATCGGTTCAGCTCAGTTAGAGTTGAACTAGCAAGCTTGGAGAGTGCGTTGGCTTGTGCATTCAGACCCCTTGGGATCAGTTGAGCTTCAAAAGTTCTCAGCTTCGCCATAACTGGTTTGATCTTTGCGAGATAAGCTATCATTGAGGGCTCTTTGGCCTCATATTCGCCTCGGATCTGATTTGCGACGAGCTGAGAGTCTGTCTTGAGACAGACATGTTCGGCTTCCGAAGAGATGCACAGCTCTAGGCCAGCGATTGCTGCCTCATATTCGGCTTCGTTGTTTGAAGCCTTGAAAGAAAATTTCAGTGCATACTCGAAGGATTTGCCTTCGGGAGAGGTTATCACTACCCCTGCTCCTGAACCATTTACGGTGGAGGATCCATCCGTAAAAACAGTCCAGATTTTCTTTTCTTCATCTAGCGTCTCCTGGTACGAGCATTCAGCCAGGAAGTCCGCTAGAGCCTGAGCCTTAATGACTGCTCTCGGCTGATAGCTGATGCTGAACTCAGTGAGCTCGAAAGCCCACATGGCTAGCCTACTAGATTTTTCAACTTTGCCGAGGACTTTTTCCAGCGGCTGATCAGATAAGACCACTATTTGTTGGCAATCAAAATAGGGCCTCAGCTTCCGAGCGGCTACCACTAATGCATAGGCAACCTTTTTGAGTAGGGGGTAGCGAGTCTCGGCGTCCGTCATAGTGTGTCTAACGAAGTAGATTGGCTGCTGAAATTTTTCTTGTTCCCTCAGCAGCACTGCACTTATAGTGGCTGGACTGACTTCCACGTATAAGTACAGAGTTTCTCCTTCGGCTGGGCGAGCCAGCTTCGGAAGTTGAGCTAGATGCTCCCGAAGTTGCTTGAAGGCTTCTCTTTGCTCGTCTTCCTAGATGAGCTCTTTAGATTTTGGGAATTTCAGGGCTTTTAAGAAGGGTAACCCTTTGTCCGAGGCTCTAGAGATGAACCTTGACAGGGCGGCAATTTTTCCGGTGAGCCGCTGAACGTCCCTCTTTGTTTTCAGCTCGGGAAGATCGAGCGCTGCTTGCACCTTTGTAGGATTGGTATCAATCCCTCTTTTGCTAACCATGAAGCCGAGTAATTTCCCAGATTTCACGCCGAAGAGACACTTCTTCGGATTCAGCTTCATTTGGTGTTTTCTTAAGGTGGCGAAGGTTTCAGCCAGGTCCGTAACATGGTCTTTATCTTCCTTGCTTTTGACGATAGAATCGTCGACATAGACTTCCATGTTTCGGCCTTTTTGATCGGCGAAAACCTGATCTACCAGCCTTTGATACGTTGCCCCCGCATTTTTCAAACCGAAGGGCATCATTTTGTAATTGTACACCCCGACGTTTGTGACGAAGTCCGTCTTTGCTCGGTCGTCGGGGTGCATGAAGATCTGATGATACCCCGAGAATGCGTCCATGAAACTAAGCAGAGCATGCCCACTTGTCGAGTCGACTAGCTGATCGATCCTCGGTAAGGGGTAAAAGTCCTTTGGACAAACCCTATTTAGGTCCGTGAAGTCAACGCACATTATATTATCCAGGTGTCATTTTCCTTCTAAACCATCACCACATTAGCCAGCCATTCTGGATACTAACAGGGTTCGATGAAGCCTGCATCCAGCAACTTTTTGACATCGGCTGCGATGTCTCGGTTCTTGCTTGCGGAGTAATTCCGCTTCTTTTGCTTAACTGGCCGACACGTGGGGTCGATATTAAGCTTGTGGGAGATGAGTTCCGGATTTATCCCGGGCATATTAGCTGCCGAGAAAGCGAATACATCTCTGTTGTCCCGAAGGAGTTGGATGAGCTCAACGCGGACGTTCGGATCGAGATCCAGTCCGATTGTAACGCACTTTTCATAGTCTCCTTCGGCCAACTCTATGGTTTCAGTCTGCTGATCCAGCTCCATTGCTTTGGGGCCGGATTCTTCACAATCGGGCTTGCTGTCAATATCAGCAGGTTTCCCAAAATTTTTCTTCGGTTGGCCTTCCGAGTCTTTCGGCTCGGAAGAGGAACCATACTTTTCTTTCCCTGGCGATTTTTCTTTTGCCAGGGTACCTTGGGCCGAAGCGCTTAGGCCTTTCGGCTTCTTCGCACTTCGCTCCATTTCTTTTTCCTCCTCATCCTCATCATCGTCGTCAGAACGACTTGTGGATGACTTGAGGTAGTTGCATCTTCGAGCTTCCATTTGGTTGCCCTCAATTCTTTCGGGGTAGCCGGCGTTTGAAACGTAGATCATAATCTGATGGTACGTGGAGACTACCCCCTGAATCTCGTGAATTATAGGTCTCCCCATGATCATGTTGTATACGAATGGAGCGTCTATGACCAAGAATTCGGCCATGAAGTTCCTGGCTGCTTCGTCGCGGTCGATAGTGACAAGAAGTGTGATTTTCCCGTCGGGGTAAGTTGAAGACCCGTTGAATCCAGATACCGGGTAGGGTACTTGCGTGAGGTGCTTGGTCTTCAGCTTAATTTGGTTATAGGCCTTTCGGAACAAAATGTTTGCTCCGCTACCACCGTCGATGAGGGTTCGCCTGATGATCACCAGAGGATCTTCATGAGGGTACGTTACCCCCCGGCAGTCGGCGACTGTGAATGTCATGTTCGGCACCGGCGATTGGGGAGGCTGGATGTCAGCATTGTTCACCTGATGGGTCAGCGCCCTCAAGTGACGTTTTCGCTCTCTCCGAGAACTTAAGCCCCCGAAAATGGTAAGGATTGGCGGAAAAGTTTCCTTGTCCGACGACTTGCTATTCTTCCGGGGGAAGTCAATTTCTTGCTGAGGGTCTTTCTCTGCTATCTCAGCTTATTTCTCGCGGTGATCCGCGAGATGCTTTTTCAAGTAACCTTTCCGGACCATATCCTCAATTTGGTCCTTCAGCTGGATACATTCTTCGGTGTGATGTCCCGGTGATTCGTGGAACTCACACCATCGGTCTTTATTTTTCTGCTGATACCACTGGGGAAGTGGTCTCGGCTTCTTGTACCTCTGCTCCTCCTTCGTCACGCTGTAGATTTTAGCGTGAGGGCGAGAGGAGTATAAGATTCGTATCTACCCAGGTGAGGGGTAGATTTATCCTTCTTTGGCTCGACCGCTAAAGAAATTTCGGAGGCTTTTGCCTTGCCCTTCTTCTGGCCTTGGCCTTCAGACATTTGCTGTTTTTGTTTCTAAGCCCCTGTTTGGGGATGGGTTTTTGTTTTGTTCCACTCTTCGGCTCGGATGAACTTGTCCGAAGCATTCAGAGCTTCCTCCAAGGTCCGCGGGGGATGCATAACCATGAAGTCTAGGAACTTGCCAGTCTGTAGGCCGTTTTGCAAAGCAAAGACGGCCAACCCTTGGTCCAGGCTTGTGATGCCAGACGACTTGTTGATGAAGCGAGTCAGGTAGTCTTGGAGACTCTCGGTCTCCCCTTGCAGCAGGTCCATGAGCTCTGCAGTTGTCTTCTCTCGGCGGTTTGCCGTAGAAAACTTGCTTTTAAATTTGGTGGATAGATCATCCCACCCAGTTATTGAACCCTCCTAAACACCCTTAGTGATCCACGCTTGCGCGACCCCTTAAGAGTGGTAGGAAAGTATTTACACCAAGTCGCTTCGAACCTGGGGTTCAGATGCATATGCCCCTCGTAAGAGGCAATGTGGTCCTTCGGATCCGAAGTACCGTAGTAAGTAATGTGCGACGGAATTTTCACCGTCAGCACATGCTCTTCCAGAATCCATTTTTCAAATGGAGAACTGGTGGGAAGCATTACGGCCTTTCCCTTATTCCTAGCCGTTGGGACCGCGCTCCGCCCTGCTCCGCCCTCTCAGAGAGGTAGAAGTAGTTTTCGTCCCCGGCTGGGAAGACTCAGGACGAGACTCGGTACGATCAGGGTAAGAGAGGCGGCTGTACAAGCTCTACTCTCTGGAGCCGAGACGGTCGTAAACGCTTCGGCGAGCATACTCTGGTCGAGCTGAAGCAGAGCTGCTGCTTTTATTACTTTGATAATTTTGGGTGTTGGATTCCCTGAAGAAGTGCGAGTTCCTTTTTCTTTCTCGCTCGATTCTCCAAGTATCCTCTTCCCATTGGTCCCCCAATTCCTTGAAGGATGGGGGCTTTCCTCCCCCCCGGCCCGTTTTCCTCCGCAGCTGCCTCGGCTGAGGGGGTGAACGGTCATGAGGTGGTGGAATTGCTTGGGCCTTCATCATTTCCATGAAGACCACGACCGCTCTCGCCACTTCCTCAGTCGAGGGCCCTGTCTAAGGGGTCCTCGGCTGAGAACGAGAGTGGATGCTCTGATGATGACTCTTAGCATCCGACCGGCTCACATGACGAGAACTGGTCGATTGTTGAGTGTGATGAGGCGGAGATGAAGATTTCTCCAAGGGAACCCTCTTCGAGCTGACTGATTGCCTACTCGGTGGGGGTGATGGAGACGGTGATGGCGAGGGCGTGGAAAGTGGACCTTTCCGCGCACCCATTTGGATCGGGTTCCTCCTCATCCGGATTTGTTAATGTTTTTATCGTTCTTACGGTTCTTAGCCATTGCTAATGAGACTGCGTAGAACGATAGAGATTGACTTGTTTTTTTAAAGTCTTCCCCACAGACGACGCCAAATTGTTTCGGATGAAAACAATGGGACCTTCGGCAAGGTCCTTTTTGGTGGGCTGAAGACTGGTCTCGGTCCAAGTGACGACTGTGCCGAGGATTTCATGCACAGCAAACACACGTAAACTGACCTCGGGGGTTGTGCCGAGGCAGGCCCCTCCAATGCCGAAGTCAATACAGTGTTTAGAGAGAGAAAGCTATACAAGAGTATTACTTGCTTGAGGCTCTAAGTGAATGAATGTAATGTGAGAGTAGTGATGGCTTTTATACCTTTGCACAATTGGAGATATGGGCCACGAGTCAGGTGGGCTTGCCACATTGACTGGGCCATTGACTTGACTTGGCATGGATTGGAGAGTTGAGCCTTAGACCTTGGGTTTGTAATTGAATCATTTATAGACTGGCCCAACTACTCTAAATTGGACCCAAACAAAAAGTTAGGAATAGACTTTAAATTTCACATAAATATATGGAAAAGGGAAGGGTAGGAGAAGGAGGAAGTAGCAGATGCGACTACAGTTACTATATTTTGTAACCAGATTAAAAGAGGAATCTGGAACACGAGTAAGAAGTTGACAATGAAGATGAGATGATAAAGAAAAAGACAGGATTAAGCCAAAGAAGAGGGAGCAAAGATAGAGCATTTTCTAACAGACTATTATAGATTATAACTGTTTAATACTACTACAACAAAGTCACGGTTGACGGTTAATATTTTCTTTATCCAAAAAATACTCAAAGAATGAAACTACATATTCAAAAATCAAACAATAAGCCAAGATAAAGGGGCAAACAAACAGTCCCAGGAAAAAAAATACCTAACAGTAAGTAAATGCTATGATCTTGATTCTTTTTATAGCTTCTTTATGAGTATTTTTGGATGTTCCTATCAATGTTACAATTCAGTTTCTGTAACTTTTGATTCATTCTTGTTTTTTGTAATGAATAAAAAAAGGTGTTCGGGAAAAGGGTGAATGAGAGTAATAGTTTGAGGATAATGGCAATGAACCTAAAAACTCTTTTTTATAATCCTTTTGGAAATTAGGTTTTATCTTAACTTTCAAATAAACCTTTTGGGATCGGAGTTGAGTAATATTCCATATCCACTCTTTCCAAGCTGTCCAAGCATATCCTTTTGGAAGTTAGTTGTTTCAATTACTTGTTGACAAGTCGTGTAAATTGAAGTAATGTAAACTATTTATCTATCCAATCAGAACTTATATTTACTCCAGTAGAAAGTGCAAAGGACAAAGGGCAAAGATCAAGTCCAAGATCAGTAAAAGGTTTGATAATAAATCTCTGTTGAAACTTGTGATCTAGAAAGTGCAGATAAATTTTAATTGCAATGTGTAACTAGAGTAGCTATTGGATATTGGTTTAATTTAGTTTATGTACTCATCCTTGTATTTCTTGTTTCAAAAGTGATTTTGTATCGTGATGCAGATTACAACAGAACGAATAAAGGATGAATAAGTATTGCTTGACAACGAAAATGTTTTTTTGAAATCCGGAAGCAAATAGTTCTTCAGAAGGCTAAAAAATTTCTTTATCTTAAAACCAGAAATTTTGTATTAACTTTGAATTCTACTTGTAAAGGCCCTCTTAGTTACATTAAATGTAACAAGCAAGATAAATCTTACACTATCTATACTTTTATATAACTATTTATTTGGGTATTCAGTTTGAGTTCATTTTGTGTTATGCTGAGTTGTTACCCTTTCACGCATAGGTTGGGTTCAATTTTATCAATTTTGGGTCGGGTTTAATTTTAGTTTAAACTTGTGTCGAGTCAGGTTTTGAGCAGGTGTATGACGGGTTGGGTTCGGGTTATTTTTGGGTTATATTTGATTAATATTAGGTTAGATAAAGTTGGACCTAAACAATTACGCTTTTCATAATATGGCCAAACATCATTAAGAACACCTTCTACTTGTATACTGATTATACTCTATGAATTTATTCTCTTGCCTTCTACCTTCATTATCAATTTTGGAATGGTTGTAAATAAAGTATGAACTTATGTAATACTTGTGTATGATTTTAACAAATAAAGATCACAAAAGAAGAGTATGTCTAAGGAATACCAAGATTAGCCATGAGATCTAATTATGAAAAAATATCACTTTATCCATGTCCACAAGATGAAAATACTAGTCCCAGGACTCGGGATAAAGTATCTAAGACGGGAAAGCAAGACGAATATTGGCAACTTGCTCTACCGGTGAGCTCAGAAAAAGAAAGTAAAAAAGACGGCGGATCCAGCTATTGTGTTTCTGCTTTATTTGATTTCAGCAACTATCGTGAAGAAACTAGACATACAAATTCATACCTACAATCACGACTCATGAAGAGCTAGCTATTAAACCGGCACAACATGGTGCACCCGTTCACAAACCATAGTGGCGAAGGAAAGCTTGTAGCAAACTCTTTTGCAAAAAAAAAAAAAAAAAAAAAAAAAGAGAGCTCTATTAAGGGAGATTGATGGCATAACACATAACCACATTCTTGTCACCACGTGAATGGTAAAATTTTTTTTTTTTAAAATTATTGATTTTTTTTTTATAATAAAAAAAACATGGCCACCCTTTCCGGCAGACCCACCACATTAACCACCTCCCCTACCCAGCCCATCCACCGAAACTTCCTCCTCATTTGTTGATAAAATGAGCAAATGATCACGAGATGTACATACCAAATTCTATTGTTTGGGGGGGGGGGTAAGGGGTACATTTTTATTATTATTATATTAATTGGAGGAGAGAGAATCTAACAGTTGAAAGAAATGAATTAAATATTGTTTAAACTTTTCAAATAAGGAAATGAAGTAAGTAATTTAATACAGTAAAAAATGTAAAGTGGAATAAGTAATTAAATTCGAAGGGAGTACTAAAATATTTACTAATGCATACTTTTAAATGTAATATCTTTTACTCCGTATTACATATATTAGCAAAAGTTAGAAAAAAAATATTATTTGAAAAGTGGATTTTGATACGAATCTAATAAAGTGCGTATAACTAAGTTTTTTTCTTAAGACTAATTTTGAATTCACAAAAATAAGTTACAATAAATTATGCAAAAAGTGGACAAAGTCAAAACGTGTCAATTAAAAAGAATTAGAAAAAGTATATATTATTAATTTAACAATGCAATTGTTGTCCTTCCTTGCATATGACATGACTCTTCTAACACCCAACTCACACAATACAACCTTTTACCAACCCAAAAAAATTAATAAAGTTGTTTACAATTTTAGGATAAGCCCAAAGATCTAAGAAGCAAAGCAGAAGAAGCCACAATGAGAGCAGAGAACAAAGTGGGAATGAAGACATCCAACGTAGACCTCTTCAACATGTGGGCAGGCAAGCATACTCTTTCACCTGGCATGTCTAGTGGGATCCTCACGTATCCATCGCCGCCACACGACGGTGAGTAACGGGTTATTGCCGCCATGAAGGCTAGCTCCGGGGAGAATGATGCCACCACTACCGTTAAAATCAACATTGTTGTCCATATTCCAGCGTAATAGAGTGTTGGCCGTAATGTTGCAAGTTGGCGATATGCTGATATGAAGACTAAGGCTAGAGACATTGTTTGATATATAGGTACTAATATATATTGTGGAGACTAGTGTAAAGGTAAAAGTGTTAAAAATCGATCGATGTAGGTTTTAATGACCTACAAGGAAAATAAATATTTAGTCTCGAGGGTGAGGTTAAAAATATAATAGATCGAGGTAAACCCCTTTGATGACTATGTTAGTAATTGAGTGAATGTGTTTGTTGGCTATGTAGGACAATAGGACACACATACTTCATGTCAATTTCCATATATGTGTGGTATATTACTCCCTCCGTATTTTAATAAGTATTACAGTTTAACCGGCATATATTTTTAGGCAATTTAATTGACTTAAATAAAATAAAATGTAAGTGGGGTAGTTGGAGTATTAAAAAGTTGTAAAAGAAAGATAGTGAGGTTAATAGTTTATTGAAAAATAATGAATGTGAGAGGAAGTATATAATAAAAAAAGTAGTAGTGAGTTTGGGTGAGGATCATGAGAGGAGAGATATATAATATTTAAAGGTAGTATTTTGCCAAAAAAAGGAACTGTAACACTTAGTAAAACACGGACGGATTTGGTAAGTGTAACACTTATTAAAACACGAAGGGAGTACTAGTTTAATGACATACAATAATGTAGTATCAATGTGAATGACTAGTGTGTAGACATTCATGTTATGTCATAACCATGGTTTCTTAATAGTTGTATCATTTTGACTTATACCTTTGAAACACTAACTTAAGTTATGTTTACAGACCAAGGTCCTATATACTTCACCTTAAAACAATAACATTTAATAAAAAATGATTTTATTTTAGTAAAAATAATTTCAGTTCTAACAAAAATAAGCTCAATTCAATAAAAAATAGTTTAATTAAAAAAATATGTGCCTCTTTTTTTTTTTTACCGAAATATATATATATATATATATATATATATATATATATATATATATATATATATATATATATATATATATATATATATATATATATATATATATATATATATATATATATATATATATATATATATATATATATATATATATATATATATATATAATTATGCATTTTTTTGGCTTTCACATTAGCCAAACAAAACTTTGACATTAATTATAATTATCAATTATTGAAAATAAGAAGGTTGATATTTTGTAAATAAACACTTAGATATAATTAAACAAGTATGCCCCTACAATTCTTCTCATTAATTAATATAACTATGAACTTATAATAATTCTAGTTGATCACAAAACAACAAAATACAAAATTTAGCATTTAGTAAGTATAATTGTATGCAATACACCCGTTACATACAGGATTTTGCCAATGATAATCATTCATAATCATATTATGATTTGGTAGGATCAAGAAATCCACTGCTTAGGAGTCTCTCCACATATTTTCCTAATATATCAACTTCTAAATTAACTTTTTGACCAACTTTTTTGAGTGGTATCACCACATTTTGTTGAGTGTAGGCAACTAACATGATGTTAAAGCATGCTTCTTTGTCTAACACATCAACCACTGTTAAACTTGTGCCATCGATTGCAATGAACCCTTTTGGTACGATGTACCTTAGTATCTCTGGGCTTGTTTTTATCTTCACCCATAAAGAATCACCTTCTTGATCAAGTGATACTATTTCTCCTGTCCCATCAACATGTCCCTAAATTAAATTGAAAATTTGGCGTTATTGCAATATACTTATTAATAATTGAAATTTGGAAGCAAATCACAAAATTATGTTTACCAAATTATATATTGTCTAGGTGTGTACTAGTTTGTATTATATATTTATAACCCATACTCGATCAAGCTATATGGCATGTAAATGACTCGAAATTTAGGGTATGTTCTGATTTACTAAAAATAACTAAATTGAATTGAACTGATTGGAGTTGAACTGAACATAGCTGAAATAAATTGTTTATGAGAGAAGGAAATTAAAAACTGAACTGAACTGAACTGAACTGAACTGAAATGAAATGAACTGAACTGATTGAAGCTAAACTGAACTGAAATTAAGATGAAAAAAACATGCCCTTAAAAACAAATATGTTTCATTCAATTTAGAATTGAGAGAACTTAGCTTAAGTCCCATTGAATTCTAGACTTTTATACTACCTCCGTTACATATTATTTGCAACGATTTGACATAAAGTAGAGGGGAAAAATGTCTAATCGTTGTAAATAATATGTAACGGAGGTAGTATTTCATTGAGGCTATTGGGAAACGCAATAGCCTCAAATCCCAAAAAGAATCTTCCCTCATAATTCCAAGTTCCGTTCAACAAATATTGAATCACACGGAAAGTTTTGCACTTCTCAACATATAACTCTGATTATTAATGTATTTAATCTTATCCTTAATATGTAAATATTATATATAGGCAAAAGCTAACGAATGTTCTCGGAGCGTTGGACAAGCTAGCTAAAAGTAGAAAGATTAAATTAACATTAATTACTCCGATCGACACGTGATTTTGTCATACTTTCCCAAATTAATACCACTTTAAGTCATATTTTAACTGCTTATCCAACGCTTCGGAAACGTTCGTCAGCAAGATCCTATTATAAAAACTTGATATCTTAAAAGTATAAATTGAGACAAATTTGACAAAAATCGTATATGACTATTTTTCTTTACATAGCCAATAAATAGTCAAAGAGAATTTGTGAAATGGTATAAAAGTCAATATGGTGCAATTTCTGTAAAATGGAGGAAGGAGGTCACAAAGGATAAAAATAAAAGCTGCTACTGAAGAAAGAACTAACCTGAACAAAATGACCACCCATCCTTGTAGAAGGCAGAAGGGCTCGTTCCAAATTAACAATCGACCCGGGTTCGAGGTCCATCAACGTCGTCTTCCTAAGCGTCTCAGGCGCTAACCCAAGCGTAAATTCCGAAGCATTAGTATCAAATTCAGTCACAGTTAGACATGTACCATTAACTGCAATACTGTCACCAAGATTAACATCTTGTAGGACAATGTTTCCTTCAACTTTAAGGTGAAATCCACCATCTTCATCATAACCCATATGCTTAACATGGCCAAGCTCTTCAACAATGCCTGTGAACATGGAGTTTATTTGATTTCTTACGTATCGAAATCGTAAGAATTGGGGGTTTTGGGTGGTGTTAAAGAGTTTAGAGACTGAGGATTTCAGATTTGGGTTGAATTTGATGTGCCCATTTGAAGGGTTGTGGTGGTGGTTTTTGAGGGTGCAAAATATAAGATTTTGGGTTGTGACTTTTGGAGATATTAATAATGAAAGAGATGTTGTAATTGCCATGTATGGTTAAGTTTTTGCTACAAATGCGGTTATTAGCTGCAAATGTTAACAAATTAAACAAGTTAGAGTATCATTTCAATCCAAAATCTAACTTAGTTCATACTTCTCATCATAGGGCATTTGCACAATGCTATGAGCAAATGTTAAAATAATAAGTAAAAAATAAAATAAAAAAAGTTACAGAGTAGCATTTGGATTTATATTCTATTTCCTCCGTTCCTAAAAGAACGACCCTTTTAGCCAAATTTTAATACCAAAATGTTCATCCCATTTGCATTAAAATACCCTCTAATTTGCAATAATATATATTGTGCAAATTAGCTTCTTGTTCTACTTATTTTACAGATCTCATATAAATCTACCTTTTCAATGTACTTTTATTAGCTTCCCCATACATTTGTACTTCCCACTTAAATTTCTTGATCACCATAAAAAATACCCAAAAAGGTCGTTCTCTTAGGGACATATGGAGTAGTATATATACGGTCTAAGGGCCTGTTCTCATTGACTGAACTCAGTTGAACTGAACTGAACTGAACTGAAATGAATTGAGCTGAACTGAACTGAACTGAACTGAGCTGAGCTAAGCTGAACTGAACTGAACTGAACTGAATTTCAACGTAAGAAAACAGACCCTAAGTTAACAGATGAAAAACTCAAGCATTGTCAATTATTCTATAGCAAAGGTAAAATCTATATGTCCATACAAGCAAAGTTTCAAACTACTCCCTCCGTTTTTAAAAACTTACTCTAGTTCTCCATGCGCGGGGTTTTAAAAGAAATTGGAGAAAGTAATAAAATATGGAGGTAGTAATATAGGGGAAAAAATGAAAGATTGTACGAAGCAAAAGTAGTTGAGAAAATCGGAGGAGATAGAATATTAAATTAATAAATTATTATTTATGTTGGATTCATTAGGTAAGAAAAAGTGAATTAAATATTGTAAAAATTTTCCAAAATAAGAAAGTTGAGCAAGTATTTAAAAACAAACAAAAAAGGAAAATGAAACAAGTGTTTAAAAGCGGAGAGAGTACAAATTAATTTAAATTTACCAATTAAACTCTTATTGTTATTCACCTAAATGATATAATTGGAGTCATGTTTAGATTATTTTGGCAACAAACCAATCGATGCATACCATACCAATAACGAGAGTATGAATAATGAATGTTTTAGGCAGTACTTAATTGAATGAATAAAAAATAAAGGAAGTACAAACCTTAGGTGGTTGAGACTTGGGAGAAAAGTGCGTTGGAGTGAGGACAGATTGAGAAGGGTAGAGTCATGAAAATGAAGAGTAAGGAAATTCACTTTTATGCAAATTCTTTATACCTCATGTTGTTGGGAGAACGGCATGATTAATCACTGTCTCAATAAGCTAAGCATGTTTCATGCCTTGATTCCATATTACTGCATGTTTGACAACTCTTTGTGATACTTCGTCACAGAGTATTGAGCAAGTCCGGCTCACCATGACGAATCTATTTTGTGGCATTTACTTTGGTGAAAATTTGTAGGAATTCCAGAGTACACTTTTTTTTTTTCTTTAATATTATTACTTTGAAAAAATACAAGTTCATCTTCATAATAAATAAATAAAACGTTTATTTAGTGGTACTTTTTTTTTAAGCAAATCAAAAACTTTTGTCAAATATGGGTTCTACTAATGTTAATTACTTTACAGAAATGTCATGTTGACTGAGATTTTCTATTGACTTATTCACGAAATTGCTACTGGATAAACGTTTTTTGTTTATCGAAGATGAACTGGGGCTCTCTCCTTTAGTAGTACACTAGCATAGTGCCCGTGCGATGCACGATTTATAAATCAACTTATTAATTTTTTGAATAAGGTATTATTAATCCGTAGGGAAAAAAACTAACATAATTCAATTAGTAATAAAGGGTTCATTTTTACTAACAAATTAATTTTGTCATTTGGATTTATTTTATTTCCTTTTTTTATAAAATGTTATTTGTTTATTTGAAAAATAAATGAATAATACTCACATAATTATAAGAGATATAAACTAAGGGCCTGTTCTCATTGACTGAACTGAACTGACTGAACTGAATGGAGCTGAGCTGAACTGACTGAACTGAATGGAGCTGAGCTGAACTGAACTGAATTGAACTGAGCTGAGCTGAACTGAACTGAACTGAAATGAATTGAATATTTTATAAGAGAAGGAAATTAGGAGCTGAACTGAACTAAACTGAACTGAACTGAACTGAACTAAACTAAACTGAGCTGAACTGAACTGAACTGAACTGAACTGAATTGAACTGAACTGAATTTCAACGTAAGAGAACAGGCCCTAAATCTTTCCTACCTCCCATAGATATAAACTAAAATTTTCTTACCATAAGCAGCTATACAATCGAATATTTGTTTTACTCGTTGTATTCACCAAATTTTAGACACAATAATAACTTACCTTATATTTGACCCACCACTATATACATTTTTCCTATGCAAATCATTGTGTCCAAAACAATTACGGAGTACATAATATCCATACGACTCTAGGGAATAATTTCAAGCGTTAAACCCCTAGCTTGAACCCCACTGTGATCATACACTAAAGTACGGTGGCGTCCAAAAGGGAAGAAGATATAGCAAAAGAGTCGCCAACAAGTTTTAGGAACTTGTAAACTGTTCACGAGGTGAAGGTTACACCCCTTAACGATCCAAGAGATCGTCAACTCCATAAGGTCTTGAACCAAATAAAGGTTCGGGGATGAAGGTACAAATCCAACCTAAAAGAGATTGAACCTGCCCTAATAATAGACCTCTACTTTATTCTGATCGTATTCATGTGCGCTTTCTGACTAACATGCAATCAATAGGATTACCCTAAACCTGTTTATCTATGTTGGTTGAATATTAATGCACAAACAAAACTATTATTGGCGATCACTTGAATTATAATCACATAACCCTAAACAAGATTATTAATTATCTTATTAAGCATGATTACAAGTACCAAATTCCCTTTAAACATGCATAAAAGGTGTGATCAAACAATAAAAATAAATATCAAGCAACATAATAAATAATAATAAATATCATGACAATAAAATTATAATCATAATAATAAATTATAATCATCATCAAAATAATAATAATAATAATAATAATAATAATAATAATAATAATAATAATAATAATAATAATAATAATAATAATAATAATAATAATAATAATAATAATAATAATAATAATAATAATAATAATAATAATAATAATCATCATCATCATAAATTATATCAATTATAATCATAATCATGTTCATGTTAATATTAAAGCATAATAATAATAGTAAGATCCTAGGCATGATATTAACAAGATTAATAACAAACCCTAGCATGTCACTAAGCAATAAAAATCAAATCTTTAGCCCTAACGTGATACTAACAATCATAACTATTAGGAAGAGAATAAAAGACATCACAGGAATCATAATAAGCATATTTGATATTATAACCTTTTCCCTAAACATGATACTAGGAATATCATAATAACAATATAAACATGATTTCTACATCATAATATCAATTAAAACCATTAAAGCACTTACTTTGATGCCTCGTACCTTTTTCTAATAACAAAATACACACGTTAGTAACTTCAAGGAAAATAATAAACAAACAATTAAATTAAATTATTGAAAGAGAGATTTGGGACCAAGCCCTCAGAAATTAAACCTTTCACGTCTAGGGCGAAGGCAACTTTGAATATGGCTAGGCGTTTCTAGATCTTGCGAATGCGGAATTTTGTATGTAAAAGACTAGTTTAGAAAAGAGAGAAAGAGATGATGGTGAATGATTAAAGAGAAGAGAATGAGAGAATTAATGATTGCGAATTAAAAATGATTGTAGGTCAATGAAAACGGAGTTTTTACGTCGTTGTTTATAGAGAAAATCAACCAAAAAGATAAAATTAACGTAGCAGAGTATTGGCGCACGAAAAACAGAGCTGGCACCAGCACCAGCTAATTGGCGCCAGGCGCCAGGAGCCAGGCGCAAACCTGTTTTTGACGCGTTTTTCTAAAATCAGATATATTTTGCCGTACAGGAGGATAAAATCGTATATTTTCCTCAAAAACGCTCTTTGATTTTAATTAAAACTGTGAAAAGTCAACAAAAGTAAATTTATCAATGCTAATTGAATTAGGAATGAAAAGAACCTTCTAGAAGAATCTAGAAGACTAAAACCATTCATAATTGCATTAGGAATAATAAATCATATCAGGCCTCCTCTAGATCATTGGGCCGCATATAAGGCTCAAACCGGGCCCAGTTAAGTAAATTGGCCATAACTTCCTCAATAGTCATCGGAATTGGGCTTATAATATATCGTTGGAAAGCTCTTGTCAAGCCCCATCCAATTACACTACTATTGGACCCATATCATGGACCAACCAAACTGGATTGGTTGTTTTCTTAAAATAAGTTTTCAAAAACAGAGAGAAGAGAAAAGGAATTAAAACTATCCGCAGCACTAGACTTTCTACACTTTCGCTTCATTCGATTATGATTCGACGTGAAAGGTACTCATCACCATGTTTGGTTTTGTGGAGACACAAATGGGTGTCTACAGAAGCCCCCACTTTGACTGAGTTTGGAGAAACGTAAGTTTCGAAAACAAAAGTCAAAGTATCGATAGGGACGGAGAATGATTCAGAACGTTCTGCGATCCTAAATCATTCTTGTAACGCCGATACTTGCAAAACTAGCGTTAGTTAAACAGATAAAAGAGTTAAGAAACACGTATCTTGCACCGTCGATCACACGTCTCTGAATGTAACCGATTGTTGTCGCTTTACTGTTGTTTTGATGACCTCCTGCAAGCTAGAGAACGCCATCCCGCTTGAAAACTGCTACGCCCGTAACTGCTTCCAAATTAGAAGATTGCTTTGCCTGAAATGATCCTCCTCCGCTATGATAATATTCCACGTCCAAGGGAATACCATCGAAGATTATTTCTCTCGAAACAATCCTCATCCGCATTGATAATATTCCGCGTCCAAGGGAATACTATCGAAGATTATTTATCTTGAAACAAACCTCATCCGCATTGAAAATATTCCGCGTCCAAGGGAATACTATCGAAGATTATTTCTCTTGAAACAATCTCCAGTTGTTTGTGACAACTCTCCACAAGCTAGGGAATGTTGCCGAAGATTTCCTCGCCTGAAGCTATCCTCATTCGATGCTAATTTTCCAAAGGAAATTAGCGAAGATCTCCGCCTGTCGATCTTTAAAAGCTCGCCTGAACTTTGCTCCTGCTATGCCTGTACGTCGGCGCTTCCGTTGCTTTGAACCTGTACGTCGGTGCCTTTGCTGCTTTTGAACCTATATGTCGGTGCTTTTTTTCAACGAGCCAATGCTTAGGCGCTTTAAGCTAAGTGAGACGATCTTTCATCAGGTCGATCACTTTACGTAATCAAGCCGATTACTAAAAATCATGTCAAATTTCTTAGATGGGCTAACTGGCGTACCAAGGAACCCAAAATATATTGCAAAAAGATAGAACAACTCGACCGAGTGGCTGAGTGTCCAGGCGCCACGAAATTGTTGAGTATGTTAGAGGGAACTAATCCCCCTTGGTGATCTTGCACGATCCCTGGGTGATGCTATGGAGAGGAGCTACTGCCGTTGTTAGCTCCAGTTCTTGTACCGGCTGAGGATGTGGCGGTACGCCTTTTCAGCTCTTATCTTTCGTTAAGTAGCCCCCAAGTAATGCTCCACTGACTTGGTTTTGCTTTGTCCGGATGATGCTGCTGAGTTCGTGCCATCCCGTATGTCTATCCATTATATGGGTTCTTTGACAGCTCTCGCGCGAGGTAATTTGTACCTGTGCTTATTATTTTTTGACTTTGTATAGAACTTTTGCTTTTAATTAAACTCATTTTTTTAGACATATTTTGTACATACATACTATTGAGAGTTTATTGATGTTTGCTATTATTATGTGCATGTTTGTGTGTGCAAGAAAAATGTGAAAAACAATTTTGCGCAAAAAATCCGTCATTTTTATTATTGATGGAGGGTATTCGACTCTCTCCCCCCAAAAAAAGAAAAATTAAAAAGGGAAAAATCAAATAAAAGCTTGTGTGTATAAAAAGTTGGAAATTAATCTAACTAAAATCCAAAAAAGAATAATATAATTAATATAATAGCTATATTAATTAATTAAATAAAAAAAAAGGATAAAAAGATGTTTAGAAAATATTATCGGAGCCGTAAAGTCATTAACCGACTCGAGTTTAAGGTAAAAACGCGATTTAAGCAAGCGCGCTTGATGTGGCAACTTGGCGCCAGCTGGCGCCACGCAATGGTGTGTAGCGCCAGGCGCTACACTTGGCGTGTGGCGCCAAGCGCTGGCGTCTGGCGCCAATTGCGGAGTCTGACGCCAATTGGCGCTGATTTCGTATTTCATCCTGATTAAAACTGCTCACAATTTGTGTATAAATAGCCCCCTGACCAGCCGATTTTTCTCATAATTCCAGCAAATAAAATAATTCTTTGCCTTAGGAAAATAATACCATGTCTCTAGTCACCAAAACTTTCACCCAATACACTCATGAATGATGTCGATCTCTTAATGCTAGAGACAAAAAAGAATTAGATTTGTTTCACTTGGGGGGAATTTATAGCATCAAAGGGGTAGATCTTGACTTAGATTTCATACATACCGCTCTAGAATTTTGGAATGTTGATACTCATTGCTTTAGAATAGGGTATGATGAGATTAGCCCTTTGCCAGAAGAATTTGGTGCTATTTTAGGCTTCCCTGCAATAGACCTCATAGTAATACCTAGAGTAGATGCATATTATTATAAGGATTTTGAGCGCTTCTTTAATTTAAAAGAAAGGGATTTATCAAAAATAATAGATGGTAACATAGTTAATTTGAAAGAATTTGCACACCATTATTTTGATAAACCTCTTTCTGAATCTTTTCATATATATAGAAGAAGGGCGTTCCTATTTTGCATGCTTAATCAATTTTTTCTTAGTAGTGGTAAAAATAATGAAGGCCAATCAATTATAACCACCGTTCTAGAACAAATTGAATCAGGGAGAAATCCAAAGCCATTGATAGTTGGAGAGACTATGATTAGTCTTGATGAATTGAAAAGGAACCCAAAAGCACCTTTTCGCGGCTCTCCAATTTTATTACAGGTAGAAAAATAACATTTTTAATTACAGAAATCAAAAAACATATTTTTGTATTGTAATAATAATTTATTTGCATTGCAATTTTTTTTACAGATGTGGCTAATAGAAAGGCTAGAATTAATTAGCCCTCCGAACAACATCGAGAAGTATACTCCCAATTGTTTCGTGAGGAGGAAGAAACGCTTCCCTAAAATTGGGCGCCATGGGTGGAGAAAGGTCTTCGAATCTCGCAGTTTTGCTATCAAGTGGGTCGTCCTATGGTGGAAAATAGAAAGGATGGTTGGTGTCAACAAGCAACCTTTCTGCCGTCTTCCAAGTTTGTCTCGTATGACTTATTATTATCCCTGCAGGGTAAAAAGACAATACGGCTTGCTTCAGAATATTCCTTCCGGGGATCTTCGTCCTCCCTATGAGTACCCTATTTCTCAAGAAGTAGACAGATTTGATGCTTATTGGAGTGCTAGACCTTTATGGGAAGTGATTACCCAAAAGGTTCCTCCTTCCTTGCCCAATGATGTGAAGAAGTGGTTGCTGGAGAAACCTTCGAAGGATTCGAAGAAAGATCAGGGTAAAACTGATGTGAAGAGTCATCTAGGTGACAGGGTGTAACGCCCCGTATTTTTGAACCACTATTTTGTGTGCATTTCAACTTATTAAACCTAAATTCTAGTTTGAAACTCTATTTTTCTAAATTAAAATGCTAATAATTTAATTACTAATCGTTATTTGATTTAAGGGTCATCCCAAGCTTTTAAGACCCTAATTATAATATTTTGACAAAATGTTTGAAAGGTATTATGTTGTATATTTGAGTTTTAATAATTTCAAATTGTATTTGAATTGTCTGAATTGAGATTAGCTTTAAAGGGTGATTCCTTAAGTTTAAGTGTCAATTCAGATATTTAACCTATTAAAATTGATACAGGTCATCATGGGTGATTCCTTGACTACAGTGTCAATTCTATATGTATAAAATGATTTTAGGGGTTTTAAGACGTTTTACGTTCAATTGTATCAATATCGATATGTAAAGTGGTATTGGGTGATTCCGTCAACTCGTTTATCGAATTGATATTGTTTATAAACTATTATTTATTCTATATTTATAAAACTCATTATAATGTCCTTTAATTATTTAGGTCATTATAAAGAATAATATTATTGGTTTCACATTTCGTCTTTTATGTCGCTCTTTGGTACATATGAACTATATATAAATGTTTCCTGTATTGTGATTTAAATTGTTATTTTCATTATTATTATTGATTGAGATATCAATAATATAATCTATATTATCGTTTTTGAACACGTTTTAAAATGCCTCCCGTTACATTCCTTTCCTAGTCTAGTTTCGGGCCAACTAGACCTTGTTTATTAGTTGGGTTTCGCCTTACAACTTCCATGACTAAATAGATTAAGATATGCTTGTTTATTAGCTTCCTTATCCCATTCTAACGCGTAAATTAATTATTCAGTCAAGCCCAAAAGAGAAGCCTTGAATCCTAGCTTTGTGTGGCCTTTTTGTGAGCCTCATTTGAGCCCATTCTAGGCTGTTTTACACAGCATCTTTGAGGGTTTAGAAGCTTCCCATATTCCACCTATGTAACCCCCCATATTCAATTTCATTAATTCTAATAAAACCTATTAATTTGCTGCCCAAACCCTTTCTCTTCCTCTTCTCATTTCACGTACAAAGAAGGCAAAAATACATCAGTTTTTTTTCTCCACCAAAAGATGCAGCAAATCACTCCTCTTATCCCCATCTTTTTCATGTAATTCAAGGTGGGAATCAAGGGGAAATCAAAGCTTAACTTGCTGCCATAATCGTTGCCAAAATCGTGCTCTATCTCTCCTCTAGAACAAGCAAAAACGAGGCAAGGGAACAAGACTGTTTGGGTGGGTGTTGTGCGTGTGGTTGCTGCTGTTTGTGTGCGGTGTTGCTTTCCTTTTCTTTGGGTTTTGGTGGCCTATATATCAAGGTAACTAGACTTTCTTCCCTTAGATTAGAAATTCTAGGTTTTAGGGTTGAATTGATGGGTAGAAATCATGGTAGGGTTAGGAATGGTTTCAATTTTCGTATGTAGTGAGTATGTCTGGTTTCGGAATGGATTTGGCCTTATTTTATGTGTTTAACACATGAATTTCATGCCTAGTTTGATTTACTATCAATCCCTAATTGTTTTATGATGTTTTTGATGTGTTTTAATCAAGTTATAACATGATTTTGGGGCTTACAAGTATGATGTACGTGACTGATGTGTGTGTGTGAGACTGCTGTTTTTGTAGTTCTTTCTGGTCATGGTTAAGCCTTAATTTCAATGACTATATTTCATATTATTGTAGAGGATTGTTTTACGATCGATTTGATATATTATGGGTAAAATTCGGAGGTGTTTAAGGCTTCCAAATTACTGATTTTGTGAGACAAGTTGTGCTGCCAACGTGAATTAAGAACGTGATGTTAGATTGAGTTTATGAGCATGTATATATCTTATATTTGTGACCAATTGAATATATCTTCCAGGTTGTCATGTTAGGATTATTTAGGAGTTTATATCATAGCGAAATTCCATGTTTATAGGCAAAATTCTATCTTTTAATGAGCATGTATATTCTAAAATCTTGGACTGCTGGCACGCAACGTGTTTAATATGTCTTCTTATGTCTTAAATTAATTATCTTGATTGATTTTATTACCTAATTTGAATTAGCATCATGTTAGGATATACCCTAAATTGATTTGGCATAATTTTATATAATTTAAGATAGTTTAAAGTGCCTAAATTAGTGCAACATAGCTGCTGCCCCTAACCTGCTAGGCGTGTGAAAGATGGTGATTTTCAATAGTGTATTCCTTGATTTTTATGAGCAAATGCATGTTTAACATGGCCTATTATGTTTTTAGAGTGTGTGCTAAAATGGGCTAAACTTAGTTTCATGTTTAAGGTTGGTTTTTCGGAGATTTGGTGTGATTGGTGCTGCTGCATATTAGTGTAGGGGCTGCTGTAAATATGATTTTATTTTGGCATGTTCTCTCTTGAATTTCAAGTCCAGAATGGTTTTATATGATGCCTAATGAGTGTATGTATATGCCCTAATTTTTATTTCGCATTTGAAGCATGTTTGGTTGGGTTTTTATGATGATTATTGGACTTGTATGTTGCTGTCCCGTTTTGGTTGTTTTATGAAATGATAGTTTGGATATTTGGTTTAATTAAATGATTTTATGTAATTTTTTTTATTGTAAGTATTATAATTTATTTGAGATTATATTTTAAATAGGTGATGATTGAACTTTTGGGTATTATAAATCCCTAAAGTGAAATATTTCTATGTGTGTTTGAATATGTGTGGGTTGTAATTGTATTGTCGACGTCGTAATGCTTTAGAGAAGGATAACACTGTCTTTAGCATCACTTCGCCAAGAGTTGTGAATGCACTTAATTGTTGAATTTTGATAATTAATTATATTCTCGAACTCAGACGATACCTTTGTGATTTATTAAGTTGAAGTGCCTTTTGAAATGGAGTTTCAATTAAATTTAAGAAATATGATTTTCTTATGCATTTTGAATTGAGTATAAGACCATTTTTGGCTTCTCTACAGATTTTTGAGTGAAATATATTGTATTATCTATTTTAAGTGATTTTTGAATTGTGTATGGGGCCATAGTCGGGTATGAGGCCGAGTTACTTCCCGATGGTTAATAAATATGCTAACTACCTAGATTGAGAGTCTTAGGCAACTCAACTTGGGTTAATTGTTGTCGTCCGGGGGTGTGTAAGACCTTATAGGCATCTACCCATAACCGGGAGTTGGCCAATCTTAGACACGGTCTCTGCGAGATGACCGGGGGTTCGTCCTGACAAACCTTAGGAAGTGGATTGCGAGGCCACTAGCGTTCCCTCCATGCCAGTTCTATTGTTTTGAAGGTTTTGGGTTTGAAATATTTATATTATTAAATTATTACTTATTTGAAGTCTATATATTAATATGATTGAAATTGAGTGATTTAATATCGATAAATCTGTTTTAAGTTTATTTTGAAATATTTCATTGTTTGTATGGTTTAATGGTTTTAAGTGATTTCATTTGTGTTTTCAAGTTGATTGTGGTTATGGTTTCTTTCTGTTAATTTAAGTCTAAGATCTTCTATTTCTTATTTGAGGGAGAACTGCTAGTTGCTCCCCACTGATTGTGGAACGTTGTTATAATTTGCAGGTTTCATTTGTTTATTTGATATATGTGACGATGGGATGGGGATTGAGAGTTTAGAACCTAACTTTTAGGCTTGTATGCCTTTGTTGTTAGTTTACTGTTTAATTACTTTGAATTTAGTCCAGTTTGGCCGACAAGGGTTGTTCTGCCCTTGGCTTTTTGAATGTAATTGATTTGTCCATGTTAAAGTTTGTTTGCTATTTTCTTTTGTTCACATAGTTTGCGCTTAGCTTAAACAACTTAATTTGGTTGTGTGAATGAGTTAAATTTGTCCTTTGGACATAGGTTAAGCTTGACTTTGCCAATCGAAGTTAAGTAGCCTCCCGTTCAAGCGTAATTCCGCTAACGCTTCCAGTTCCAAAAGGACGGGGTGGTACACAGGGTGATTCCTGCCAAGGAACGCTTAGGTGCAAGAGTTGAATTCAACACACCTTCAATGCCTAGGAAGAAAAGTGCTACCAAAGATAAAGGAAAAAGGAAAGCTGACACCACAGAGAAAAAAGCTTGGGTGGAAAAGAAACATGGAGTACTAGCTGAAGGGGAGACTATCTACTCTAAGATTGAATGTAGGTCCTCTAAAGGATGCCTACTAGCTAAGGTTATGGATGAGGAGGAGGAAGCAGACAAAAATTGGAAAAGGGCTAGGAAAGAAAAGAAAAATTAGGGGCATTGCTTAATTCCAAATTATTAGACTTAGTTTAAATTCTTCATTTAAATTTAATTTATTTCAGCTTTATTTAAATTCCATCAATAATGTAATTTTATTTTATTAATGAAATTTCAGCTTTTAATTAAATTATTTACTTTAAATTTATTTTATTAAAGCAATGAAAAACGGAAAAAATTAATTTTCTAGAAATTCTTCGAGTACGGAAGTAAAAAATTTTCGGAAAAACACCGAAATTTGCCCAGAATTTATCTGCAAATTGGCGCCGATTATTTGCAACTGGCGCCTGCCAGAGCAGTCTGGCGCCAGGCGCCAATTCCATCTACTGGCGCTGATGGTTGTTGGCTGGCGCCAGAGCTTACTCTGCGACGCCAATATTCCGCCGATCTTCTGTCGAATTTTTAACTAATTCTGGGACACGGGGATGTCAAAAAATAAGGTGGCCGCACCCGTAAAGGGTTGCCTACGTATCCTTTCTTAAGGAATCAGGCCAAACGTAGCTCTCTTGAGTATCCTACTCAAGTAATTATGGGTAGTATTTCTTAAGTTGGTCAAGATTTGTCATGTTTGAGAACTCATTGCCATCCATATTAGTTAGTTTTGCTGCACCTCCTGACATGATTGTTTTGACAATGTAGGATCCAGACCAATTAGGTCTAAATTTTCCTCTTGGATCTAAAACATTTTTCCTTAGTGCTTTTAACACCAAGTATCCTACTTTGATGTTTCTTGTCTTGACCTTCTTATTAAAATGCCTAGCCATGCGAGTCTGATAACACTGAGTGTGATGTAGGGCTTCTAGTCGTTTCTCATCGAATAGAATTAATTCTTCATATGTTGCCCTAGTCCATTCAACTTCATCGAGTTTACTCTCTAACGCAATGCGTAGAGATGGAATCTCTAGTTCGACAGGTTGTACGGCATCCATTCCATATACCAAGGAAAATGGCGTATTTCCTGTTGATGTGCGAATTGACGTGCGGTAACCCCGCAATGCGAAGTGAAGTTTGTCAGGTCAATCCTTGTAATTTTTTGTCATTTTCTCAATGATAGTTTTTAGGTTTTTATTAGCTGCCTCGACTGCTGCATTTGCTTGAGGTCTGTAAGGGGAAGAATGATGATGTTGAATGCCGTATTTTTGTAGCAATTCTTCACATTCGGCTTGAAAGTGAGTTCCATTGTCACTTATCATTTCATGTGGGACTCCGTATCGACAAATAATATTTCTCTCGATAAAGAGTGCTACATGTTTTGCAGTGAGTTTAGCGTATGATTGCGCTTTGACCCACTTTGTGTAGTAATCAATTGCTACTAAGATGTATTCGTGGCCTCCTGTTCCTGGGGGAGTGATTTTTCCGTTGATTTCAATTCCCCATGTAGAGAATGGCCATGGCGATGTGTAGGTGTAGAGCAAGGATGGAGGGATATGTTGTAAATTGGCATAAATTTGGCACTTAGGGCATCTTTTTACATATTGATGGCAATCCCTATTCATTGTAGTCCAATAATATCCTTGTCGCATTATTTTTTGGACTAACATTTTGCCATTTATATGAGTGCCACAGATTCCTTTGTGGACTATCCTCATTGCTCTTTGTGCATCCTTCTTTCCTACACATAAGAGAGCTCGACACTTAGGTACCCTTTTATGTAGCTCGTTGTCTATGAGTACATATTGGGAAGCCAAAAGCCTTAATGCTCATTTTGCTCTTTTGTCAGCATGAGGAGGGTATTCTCCTTTGGTGACATAATTGAGTATGTCCGTGTACCACGATTCTTCTTCTTCTTCGCCTTGGACTACTTCGTCGTCTTCTATAACCTGGATGTATGCTGGTTTGTGCCTTTTTTCTATAGTTATAGGCATTTGCTCGATTTCCGTGGGAATCCTAACCATTGAGGCTAATCTTGCCAAGGCATCTGCAAATTGATTTTCCTCTCTAGGTAGATATGTGTATTCTACCTTCTCTAACTGATCGGTAAGAGTTTCCAGATAGGTTTGGTAAGGGGCTAGACTTTCGCTCCTTACTTTCCACCTTTTAGATATCTGATTCATAATCAAAGAAGAGTCTTCGAATATCCTTAACTTTTTTACTCCCAATGCCAAAGCTGTTTCAAGGCCTACCACTCATGCTTCATATTCAGCAGCATTGTTGGTAACGTCGAAATCAAGCTTTATGGAGATTGGAACATGCTCTTCTTTAGGTGATACTAGTAACACTCCAACGCCACATCCCTTTTGGTTTGAGGCTCCGTCGAAGTATAAGGTCCAAGTATCATCTTCAGTAACCATTAGGTCTTCGTCTGGAAATTCATTGTCTTGTATTGGCGTCGAGTCTTCTATTGGAAAATCTGCTAGAAAGTCTGACACCACGGATCTTTTGATAGCTTTTTGTGGCATGAACCTTACATCAAACTGAGCTAGATTGACTATCCATCTTGATATGCGTCCATTGAGTGTAGATTTCTCAAATAGATACTTGAGTGGATCTAATCGGGAGACTACGAAGACGGTATGCACTAGCATGTAATGTCTTAACTTGGTTGTGGCCCACACCAAGGTGAGGCACAACTTCTCGAGCGGTGTATAGTGTGCTTCGTATTCGAGCATCTTCTTGCTTAGGTAGTAGATTGCATTCTCTTTTCCTTCTACTTCTTGTGCTAGCATAGCTCCCATTGTCTCTTTGGTAACCGTCAAATATAACCTAAGAGGTATTCCGGGAAGTGCTGGTGCTAATACGGGAGGATTTGCGAGATAGGCTTTGATCTTTTCAAAGGCATTTTGACACTCGTCATCCCATATTACTGGTACATTCTTCTTAAGCTTTTTGAAGATTGGTTCACATATTGTCGTCAATTTTGATATGAACCTACTTATGTATTGCAACCGGCCAATAAATCCTCGAATCTGTTTCTCCGTCTTGGGTGGTGGCATCGACATGATTGCTTTGATCTTGGTTGGGTCTACCTCTATTCCTCTAGAGCTTATGACATATCCCAAAAGCTTGCTTGAGGTGACTCCAAAAGCGCACTTAGATGGATTCAACATCATATTATATTTTCTTAGCCTTTCGAAAAATTTCCTTAAGGCTATTTGATGGCCTGGACGATCTTTTGATTTTACAATCATGTCGTCGACATATACCTCGACTTCTTTATGCATCATGTCATGGAGTAAGGCAGTTGCTGCACGTTGGTAAGTAGCACCCGTGTTTTTCAACCCGAATGGCATTACCGTGTAGCAATAAGTGCCCCATGGTGTTATAAAAGTTGTTTTCTCCATGTCTTCTTCTTCCATGAGAATCTGGTTGTAACCTGCGTACCCATCCATGAACGAGAGGAGCGCGTGATTTGCCGTGTTATCTACCAGAATATCGATGTGTGGCAAAGGGAAGTCGTCCTTTGGACTTGCCTTATTTAGATCTCGATAGTCGACACACATTCTTACCCTTCCATCTTTCTTCGGAACTGGGATGACGTTGGCGACCCATTCGGGGTATTTGGATACCTTGATGAAACCTGCAGTTATTTGTTTTTGAACTTCTTCTTTTATTTTAAGAGCTACGTCGGGTTTCATTCGACGTAACTTCTTCTTTTATTAATGCCTGGCATATCTTCGTATGACCAAGCAAATACATCGATAAATTCTTTAAGTAAGTTAATTAAATCGGTTCTTTCTTGTTTATTCAGTGTTAATCCGGTTTTAACTTCTCTTTTATGGGTTGAATCATTTGAGATATCAACCGTTTTAGTTTCTTCAATTACCGGTGTTTTCTTTTCGAGTGTTTCCATTGCTTTAATAATTTCTTTTTCTTTTTCATTGTTAATTAAGCAATGCTCGTCATCTTGGGTTAGAGAAGAACACGAGAAGTAGGGAGAAGGAGAAATATTATTATACTCTGAGATCATTACATCAAAGAGTGATATGTCCTCAGGGACTTGATCACTAACTATTCTAGGAGAAGAAATAGGAGGGGGAGGTGCTATTACTAAAGATCTAGAAGACTCTAGGGGGAGAGACTCCGACTCAGACTCTGACTCAGACGACTCTTCAAACATCGGTCCTTGCCCTGTCGTGATGGATATCTTCCTTCCACTTGGAGTAGTCACCTTGATAGTCTTGCGCCACCCTTGTAGTGATCCTTCAGCTGGAGTGATTAACTTCGAGGGATCGAAGCTTTCGCTTTGTAGGATTGTTTGAATGAGCGAGGAGTTATCCTCTTTATAAGTTGGCTCATTCTTTTCTCGCCCAAACAGTAATCCCATGACGTTAAAGTCAAAGCATGGGGGTGCTTTCTCCTTGTAGACAGGAGTTGGGATTTCATCAGTGAAGTAGGAATCCAAGAAAATCTTGAATCCCGGTTGTCTTATGCTGTTTACAACAAATGGCTTGGGAAATTCATAGCATGGATAGTCCTCTCCTTCTTTTATAAATTGACCATTAAGCGTAAGAGGGTACTGATCCATTGGGATTGCTTTCTTTTGAATGCGAGCATCCCTACGTGCCTTTGACTTTTCCTGGGCTCGCTTGAGATCTTTCCGGCGGTTCGAAACCAAGTCCGAAAGTGTCTAACTTAGGGAGGCCAGGTGACTCCAGCGGTTTTGCCATTCCTTTCTTCTTTCCTAGGGTCATCCCAGGAAAATGTCCTTGTTTCTTCAGCATGGCATTTACAATCATGTTGGAATGGGAGTCATGGCAAAGAGGGGTCCTTTCATCCTCCTGGATTAAGGAGACTTCTTCGTTAAAGCCCCATAAATCTTCATCATCCTCGTTGTGCTCCACATTAATGATCGGATTCTCTATAGATTTGATCCTCATAGGCGAAGCAACGATGGTGATAGGAATTCCCTCAACTATAGCTTTGACTTGTTGATGGAGAGATGAAGGGACGACCTTTAGATCATGAAGCCAAGGGCGTCCCAACAGCAAGTTGAATGAAGCTTTAATGTCTACTACTTGGAAAGTAGTAGCATGTTATATTGCTCCCGCCGTTACATTCAGGGTAATTTTGCCAAGAGCTTGACGACGAGTGTTATCATACGCCCTTATTCCTTGTGTAGACGGATTTAAATCTTCGTCCCTTATGCTTAGCATCCTCGCATTTCTAAGTGGACAGACGTTGATGGCGGATCCATTGTCTACAAGAGTCAAACATTCATCCTCTTGCAAACTACTGTGAGGTTTAATGCCTTGTAATGTTTGTCACCTTATGGGGGTAAATCTTTGTCAGAAAAAGTGATCAAATTAATTGGACTAGGAAGATCACTTGTGAGGAAGTTGGCTAATCCCTCAGGAGTAGTGTCAGAATCTATCCCAATTTTGTCCAAGGCATTCATTACAGCCAACCTATGTTCTCGAGATGTTGCCAAAAGTTTCCATACATTCATCTCAACTTTTGTTTTCTTAAACTGCTTAACAATATCATTGTCTTCAATGATAGGTATGGGAACTTGTTGTGTGGTTGGCATAGGTTGTGTTGAAACGGGAGGTTGCATTCTCCCAGACCTTGTGAGGACGTCTATTGATGGATCTTCTTCAACCCAAAAATCATCCATGGCATATGACAACGAAGGTAGAGGTCCTACCATGTCTTTTAAGTAGACGTCTTCTTCATCGCTGTCCCAAACTCCATTAATAGTTGCATCGTCTTCTTGTGGAACTTGGACTAGTTTCTTTTCATCAATCATTTTCTGAACAAAATCCTTTAATTTGAATAGTTTTCTATAGTGTGACCCCCTGATTGATGATACTGACAGTAATATCTATCCGTCCTTTTCAATGATTCGAATGGTCTCGGTTCGAGAGGTTTGATCTCGCCACTCTCGGAGAGCATTTCGAACATTTGTGCATATGGGATCCCAATTGGAGTGTAGATTCTATTGCTCTTCTTGGGTTTTTTAGTGACTTGTAAGGAAAAACGCTTTGCCTCATAAGTCGTTCCCTTGCTAGCTAGAGGTAATGAGATCTTATTAGCTTCCACAAGATCTTGGATAAGGTTTTGAAACCTGTAGCATTCATTAGTAGTATGACCGTTTCCTTGATGGTACTTGCAGTATGACTTGGGATCTCACCTCGGAGATCGCTTTTCTGGTGTTGGATCCTCTGTTGGACCAATAAGTTTGATTAGTCCTTGATCATAGAGATGACCGAAAGTAGCATCATAGGTCATTCCTATGGGTGTGAATTCTCTTTTAGGTTTATCTTTCAGAAGTGGAACCTCGTCATATTTCTTTTGGGGTTCCTTTATGGCCTTGAGAGCTTCACGTAGTAGATGCGATACCTCCATCATAGACATTGTGAGCAATTGTATATCTTACTTACTTGCCGGTTCTGGAAGGTTATCCTTGACATCGAAAAAGGTTTCCTCTTCCTTTTCTGTGGCATAGATTTCTTTGACAGGTCTAATGAGAGATGAGGGGTCAACCTCGTTTTCCTCATCAGAGATAGCAAGGGTATGAGCGAGAGGTGCATTGTCAATGCTTGGCTTCTTACTGGCAGGGGGCAACGGCAGCTTGTTGTTGTCGATTAAGTCTTGGATAGCTCCCTTAAGCTTCCAACAGTTTTCGGTGAGATGGCCCCTACCTTGGTGATACTTGTAGTGTTCATTGGGGTTCCAATTAGCCGACCTCTTCTCGACTGGTGGGTCCCCAAATGGTCCAATAGGAGTTATAAGACCTTTTTCATTTAATCGATCAAATGCGGTGTCATAACTCATGGCAATAGGAGTAAAGTTCCTCCTAAATGGTTTCTTCTGTCCTTGATTGTTCATAGCAAGGACTTCTCCTAAATTAAAAGTGCTAACGTTGTTTGAGTGGGTGGTTTGGAAGAAGAAGGATTTTCGTTCTTCTTTCCTTTACAACCACTATTGGAGTTATTGTTGGCAGCTTTTAACTTAGCCAAGTCGTCCTCAATATTGATCCCAATGTCATAGACGGCCTTGAAGGTATGGAGATTATTTTGATACTTGAGATGCTTGGAATGTTTTTCTTGAAGATTTTTTATGAACAGCCTCACAGACTCTTTTTCACTTGGCACCTCAATCATCTTAGTTGAGGTTTCCCTCTATTTGTTAAAGAAAGAGGTGAAGCCTTCGTTCTCTTTCTGTTAGAGGATCTCAAGTTCCCTATGATCAGTCTCAACCTGAATGTTGCACTTGTACCTATCAATGAAAGCGTTTGCTATGGACTCCCAGGTAGAGGTCTTTTCTTTCTCGAGAGAAAAGAACCATTGTTGGCAAACGGTCTCGAGAGATAGTGAAAACAGAGAGGGGAAAACCTTCTTATCGATACCCTTAATACTCATTATTGTTTCGAATGCTCTTAAATGAAAATAAGGGTTATCAATTGCTCTGAATTTTAGGATGTCGTTGGCATTGAACTTCTGCGGAAGAAGATCTTTGTCTACCGAGACCCCTTGTGATGTAAGCCCTTGAAACTTGTAGTCGCTAGACAGCTTGCTTAGACTCTCTTGCATGAGGTCCATCTGTTGTTGCTTCACGGGATCATCGATCTTGAGTGCGAGAAGCTTCAGTGTCTCAGTCACGGTAACCAGTTGGTTACTAAGATCATTGACTTCTTCTTGTGTTGCCATTATAGTCGTAGCTTTTCTCTTACGAGCTATGGGATTGTCGAAAAGTTGGACTTGTACAAAAAGGTTGTCTTTGATTAACCGTCCTTCCTTTCTTGACCACGCGCTGTAAATTAAACCATTTTGCATTTTAATTACTTGACTTTACGGTTTATTATAAGGAGGAAAAAAGAATAGAATAATAAAAAAAAATGGGTGCATATTTTTGGCAAAAATAATGTACATAAAATAATGTACATATTTTTAGGGAACTAAGTATAATTGTTTTTTTTTTAAAAAAAAATTGGAGGATTAATATCCGACTTACCCCCCTAAAAAAAATGACGGAAAAAACGCGCATGTAAGACCCTCTTAGACATGGTCAAAGTATGTGTAATGGTGTGTGCGTTAAGTGTAAGTGACATGCTTGGACTCTTGTGTAAGACCATGGGACTTAGTGCTTAAACTCGATTAACGACGCAAACAAGTACTATTGACAGCAGAACTTAACCGAATTAATTAGCAAACTGATTAATTATGCACTAGGTGACGACTCGACCAATAATCCGAACTGTCGGCCAAACGACAGAACTGACGTCACACTGTGTAGCTTGGCACCAGACGACAGAGTTGTTGCCAGGCGCCACACTCCACAGTGTGGCGCTACAGCTCAGACCTTGGCGCCAATATTGGAGCTTCAATCTGGGACTGTTTTCGGTGTTATTAGTCAATTGGGGTATGCCTAAAGTCGTACTAGGTCAATTCCGATTAAAATATTAGACTTTATTGACTCAAATTAATTAATTAATTAGGCAAAGTTCTTCCAGTCATTAACTTATTTAATCTCAACACAAGTTAAACAAACGGTTAAAAGGAATCATAATATATATGCACAACAAATAATGCACAATTAGTCAAGTAGGCACAATATGATGCAATGAGTTCGCAACCTAACCATGGCTCTAGTTCTCTAAAGTTCGGGATATGGTTTAGTCAATAGAGGGTCCATGGTTAATTGTCCGGATGCACCGCGCGGAAGCCTAACCGTGAAGGGTTGGCGAGAGTGGATGGGACACCGCGAGTTTAGAAAAACTCGCTTCCATGGTTTGGTGAATTCAACATTCTCTGATGTACCCTTTGTTGCACGGAGCATTCAATTGGGTAGATGGAGCATGAATTCCCAGAGGGTTATTTCCATATATAGAACACATATGGGTTTTGGAAAGGTGAGAAAAATTTCAATCACGAAGTAGGATCGAGCAAACAATACGAAAAACCGGTCGAAATTAGAATTCATATTTCTGGCTCGGTATTGGGGGAGGTTGGCGCCAGCAATCAGAGACTGGCGTCAGGATTTAGCTGTAGCGTCTGGCGCCAATGCCGGCGTCTGGCGCTACAGTTAAATGCCTGGCGCCAATGCTCTGGTCATTGGCGCTACTTCCCACATGTCTCAGCAGCTTTCTATGCTCGATAAAATTTTCCAGTTTCGCGCGGTGTTATTTCGGTCCTAGTTGTGAAAGATGTTTCTCAAATTTCCTACGTGTAAAATCCTATGTTTTTAACTCATTACGGATGGTATTTCCAATGAGATCTTTTTTATGCATATGACAATAATGTTAATCAAAATTACGCACATGAAATACTTAGAACGTTTCGAGTCTCATCCACTCATTCTAAATCATTGCCGAAACAAATTCAGGAATGAAATAGAAATCCTCCCCAGTGGAGTCGCCAAAAACTGTAGGGAATAATTTCAAGCGTTAAACCCCTAGCTTGAACCCCACTGTGATCATACACTAAAGTACGGTGGCGTCCAAAAGGGAAGAAGATAGAGCAAAAGAGTCGCTAACAAGTTTTAGGAACTTGTAAACCGTTCACGAGGTGAAGGTTACACCCCTTAACGATCCAAGAAATCGTCAACTCCATAAGGTCTTGAACCAAATAAAGGTTCGGGGATGAAGGTACAAATCCAACCTAAAAGAGATTGAACCTGCCCTAATAATAGGCCTCTACTTTATTCTGATCGTATTCATGTGTGCTTTCTGACTAACATGCAATCAATAGGATTACCCTAAACCTGGTTATCTATGTTGGTTGAATATTAATGCACAAACAAAACTATTATTTGCGATCACTTGAATTATAATCACATTAACCCTAAACAAGATTATTAATTATCTTATTAAGCATGATTACAAGTACCAAATTCCCTTTAAACATGCATAAAAGGTGTGATCAAGCAATAAAAATAAATATCAAGCAACATAATAAATAATAATAAATATCATGACAATAAAATTATAATCATAATAATAAATTATAATCATCATCAAAACAATAATAATAATAATCATAATCATCATAAATTATAACAATTATAATCATAATCATGTTCATGTTAATATTAAAGCATAATAATAATAGTAAGATCCTAGGCATGATATTAACAAGATTAATAACAAACCCTAGCATGTCACTAAGCAATAAAAATCAAATCTTTAGCCCTAACGTGATACTAACAATCATAACTATTAGGAAGAGAATAAAAGGCATCGCAGGAATCATAATAAGCATATTTGATATTATAACCTTTTCCCTAAACATGATACTAGGAATATCATAATAACAATATAAACATGATTTCTACATCATAATATCAATTAAAACCATTAAAGCACTTACTTTGATGCCTCGTACCTTTTTCTAATAACAAAATACACACGTTAGTAACTTCAAGGAAAATAATAAACAAACAATTAAATTAAATAATTGAAAGAGAGATTTGGGACCAAACCCTCATAAATTAAACCTTTCACGTCTAGGGCGAAGGCAACTTCGAATATGGCTAGGCGTTTCTAGATCTTGTGAATGCGGAATTTTGTATGTAAAAGACTAGTTTAGAAAAGAGAGAAAGAGATGATGGTGAATGATTAAAGAGAAGAGAATGAGAGAATTAATGATTGCGAATTAAAACTGATTGTAGGTCAATGAAAACGGAGTTTTTACGTTGTTATTTATAGAGAAAATCAGCCAAAAAGATAAAATTAACGAAGCAGAGTATTGGCGCACGAAAAATAGAGCTGGCGCCAGCACCAGCTAATTGGCGCCAGGCGCCAGGCTTAGCTTGGTTCTAGGCGCCAATGGCTGGCGTTGGACGCCAAGCCTGTTTTTGACGCGTTTTTCTAAAATCAGATATATTTTGCCGTACAGGAGGATAAAATCGTATATTTTCCTCAAAAATGCTCTTTGATTTTAATTAAAACTCTGAAAAGTCAATGAAAGTCAATTTATCAATGCTAATTGAATTAGGAATGAAAAGAACCTTCTAGAAGAATCTAGAAGACTAAAACTATTCATAATTGCATTAGGAATGATAAATCATATCAGGCCTCCTCTAGATCATTGGGCCGCATATAAGGCTCAAACCGGGCCCAGTTTAGTAAATTGGCCATAACTTCCTCAATAGTCATCGGAATTGGGCTTATAATATATCGTTGGAAAGCTCTTGTCAAGCCCCATCCAACTACACTACTATTGGACCCATATCATGGACCAACAAAACTGGATTGGCTGTTTTCTTAAAATAAGTTTTCAAAAACAGAGAGAAGAGAAAAGGAATTACAACTATTCGCAGCACTAGACTTTCTACACTTTCGCTTCATTCGATTGTGATTCGACATGAAAGGTACTCATCACCGGGTTTGGTTTTGGGGAGACACAAATGGGTGTCTACAACAACCAATCAACAACTGATAGAATATACAACACACATATATAGATATGGATTTGGTAAATTTTTATACGAATGAAAGATATTTATTAAGATTTATAAGAATAAAAGACAAATTTCATCAACTACCCAATCATGTATGTAAATATATTTTTTTATGGATATGTATTCTTATACTGTTATTATTTAAAATTTGAATATTAGCATGAAATTAGTAAGGAAATATGAAAAATTAATGGTTATAGAAAAATAATATTTTAAAAGTGTGCCAAAACTTTAATTATTATATATGCGTAAATTTTTGGCATAATTATTGTTAGGAAAATATTGTTTAACTCTTTTTTAAGAAAAAATTACATTAGATATATATTTATAATCTAAGTTAATTTAATTTCAATAAGTTGTTTTCCCCTCAAAAAAAATTTCAATATATTGTATATTAACAATTCATAGACTCTACATTAATCTAAAATTAAATTATTAGATATATAATTTTTTAATCAAATTTAATTTAATTTATTCACCATGATTCTTTAAGAGGGGTATGGTCAAATATCATAGTGAATGTCATATTGAAGAACAATGTATTAATATTTACATAATATAGATATATAATATGGCCTTGAAATGAAAAATATAAAACATATATGTTATGACTATGGCTATTATTTATATAGATGATAATACAAAAAAAAAAATATTGTATCTTAATTTATTATTTGAATACTATGATTTGAATTGAATATTTTTAGAATATTTTATTATTAATGTATTTTTTGAATATTTTATTTTTGCCGTATCATGTTACCATTATATTTGTAGAATTTTTATTTATTTATTTGAGAAATAATATTTCTAGACTTTACTATAATAGATGTTCTGACCATTATGCTCGTATTGTGTAATATAAAATACTTGTATAATTCTTTCCTTTGTTCATTATGTAGCAATAATATTGCTAGACTTTACTATAATAGATACTCTAACCATTTTCACAACCATCTATTATAGTAACTGATTACATTATGACTAATGAGCAAAGAAATATCACTCTATGCTAGTATGCTATTAATAAAGGCAATTCCCAAAAATAATCCTAACACTATTTTAGAAGTAATGTTGCTAGACTTAACTATATTAGTTTATGTAGTTATTTAGAATAAAATATTTAGAATATTTTTTATATGGAAACATAAATGTATAATAAAAAATTAAAAAATTTAAAAAAGACAGCGAATCATAAAGAGACATTTGTCAGTCTCACATTGAGGCGCTTGTCTTTTAATATAATATGTACAAGATAGATTACAGATACAAAGTATCACAACTCATCAACTAAGTGAAGTAGTGAATTAACAATGTTATGTACTTTCAATTCAATTTTATAGTTCAATCATAACATTAAAGGGTTGTGCAATACATTAGCAACCAAATTTAATACAATTATCACATAATTTTAGAGATATGTGATTTATTACTGCACTGACAATTAAATTTAATTTGATGATAGATGAACCCTAGATTGTGAAATTGAAATGATGATTACTAAAAGAAACAACCAACTTAAGACTTACCGAATGGAGAACGTCAAGTGCGACGTTGAGTGGAGCGCGCTTCCATGGAGAACTGAGAGAAGGCGGGGCTTTTACCCTTATCATTAACAAAGCAATTCAATTCAAGTCGATGAGTTGGAGCCAGGCTCGTATTTGACCCGGGAGGGCCCATTAAAAGAGAACCATAAATGGGTATCCAACATTCATTACATGTGTTTGTGATTTTGTATAGCTTGGTGGTAGAAGCATTTTGTGAAAACTAAGCTTTCCTATCATATTACGGGTTCAAAACTTCAGATACTCCGTACTCTCTTTGTGTTTAGAAATATACTCCATCCGTTTTTAAATACTTGCTTCACTTTTCATTTGCGGCCGTTTTTAAATACTTGCTCCATTTCCTTATTTAGAAACCTTTTACAATATTTAATGAATTTCTCTCACTTAGTGGTCCCAACATATATTCTCTCTCCTCCAATTCTCTCCACTACTTTTGATTTCTATAATTTTTTTATTCTTCCACCAACACTACTACATCCATATTTTATTACTTTCTCTAATTTCTTCTAAAACTCCGTGCATGGAGAAATGAAGCAAGTATTTAAAAACGGAAGGAGTAGTTTTTTTTTTTTTTGTTTTTTTTTTTTTTTTTATTTTTATAAATTTATTACTATTTGGTGCATATGAGGGGCAAGCCCCAAAAAGAGAATAAAAACTTAAACTCAAACAAACAAAAAAGAAAAAAAAAAAAAACTTAAATAAAATCATCTTGATTAGGAACCATCCTCGTCCAAGCTACGCAACAGAGGTCCTCCAATAAAACGACACCAAGATCCAAAAAAGAACGAAATTCTTCTCCATCCTTTCACCATAGTTAGCAAGCCAATCGGCTGCATAATTAGCTTCTCTAAAACATTGGCTTATTGTAACCTCCTATTCTCTTTCAAAAACAAGAACCTTACAACGACGGATCAAATGAATATAAGGAGATTGCACAGGGACTTCACCTTACAAAATTTGAGCAACAACCGCCTTGAGACTCTTCAAAACACCCATAAGTTCAGCCTTAGTGAAGGTACAACTTTCACAATTGATAGCAAAGATTTCAAAAACTTCACCATTACACCCCCTGATCAAACCACTAGCCCCTGCACTACCTGGATTTCCCTTGGATGCCATATTAGTACCAACCCACTTGTAGCTTCACCCAACTAATCAACTTCTCAACTTAACCAGCCTTCTTCACTTCTCCTGCCGTTTTTCTCTCTAGCGCAGCTCGAATAAGGCCAACTCGAGTAAAAACAAATGCAGCTTGATCAATTGGAATATTAGGGGATCGATTAAAACTTCGATAATTTCTTTAGCTCCAAAGCCACCAACAAGTCACAACAAAGACTCGTGGCCACTCTTCCCCTAATCTAGCCCCATCGCAGCCAATA
The DNA here is from genome assembly GCF_948465745.1 of Chenopodium album. Classification (NCBI taxonomy): domain Eukaryota; kingdom Viridiplantae; phylum Streptophyta; class Magnoliopsida; order Caryophyllales; family Amaranthaceae; genus Chenopodium; species Chenopodium album. The sequence continues at coordinate 67,929,161 of NC_137837.1, read as the reverse complement.
TTATCGAGAATCCAGTACCAAAAGGAGTATTTATTAATGATATTGTGCATAGGAAGTCCTATCTTTTGCCAGAAAACCCGAGCAGCTAGACACTTTCTCACCACATGCTCTGCATTTTCATCAACCTCCCCACATACAAGGCATCGAGGATAATAAGTTAGATTTCTCACAAATCTATTCCTATTTGTCATTAATCGTTCTTGAGATGCTAGCCATAAGAAAAACCTCATGTGTTGCGGATCTGGGAAACTCCAGATTTCTTTTCAACCAGAAGCTTCCTCCGAACTTACCTCCTCCTTATTTCTAATTATATCAATAGCAGACCTCAAATAAAAACCCCACAAAGGTTTATCATTCCAATATACCTCATCAACAGTTTCATCATAAAAAAATACCTCATGAGCTGCGATTTCCTTAAGCACACTAGCAGGGAAGTAGTCCATAAACTCTTCCATTTCCCAGCCAAAATTTGAATCCCACATCTCTTGAACAGTTCTGTCTTGCATCTCAAGTAGAGGTTCCACACTAACATGTTCTAGCAAAGGCTGCTTCGTGGCCCATCAATGATGCCAGAAGAAAGTACGAGCACCATTCCCTCCATCCATGTTTATCCATTTGAAAATGATATCCACACTACGCAAAATCCCATGCCAAGCATTCGAAGCATTACTCTTCTCTTTGAAATTATCCAAATTGCAGCAATTTTCACAGTTCTTTGCCCGCAAAACTCTCGTCCACAAGTGTAGGCGTCGTTTGAAGTGCGCCTACGTTAAAGCATGTTGTGAATATGCTTGACACTCATAGGAAGTGGGAATCGACATTACGATTAGGGACAACTATTAGGGACAAAGCAAAGTAGGGAGCCGCCAACAAGTTTTTAAGGAACTTGTAAACCGTTCACGGATCATTAAAAGGCAACCACGATAAGGGACAACGATAGGCAACAACGATTGACCCATGAAGGTTACACCCCATTCATAATCCATGAGATTACTAATTCCATATGGTTCGGAACCACAAAAGGAGGATCGAGGATGATGGTACGAAGTGAGTCATGGAGTCACATTCGCCCGTATTGGCCTCTACTCGATTCTTATAGCGAAAAATGATCCCTGCGATGTCAAAGGCATAAAAACAGAGATTCAATTTGCTCCAATCTATTATTAAGCTAAATTGGTTGAATATTAATGCAACACATAATTCTAAAATATTGTGACCACTTGAATTAAACAACAAGATTAAAAAGGAACCTAAACCGGTTGTCCAAATTATCTTATTAGTCGTGATTTTCAATTACATATTCCCTTTAAACATGCAATATGATGATCATAATAATAATAGAACAAACATTAATATTGGAAGTAATTTAACAATAAATCCAATAATATAGAATAGTTAGAAAAATAATAGAAATAAAAGGAACATAATTCTTACTTTGATTCTGTTTGCTTGCAACTATAAAATAATAAATGAGTTAGTAACTTCAAGAAAATAATAATAAAACAATAATTAAATTAAATAAAATAAAGTAGAGTTGATTTGGGGCCAAACCCTCAAACAGTTCTACCTTTCACGCCTTGGCTTAAGGACATAACCAAGAGTAAAGTATGGACTCCTTGGAGTGCTTGAAGAAAGAATTTTGAAAGAAGAAGGGTAGGCTAGTGTTTAGGATAGAGCATAGAGGAGAGAAAAATAGAGAATTAATTGATGCCCCATTCATCAGAAATGAGGAGGTATTTATAGAAAAAATGTGCTGAGAGAACACACGGAACCCTAAAAAGATAAAAACCCTAAAAAAATGCACCGCGACACGGCGATGTGTACTGTGACACGGGAAATCCCACCGTTAGACGAGGAACATTCCCGTGACACGGTGTACTGCTGTGTGACGCAGGAAATATTTAGTGAACGGGGGACAAAACACGTTAAGGGTTTACGCGGAAAGGACACGGAAACCCCCGTGTCACGGGGAATCCCACCGTCAGACGGGACATTTTCCCATGACACGGTGGACAAATGCCGTGACGCGGGAGTCTGTGGTCCGTTTTTCCGTCTAAATTCATTTTTAACCCTAATTTCGTTCAGCATTTTAAGTGCCGACTGATAATTTCGGGCCATTTCTGATTTATTATTATTATTATTTGGGCTAAATTAATTAATAAATAAAAGGTTTGGGCCAAAATAAATAATAAAACAATAAATAAAAAAGGTTAGGGCTGAAATTAAAAAACTATGCTTTGACTAAACATCAAGACTGATCCATGGACTATTTAAAAATTGAATTTAATTAAATACGATTTTTAAGCACTCTCGGGATTCAATACTAAACCCGACCAATAATGGCGGTGAAAGGTTGTTCATTATCGGGTTTGGTTTTGGGGAGACATTTTTAGATTTCTACAAAAGCCCCCACTTTGACTGAGTTTGTAGAAACGTCAGTTTCAAAAACGATAGTCACAGTAGTCGATAGGGACGAAGAATGATTTAAGACGTTCTGCGATCCTAATCACTCTGTATACGCCGATAACTGCAGAAAAATGTTAATTCCACAGATAAAAGAGTAAAGGGATAGAATACGTATCTGACACCAGTGTATCGGTGACAAATGAGTTTGGCAGCTTTCTATGCTTGAAGGAATCCACCAGATGACGTTCGTTGAAATGCTTTCCATGCCTGAGGAAAGCCGACTGATGAATTTGGTGGCTTTCTAAGCCTGAAGAAACCTACCGGATGATACTTTCCATGCCTGAGGAAAGTCAACGTATGATTTTGGTGTCATTCTATGCTTGAAGAATTCCACCGATAATGCCTTCCATGCTTGAGGAAAGCCGACTTGGCGGTTTTCTATACTTGAAGAAAAATCCACCGATAACGCATTCCATGCTTGAGGAAAGCCGACTTGGCGGTTTTCTATACTTGAAGAAAAATCCACCGATAATGTTTTCCATGCTTGAGCAAAACCGACAACTTATATAATTGCGGAAACTTATAAGTGTATGATGGTTCAATTATCTCTGAACGTGGGCCGCGGATGATTCACACCTTCAAGTCGACTATCCGACCATATTAGGTGTTTGAAATGTCGACAAATTGACTCTGAAGCTTGCTAGGGGTAAAACGGTAATTTTGATACCCTTTAAATGTCAGTTAGAATTTTTCGCGTAATTTTAATGAGAAACTAACTGTCCAATTTGTGCGGGAAATCGTGCAATTATGGTCAAAATGCCAGGAATATTCGCTGACAGCTTCAAGGAGCGTGTAGGTCACGCGCGAGACCACCGTGTCTTGAAGAAAAACTCCCGTGACACGACAGCTAGTCCCGTCACGCGGTATAAGATCTCGTGACGCGGGATTTTTGTGGTTGCAGAATTGGTCAAATGCTTGATTTTAGTGTTTTTGACCAGCTAAAATACACGTGCGTCATGTCAGTTCTATGACGTTACACGGTAACGGTCACCGTGGCACGGGAAACGGGGGTGTATAACGGGATGCTCTTCTCTTTAAATCTGAGCTTTCATTTGCCATTTCATGCTGCTCTTTCACCATTTTCATCTCCCTGTTCTTCTTTTCTCCTTAAATTTTTTATTTTTAATTCCGAGAACTACCGTGCCACTTATGCTTGGCACCGGCGACGTTTGTTTTCATTGTGTCACGTTTTCAGTCACTGTGACACGACGGTTCTGCTGCTGTGTTTTTTTTTGTTTTTTTTTTTTTTATTTTTCTCCGCTACTGCTCGCCGTTGCTGCTGTTCCGGTGCTCGTCGTCTCCGTCAGAAGGTAACCGCGACACGGACAGGTGTACCATGCAACGCCTGGAAACACCGTGCCGCGGTATTTGGCTGCTGCGTTCCGCAGTTTTTCTCGAGCATTTTCGAGCTTTCCGATCTTGTTTCTTCACCACATTCACTCAAATTTCTGCTATCTTGTTTTTGAATTCTTACGAAGTTCCATGTAAGTTCTCTTGCTTTTCGTCTCGAATTTTGCTTCAATTTGAGTAGCCTTTAAAAAAAACCCTTGAAAAAAATCAATTTGGGGATTTTTGATTTTGAGGTTTTCTGTTGAAATTCTTGCCATGAATTAGCTTGTATATGTATGTATGTGTGTTTGTGAGCGGTTTGAGACAAAAATTGCATGATTTGGTGAAGAATTGAGCAAATCCCCCTTTTTGGTACTACTTATGTGAAATGGTGTTCTTGTTGTTCATGTCGTTCTTTTGCACTTGAAATGATGATATATTGGTTGTAGATCTTGTAAAATATGCCATGATGTGCCAATTTATCATTCTTGTGCAATTTTGAGACATGTTTTGTTTTGTGTATGTACTACATTGTCAGGGAGAACATAGTATCATGCCATTAGAAGAACATAGTATTAGTTCGTCATGGAGAAACTAAATACTAGAAATAATTCCATTATTTTGCTAATTTTTAGCCTTAAGGTAAAAATTTAGTGTATAATAGAAAATGCCATTTGAAATAACCGTTAAGTTGTTTTGAATAAATAACTAAATAACTTAGGAAATGATGCTAAGCATTTATATTTTTATTTTTGTTATAGCATGCTTAGACAACGGGATCGCGATCTTTCCACTCGTGGCTGGCGTCAGGCTTTTCGGGAGGACACTCTCACAGTTCCTAAGGGCATGGACGACGACGCCCTAGAGACCGAGCCTCGTCCTTCTTCGAGTAGGGACAGGTGGGTTCCACCTCCGTGGTCGTCAGATGAGTTGGTTTTCTGCTGTGAGAACCACGTTTCTCACCGTTCACTTGCCGACATAGTCGATGGCACGCTTCGCCATCACGGTTCCGAAGCTGGAGATTTGATTCCTCGGCTTCATGGGATTATCACGAGCGATCCTGTTACGAACGCCTTGTGGGAATCTGCTAGCTCAGTAGATTTTTATTCAGTGGTCGTAGGGTTTCGCAGCCCCCGGGGTTGTGGCCCGACATTTGTTTGCGCGTTGTTGGAGTATTTTTGGGATACTACCAACACTTTTCACTTTGCTTGGGGGGATATGACAGTGACCCCTCTAGATTTTATCATGATCAGTGGTCTACGCTTCACCGACCGGGTCGTTCAGCAGGTGTCTGATCTTTCTTGGGGGGCGGCTGAGGCAGCCAATTTGTTGGGTCCGATCGTTCAGCACATCAAGACTCGGCCGGTGTCTCTAGGTGGTCCTAGGAGCGAGCGATTAGAGTTGGCTTCTGTTATGGCCCGTGGCTTTGATATGGATGAGACATCACCTGAGCAGCGAGTGCGGATCTTCATTTTGATTCTCATTTCCATGACTCTTTCTCCCGATAGGAGTTCGCGTGCGCTCGTTTTCTACCTTCCTTCTTTGCTCAGGATCAATGAGATAGAATCCTTTAGCGGGGCCAGTCTTGGATATGTTGATCTTCTTTTGTCATTACGTCATGGCTGTAGGCAGCTGAACGACCAGGCCCCTGTCACTGTCTACGGTTTATGGAGAGTCGTAGAGGTGACGATCTTTCCTCTTCTTGTTTTGTTTTAATTTGTTCGACTCATGTGCTCAAAGATTGCTTTTCATTGCAGCTATGGTTCTATGAGTACTTTTCGGGATTGGCCCCTCGATGACGTCGTGGAGCGGTCTATGAATTCCCCGTCGGAGCCAGCTGGCGTGACCGAGGCGAGCCACGAGTGGAGTCTGTTCCTGCGCTACGCGGGCTGCTACGCCGAGGCACCTCTTCAGTTGGTGCAATAATTACTTTTGTAGCCTGTTATTTTCTATCTTGACGTTATTTTCGGCATTTCATTGCAACATTTTGTGGTTTTCAGGTTGCTATTGATATCCAGTATCGGCCTTGGGCTGGGATGACTAATCTTCCCGAGGCCTTGCAACTTTCAGCGTACCACACTGTTTTTGTTGGTACTGGACGCTTTGTCTGGTATCTGGGGGAGCGTGTCGTTTGTCAGCACAGTGGTGATCGCTTTGTGGTGCCCTTGTATCCACCGGAGTCGATGCTGGACTCACGCTTGTATAGGGAGTTGATAAACAGGGGAGAGCGCTACACTTTTCCTTAGCAGGAGCTTGTGCGTATGGAGGCCGATTATGCGCAGGACTTGCTTCCCTCCTTAGCTCCTCCATCCCGTCTTCCTTAGGTATGATTTATTTTCAGAATTTTGTTGCTAGTCTCTGTTTAAACTGTCGAATAACCTAATTATTCGATCATATTTTCAGACGATTGTTCGCCGTGTGAGGAAGATTGAGATCCCGCCTCAATCCGTCCGCTACCCAGGGCCGATTGGTATTACTGAGGACCATATTGCTGACGTGCCAGAGGGTTTCAGACAGGCGCAAGAGTCTTTGCCTGATGTTTTTGAGCCGGTAAGCTTTTTGATACATTATTCATTCCTTTTAATACCGCTTGTTACTGATTTTTTCTTTCCTTTGTTCTCAGCCTACTCACCCAGAGATGATGGGCTTCATGAAGATGGTTGACACTTTGAAGTACTGCATCATCAAGCTTCGGCGTGGTACAAGTTGTCGAGGCGCTTCTGGCGATGTTCTTGAGGTATGTTCACTTATTTTCATTTTTACCATTTTTCTTTCACCATTAACATCTTTTGATTTTGTGTCTCTCAGGAGAGACGGAGGTCCCGCTCGCGCTTGAGGCATAGAGGTTCGGACGAGGGGGAGCCTAGTCGTGGCAGACGATCTCCTGAGGTTCGTCGGCATTCTCAGTCTCAGCGGGAGCCTCAGCTTTCTCAGCCGCTTCAGGAGGCTCAGTGGCAGCAGCCTCAGTCTTCCCAGCCGTTCCAGCACTTTCAGGGTCAATGGCAGCGACAGTCGTTTTCACAGTCTTCACAGCCTGAGTTCAGGCCAGTTATCACTCCTGTGGATCAGGGCCTATACTCAGCTCCATCGTCTAAGGCGCTTCCTCCACCGATGCCAGGCTTGTTTTCAGTTCCAGGCTTGTGACTCGGGATTTTTGTGGTTGCAGAATTGGTTAATTGCTTGATTTTAGTGTTTTTAACCAGCTAAAATACACGTGCGCCTCGTCAATTCTGTGACGTTACACGGTAACGGTCACCGTGGCACGGGAAACGGGGTGTATAACGGGATGCTCTTCTCTTTAAATCTGAGCTTCCATTTGCCATTTCATCCTGCTCTTTCACCATTTTCATCTCCCTGATCTTCTTTTCTCCTTAAATGTGTACCGTGACACGGGAAATCCCACCGTCAGACGGGGAACATTCCCGTGACACGGTGTACTGCTGTGTGACGCGGGAAATATTTAGTGAACGGGGGACAAAACGCGTTAAGGGTTTACGCGGAAAGGGCACGGAAACCCCTGTGTCACAGCAGGTGCCCCGTGTCACAGGGAATCTCACCGTCAGACGGAACAGTTTCCCGTGACACGGTGGACAAATGCCGTGACGTGGGAGTCTGTGGTCTGTTTTCCGTCTAAATTCATTTTTAACCCTAATTTCGTTCAGCATTTTAAGTGCCGATTGATAATTTCGGGCCATTTCTGATTTATTATTATTATTTGGGCTAAAATAATTAATAAATAAAAGGTTTGGGCCAAAATAAATAATAAAACAATAAATAAAAAAGGTTTGGGCTGAAATTAAAAAACTATGCTTTGAGTAAACATCAAGATTGATCCATGGACTATTCAAAAATTGAATTTAATTAAATACGATTTTTTAAGCACTCTCGGGATTAAATACTGAACCCGACCAATAGTGGCGGTAAAAGGTTGTTCATCATCGGGTTTGGTTTTGGGGAGACATTTTTAGATGTCTACAACAAGGTTGAAGGCTCAGCTAACAATCGCCACCCCAACTTAGCAAGGAAAGCTGAGTTAGTATGACGCATAGCCTTGATTTCCAACCCTCCTTCAATCTTATGAGTGCTAATTTTCTCCCAGGAGACTAAATTAGGCTTACGCTGGCCCTCTAACTCACCCCACAAAAAGCTACATGCTTTCTTATCGATATCATCACACGTTGAACGTGATAATTTTGTGGACTGCATTGTGTACATAATAATCAAGTTAAAAGTGGATTGAATCAAAGTAGCTCGTTCTGCCATTGGCAAGGTCTTCGTTTTTCACCCAACTAACTTCCCATTAATTTTGTCAACTAAATATTGGTATCCCCTTTTCGAAGTATGTCCATTAATTGTAGGAACACCCCAAAGTCATTTGTCTCTTCCATACCCAATTCTGCTACGTACAATAGCCTATCTAATCTCATGATCCTTATTGTACGAGAAAAAAATGCGAGATTTATCAATACTCACCTTACTCCCAGATGCACTACAAATTGATCAAGGCAATATTGTATAACCTTAGCTTGCTCCATCGAGGCCTTTCCAAACAAGATCAAGTCATCTTCAAATGCAAGGTTAAAGATAGTAGGACCATTTCGACTTACCCAAACTGGTTTCCATGAGCCAACTTGAACCTCCCTATCAATTAAATGAGCCAATCTCCCATAAAAATTACATGCAAGTACAGGGAAAGTGGGTCACCCTGTCGAATACCTAGGGCCAAAGGGTTCCAAAGGTTTTTTATTCCAAAGAATGCTTAACTTAGCCGAAGACACACATTTCATAACAATATCGACCAAATGTTGAGGAAGTCTCAACTCCATTAAAGACACACAAATGAAACTCTATTGAAGATGATCGTAGGCTTTATCAAAATCTTTTTTTAATGCCATAAATCCTTTCTTTCCCTGATTTTAGCGCATAGTATGGAGCATCTCTTGCACTATAATCACATTATCTGCAATCTGTCTCTTCGGGACAAAGCTACATTGATTAGGGGAAATCAACTTTGGGAGAATTGGTTTAAGTCTATTAACAATAGCCTTGGTAACTAATTTATAAACAATCTTGCACAACCTAATTTGTCTAAACTGCTTAGCTTTCTCTAGAACATCAATCTTAGGAATAAGCACACAAGATAGGTGATAAGTGGTTTATTTGACCACTTATTGTGTTAATTTAAACTCGATTTTGCATTCATTTCCCCTCTTTCTAACCCGTTTTTGAATGAAAATATTTTATCTCGGCCTTGCCCCATCTTGGTTTGTGTTTGTCCATGTTTTGCAGGTCTATTGACTCAATTTGGCAAGCATTCAATGCATGGTTTGTGTTCAAGGCAAGGAAATTAGAGAATGGAGAGGGCGCTCCAGCGCAGCTGGAGCGGGCGTGCACCCCTCAGGAGTGGGCGCTCCAAACCTTCTGCCAAGTTTTTTCCAAACTTAATGTCAAGTGCACCCTGTGAGGAGCGGGCGCTCCTGGCCGTGGAGCGGGCGCTCCTCCCCAAACTTTCAAAACTGTTTGAATTCTGAAGACATCTGGAGAGGGCGTGCAACATTCTGGAGCGGGCGCTCCTTCGCCGGGAATCCGTTTTCTTTTGAAGGATTTCCCTATGTGTTTCGGGGAGTATAAATACTTCCCCTTTAGTTCATTTGTAACTTAGACAGATTAGCCTAGTTTTTAGAAACTCCTCTTAGTTTGAAACATTAATTTAGCTTAGTTTTCATCAAATTAATCATAGTAATAGTTGGTTTCAAGATTCATCCTCAAGAATTGGCACTTTGTATTCAACATTTCCAAGCCTTAATTAGTAATTTCCTTATACTTTTCTCCATTCAATTTCTGATTTTATTTGTTCTTGCATGATATTTAAATCTTCTTAGTTCTTGATAATTTGTTATTGGATGATAGTTATTTCAATTGTTAATCACTTTTCCCCAATTATTGAAGAAGTTAGAACCCTAATACTTGTTTGCATGTTGATAAACATGAGTTATGAGTAGTCTACTTGCTAGGGGTTGGGTGAAGCTCAACCTTTTGGGTTAATTATGCAAATGTGGGAGAATCATTGATGTTTGTATTGCAATTAAATTGATTATATGAGATTGCATGTTAGTTATTCATGATAGGATTAGCTACCCTTGACTTAGGAGCTTGATAGCATGATATGCTTAGTTTGACATAGGAATGTAAATTGAGTATGTCAATACTTATTGCAATTTGATTATGTATCATCTATTGCTAGACTAATGAGGAATCTAAGTTTAGTAGTGTGAATTGTTTTCTAATTGCATGAGGTTGATTTTACATATTGTCCTTGCTATACCTTGTCTATTTTACTCCCCGTTTGCCTAATTGCCTTGGTTAAGTGGATCCCATTCCCTAGTGTCTTTAATCCATCGATTTAGAATCATAGTTTGTTTGTCTACTTGACGAACCCCAATTGACATAGACTTTGAATTATCTTAAGTGTTAAGGTCTTTAGCAACCATATCCCGTTCCTTGTGGACCGAACTCTTACTTATCACTATGCTTGGTGTGTAAGGTGTTTGTTAATAAATGTGTTTAATTGAGTGTGGAATGTGCGACCGTTCTAACGCCCATCAATAGGCATCATGATGACCATTTGGAAAATCTTTTCCCTCAAGAACATCTCAAACTAGTCGAACCACATTCGGATGAACAAGCTCCCAGAATATCTGGTAGAAAATTGGTTGGAACCCATCGGGCCCCAGAGCCTTGTATGGTTTCATATCCTTCAAAGCAGCAAGGACATCACAAGTACTAAAAGCCTCGCTTGTTAACTTGAAATCCTTAGTATCAATTTGCGAAAAATAATCCCACAAAAGCTGGTAATTTCCATGAGTCGAATTATCTTCCTGGAAAAGATCTTTGTAGTATGATAACACCAAGTTTCGCACTTCTTTTTGCTCAGTTACCCAATCGCCACAAATATTTATCAACATCTCTATCTTATTTCTTCTTCGACGAATAACAGTAGAGATATGGAAGTACACCTTGCTTCGCAACCGAGTTGTGGCCTACAACTTTCCACCACAGGCTACCCGCAGCTAGCATATCAAAGGGAAGAAGAAGAGTGGCATGGCAACACACTCCACAACCCGCCTGTGGCTGCGCCAAAACCTACTTGTGGCTAATGATTAATGAGTGCTTTGGATGCGGCTTTTGAATATTTTATATTTCACACATAATACCCCAAAGTTGCACATAACATTTAACGGAAGTAGTATATATATTCATTAATTAGATTTTAGGGGGGGTGTTTCACCACTTTAGTATTGAAGGAGGTGTTCCTCGATCGTTGTGTATTCTAGCAACAATGTTGACATTTTCTAATAAATTAGTTATTAACTTTGCTTTTGTTCTTCATTATTTGTAATTACTTTAGTAATTTAGTTTAATGATTTCATTCTTGCATTCAATCTTGATTCATATGTCTTTTGTTTGCAAGTAGAATTTATTCTAGATTTAGGTTCAACCTTAGCCATGATTAATACATGTTTTATTCTTTTAAATTCACAATTAATTATTTATATTGTTCATGCTTAATTGATTATGCTTATGCCAGTACTAGATTAGGGATAATTGGTATTGTTATTATTCCATTGTCTTGATTGAAACGGGAGTTAGGTTTTGACAGATTTAAAATTGATCAATTAAGGGCATGTTCTCATTGGCTGAACTCACCTGAACTGAACTGAAATGAATATTTTATAAGAGAAGAAAATTAGGAGCTGAACTGAACTGGACTGAACTGAAATGAAATGAATATTTTATAAGAGAAGAAAATTAGGAGCTGAACTGAACTGAACTGAACTGAATTGAACTGAACTGAGCTGAACTGAACTAAACTGAACTGAATTTCAACGTAAGAGAACAGGCCCTAAGGGTATGAAATTCTCCACGGAAGTGGATAGAATGGATATTAGATAGAATGTCTATAATTTGTATGATTCCATGAAAGTAGGTTTGATTGTTAATTAGGGAAGTCTTTGACAACCTGGGAGAGATTTTTGGTATTTTATTGGGCATGCCTTTCCTTGTGAACATATAATTGATTGATTGGGGTAAAAGTTAGTCTTTTATTCATTATGCTTGTGGTGATACTTAATTCTTGATTTTTTTTTTGTATTGTTTTTTCGTGCTTTAGTAGTATAATAATTTCGACCCTATTTTGATTGACTTGACTAGTTATAATTCATAGCAACCTAATATCGATACTTCCTTCTCTGTGGGATCGACCCTGACTTACCCTACTATATATTAGGAAGTTTAGTTAGGTATTATTTTTGTTATCTGTGCGACCGCCTATTAAGTAGATAGTAACTCTAGATCGATTATTGTCCAAAAAAGAAATTATGCACAAAAAAAAAAAAAAAAAAAAAAAAAAAAAAAAAAAAAACACATAGTAAGAAAACTCTTGAAATAGTCAATGATGCTTTTGTTTTTGGTTGAAAATTCTCTTATCATATAATAAAATACAAATATATAATCAACAATCTCAGAAATTTCTATATTTAATATTTTGTTGTTGAAAATTCTCTTATATGTTTTTGGTTAAAATATGATTATTGCTTTTGTTTCTTGAATTGATATTGTAATTTTGTGTGAAATTTACTTACATTTAAATAATAATATTAGTTCCCACATAAAAATAGCAACTACAAAATATTTATATGTAGCAGGTGTTGAAATAAAAAATCAATAAAATCTAAGGGTTTGTTCTGATTGACTAAATTGAGCTAAACTAAACTGAATTGAACTTATTAGATTTGAATTGAACTAAAATTATAAGAGCTAAATCGAACTGAACTGAACTGAATTGAAATGAATATTTTATAATATAAGGAAATAAAGAGTTGAATTGAACTTATTAGAGCAGAATTGAACTGAACTGAACTTATTAGAGCTGAACTGAACTGAAATAATCGTATGAGAACAGGACCTAAATTAGTAACAACGAATCCTTTATTTTGAACTCAAAATTTGTGTTTAATCAGTTATTGGGATAAATAAAAGAGATCCATGCATGTCACTAGTAGAAAATATCAAAAAGGCACCCCCTAATTAGCACTGGTTCAGTCCAAACCGGTGCAAAAAATGGCCTACAAAATGGGTGGGAAGCTGAACCAAAATAAAAGGCACCGATTCACTTCAAACCGGTGCCAAAAACATAAAGGCCACCGGTTTGAACCGGTGCCTTTGTGAACCGGACCTTTTAATTATTAAAAAAAAAACCACCCTTACTCTCTCCCTTTAAATAAAACCCTAAACCTAAACCTTGCTCTCCTTCTCTCTCCTCTCACTCCGCCTCCTTCACTCTCTCCTCTCCCTTCTCGGATCTCTGCTCTCCCTTCTCTCTCCTCTAGCTCACCTTCTCGATCTCTCCTTCCCAATCTCTTTTCTTTCTCTACAACAACAACAACACCACCGCAACAACAACAACAACACCACCACCGCAATGCCACCACCACCAACGTAACATCACCACCACAAAGTTCGATTTCCTCATTTTTTCGGCCATTTTTACCACCACCGTAACATCATCACCACCACCAGTGATTTCCTCATTTTTTTCGCACTTTCTCCCCCCCCCCCCCCCGTGATGAAATTAAAGGTTTTTAGGTCAAATTCGACCGTGAAAACTCTAGATCTGGAGTTTTCATGGTCGAATTCGAACCTAAATTTAAGCTAATTTCGGGGGGGTTTGGTGTAATTCGAGGTAAATTCTCTTTTTTTTTCTCATTTATTTTTTTTTTTTTTTTGAGATTTTTGGTGGAATTCGAAGGTTTGAGGTTAGTGTTTCTGAGTTAGCTTTGAGTTTTGGGTTTAATTTGGTTGCCGGTGGTTGTGGTTTCATTTGGTTGCCGGTGGTTGTGGGTTTAATTTGAGGGATTTTTTTTGTTTTTTATTAGCCGAACACTATTTTTATTGGTTCCATATTACCAGATTTTTTGCTATTGTTTTTTGCTTTAATTTGGTTGCAATTGTTTTTTTTATTTTATTTTATTTTATTTATTTTTATTGTTCTATAATGAGATTGTAGTTTATTGAGGATTTTTATTAATTTTGGTGTCCAAATTTGATGCAGGTTTTACACTCCACAAAGAAAAAGGATTCAAATATCAAGATGATGTAGATTTTGGTGTTTTAATTTGATGTTGTAATGTAATTTTTTTTTTCTAAAATTGTAATATAATGTATTAATGTAATGTAATATCAATTTTTTTCTGTAATTTGATGAATATATATATATATATATATATATATATATGTCATTATTAATTTATTTGATGAATGTGATTATTGTATGTATTTTGTTTTTAATATTATTTCTGTTAATTTTAAGTAAAAAAAAGACAAAAAAAATTATATTTTTTGGGCACTTTTGGCACCGGTTCAAACCGGTGCCTTTTAAAACGACTTATTGGCACCCCCCACACTGGCACCGGTTCAAACCGGTGCCATTTTCATTTTTTCACGTAGTATGTTTTATGATTATGATTACTACATCTTGTATCTTGTGTTACTAAAAACATAACCTAACTTATCAAACATTGATGTTGATGACAGGGAAAAACCAATAAACATTGGAATTAACGATGTGTCATTTTTTTCAACGAAATATTATGTTTCAATTCACTAGTAGAAAATAGCAATTTGGCACCAGTTCAAAATCGATGCAAAACCAGATTATCCCACCCGTTTTGAACCGGTGGTTATTTGAGGGATGCCAAAACCAATTTTTGTCATCGGTTCACTGGTGTGAAAAGAGCAAAATAGCACCGGTTAACCGGTGCCCATATTTGGGTATTAGCACCGGTTAACCGGTGCCCTTAATATCCTAAAAAATTAAATGTTTTTTTTTGCTTATTTCACTTGAATTTATCTTCAAACTGTACCACTAGCCCACACCACCCCACCACAACCAGCCTATACTAGCACCCCCACTTTCAGCCCCTAGCGCCACTTTGCTTAACCAATTCACTCGCCTTCACCCACAAATCGCTAGGGGTGAGCATGGGACGGGTACCCGTACCGTTGGTACTAACGGTTCGGGTACCCGATCGATAACCAAAATCACTAAAAGTGATACCCATAATCAGAACCGATAAATTTGGGTATTGTAGGGAATAATTTCAAGCCTTTAAATCCCACTAGCTTGAACCCCACTGTGATCATACACTAAAGTACGGTGGCGTCCAAAAGGGAAGAAGATAGAGCAAAAGAGTCGCCAACAAGGTTTTTTAGGAACTTGTAAACCGTTCATAGGATGAAGGTTACACCCCTTAACGATCCAAGAGACCGTCAACTCCATAAGGTCATGAACCAAATAAGGGTTCGGGGATGATGGTACAAATCCAACCTAAAAGAGATTGAAACTGCCCTAATAATAGGCCTCTACTTTATTCTGCTCGTATTCATGTGCGCTTTCTGACTAACATGCAATCATTAGGATTAACCCTAAACCTGTTTAATCTATGTTGGTTGAATTTAATGCACAAATAAACTATTATTGGCGATCACTTGAATTATAATCATATTAACCCTAACAAGATTATTAATTATCTTATTAAGCGTGATTACAAGTACCAATTCCCTTTAAACATGCATAAAGGTGATCAAGCAATAAAATAAAATATCAAGCAACAATAATAATCATAATAATAATAATAACCATAAATAAAATAATCATCATTAAAATAATAATAATAATAATAATAATAATAATAATAATAATAATAATAATAATAATAATAATAATAATAATATTCATAATAATCATAAATTATAACAATTATAATCATAATCATGTTAATATTAAAGCACAATAGAAATAGAAAGATCCTAGGCATGATACTAACAAGATTAATAACAAACCCTAGCATGTCACTAAGCAATAAAAATCAAATCTTTAACCCTAACATGATACTAACAATCATAAATATTAGGAAGAGCATAGGAAGCATCATAGGAATCATATTTAATATTAAAAATACCCTAGACATGATACTAGGAATATCATAATAATAATGTAAATATGAATTCTACATCATAATAAATCAATAAAGTACTTACTTTGATGCCTCGTACCTCTTTCTAATAACAAAATACACACGTTAGTAACTTCAAGGAAAATAATAAATCAAACAATTAAATTAAATAATTGAAATAGAGATTTGGGACCAAACCCTCAGAAATTAAACCTTTCACGTCTAGGGCGAAGGCAACTTTGAATATGGCTAGGTGTTTCTAGATCTTGCGAATGCGGAATTTTGTATTAAAACAAAGTTTTTAAAAGAAAGAAAGAGATGAATGAGAGACAGAATGCTAAAGAATTAATGATTTGCGAATGAAAACTGATTGTTGATGAATGAAAACGGGGTTTTTATACGATATTTATAGAGAAAATCAGCCAAAAAAGATAAATTAACAAAACAGAGTCTGACGCTCGGGAAACAGAGCTGGCGCCAACCCTGGCTAGCTGGCGCCAGGCACCAGCACTAGGTTATTATTAACGTGTTTTCGAAAATCCGATATGTTTACCGTACTGGGGGATAAAATAATATAATTTCTTCGAAAATGCTATTTGATTTTGATTAAAACTCTGAAAAGTCAACAAAAGTCAATTTATCAATGCTAATTGAATTAGGAATGAAAAGAACCTTCTAGAAGAATCTAGAAGACAAAAACCATTCCAAATTGCATTAGGAATAATAAATCATATTAGGCCCTCCCCTAGATCATTGGGCCGCATATAAAGCTCAAACCGGGCCCAGTTTAGTAAATTTGCCATAACTTCCTCAATATTCATCGGAATTGGGATTATAATATATCGTTGGAAAGGTCTTTGCAAGCCCCATCCAACTACACTACTATCGGACCCATATCATGGACCAACCAAACTGGATTGGCTGTTTTCTTAAAAATAAGTTTTCAAAAACAGAGAGAAGAGAAAAGAAATAAAAACTTTCCGCAACACTAGACTTTCCACACTTTCACTTCATTCGATTATGATTCGACGTGAAAGGTACTCATCGCTGGGTTTGGTTTTGGGGAGACACAAATGGGTGTCTACAGGTACCAGATTTCGGGTACCCGGATTTTCAGATCGTTTATCGGGTACCCAATAAAATATCCAATAATGATAATTAAACTTAATTATGTAGTTATTATGATATAATTTACAACTAATTAAAAAAAATACCATATGATCTTGACCAAATTATTAATAATATTACTAATCATTGATATTATAAAGTGTTTATGAAGTAAACTAAAAGTTAAGATTTATATTAATAGATTTAAGTAGGGAAAAAAAGCAAAAAAAATGTTTATCGGATCGGATCGGGTAACCGTTAATTTTAAAATGATACCCATAACCATACCCGATAAAAAATTATCGGAACGGGTACCCAAACCGTTATGGTTATCGGATCGGGTACCCTAATTTTCGGAACGGTTACGGATCAGTTTTTCGGGTAGTTTTGCTCAGCCCTACCAATCGCACCACCTTAATCCACCTTAACCCGAACCCACTCACTAGACCCACCTTACCTGAACCTACCTACAAGACTTACCACCTTAACCCACCTAACCCAAACCCACCCACCAGACCCACCACCTTAACCAGCCTAACCCTAACCCACTAAACTACCTCATATCTATCATCTAAACCCACCTAATCCGAACCCACCCACCTTAAACCACCCAACTAATCTAGATCTATCACCTAAACCCACCCAAATAAAACCCAAAACTACCACCCTAACCCTACATATTCCGACCAACTAACCACTAAAAACTACCCACTACAATCGCCCAAAACCACAACCACCAGTCCACCACCCAAAACCACAAACCAAAGCAAACCGCCCACTAAAACCCTCCTAAAACCAAGACGAACCACCACCCTAACCTTTACCCCGAACACAAACCACCCTCTGCCACCACAATTTAACCATACATCATCATTAAATATAACAACAAAACTCAAAAAACAAAATAAAAGAAAGAAAAAAGATAAATTACCTCGAATTCCACCAAAACCCCCGAAATTTGCTTGAATTTGGGTTTTAAAGGTCAAATTTGACCATGAAAACTCTAGATCTAGAGTTATCATGGTTGAATTTGATTTGAAAACCTTTGGTTTCATCACAAGGAGAGAGAAAGTGAGAAAGAGGTGTTGTTGTTGATATCGGTCTTGGTGGTGTTGTTTTTGCGGCGATGGTTAGTGGCGGCGATAGTGGTGGTCAAAAGAGGGGAAAGATCGAAGAGGAGAGAAGAAGAATATGAAAGAGAAGAAAAACGAGAGAGATCAGAGAACGAGAGGGGAGAAAGAGAGGAAAAAGAGGGAGGGGAGAGAGGATAAAGAAGAGGATCGGAAGAGGCTAGGGTTTTGGGAGATAAGTGTTTTATATATGAAAAAGGTCGAAAGTTTTTTTTTTATTTTTTTTAAGACCACCGGTTCAAACTGGTGGCATTTCCCTAATTTGGCACCAGTTTGGGTTGAACCGGTGCCAATTCTATCAGTGTAAATCCCGCCTATTTTTTTCCCTAACGGTTTTTGAAAACCGGTGGCCTTTACTCGGTGCCAAATTATTATTTTCTACTAGTGATTTATTTACATCACAATTGAATTGGGTTGATGTGAAATAAATCATATAATGAAAAATGCCAAGTTTAATTATTAGAACTATGTTATCAACAATATTAAATATTACCAATTCACATTCATTTACAAAAATAATTGTGCAGCAACAAAAATTTCTTCAAAATTGACAAAAATGGCAAACTTGATGATCTCCAAATTATTGTTACACATGCAATTCCTAGTTTAATTCGGATCATTTTGCCGGGGGTAATTCTATCTCCAATCACGCGATTATGAACCATAGAAAATGGGAATTTCAAGGGATGTGAAAAGACAATAAAAAAAAATCTTAAAAAAAATATGGAGCAAATTGTGTACACAAATCCAAAATATTAAAGATTATAAACATGTAGATTATTTTCACAAACAAATCTGGAAAAAAAATATAGAAGAAGAAATGAACATTATGAAGAACGATGGAGGAGAGAGAGGAACCCTAGAAATTGGGGATTTCATGGGTTGTGAAACGAAGATTAAAAATAAAAATCGTAAAAAAAATGAAGCAAATTTATTCCAGAAATCCAGAATATTTAAAATTTTAACCTGTAATTGTAGGAAATATGACTAATAGAAATAAAGATAATTAAATGACTTATCTGGAAAATGTCGTGGCGTGACCATAAATCACTACCCGACCCTAAAGTCAAATTTGCCCCGCATAGATACACACGGACTCATAGTAATCGACCTCCAGGGTTACATGACTCCAACTCTTCGGTGTATTACGGAGAGTTAGATTGAAAACACCTTCGAACAATGCCCAATAGAAAATGAGGTCATGAAGAATAATTGTAAGAGAGGATAAATTCCCACTTTTTTCTGTGTTTGAAAATGGACAAAAGGAGATGTTTATATAGTACTTCCTCCGTTTTCTTTTAGATGCAACACACCCTTTAGCACGGTAATTAAGAAAGGTGGGGTTTACATGATATAATAAACTTTAAAATATGATGAGTGGTTGTGTAGGAGTGTTATTTAGTGGGTCATGTGCTTTAAATAAGGGAAACAGTATAGTTTTTTCCTAAAGTAATTTTCCTTTTATAGTGTGTTGAAAATATTGTGACATTTCCTTTTTAGGGAAGTGTTGCAAGTAAAAGAAAACGGAGGAAGTATATCAGTGTGAACTGGATACAACGAATCTAGTCACGAATGAGAGTGAATAAGGTACAACGAATTTGGTCACGAATTTAGATTGAAAAAAATGGTTAACATCTAAATCCCCCAATTAAGTCCAAAACGATTGACTAATTGAGCATATTTCAAGGAACCAACTTAATTTGGGAACCAACTTAATTTGGGAACCAATTTATACAATGCAATCTTTGAAAAATGGGAATTAATTCTTTTGAAGCACAATTTATTTGAAGTTCTCTACCTAAACTCCAACAGTAATGTATTTTTATAAACAAAATTTGAAAAAAAAAATAAAGAAGAAAATAGGAACATGAAGAACAAGAAGAATGGAGGAGAGAGAAGAGAGAAAATTAGACAAAAAAAAAAAGAGGGGGGGGGGGGCTGGTCGAAATAATTAAGAGAGGAGAGAGAGGGGTGGTTGGGAGACTGGAGTCCAAGAAAATTGAAATTTGAATATGAAATTTGAGGGCTTGTTTGACATTGTTTTTTGTTTTTAATTTTCAGTTTTTTTGAAAACAAAAAACCAAAAGCAGGAAACAAGAAAAAGATGTTTTCACTTTTCCGTTGTCAGTTTTCAAAATTAGCATGATTTTAATATGTTTGACTAATTTTTTATTCATTATATGACATATATCAAACACTTTTAAAATACAAAAAACCAAAAAACTGAAAACCACAACAATGCCAAACGAACCCTGAGTTTTTTGTTTTTTTGGTTCCCAAATGAAAAGCCAATGGAAAGGCGACATGTCACTGGTGTATGTATGGCTCATATACACTCAGCGTATGTGTAGCCTTTGCGCCCAACCCCAAACTTCATGTTTTTCATTACTCGACTTAAAAAATAGTTTGTGTTTTTTTTCGTATGATTTTGCATACATTAAATGATAATTTTTATTTTTTACATGTTACTTAAAAACGATAGTCAAATTTAACACTAGTAATGTGTAATGAAAAATTCAAACATATATATTAGTTAGAAACGGAATGAATATACAATAACACTAGATGAAGTCCGTGCGACATACGGTTTGTTTAAATTTTAAAAATAATTTATATATATATATATATATATTTATATATATATATATTTATGTGCTAAAATTTGTTATATATTTAGATAAAATCCATGATATCAAAAGATAATATTTTATATTTAATTAATTTAAACTGAGAAATCTCATTCGCCAATTTTGCTTACGTGGCATTTGAATTATTTAATTCTTACAAAAATCAATAATCTCGTATTTAATTGGCTACCACTAAAATTTATTATCCTACGTGGCACGCTAAAAATTAAGTCCTGCGTGACTCTCTAAACACTCGGGAAAAATCTCCCCTTTATCTATATATATTACTCCCCCCGTCCTCGATTGATATTCACTTTTGTCATTTTTGTGACTCAAAGTGTTAGTCACATTTGCTTTTTTCAAATACAATTAATATTATTTTTTTACCACAATTCTTTAACATTTGCAAAAATATTTGTGCAAATTTAACTTTCTCATGTAAATTTTATTTTCCCATGTACTGTAAGTACTTTCTCTCTCTACTTTTTTGCATACTCAATGTAAATTTACTTTTCAATGTATTTTCTTTAATTTCCTTAATTCCCGTGATTTTTCTTCAAAAGTGACTATCAATTGGGGACGGAGGGAGTAGATATTAGATTTACTTATTTTGCAATAGTAAAAAAAGATCAATCTTACAAGTTTAAAGAAACTTGTACACCCAAAATCTAGCATTTCACCAACAAAAGCATTATTTAGACTTAGTTCCATCAGATTAGGGAGCCCTTGAAGACTGGTTAGTGGGTCTTCCTTTAGTCGCGAAGAAAACAAGTGCAATGAGGTCAAGTTATTCAGCTTAGCGATCCAGTCTGGTACCTTCTCTAATAAACCATGCAAGTAGAGACGTTCGAGTAGATCAGGTGGTGTTAAGTGATGTGTATCAAGAATCTCATCCTTGCTCACTGATCCAATTCCAAGTGATCGAAGATCTTTCATTTTTTCAATGGCGTAACATAGTTGTCTCCCATGTTCTTTTCTGAGCTTTGTGATTCTTAGAGTCCTTAAATGCCTCAAATACCCCAATCCATCCACTATACTTGCTTCATCGGCTTTTACACAGACTAATTTTGCAACTCTTCAAACTTTTCTAAAACTCCACCCTGTATCTTCACAGCATTTGCCTTTTGATTATCAGGGTTGAAAAAGGTTTCCCTAGGATAAGCAAGAAGATGACGCGGCTTGCAACACTGAGCTAGTTCTTTGGGAAGCTTAACTATTAGAGAATGCTTAACATCTAGAGTTTGCAAATTTCAAAGCTTTCCTATCGACTTTGGAAGCACTTTGATGTTTGTAAATCTCAAGCTCAAATATTGCAAGTGCTGCAAATTTCCTAGCTCTTCAGAGGCATTCTCAATTTTAGCACGACTAAGGTCTAGTACTCTTAGGAGTCTTGCTGCTCTTAGGAGCCGGTTTAAGTAACGTTCAGAAAATATTTGATCATTCCAAAGTGAAAACAGAGAGCGAATACTAGAGCTAATAAGGCCCTCCAAGATAGACTTCTTGGCAAATTTTGAATCAATACTGAATCGTCGGAAACACTTGGTTGAGGAGAAATTACTCCCCTGGGATAAATGTAGACAGAAACCCAAGTTCTTCGACTTTGGAACAATAATCATCTCCCGTAGGATGTCATGGACCTTGTAAAATATGTCTCTTAAAGTACTTTTAAAAGCCCAGGCTTTATTTTGATCAACCTCAACTAGATTCCTATTCACGAGTTCATCCAAATAATCTTCCGCTACCTCTTCAAGTGTTTTTCCTTGTTGATTTTGTATGAAACCTGTTATACTACTAAGCAATAAAACAGAAATTACTTATCTCTTGATGCGTGAACCAAAGTGACAATAGCCGCGTCGTGGAAAACCACTGACCTAAAAGACGATTCCGCGTTACCTCCCGGTGCAGTAGACTAGAAGCGGTCGCCCTCCAGGATAAGCACGGCGCCGGAATTTATGTGCACTCACAAACCCGACTGGAACTCAGAATACTTGCCCAGAAAACAGAACAGAAGAAACTCGTGTTTAGATAATTTTAGAGAGGATAGATAACTGAATGTGTATTTTTGACTGGAAAAGCAACGAGTATATATAGGCAGTAGAAGGGAGACAAGAAACGTAAAACGAGGGACGAATCTGGCTAAGAAAACGACCAGATTCATTTAACCAGTCAACAACGGAAGCAAGAAACTGACTGACTTAATTCCGTAATCCCAACAGTCAGAAAAGAATATTCACAACAGACAAAAAAGAATATTCTGTTTAATAAAGAAAAGGAAATAAAATTTCTCCAAAAAGATAACAAGGACCCACGCCCGCGCATCGCATTCCCCGAGGCCCGAGCCCGACTCAGCTCGGCGCGCGCGTGTGTGTGGAGTAACACTTAACTCCCACTCACTCAACTAAGTAGTGTTAAGGCACTACAATATAAAAACAAGGAAAAACCTTTCCCCCCAACCAATGTGGGATTTTCCCCTTTCATTTGTTTTTCTCTCTCTTGTTTTTCCTCATCCCTCTTATTTTATATCAAAAACTTCCAACAAAACCCTCCGCAATCCAAAGACGGACTAGTTTCATGCCTCTAATAGAGAAATCTTCAGGAAACATGCCAAAGTACAAAAAGCAAGGCTTGAGATAATATGGCAATTCATGATAGCTTAAAAGCAGGATTCTCTTGGTGCTCTCAAAGCAACGATTGCCTCCAAGATCAGAGCCAATGCTATTGCGCAGTTTGTTCCATTCAGACAGAGCCTTTTTCTTGGTGGACAAAAGACCTGCTACTGCTACAATTGCCAGTGGCAATCCATTGCATTTTGCTACCATGTCACGAGCCGGTTCTTCCAGATGTTGAGGACAATGTCCTTTACCAAAGATTTTATGAGTAAAGAGATCCCATGCTGCTTCTCTAGGCAAAGGTTCAAGATCATAAATATGACCCCCTCCTAATGATGCTTCCCATTCTCGGGCGATGTTGCTCTCTCGTGTCGTCACTAGTATTCTACTACCCTTATTATTAGGGGGCAGAGCAGATTTCACCAGTTTCCACAGCTCTGCGTCCCAAACATCGTCAAACATAACCATATACCTGCAAATTACAGAAGGATTGATATAAATAACTGCACCCAGGAATAAGGAATTAAGTTGCTAAAACATTAATAGTTAAACTCTTGAGAATAATGGTATTTTCATAATCTCATTTCCCCTCCATCCTCAATATATTGTGCTCAATCCTTATGTAGTTAAAACATAACAGTAAATTCTGTTTTAGTGTTATGTTTTATCTGACTAATTCAAGTAATCATTCTGAAATCAAATCAATATAATATGGGCTTTCATAAAAATTTGTAAACAATTATACTTCCAATAATCCTGTCAAATTAGAAAACATGCTTATAGAGTTTTAGATTTGTAAAAATAATCATTTCATCCCAAAACTGAAGTCAGTCATAAAAGCTACCAGAAAAATAATATAGGTAAGACCGTAAGAGTATGCAATAGGAAGGTAAAAATAATATTACGTTGTGGATATTAAGCCATCTGAAGTACCTTGTGCTCTTAAGGTGGTTCCTCAATGCACTGATAATATCTTCTACAGAAGCGTCAACTATTGGAGATGACTCCCTGTGCACTTGTTTAAATATGGTCAACAGCAAATCTCTAGATTTGTAGGATTGCGAGACTGACCCAAGCATGGACTTCGAAGGACTGATTCTCAATGAATTCTTCATACACTTTGCGGACTAGAGTTGTCTTCCCTATTCCTCCCATACCAACCACTGCAATCACAAAGCGATCTTCCAGTTCCAAATTCATTGATTGAATTAATTCTTCCTTACGATTTTCAATGGCAACAACCTCTGAGCCATCCATAAAGAGGGAGTAAACTCGAGGGTCTTGCAAATGAATCTCTTCTGCTGTTGTGCTGAATCTATATCGTTCCCTTCTGCTGTTTATCTCAATTATGCCTGTTTTTATCTCTTTTATTTTATTGGATAACTCATGCTTGGGTTTCAGCTGCAAGACACTAACAACTGCTTTACCAAGCCAGCTCCTGATTTTGCTTATCATCCAGATTACTTGGTGATAGGAATGTTGTGGTGATTGTTTCTGCTGCTGCTTGAGTAGAAGGAATTCATCTATGACATCCTCGATATCATAAGCAATTGTTTGCACTTGGATTAGCCATTCATTGATGGTATCATCTTCTTCTGCTTTCTTCTCAGCGTTTCTGAGGACTGCTTTGATGGTTCGTAGTTCCATTTCCAAGTCTCTAATGTCTTTCGGAAGGCTGCCTAGCAACCCTGCTTCGGCTGCTAACAATGCTGCTAGCTTCTCCATTGCAAGGCTCACCATACTCTCAGCCATATTTCCGGTAAAGTTTTATAAACCAAACAAATTGGAACAACCCTGCTTATTAAAACGCTCATAAAAAAAAAAAAAAAAAAATTAGGCCCCGTTCACTTCACCTTATTATTGTTGAATTGAAATTATTTTTATTAAAACAAAATTATATTTGCTGAACTTAAATTATTTGTACTGAACTTAAATTAATTTTACTGAAATGAAATTATTTTTATGATTTTTTATTATAATTATTCTTTAAGATAACTGAATTTAAATGAACTGAACTTATTTTTACTTAATATTATTTTTTTAAAGGTGAAGTGAACAGGGCCTTTCTTTCTACACAACAAAAAATGCTCGCTCGTCATTTTTTTTATCAACATATCTAATTAATTTCCCGTTCAGTTCACCTTTAAAATGAATAATATTTAATAAAAATAAGGGTCAGTTCATTAAAATATCAGTAACTTCAAAGAAAAAAAATATAATAAAGAATCATTAATAATGTATCAATTCAGCAAAAATAATTTTAAATCAGGAAAATTAATTTCAGCTCATCAAAAATAAATTTAGTAATAATAACTTTAATTTAGTGAAAATAAGTTCATTTCAGTAAAAATTAGTAACTTCAAATAAGAAATATAATAAAGAATCAGTAAAAAAAAAAAAAAAAATCAGTTCAGCAAACATAACGTGAAGTGAGCTGAACCTGGCCTTCGATCACTTACACATCATAATATACTCACATCAGTTCATTTACTACCTCTGTTTTTTATTAGTTACAACAAAGAAATTTTTTACTCGTATATCTCATAAATTAAATAACATCACTTTGTTGCTCCTAAGCTAATAAGAAATGACAGAGTAGTAATTTCTACTGTAATAAATTTTGTGCACAACCTAGTGATGCACTTCTTTTTTTTTTTTTTTTTTTAATAGATACAAATGAAATATTATATTAAAGTCAATTAAACTACCTAAAACCATGTTGATGCCCGACTGCCCGAGCATTTAAAGGTTTCTTAGTTGGTTCATTCTAGCTTGATAGGCTTTAATGTTTCTTTACTTTAAGTAGTAGGATTTTGTTTACAATGTAAGGGTTTATTTTTTACTAAAAAGGGTTTTCTTGTTTTAATCACACCTTAGGATATTAATTTCTGTTAGTTCATTAGGTTTCATTAATTAATTAGTCTTGTGTTGATTTTAATTGAATGCAGAGTAGTTTTTAAATCTATTTTTAGTTGAGTATTCAGTTTGATGTAGTTGAAATTCAAGTTATAATTAGGCCTTATTTTCCTCACCTTAGAAAAATAATATTCGGCAAAAATTATTTTAGTTTAATAAAAATAACTTACTCCCTTTGTTTTATAATATTAGTCACATATGAAATCCATCACATAAAATAAGAACAGGGCTGTATCTGGGCCAGGCAGCTGCCCGGCCCCAAAATAGGAAGCTCAAAGTGTATTGTACAACTTGAATGCATAATTAACGTTAAAAATCCTCTTCTAATGTTTGGAAAGTTAAAAATCAACTCCTTCAATCAATCTTGGAAATTTGAATTAATTAAACTCAATCATTTACTCCTCTAAAAATCATCACCTTCCTTAATTAATGTATATTTTACGGAGAAATTTTCAACATCTATTCCAATTTATTCTCTAAATAAATTCCAAACTAGCCATAAGAATTTCACATAAACGTTTTGAATTTTGAAATTTTCATCATACATACACTCAGGTGTACCATTCTCATAGTACACCCGGTAAAATACAAGAGTTTTATAAACGCGTAAACAACATTGTGTGCAATTACGAAGTACACAAGTAAAAAAAAAAAAAATCAAAACGATTATTTCCTTGATTTATGGGATTGATTATTTATTCATATTCTTTGATTTATGAAATTGATTTATTATTTACATTTTATATTACTTTTGGCAAACAAAATTTCTTTCTTTTTTTTTTTTTTGTTAAGAGAGAGAAATTGAGATTTTATAGAGAGAAACCATGATAAATTTTAGATTTCGAAGTGATTTAATGTTATTATGGAGTTGATTTTATCATCCCGATGAATCTTTTAATTGGAAGATGTAATTGGCAAATTCGTTGTTGAAAAAAGGTTTTTTTTTAAAAAAAAAAAAAAATTATCAATGTTTTGGTATTATTTTCTAAGGTTGAAGATGATGTTCTTCATTTTATGATTAATGTTCTTTTATAATTTTTAAAATGGAATGAAATATGTTTTTTTTTTTTAGTCTAATGAACATGTTCTTTGAGTTTAAACTATATGCTCTTTATATTAACGACAATGTTCTTTAAGGTATACTTCGTATAAATTAAGCATGTTCTTTGGGTATTACCAATACAAATTATGTTCTTTTTACTTGAATAATATGCTTTTAAATTTTGAATTTTTGAAATTTAAAAATGAAATTAAAATTTGAATTATATTTGGGTGAAATTAATTCTAGATAGATAAATTCTTGATATCTGAAGATTTTGAATGATTTGACATTAAATTTTTGGTAAGACTCAATTAGTATTTATCTTTTATTTTTTTTTAGAAACCCTTTCTAAGAAATTATTGAGTTCTTTATATTTCAGTCTTGTGTTCTTTTATAAATTCATGATGCTCTTTACAATTATATGCTATGTTCATTTCACTTTAATCCGGGTGTACCATGTGCATGGTACACCCGGGTGTACGAATCACCAATTGCAGTGAATATTTCACTGTTCTTCACATTTTATTTCTCATTTGTTTTTTTTCCCGTTTTTCACTCCTTATTATCTACTTTGTTTCTAATTTTTGCTCACCCAATTTGTGGTATTGCTTTAGGTTTTGAGAGCATGTTCTGTACATCAGGTTATTTGCTCATTGATTTTTTTCTCATTTAATAAATGAGCAAAATTTTTTTGTTCATCTATTAAATGAGAAAAAAAAAGAGAGCAAATTACCCGGGTATATGGCGCATCCAGTTGTATAATGTAACAAATTATATTAGGTTTTAGATTTTAATTATTGTTTTTTCAAAACTTGAAGATAATTGAAATATACAATTGTCAAATTTATTCAATTATTTATATTTAGTAGTATTAGGAATAAAGAGTGTTGCGTAAAAGTATATTTTTGCATACCCAAATTACTTATCTAATAAATACTGTATAAGTGTTAGGGCCCAAATTTTAGGTTCGCTCGTAAGCCACAAAATTCTTAGAAACGGGCCTGAATAAGAAAAGAATAATATTTAGAATTTAACGTTAAAATACAAAATAATTCATAATTAGTTTACCTTATTTATGTTTTTTGATTTTTTTTTGGAAATCATAAGTCATAATGTATAATTAAAGGTAAGATTTCCTTACTTAGTACTTGTCATCAATTTACAATTAATTAATTCCAAAAAAAAAAAATTAAGTTACAAATGGAACATATTCAATGTGGATAGGTGTTTTTGAAAAGCCAAAAATAGTATATGAGATTAATATTATGAAACGGATAGAATAATAAATATAATAGAAAATCAATAAAAATAATTTAAATTTAGTAAAATTCCAGTCCAACAAAAGTAAGGTGAAAAGAACGGGTTCTTAATTTTCCTAAACTTATTAGAATTCTATCTACTACGTATTTATTTATTTCCTTATAAAAGTTTATCAATAGGCCACGAAAATACAAAAATATAAAAGTTTATCAGTTTATCCTCAAACATATATTCACAAAGGTTTGAGTTTAATTCCTTTATGATTCGGATTAAAATCCGCATCACATGCATGCACTACTCAAAATTTAACACTTTTTTTTAAAAAAAATGGAAAAAATAGTTGGTGAAGGTATATACTACTCCCTCGGTGTTTTTTTTAAGTGTTACAATTTGACCGGTACATAATTTAAGACAATTTAATTGACTTAAATAAAATAAGAGGTAAGTGGGATAGTTGGATTATTAAAAAATTATAAGGAAAAAATAGTGGGATTAGTATTTTATTGAAAAGTAATGAATGTGAGAGGAAAGATACAACAAACAAAATAGTAGTGGGTTTGGGTGGATTTGGGTGGAGACCATAAGAGGAGAGAAATATAACAGTTTAATGTAGCTTTTTTGTCAAAATAGGAAGTGTAACACTTATTAAAACACGGCCGAATGTGTTAAGTGTAACATTTAAAAAAACACGGAGGGAGTACCTATTACCTCCGTTTCTTTTTAATTGACACGTATTTCGTTTTAGGATTTTTTTTTTTTTTTTTTAGTTGACACGTTTTCTTTTGGGTAACTTTTTTACTTTGCATTTACAAGCTACCCCACTTGTTTTTTTATTCTCTCTCACTCTCTCCCTTTTCCTTAATATATGTGTCTAAATCAAACGTGTCAACTAAATATAAACGGAGGAAGTATATAGTCAGTAGAAAAAAAATAAATAATAAAATATTTGACAAATTCTCATAAATAACATTTTCCTACTTTTTATACTCCCCCGTACTAATGTACCATAATACTTAATACGTTGACATGGATACGTAGTTTAAGAAAATTACAATTGGGTCTATTTAAAATATTTGTTTATTATAAAAAATTCTCTTTTGTATTTTTATATTACAAGAAACAATAAGTGTTGAGGGTAAAAATACCTCGTATACGTGGACCAATCCCATAGTGACACGTGGCCCAGTTATAGGGTGACACATGTCACTACGGGAAGATGCCACGCAATTCAGAGCACTTAGGGTTTTAGGCCAATCTCGTAGCGACACGTGGCTCAGTCAGAGGGTGACACGTGTCGTCACGAGAAGATGCCACGTGTTTAGGGCATGTGTTCCCTTTCTAATTAGCACGCCAAAAAGCCCTAACAACGTCAGGGCCCAAATCCCGAGGGGTATCAATGAAAGCCGCAAAACGGCGCCCCCCCCCCCCCCCCCCAAAGTAGCACGTGGCATCATCTAATTGCGCAGCCAATCACGTCACGTAAATCTAGGGTACAAACCTTAGAAAGGAGCACGAGTCCCACCCCTATAAATACCCCAATCATTTATGATGGGAGGGGTGGATTAAGACATTTACAAACAACAGAGCATTAAATAGCTCCAATTTCTCTCTACTTTCTCTCTCTAGCCTTTTTCGTTCTGATCACTGACTTGATCGTCGGAGGCGAATATTCCGTTGATCGTAATATTCGTTGTTTTGCAGGTTGGACCATCTCGTTGCCAGAAGAGCGTGACCGGTATCCCAGGAAATCCAAAAAACCCCCGAAACATTTGGCGCCGTCTGTGGGGATACTCGTACGTTATGGCGATAGACGATCAGACACCTAATCCAGGCGAGGACGGACATGTAGAGCATTTAATCCCTACAATCCGTACTAGCGATCCTCTAATAGCCACATTTCAAGAAGCTGATGACCCTCCTGTTACCGCAGCCTCTCTTAAGGCCGCGCTTAACAAACTCAGAAAAGAGATTGAAAACAATGGAGCCTCTACCTCTAGGCAGCCGCCCAGGAGAGAGGAACAGAGGGCTCCAAAGAAGACACACAGCAAAGCAGTCCACGCAACGGACGCTGGAAACACTCCCTTCCGAAGGCCGACTGGAAGGTCCCCGAGGGTACCACGGACAAATTTCTCTGATTTGCTGGCGAAAACACAGTCGGCTGGGGGGAGGGGTAGGCAGCCTCGAAGAGAGGAGCCTGAGCCGTCCA
Source organism: Chenopodium album (assembly GCF_948465745.1). Classification (NCBI taxonomy): domain Eukaryota; kingdom Viridiplantae; phylum Streptophyta; class Magnoliopsida; order Caryophyllales; family Amaranthaceae; genus Chenopodium; species Chenopodium album. Next base: position 67,898,455 of record NC_137837.1, on the reverse strand, counting down.
GACGATGGAAGGACGCAAGAGATTAGCTTCGGCATAAGCAGCGGGAGCGCGCCGCCTACTCGGACACGGCCTCAACCCCAACTATGCCGGATGATTTTTCACATCATTCTCTTTCCCAACATACCAACACGGCTATCTCCAGTGGAAGTCAGGTGGTCCGCACCCCAACTCCTATTCCAGTCTTCCACACTCTAACTCTTATTCCAGCCCAATCACTGCAATATCAACCTCCTCAGGGGTTCAACGGCTTGATGCAGCCGAACCCCCAGGCATACAGACAATATGGGCCATACGGACAGGCTCCTTACCAGGCTGGACCGTCCGTGCAACCACAACCCATCGATTGGCAGATGCGCCTACTTACTCTTGGAGATAAGCCGCCCCCGTTTTCGCAAGATATTTTAAATGCCCCTCAGCCGCCAAAGGTGAAGAGTGTACTTGTGGGAGCCTATGATGGCACGGGCAACCCAGAAGAACACATCACCTCGTACAGAAACCTGATGTACTTGCAAAGCATAGACGACGCTACTTGGTGCAAATGTTTTTCGGCTACTCTGAAAGGTGTGGCGCAGGATTGGTTCAACAGTTTGCCGCCCGGATGTATCAATTGTTTTACTACTCTTAGTTTGCTGTTTGTGGGAAATTTTTCATACAACATACCGCCTCGAAAGACTAGCCTTAACTTGGCGACAATCGTCCAAGGAAAGAATGAGGGCCTATGCTCGTACGTCCAACGATTTAACCAAGAAAAAGCCCAAATTCATAATCTGTCGGACGAAATGGCTTACTCTGAATTTCTCCGGGGATTAAGGCACAATGGTTTTAAATTTGACCTGGTAAGGAAAAAGACTCGGACATACGCAGGTGTCTTGCGGGAAGCCGAAGCTTATATTGAGGCGGCGGACTTTTGTTCGCTCACGAAATCAGAAGCGCCGGCCAAGGGGGCTGAGAAAAAACCTTCTCAACAAGAATCGGTCGACCAAAAGAAGGAAGGAAAAAAGAGAAAGGAAGTTTGGGTGGCTGATGCCCAGCCACAGAAGTCCAAGAAGGTCAAGGCGTACGAGCCTCAGTACGAATTCAATAAGGATTGTTATTCTATCTTGATGGAAATCAAGGATAGGTTTGAGTTTGAGAAGCCACAGCCGCTGAGAGGCCCAGCTCAGTATAGGAACAAGAACAAGTACTGTCATTATCACAAGGACGTGGGACATGACACAAATGATTGTGTTAACTTGAAGAGATTGCTAGATAAGCTAGCCGAGAAGGGCATGCTGAATTCGTATGTGATGAAGTCCAAATTCACTTACACGCGGACAAATAACACGTCCGAGCAAAGACAGAAGAATGATAAGAATAAAGATAAGGAAGATGATGGGAACAACACTGATTCAGGCTTTGTGGCCGTGATATTAGGAGGATTTGCCTCAGGCGGCCCCACTATGAAGGGGATCAAGCAGGACGCCCGGAACTTGGGAAAGGTGATACAAATGGACTCAGTGAAGGCCAAACCCTTCCCCGAAGTAATCATCAGTGAGGCCGATCGGGGGGAGGTCAAAGCCTTACACAATGATCCCATGGTATTCATTATGAAGATAGCCAATTTGAAGGTCGGATGAATATTGATCGACACGGGTAGCGCGGCTGATATCATCAGCCTGGCCGCCTTGAAGAATCTAAGCTTTCCAGAGGATGCTCTCCAAGACGTCACTCACCCGTTGGTCGGATTTGGGGGAAATGTCATCCACCCGGTGGGGCGGATAGACTTACCTGTCCGATTTGGGCAAAAGGGGAAGGAAGGGATATGGTAATCCGCTTCTTGGTTGTGAAAGAACTGACTGGATATAATGTCATACTCGGCCGTCCTACACTGAATGCAACAAAAGCAGTCATTGTGCCTCACCTAATGCTGCTAAAGTTTGAGAGGACGGACGGGAAAATAGGTACAATCCAAGGAAGTCAGAAGATGGCAAAGGAATGTAATCAGTTGGCGGTTAAGCCTACAGCGCGCGGACCAAAATCATCCAAGCCAAAAGAAGAAGGAACCTCACTCCCAACACACCAGGTCGGCCAGAAGCGTAAGGCGGCCAAGATAGAGCAAGCATAGCAGCTAATGGCTGTCGGTCGGCCAGAAGAGTTACGACCCCAGCCGGCCGGCAACCACCAAGATATAGTGCTTGACCCCGACCAACCAGGTCGGACGGTTAGTATGGGCACTATAGCTTTGGGAGTGCTTGGGGATGGGTTAATTCAATTGTTGAGAGAGTTCAAAGATGTATTTGCATTTGATGTTGGCGAGATGCCAGGTATAAGCCCTGACCTGGCCGTGCATAAGTTGGCTGTAAACCCGACCATTAAACCTGTCCGCTAGAAGAAAAGGAATCATGAAGAAGAGAGGAATCAGGCGGCCGCAGCAGAAGTCAAAAAGCTTCTGGACGCCGGTTTCATTCGGCAATGTTATTACCCAGAATGGGTGGCCAATGTGGTCCTTGTGAAGAAGCCGAATGGAACTTAGAGAATGTGTGTGGATTACACCGATCTGAACAAGGCATGCCCTAAGGATAGCTTTCCCTTGCCCAAAATCGACCGCCTGGTTGATTCGACGGTCGGGCATTCCCTGATGAGTTTTATGGACGCATACTCCGGATTCCATCAAATTCCATTATGGGAAGAAGATCAAGAGAAAACAGCGTTCGTAACTGAGCAGGGGTTGTATTGTTACAAATTTATGCCATTCGGCCTTAAGAATGCCCCAGCTACCTTTCAACGACTTGTTAATACAGTCTTCAGAGATCAGCTCGGCCGGAATATGGAGGCGTACATTGATGACATGATTGTCAAGTCAAAAGAACCGACCGACCATTTGAAGGACCTACGAGAAACTTTCACCGAACTCAGGCAGCATAAGATGATGTTAAATCCAAAGAAATGTGTCTTTGGTGTTGATTCCGGTAAATTTCTCGAATTTTTAATTGATCAGCGTGGAATAGAGGCCAACCCTGAAAAAATCCAAGCCGTCATGGACATGAAGTCACCAAGGACAATTAAAGAAGTCCAAAGATTGACCGGCTGTTTAGCAGCACTCGGTAGATTTCTTTCAAGATCAGGGGACAAGTGCCGCTATTTCTTTCAAACCATAAAAAAGAAAGCCATGTTTGAGTGGACAGAGGAGGCCGAGGAAGCATTCGTACAGCTAAAAGGCCATCTACATACATTGCCTCGGCTTGTCAGTCCACTTAAGAGTGAGAAGCTATTTATCTATCTTGCCATCTCTGAACACTCCCTAAGCGCCGTCCTACTTGCTGAACGGGACGGCCACCAGATCCCTGTCTACTTTATTAGCCACGTACTTCATAACGCCGAGCTAAGGTACCCCCCTATTGAAAAATTTAGCTTGGCATTATACATGGCATCGAAAAAGTTGTGGCCATACTTCTTAGCACATTCAATTGTGGTCTACACAGACCAACCTCTAAAGAAGTCATTTACAACTCTAGAGGCAAGCGGCCGTATGCTTAAATGGGCCTTGGAAATGAGAGGCTTTGACATTGCATTTGAGCCAAGAAAAGCAATTAAGGGGAAAGCCTTTGCTGATTTTTTAGCTGAAATGACTCGGCCAGATCTTCAGACGGCCGGAGACCAGATCTGGAAAGTGTTCGTGGATGGTAGTGCGACAGCTACTGGTTGCGGTGCAGGTGTCATATGTCAGTCTCCTGAGGGAGATAAGTTTGAGTACGCTCTGAGATTCCAGTTTCAAGCCTCTAATAATGAGGCCGAGTACGAAGCCCTCTAGCTTGGCCGGCCTTAGAATGTGTAAAGGCGGCAGGAGCGACAAAAATTGATGTATGCTCGGACTCCCTACTTGTAGTCGGCCAGGTGAATGGAGACTTCGAGGCGAGGGAGCCGGCTATGATAAAATACTTGAAGATTGTAAAAGAGGAGGCTAAGAGCCTAGATCATTTTACTCTACAGCAGGTTCCTCGTTCGTCCAATCATTAGGCGGACGCCCTCTCTAAGTTAGCATCCTCAGCATCATGTGATACTCCCAGGTCGGTATTTTGGGAAGTAAAAGAAAAGAGGAGTATTGATGCTGAGCCAGTACATATCATTGATAGAAGCTCCACTTGGATGGACGGGATCATATCTTACCTAAAGGACGGATTACTCCCGGCCGATTTTAAAGAGAGCTGGCTGATGAAAAAGAGAGCGGCCTGGTTTGAAATTAAGCAAGGAGAGTTGTTTAAAAAGGCATTTGTGAAGCCGTACCTGAAATTTATCACTCCTGAGAGAGGGCATGATGTCTTGGACGATCTTCACCAGGGGCAGTACGGCTCTCACATTGGAGGACGAGCTTTGGCTGAAAAGGCTGCTCGTCTGGGTTACTACTGGCCGAGCTAAAAGTCGGACGCCATGGAAATGGTAAAGAAGTGTGACAAGTGCCAGAGGTTTGCAACCTTGATCCATCGACCCGCCAACAGTCTTTTGGCCATCAGTAGTCCGCTCCCCTTTGCCAAATGGGGGATGGACATATTAGGACCGTACACACCAGCGTCCGGCCAAAGGCGGTATGTGTTTGTAGCAGTAGACTACTTCACAAAGTGGGTAGAGGCCGAGGCTGTCCGGGGCATCAAGTGGACGGATGTTTCAGCTTTCATATGGAAGAGTATCATTACACGCTTTGGCGTTCCTCAGTCTATGGTGTTCGACAATGGACCCCAGTTCGAAACGCCTCAACTCAAAGAATGGTTGGAGGACCAAGGCATAGCTCATTGCTTTGCTTCAGTCGGCCGACCACAAGCCAATAGTCAGGTAGAGGCATACAATAAGTTGATCTCCAATGGAATTAAGCGCAAGCTTGAAAGGGCAGGCGGCTTATGGGCTGATGAGTTGGTCAATGTGCTATGGTCCATACGAACCACGGCCAAGAGTTCCACAGGAGAAACCCCAGTCTTCTTGGTCTATGGTGCCGAGGCTGTCCTCCCAATTGAAATGTATGAGCCCACCCTTAGGGTGATGCTATATGATGAAGCGGCTAATTGGGAAGCCATGAAGACCGCCCTAGACTTCCTTCCTGAAGCTAGGGGCAACGCGGCGCTTAAACACGAAATATATCGTCTACGGATGACAAGGGCATACAATCGCTGAGTGTCAAAGCGGCCGATAAAATTGGGAGATCTGGTCCTAAGGAAGATGGAGGCTGTGGGACGAGCAAATGAGGATGGGAAGCTTACCCCAAATTGGGAAGGGCCGTATCGAGTCAGGGAAGAGGTCCGAGATGGGACTTACCGTCTTGAAGCCCTGAACGGCCGACCCATTCCGCGTACATGGAACACTGACAATTTGAAGAGATATTATGTTTAATTTTTAGTACTTAGCCAAAAGTTGTGTATACAGTTAGGTCTGTTGACCGAGCAATGTAAGCCGTACGGCCACAACAATGTCATTTTGACAAATTAATTAAAAATCAAACATTGTTATATTATTTTCCATTTAATTTATGCTTATTTGCACGGTCATAACCTATACAGATATGCCGCGTGAAATTTGCGAGTAGGTTGCTTGCAACACAGCAACTCGGTTGCAGAACAAAAGTAAATTAAATAAAATAAAAACGGGCAACTTGACCCCGAGTCATATGTATACGTCCGCCCCTAACTAAGGCGGACGAAAAAGGTAAGGTACCCTGTGAAACCTATTTAATGGGGCAAGGGCATACCTAGGCATTCCAGCCCAGCCAAACTTAAAAATTTTAAGTTGAGATCATACTTGAAATTTTCTGAGAGCGTCCGAACGATAGTTTCAACGGACAAACTCACATAAAGTCAATTGAACGGCCAAACAATGTGTTGATTCGGCGTACCACCTAGTCCAAGGGCAATCATTACTATGATTTGATTAACTTGTTAGAAGTCATACCACCTAAGGTATAAATTCTACCAAGTCAATCAAACCACCCAAAATATGGACTAGGCTAACGCCGAATAAAGGGGCATACCCCCTGTAGGGAATAATTTCAAGTCTTTAAAATCCCACTAGCTTGAACCCCACTGTGATCATACACTAAAGTACGGTGGCGTCCAAAAGGGAAGAAGATAGAGCAAAAGAGTCGCCAACAAGTTTTTAAGGAACTTGTAAACCATTCACAAGGTGAAGGTTACACCCCTTAACGATCCAAGAGATCGTCAACTCCATAAGGTCTAGAACCAAATAAGGGTCCGGGGAAGAAGGTACAAATCCAACCTAAAAGAGATTGAACCTGCCCTAATAATAGGCCTCTACTTTATTCTGCTCGTATTCATGTGCGCTTTCTGATTAACATACAATCAATAGGATTAACCCTAAACCTGTTTAATCTATGTTGGTTGAATTTAATGCACAAATAAACTATTATTGGCGATCACTTGAATTATAATCATAATTAACCTAACAAGATTATTAATTATCTTATTAAGCGCGATTACAAGTACCAATTCCCTTTAACATGCAATAAAAGGTGATCAAGCAATAACAATATAAATAATATGCATATCAAGCAACATAATAAATAATAAACATCATTAATAATAATAACATTAATTATAATCAATAACCATCATAATCATGATCATGTTAAAGCATAGCAAGATCCTAGGCATGATACTAACAAGATTAATAACAAACCCTAGCATGTCACTAAACAATAAAAATCAAATCTTTAGCCCTAACATGATACTAACAATGAATTAATATTAGGAAGAATATAGGAAGCATCGTACTTTTAATCATACTTGATATTAAAGTTACCCTAGACATGATACTAGGAATCAAAATAACAATCTAAGCATGATTTCTACATCATAATATCAATTAAACCATTAAAGTACTTACTTGGATGCCTCGTACCTCTTTCTAATAACAAAATACACACGTTAGTAACTTCAAGGAAAATAATAATCAAAACAATTAAATTAAATAATTGAAAGAGAGATTTGGGACCAAACCCTCAGAAATTAAAACCTTTCACGTCTAGGACGAAGGCAACTTCGAATATAGCTAGGTGTATCAAGATCTTGTGAATGCGGAATTTTGTATTAAAAAGAAAGAAAGAATATTAGAAGGAATTCTAAAGAATTAATATATTGAAAATTGATGAATGAGATGACTGATTGAATGAAAAGAATTGTTGAATGGTAATTCTTGGTGAAGAGAATTGATGAATGATTTGTGAATGAAGAGAGTTGATGAATGAAGAAGAGGATCGATGATTCTTGGTGAATGAAAACGGAGTTTTCGATACGATATTTATAGAGAAAATCATCCAAAAAAGATAATTTAACAAAATAGAGTCTGAAGATAAAAAAACCACATTGGCGCCAGCCCTGGCTAATTGGCGCCAGGACCAGTGGCTAGCGCCTAGCGCCAATCCTGGTTCCAGGCGCCAAGGCCTGGGGTTGGACGCCAAACTGAATTTTAACACGTTTTCGAAAATCTGATAAATTTCCCGTACTGGAAGATAAAATAAAATAATTCCAATCGAAAATGCTATTTGATCTTGATTAAAACTCTGAAGAGTCCTAATTGAATCAGGAATGATAAAGACCTTCTAGAATGTTCTAGAAGACTAAAACCATTCCTAATTGTATTAGGAATGATAAATTATATTAGGCCCTCCCCTAGATCATTAGGCCGTACTTAAAGCTCAAACCGGGCCCAGTTTAGTAAATTGGCCATAACTTCCTCAATATTCATCGATTTGGGCTTATAATATATCGTTGGAAAGGTCTTTGCAAGCCCCATCCAACTACAACACTATTGGACCCATATCATTGACCAACCAAACTGGATTGGCTGTTTTCTTAAAATAAAGTTTTCAAAAACAGGGAGAAGCGAAAAGAATTAAAACTTTCCGCAACACTAAACCTTTCCACACTTTCGTTTCATTCGATTATGATTCGACGTGAAAGGCACTCATCACCGGGTTTAGTTTTGGGGAGACACAAATGGGTGTCTACAGAAGCCCCCACTTTGACTGAGTTTAGAGAAACGCAAGTTTCGAAAACGAAAGTCAAAGTAACGATAGGGACGGAGAATGATTCAGAACGTTCTTCGATCCTAAATCATTCTTGTAACGCCGATACCTGCAAAACTAGCGTTAGTTAAACAGATAAAAGAGTTAAGAAACGCGTATCTTGCACCGTCGAGCACACGTCTCTGAAAGTAACCGATTGTTTGCTGCTGCTGTTTTGATGACCTCCTACAAGCTAGAGAATACCATCCCGCTTGAAAACCGCTACGCCTCGTAACTGCTTCCAAATTAGAAGATTGCTTCGCCTGAAACTATCCTTCCCGCTGTGATAATATTCCACGTCCAAGGGAATACTATCGAAGATTATTTCTCTCGAAACAATCCTCATCCGCATTGATTGTTGTTTCGATGTTCACTCGTCTCTGAACAAAGAGCTTCTTTTTGATATGTTCACGCGTCTCTGAACAAAGAGCTTCTTTTTTATATGTTCACGCGTCTCTGAACGAAGAGCTTGATAATAGGATGCCCACGCGTCTCTGAGCAAAAGAGCTTGAATGAAATGTCCACGCGTCTCTGAACAAAAGAGCTTGAAAACAGGGAATGTCCACGCGTCTCTGAACAAAAGAGCTTGAAAAGGATTGTCCACGCGTTTCTGAACAAAAGAGCTTGATTGATATGCCCACGCGTCTCTGGAGCAAAAGAGCTTTTGATGGAAATGTTCACGCGTCTCTGAATAATAGAGCTTCAGTGCTTGAATGTTTGTTGCAATAATGTCTTGAAGAAACATTTCCGAAGACCAACGTTTGTCGATCTCTAAAGCTCGCCTGAACTTTATTCCGCTAAAACCAGTATGTCGGTGTCTCCGTGATTAGGCGCTTTAAGCTAAGTGAGACGATCTTTCATCAGGTCGATCACTTATTGCAATTGTAATCAAACTGACTACTTAATCATGTCAAATTGCTTGTAGGGGCTAACTGGCGTACCAAGGAACCCGAAATTACTGTATGAAGTCAAAGTCACCTTTCTGAGAGGCTTCGAGCTCTGTCGTTGCTGAAATATTTCTGAGTAGGATCTTCCCTGTTCTGCTGCACCTGTATTTTTTTTTTACTATAGAACTTTGCCAATTTCTTTAATTATCTTAGGGTTGACCTAAGGCTTAATGTTTCTTGACTCATCGACTTGACACGACCCAAGGTATAAACTTGACTCGATATGTTTGACTAACTCGAGGTTGACTCGACTCAAAGTGTAATGACACATGTGACTCAATGTGTACATGACTCGTGTGTGCATTGTAATGTGATCGTACGACTCGAAAAATGCATAAAAGCAAAAATTTTCCGTCAATTTTGTGGAGGGTACCGACTTTCTCCCGAAAAAGAAAGACGTGAAAAAGAAAATCAAAAGTTTGAAGATGCATGTTGAATGAGCTTAGTCAAATGTCATTCGATACTATCTCTCAAGGTGCAAGGATTAATTCATCCTAGGCTATCTCAACTGTTGACTCCATGATGAAAGTATTTGGGTAACTTAGGCACGGAGGCTAAGCACTTCATACTTCGTGATGCAATGACAATTATGAGTGATTTTGACGAAGCATGCTTCAGCGTTAAGATTTCATGACAAAGGGTTCCTAAGGGAAATATATTTGGTCATGTATCTGTGCAGTGTGTGAAAGTGACACTAAAGCTAGGCCGCAGGAGCTAAGTGTGTGGGAAAATATTATTGTAAAGAGTCAAATGGTGGTGACTCTTAGGCTAGGTAAGCTAATGATGTAGGGATCAAGCCCCCAAGTCTAGCTCTAAGTGAAAAGGGATGAGCATAGGAAATCCCTTGATATGATCATGGTGTAAGTGTGTGAATGTGAATATGAATGCATGTTTATTACGGCCGCACCTCGATGTGAGGTTGCCTACGTATCCGTTAGGAATCAGGCCGAACGTAGCTCTAGCCAAACCTCGCACAAGTGTGTATACCTCAAAAAGGTCTTTTTAAGGGTTGTAACGTGGTTAGGCTAAAGGTTTAAAGAAGAAGGGGATAAAGGCTCAAGACCCTAGATAAGCCCCCAAGGTGTGCAACCTTGCTTTTGAATATTTGTATTTTCATGCTTGAGGTTTTCTACTCTTTTTTTTAGCTCTTTCTTTTGCTTTAGCATTTATTTTATTTTTATAAGTGTGGGCAATCCCGATCATGCGGTCTATCACTCACTTGGCATTCATGTTTCTCAGGCACGGTACCGAGCATTCGATAAGAGACGCAATCTGAGACGTATTCTTATCGAAGATATTTTCACATCAAAGACATTGGAACACTTACCCTTTTGTACACTTGTTTTTATTTTTTTTCTTTTGCTTATTTTTGCTATTTTGATTTTCTGAAATCACTCAAGCTTTGTTCTTTAAAAATTGCATAAGTTGCACACCATCCCATCCCAAGGTTAGATAGATGTAGGTTGAAAAAAGAAAGGTCTATCGTTAGACGAGGCTCAAAGTGGTTTATGAAGAAAGGATTTGTAAATTAGAAAGGTGAAAGGAGATATGATGTGGCTACAAGGGGTGCCTCAAATCATTAGTATACCTTGTGCTTAATTCGACATGGATTTTTTTTTTGATTTTTTTTAATTTTTTTTTTTTTAAATACAATATAATGAAATGATCATATGTAAGGAAATAAATGCTCATTTTATTTAAAAAGGGAAAAGAAAAGAAAAACTACAAAAATAATCTAAAGGAAAAGAAAAGGTGTCTATGCTAGACTTATTGGGGAAAGGAAAAAATGAAAAAGAAATAGAAAAAGAGGTCATGAAATCTTGTCATTGAAGCTCGCCTCTTGTCTTGTGTTGCTTCCCTTATCATCACTCGCTCTTCTTGTTAACTGGAGGTATGGGAAGCTTGTTGTTATCAATCAAATGCTGGATGGCCTCCTTTAGCTTCCAACAACTCTCAGTAGTATGACCCCTACCTTGGTGGTACTTGCAGTGTTCGTCTGGATTCCAACTAGGCGATCTTTTCTTAAGTGGGGGATCTTTAGTAGGTCCAATGGGAGTAATGATTCCCTTGGCATGGAGTCGATTGAAAGCATCATCGTAGCTAGTTCCAATAGGGGTAAATTCCCTTTTCGGTTGCTTTCGATTACCCATGGCTAGGATCTCACGAAGGTCGAAAGTACCAGCACTATTACTAGAGTAGGTGTTTTCGGAAGAAGAAGGATAGTCGTTCTTCTTCTCTTTACAGCCACTGTTACCATTGTTACTGATCTTGGCCTTCTTGTCGCGCGGAGGAACATGACGGAGATTTGAATCAATGAAGTCTTGAACACGATCCTTGAGGGTGAGACACTTTTCAGTAGTGTGACCGCGACCTTTATGGTATTGACAATAGGAATTTGGATCCCAATTAGGAGAACGTTTTTCAGATGGAGGGTCTTGACTGGGACCAATGGAGTGAATGAGACCTTGATCGTGAAGACAGTCAAAAGCTTCATTGTAAGTCATTCCTATTGGTGTGTATTCTACAATGGTCCCTTTTTCCTGTGGCTTAGGAGCATTGAGTTCTTCATTAAACTCTTGGCGAGAATTTTGTTCGATGGCCATCACCCGATTTGCTAATCCTTCTACCACATTCAAAAGCATGGCAATGACGTCTTGCAGTTTTCGAATTTCCTCTTTTAGACTTGACGAGTCTTCTAAGAAAGGACTTTCATCCTCCTCAATTATGGCCACTTCATCGAGAGAGGTCATATAAGCTGTCTCGATCATAGGCTCTCCTACAGGTGTGATAAGAAGTGATGGATCAAAGGATGCTTGGTCATCTTCGATGGCTAGAATCTCAGAAGTTTCATTGTCATCGATCAGATCTTGAATAGCTTCTTTGAGTTTCCAACACTCTTCAGTGTCGTGACCCTTTCCTTGATGATATTTGCAGTGCTTATTAGGGTCCCACTTAGGTGGCCTAGCTTCTGGAACCGGATCTTTGATGGGCCCTATGGGCATGACTAGTCCTTTGTGATGTAGCTTCTCGAAAGCCGTTTCATAACTTATACCAAGTGGAGTGAACACCCTTTTTGATCTTTGGATTCGTGGTTTAGAGGTGTTTGTAGCATGTACCTCACTAGAGGAAGAAGAAGGATGGTCGCTCTTCTTTCCTCTCGCACTATTATCTTTCAAAAGGTCATCTTCAATGTCAATGCCTATATTATAAACAGCTTTGAAAGTATTCAAGTTGTGTTGGTACTTTAAGTGCTTTGAATACTTCCCTTGGAGATTCTTGATAAACATCCTCACAGATTCTTTTTCGGTAGGAGCCTTGACCATATTAGCAGAAGTTTCCCTCCCTTTATTGAAGAAAGAAGTGAACCCTTCGTTTTCCTTTTGTTTTAACATCTCGAGTTGTCTATGGTCTGTCTCGTCTTGGATGTTGCACTTATATCTATTTATGAAAGCGTTTGTTATCGACTCCCAAGAAGAAGTTTTTTCTTTCTCGAGAGAAAAGAACCATTGTTGACAAACGGTCTCGAGAGATAGTGGGAACAGAGAGGGGAAAACCTTCTTATCGATACTTAATGCTCATTATAGTTTCAAAAGCTCTTAGATGGAAGTAAGGGTTATCTGTTGCCTTGAATTTAGGGATGTCAGTGGCGTTGAACTTATGCGGAAGAAGTTCTTTGTCCAGCGAGACCCCTTGCGAACTCATGCCCTGAAATTTGTAGTCACTAGATAGCTTGCTCAAGCTTTCTTGCATGAGTTGTTGCTTCACGGGATCATCAACTTTAAGTGCGAGGAGCTTCAGTGTCTCAGTCACGGTAACCAATTGGTTCCTAAGCTCATTGACTTCTTCTTGAGTTGCCATTATCTTCTTAGCCTTCCTCTTTTGACGAATTGGTTTATCAAAAAGCGAGACTTGAATAAAGAGGTTGTCCTTGATTAATCGCCCTTCTCTCCTCGACCAAGTACTGTGGGAAAGGAATTTGGGGATACTTATTGTTAATTATTTGACTCCAACTTTATTCAACATGCAATGGATGGAGGAGGTGAAGAAAGATGGAAGAATTTGAAGAAGATTTAGATGGAGGGATATGAAGAATTAGGAGTAGAATGTACCCTCAACTCAAACGACGGAAAAGACCGACTCATGCATGAACCTAAGACATGGTCATGGTAATGTACTCAAAGTGTGTGCTAAGACTAGTGAGTGTAGATGGTGCGTTAAGACTCGTGGCATGACCATGTGGCTAGACTGTGTGACCAAGACTCGATTAATAACTCGACAAGGTGTTATTGACAGCGAAAATTAACCGAATTAATTAGCAAACTGGTTAATTACCCTAGGTGATGACTCGACCAATAATCCGAACTGTCGGCCAAGCGACAGGACTGGCGTCACACTATGGTGGTTGGCGCCAGACTTTTTAGTAAATGTCTGGCGCTACACACCATACAGTGGCGCTACAGCTCAGACTTTGGCGCCAACATTGGAGCTTTGGTCTGGGACTGTTTTCGGTATTATTAGTCAACTGGGGTATGCCTAGAGTCGTACTAGGTCAATTCCGATTAAAAAAAAACTTTATTGACTCAAATTAATTAATTAGGCAAAGTTCTTTAAGTCGTTAATTTTAATCTCAACACAAATCAAAAAACGGTTAAGAGGAACATATAATATATATGCACAACAAATAATGCACAATTAGTCAAGTAGGCACAATATGATGCAATGAGTTCGCAACCTAACCATGGTTCTAGTTCTCTAAAGTTCGGGATATGGTTTAGTCAATAGGGTCCATGGTTAATTGTCCGGATGCACCGCGTAGAAGCCTAACCGTGAAGGGTTAACGCGTGTGGATGGGACACCGCGAGTTTTTAGGAAAAAAAAACTCACTTCCATGGTTTGGTGAATTCAACATCTCAGATGTACCCTTTGTTACTAGGAGCGTTTAATCGGGTAGATAGAGCATGAATTCCCAGAAGGTTATGTCCATATGTAGAACACATATGGGTTTCAGAAAAGTGAGAAAAAATTCAATCAGGAAGTAGGATCGAGCAAACAATACGAAAAACCGGTCGAAATTAGAACGCATATTTCTGGCTCGGTATTGGGGGAAATTGGCGCCAGCAAACAGAGACTGGCACCAACTTTTAACTGTAGCGTCTGGCGCTACGGCTAAAAGTTTGACGCCAAGCTCTGGCCCCTGACGCTACTTCCCACATGCCTCAGCAGCTTTCTGTGCTCAATAAAATCATCCAGTTTCTCGCGGTGTTATTTCAGTCCTAGTTGTGAAAGACATTTCTCAAATTTCCTACGTGTAAAATCCTATGTTTTTGACTCAATACGGATGGTCTTTCCAATGAGAACCTTTTTATGCATATGACACAATGTTAATCAAAATTACGCACATGAAATACTTAGAACTTTTCGAGTCTCATCCACTAATTCTAAATCATTGCCGAAACAAATTCAGGAATTAAAATAGAAATCCTCCCCAGTGGAGTCACCAAAAACTGTAGGGAATAATTTCAAGTCTTTAAAATCCCACTAGCTTGAACCCCACTGTGATCATACACTAAAGTACGGTGGCGTCCAAAAGGGAAGAAGATAGAGCAAAAGAGTCGCCAACAAGTTTTTAAGGAACTTGTAAACCATTCACAAGGTGAAGGTTACACCCCTTAACGATCCAAGAGATCGTCAACTCCATAAGGTCTAGAACCAAATAAGGGTCCGGGGATGAAGGTACAAATCCAACCTAAAAGAGATTGAACCTGCCCTAATAATAGGCCTCTACTTTATTCTGCTCGTATTCATGTGCGCTTTCTGATTAACATACAATCAATAGGATTAACCCTAAACCTGTTTAATCTATGTTGATTGAATTTAATGCACAAATAAACTATTATTAGCGATCACTTGAATTATAATCATAATTAACCTAACAAGATTATTAATTATCTTATTAAGCGCGATTACAAGTACCAATTCCCTTTAACATGCAATAAAAGGTGATCAAGCAATAACAATATAAATAATATGCATATCAAGCAACATAATAAATAATAAACATCATTAATAATAATAACATTAATTATAATCAATAACCATCATAATCATGATCATGTTAAAGCATAGCAAGATCCTAGGCATGATACTAACAAGATTAATAACAAACCCTAGCATGTCACTAAACAATAAAAATCAAATCTTTAGCCCTAACATGATACTAACAATGAATTAATATTAGGAAGAATATAGGAAGCATCGTACTTTTAATCATACTTGATATTAAAGTTACCCTAGACATGATACTAGGAATCAAAATAACAATCTAAGCATGATTTCTACATCATAATATCAATTAAACCATTAAAGTACTTACTTGGATGCCTCGTACCTCTTTCTAATAACAAAATACACACGTTAGTAACTTCAAGGAAAATAATAATCAAAACAATTAAATTAAATAATTGAAAGAGAGATTTGGGACCAAACCCTCAGAAATTAAAACCTTTCACGTCTAGGACGAAGGCAACTTCGAATATAGCTAGGTGTATCAAGATCTTGTGAATGCGGAATTTTGTATTAAAAAGAAAGAAAGAATATTAGAAGGAATTCTAAAGAATTAATATATTGAAAATTGATGAATGAGATGACTGATTGAATGAAAAGAATTGTTGAATGGTAATTCTTGGTGAAGAGAATTGATGAATGATTTGTGAATGAAGAGAGTTGATGAATGAAGAAGAGGATCGAAGATTCTTGGTGAATGAAAACGGAGTTTTCGATACGATATTTATAGAGAAAATCATCCAAAAAAGATAATTTAACAAAATAGAGTCTGAAGATAAAAAAACCACATTGGCGCCAGCCCTGGCTAATTGGCGCCAGGACCAGTGGCTAGCGCCTAGCGCCAATCCTAGTTCCAGGCGCCAAGGCCTGGGGTTGGACGCCAAACTGAATTTTAACACGTTTTCGAAAATCTGATAAATTTCCCGTACTGGAAGATAAAATAAAATAATTCCAATCGAAAATGCTATTTGATCTTGATTAAAACTCTGAAGAGTCCTAATTGAATCAGGAATGATAAAGACCTTCTAGAATGTTCTAGAAGACTAAAACCATTCCTAATTGTATTAGGAATGATAAATTATATTAGGCCCTCCCCTAGATCATTAGGCCGTACTTAAAGCTCAAACCGGGCCCAGTTTAGTAAATTGGCCATAACTTCCTCAATATTCATCGGAATTGGGCTTATAATATATCATTGGAAAGGTCTTTGCAAGCCCCATCCAACTACACCACTATTGGACCCATATCATGGACCAACCAAACTGGATTGGCTGTTTTCTTAAAATAAAGTTTTTAAAAACAGGGAGAAGAGAAAAGAATTAAAACTTTCCGCAACACTAAACCTTTCCACACTTTCGTTTCATTTGATTATGATTCGACGTGAAAGGCACTCATCACCGGGTTTAGTTTTGGGGAGACACAAATGGGTGTCTACACCCCCCAATTGTACGAAGATACAAAAATGTGAAAAAGTACGTGTACGAAAATACTAAAACTTAAGTGTAAAATTTGCAAAGTATGAAGCAAAATCTGAAAGCTAAATTTATAAAAGACCGCTCAATGGGCGGCAAAAGTGCTTTACATAAAACCGCACAAAAAGGCGGCAGATACAAAAAAAAAAAAAAAAAAAAAAAAAAAAAAAAAAAAAAAAAAAACAAAGCTGAAATCACGGGGCGGCTGGAGTAGAAGCTGGACTCTAGCTTGGGCCGGGCTCTTGAACGGCAGCAAGGGACGCGTCATCAGCAGGCGCCTCCTTGCTCTCAGCCTCACCATCTTTGCTGGCCGCCACTTCTTCGTTTTCCTCCTCTTCCGAGGTAGTTAGCATGACGTCTAGCTCAGGTGAAGGCTGCCCGGCCTTCTTAGCCTCTTCTCTGAGGCAGACAAAGTTAAGACGCTTGGTGAAGTGTTCCTGATAAAAGGCCACCTCGCCCTCGTCCACCATAAGCTCAAAAGCCTCAAAGAAGTGGCTCTTCAGCCTGTCCTCAGCATTCTGCTCAATGCGGACTACCTCATCCGCACTGGGGGCCCGAGGTGTTTGCAATTGGAGAGTTAAGTCCTCAACGGACTTCTTTAAACTTTCCTTTTCGGCTCTCATAGCGTTCGCCTTGTCCAAGGCCTCCTTCAAGTGTTTTTGTGCCAAGGCCACATCACTTCGAAGCTTCTTGGAGGCCTCGAACCCTTCCCTCCAGCGCTGGCCGTCCAGCAGGGCCTGATCCCTCTCCTGTCTCATGGCATCTCGGGCCACGGACTCTTGCTCTAGGGCCTGGCCTAGCTTTACCAAATCTTCAGCCTGCCGCGCCGCTTTGTCGGACAGAGCATTGATTTGGGTCTCAAAATACCGGCGCTGGACGACCGTCTCCCCAGTGATGGCATCCTAGGTCTTCTAAATCTGGGCCCAGGCATGCTTCAGCCGCTCATTCTCCTTGTCCTTCCATTCCAGGAAGGCATTCAGCCGCAGGAAGAGCTGCGTACAGGGTAAATGTGTTAGCAAAGTAAGAGTGAAAAATTGACTAAGTGCATTTGAGGGTAAAAGTTACCTCAGCGCTGCAATTGATCATGGGGCCGAGGAAGCCCTCATGTATCCCCCGCAGCTTATCTCGCTGCTCAGCAGGGACGACCCGGGCCATGGCTTCCCGCATGGCCTTCCTGTCCGCCCCAGTAAGGGACTGGCCGGGCAGCTTCATTTGTAGCTCCTCTGCAATATCTGTATGCGGATGCAAAGAGTTTAATTTAAGCTCAGTAAAAAAAAAAAGAGAAGAAACGAAGTAGAAAATTCAAAATTACTCGGACTGACCGTCAGAGAAGCTTGGAGGGGTTGGAAGGTTGAAAGTGAATGACGGGGGCGGCGCAGGCTCGTCACTCTCTTCCCCCGTCCGGCCAGGCTGGTCGCCGGCCGACTGAGTGGCTTCAAGCCAATCAGATTCATTGACTCTTTGAACGGGCGGAGTCAATTCTGGCCCGGTCGGTTTTGCCGGGGTCGACTTACCCCTATCGTTCGATTTCTCGGACCCAACATGACCCGGCATGGCGGACAGATCTATGGACTTGGAGGCCCCGCTATCGCTTAGCCGGAGTTGTTCTCCTTTGGACTGCTTAGAGGCAGTCCGCGACGTCGTCTTGGCCGCAGAAGTGGAAGTGGTCTTGGACGCGACCGTCTTCCTTTGTTTGGATGCCTTACCGTCCTTGTCCGTCTTGGATGCAGGGGACGACTGCTTCCGTTTGGACCTAGGGGTTGGAGTGGCCAGCTGTAGAGGCAAAAGTTAGTAAAAAGAGAGCAAGATAATATAATTGATAGGCCGTGCCAAGTTAGGAAGAAGATCTCTTCCGTAATGCATACACGGACGAAAAGAAGAAATCAAGATGGGTATACTTACTCCTTTCGATCGATCGTACATCTTCTGGCGAGCCTTGTACCTAGCCAAGTCAATCTGTGCCATGTTGACCTCCCCTTTCTACTCTGGGTCAAGCATCTCGTACGCCTCAACTGAAAAAGAGAAGCAAAAAATGTTAGAAATTTCTTCAAAATCAAATAACCTACGTACGTGTAAGAATATATGTCCATGCGTCCACCTTGGGGCAGGTTCTGGTACAGGCCGTAGGCGGACATAAATGTGGGATCCCGCAGCCAGCTGGATAAAGGGACCCAGTTACTTAGAACGCGCTCAGTTTTGCCGTTCCTTTGCACCCGCTTGACTTTGAAATATTCAAGATGGTGCTCCTGGCTGGGGTGGACGGGTGGCTTATCAGGCTTAAGATCCCCGCGTCCAAGCTGAATTGGCTCAGCATTGAACCAATTCATCCACAAGTTAAATTCAACATCTTTGGTTTTGATGCGGTAGAATCGGTGCTTCCAGTCACGCCATTTAGAGACGCGGTCCACCACCATCATGTAGTCTCTGGTGGAGCTCAAGATGAACCAGCCGTCCGTGTCGCGTCCAGCTTAGTAAGTGAGTGCATCTCACAGAAAAATGCAAAGTCTGGCATGAAGCCTTTGCAGATGCACGTCACCAAGTACCCAAAAATGTTCAACCAGCTGTTGGGCATCAGCTGGAAGAGGGCTATGTCAAATTCGTCCAAGATGGTATGGACGAAAGGGTGGAGGGGGAAGCGTAGTCCAACGTCCAAGGCCGCCCTATAGACGCTAAAGGACCTTTGGCGCGACCTCTCTTCTTCCCAAGCGGCCACGGCGCGAGACTTCCGTGGGGGCTGAATCTCGAATCCCTCCCCAAGGTGGAGGAATGCCTTGTAATCCTCAAATTTGTAGTTCAGGTAGCCCAAGGCTGTGCTACCCACTGTGCAGGCGTACGGATCCTTGAAGTTGCCAATGTTGGCAACATCCTCCTCAGCCGCCTCTTCGCCCTCTACGGCCGCCGCTCCACCCTCGGCCGCATTCTCAACCTCATCCTCCTCTCGCTGAGGAGCGCTCCCAAACTCGGAAGACAGCACTCTGTCCAGATCGGCTGCCTCCGCTGAGCTGCGGCTCCTAGAACTTTGGCCGCCTCGGGGAGAGACAATATCTTCAAGGGGCCTTTTGCCTTTCTCTTTGGCACCGGCCGCCTGACTCCCCGTAGGAGGTGCTCTGCGAGGGGGCAGGTCGGACGGTTCATTAATTGAAACCCCCGTTCTTGGTCTGTCCGACCTGCCATATCGGAGATAGAGTTCTGAGGGGGTGGGGACGGACGTATCAGCGTCCGCCCGAGAAGAAGAAGGAGGTCCTTCACAAAGTAGCAACTCGGCCCCATCCATGACCGAGCTAGCATATTGGGGGAACCTCAACCCCGGAGTTCGCCCGGACGTTCCCCCCGTAGTGGAAGCGCCTTGAGTCCTTTGGCGCTCCTCGAACGAGGAAGTCACTTCCACGGCCGAGCAGTGAGTGCCCGTGGAAGCGCTCGTAGGAGTGGAAGAAGGGGTCTCTAAGTTATTTGGGTCATATTGAGGCCTAAGGTTCACCAGACTTTCGTCTGGGTTTCTGGCTGCATAGCGATCGTACGTTTGCATCGTCCGTGCCATGTTCGACTGCAGGGACAAAGAAGAATGGGTGGATGTGAGTTGGTATGCACTAGAAATGGACCCACTCCATGAAGGAGACAACTCGTCTCCGTCCACTCTAGACTCCTCAGTCCCAGGCGAACGGCCGGCCTCATGAGGAGAAACGGACGAAGCCGAGTGTTGAGCCAGCTTTTAAATGAACAAAGAAATAAAAAAATGCAAGGAAAAGAAAACAGGCGGCCTACCTCTGTACGTGTTGAAAACTTGGAAGCCTTGAAGATTGATCGGAAAACTCAACAAATGTTCCCGGAAAACTCAAACGCACGGCGGAGCTCTTGAAGATTCAAAGGAAAACACACTTTCTCTCTCTAGAAGCTCTGACTTCTCTCTAGAAAATGTAAAGTTCCAAAGTGCCAAAATGAAGTCAAACCCCTTATATATATAGGCAAAATTTATGGGGGTAAGATAGTAAATTCATCTTTCCCGCCTAACAAAATTGAACGGTTATAATTTAAAATTTTGACCTAGAATTTGGAGGGACAAGGAGCAACGCCGTTAAAATAGGCAGAAAAGAAAATGACCTAATAAACGACGCGTCCAAAGAGAAGTTGACATAGCTAACGCTCCCTCCGCAATGGCAAGACGTCCGTATCTCTTAAAATCGAGACGGCCTACCTTCGTCCGCGCCGTTCGTACAGATAAGCACTCACCCCAAAATTGCCAAGCGGACAGGAATCTAACAAAACCCTTATACACATGTACGCACCAAGGCTATTTGAGGTCAGAGGAGTCGGCCTGTAAGCGTACGAGCCACCCCCTCTGAGGGGCAAATGTTGAGGGTAAAAATACCTCGTATACGTGGACCAATCCCATAGTAACACGTGGCCCAGTTATAGGGTGACACATGTCACTACGGGAAGATGCCACGCAATTCAGAACACTTAGGGTTTCAGGCCAATCTCGTAGCGACACGTGGCCCAGTCAGAGGGTGACACGTGTCGTCACGAGAAGATGCCACGTGTTTAGGGCATGTGTTCCCTTTCTAATTAGCACGCCAGAAAGCCCTAACAACGTTAGGGCCCAAATCCCGAGGGGTATCAATGAAAGCCACAAAACGGCGCCCCCCCCCCCCAAAGTAGCACGTGGCATCATCTGATTGCGCAGCCAATCACGTCACGTAAATCTAGGGTACAAACCCTAGAAAGGAGCACGAGTCCCATCCCTATAAATACTCCAATCATTTATGATGGGAGGGGTGGATTAAGACATTTACAAACAACAGAGCATTAAATAGCTCCAACTTCTCTCTACTTTCTCTCTCTAGCCTTTTCCGTTCTGATCACTGACTTGATCATCGGAGGCGAATATTCCGTTGATCGGAATATTCGTTGTTTTGCAGTTTGGACCGTCTCGTTGCCAGAAGAGCGTGACCAGTATCCCAGGAAATCCAAAAAACCCCCCGAAACAATAAGTGATGGTGAGAGTAGGGTAGGTGAGGAGAAAGAAATAATGGTTATATATTTTGTTTATTAGTGGTCTCATTTCATAACGTGTGAAGTATTATAAGATGAACGAATATGAAAACTGTGCTAAGTATTATGGAATAAAAAAAGTAACTTTTTTTTTAAAATAATACTTCCTCCGTTCTTTTATTATTGCACCACTTGCCTTTTTAAGAAGTTTTACAAATATTCCACCATTTCCTCTTTAGGAAAAAAATTATTTGTGTTCACACCATAAATACCCAACATACACTTGTTTTTTCACTCTTACTTTTTAATTTATCAATATGTCACATGGGCAATTTTGTAATTTTACCTTTCTCTCTCTTACTTTTTTCCACAACCAAAATATTTGTATCCAACCCCTGTGGTGCAATAATAAAAAAACGGAGGAAGTAATATTTTTACAATTAGCAACTGAGTAACTTGATTTAACAATAATTAACAGACAATAAAAAAAATTTAATCATACACACCTCACCGAAATCCCACCCAGCCACCCCTAAAACCTGATCCTCTCACCTAAATCTCACCCTGCCACCTCTAAAACCACACCCTCCCCAAAATCCCCCACCCTTTACCGAAACTCCCTAAGTCCCTAACTTAGTTTATTATACCCAACATACTCCACACTCATAACACATGAAATTCAACATTACTATACCTTAAATTAATGTAAGCACATTACAAGAACTTAAATAAACAAATAAATAAAAAAAAAATAAGAAGAAGAATAAATGTAAGCGAAATATAGTATACCTGGTAAGTTGAAGAGATGAATGGCAGGTAGCTGGTCGGGTGGTGACAATTGGAAGACTGAGAGAGTTGAAAATAGAGGAATAATTAGCATTTGAAAATGAGGTTATATAAAGTAAACTATCTTTCCTTGTAATTTCCGATCAGGCCGCCTACGTAGAATACTATTTTGCCCCCAAATTCATTATTGATACTTTCCAGCAAGTTTGTCATTATTTAATCAAAACAATGTCAATTTTTTTTTATATTTTTTTTATTTTTTAAACAAGAAGAATAAGGATTTACTTCAAACGCTACTTACAAACAATTATTAGGAAATCTAAAACTTCAACACAAGCACATCACCTTAGAACTAGTTACATCGTAGATTCGATCAACGATCGCCTTAATAAAAAAAAATCATTCAAAACAATGGATATTTCCACTGTGATTCACTTTATTTGGACCATCAATATACTGAATCATCATTGGCCGAATTTTTAATTTTTTTTTAACCTTGGTCAAAACTATTTTTTGTATTCCTTTTTTAATTCAATTTTTATTTTCCAAAATATAATTACTGAATTTTCAAAATTTATTTATTAAAATCTGTTTTTAATTAAATAAGAAAATAACATTAAATTTATAAAAAATAAAAATTAAAAAATTGTTCATCAATGTTCTTCATTATTCATCATTGTTCTTCAATTTGTTCATCCATGGATGAGATTAACTACCATTATAGTAATCTTTGTCCCGTAAATACACTCTCATATCAATAAAATTAAAAATATGCGTCGATTTACATATTATATGTGAAGAGTTCATTCGAAATTTGGATTCATGTATGAATCTGGGATTGTTTTTAATCCTAAAACAATATATGTTAATTGGATAATCGCAAACAAGGGATGCAAAATCGGTCATTATATGTATGCGAAAAAAAAAAATTAAAAAAAAAAATAATAATTTTTCGAAATCTAGGTTTGTGAGTAAATTGGAGAAGACAACGATTTTTGTTTTGGTATACTTGTTTGATCCGAAAAAAAGATATAATTTTCAATTCTGTTTGCATATAAGACATTAACCCAAGTGCTAATAGGACATTACCTATAAAACGCAATATTATTGTTTATTTAGTCTACGACCTATACGTTATTTTGGACCTTGCTAATTATTAGTTCATAATCTACATGCATTAATATCCTAATATTTTTCTTAATTGATAACAAATAGGATCGTGGTCCTCAATCGTCATTCACTAGCCAAGTCACAATGTACATATACCAAGTTTGATATCAATAATCACTTATATATCAACTATTGTGGCTTGATTTCTGTATGCATATTCCTCAAAATTAAATTGACTCTCAATCTAACCACCTTTAGAGCTATTCTAATGGCAACCTATTTGTCAAATTAGATGATTATCTTCTTATCTATCGTGTGACCCAATTGTTGGATTACTTGGATACTAGTTTTCTATTAATTAAAATAATGAACCGTCGTATAACCAAATGAATGAAAAAAAAAAAAAAAAAAGTGGAGGTGAGCAATTACATAGGATTTTTTTTTTTTTTTTTTGAAAGAATACAATGACAAATTGTTAAATATATTTTTGTATTTATAAATTAGGATAGCCAATATTCAACCCCTAATATTTAGGCTAAATGCATGCTACTATTCCTAGTTGTATTCCTTATAATTTGGACATATCATGCTTTTGTTTTGTATATACACGTATTATTCTAGTTATATTAATGAGAATCGAAAATATTCTTTTTCCTATTTGTCAAAATAGATTACATGTTAAATGTGATTTTTTGTATCTAGTTTTTTACCCAATGGTTAGTAGAACGAATCTACGAGTATTTTTTTTTTTTATTAGTTTAGTTTTTTTTAATTAAATTTATAGTCTATATTTTATGTATCATAAAAAATAACTGATAACAAACTATTGTATATCATTGAATATTTGAAAAAGATTTGGACGACAATTTATATGGGATAACTTATTTTATCATTTAGTAACAATATTTCCTAAAAATAAGCAATCAACAGCCATAATATATGCAATATTCTATTTCAATTTTTATTGGTTGCTTTAAATACATGATTTTTTTTTTACCTTATAGAATTTTAAATTACACAAACCAACAAATAAAAATTAATGTCCAAACCCATATAATGAGCAAATCGATCAAAGGAAGAAGACACAATTTTAGGATACATACGATTAGAGGAAAAAGACGCAATTATTTTTTAATTTTCTTCTCACAAAACCTTGTTTGATACGTAGAACACAAGTACGAATTTTGTGATATGTTTATAGCTCAGGAATTAACTTATGTGTACTTTGGTTATTACCTAAAAAAGAAAGTTTATTGAGTTTGACGAATGACCATATGTATTTTGGATATTGTAAAAATTCCAACTTTATGATTTTTTTCACGTGGGCTGGGGGAAACCAACATTTTGATTTAATTTTTTTTTTTTGAAAATATGCTCTTATATATTTTAGAAAAGAAAGACTTAAAGTATTTCCTTAATATAAATAAGATAGATTTAAAATCATAAACCTTAATTAAAAAATGGTATTTACCTAATTTTATCTTTTTTTGAGGGAAAGTACATAAGTTATTATCCTAAGATTTTGTTAATATTCTATTAACCAAATTGTGTGAAGAAATAACAAAATTTTAGGAAAATCTAAAATTTGAGGGAAAGTAAATCTGCTATTATCCTAAGATTTATTAATATTCTATTTACCAAATTTATCCTCTTTTTAAATTCATTTTACACGATTGTTTATCAAATATTTTATTGTATTATTAAAGATATATATTACCATAATTCTTTGTGTGATAAAATTCAATAAATCTATAAAATCATAGGATATGTCGACAAAATTAATAAGATATATATTCTAATATTTAGAAAATATTATAATATAATCTTTTGAAATTTGAATATTATACTGATTTTATGTACATGTTTAACCCTTTTAATTAAAAATAAGACTTCCCTTTTATGAATATTGTTAAGACCATTATTCCACTTAAAATATATTTTTTTACAAATTTACAGATTTTAAAAGTGTGAATAATAACAGTGTTGAGACTATATAAACTACTATACAACCATTAGGTCATAAGATATATACAAACTATTTAGACAACAAAGATAAAAAGATATTAACAAATTATAATCTAAAAATTGGTAATGTCGTCCACAACATTTTATGACCATATCCAATAATTAATTAATTTGTTTTCGCAGGTAAATCCCTTTTGGATGTTTGGTAAATTCCTTTTTCATAAATAAGGTTTAAATTTCAATCTAAGTTTTTTGGGATGAAAAATAAATAAATAAATAAATGTTAGTTTCTCTTAAAGTATTTAATCTAATATTAAAGTATATGCATACATAAAGCAAACCACAATAGTAAATAAATATTAGTTACCATTTATACCGAACCTGATTAACATGAACTGTGGTTATTCAGTAAAGACCACATACATTCATATTTACTACCAATTAAGAAGATAACAAGATATTAATGAATTATAAATCAGTAATTGGTAATGTCTAAAAGAACTTAATGTCATATGTTTTTAATAATTACAACTTTCATAACAGGTAATGTCATATCCTTTATTTGGGTATAACATTTTACACAAACAAGATTTCAATATCGATTTCCGTTTTTTGTTTTTTGGATCTAACAAGGTTTCGAAAAAAAATTAAATGATGATGCGGTTTCTTTTTCAGATGTTCATAACAAACCCCGATTATAGTAAAACTTAAAAATTGTTATTTCGATTACATAAAATCATCGTTTTTGCAAATATTGGATGATTTAGTACAATCCAAACCTATTATTTAGGGATTTAAACCGCTGCCCAAATTCGCAACGACTACAACTTTTTGATATCTTAAAATTTTGCATTTGCTTTTTAAATCAGTCCATATTGTTAATCGCTTTCAATGCGCGAGTGAATTTATTGGACATAGATCATGTGTTCGTGTTTAATCTCATCCATGGATGAGAAAAATTGAAGAACATTGATGAACTATAAAGAACATTGATGAACAATTTTTTGATTTAATCGTTTTTTTTATTTTATTAAAATATAATTTTAATAATTAAATTTTCAAAATGTATTAAAATGATTTTTTTAAATTTAGTAGTTAAATTTTGGAAAATAAAAAAAGAATTAAATCAGGAAATAACTAAAAATAAGGTTTGACCAAGGTAAAAAACAAAAAATCGGCCAATGATAATTCAGTATAGTGATGGTCCAAATGAAGTGAACCATAGTAGAATTTTCGCAAAAGGATACAATTTGTGAGTTAGCACTAATTCGACTTGAGATCCACGGATGAATAGTTGTTTACGTGAAAAAACTCATATGGCCTTCTGGATACCTTTAAAAATTATGAAAACCTAAATTTTCAATCTTTGGCAAACAAACAAATAAAGAAATTAATCTTAATAGAATAAACATCATCCTAAAGATGGGATCCATTTATTGAAAAGCTATTAAAAAAATTTTAGGGTTTACTACCGGTAAAAATATCGGTGGAAGCCCAGTGCCGTCGCTGGGCCAGGGCAGCTGGGGGAGTCGCCCAGGGCCCCGAAATCAAATTCGTTGTTTTAAGGAAAAATAGTTAAGCTACAAATATATATTTCCTTAAATGTTATACTAATAAACAAGCTAGCTTAGTGGTCAAAGCATGTTGTTATAGTGGAATTTAATTGGCCTTGTATTTCAGCAATCTAGGGTTCGAGACCTAAAAGTTTATCTTTTTGTTTCTTTTTTTACTTCTTTCTTTACTTTTAGTCTATATTCTTCTTTTTATTTTAACCATTAGTTATTTTGTTTTGTTTTTAAATTTTTTTTCCAGAGCATATAATTTTCATTATTTTTACTTGTTTTCTTTTTTGTATTTGTTTCAATCTTCCCTCTCATTTTTTTTAATTTTTGAGTTTCATTTTATAGTCGCCTTTACAAATTTTTTATTTACTACTCTCCCATTCTATAATATTGTACAAAATATTTTGAGGCACTTAAGAAGATGAAGGAAACATTTTAAAAGTATGTTAAATAAAGTGACATTTTAAAACACCAAAAATAGAATACATGCAGTATAATCTGAGACAAACAGGGTATAATATTTCTAATAAATCTTATGAAAAGCTAAGTATATTAACACTATTCATTTTGATTATTTCTAATGCACATTAGTACATATATGATATTCCCAAGTCCCATCCGCAGGACTTTCTTCTTGTTTTTTTTCCCCTACTTCTTTCAAGTTTGTTTATTTTTGTTTACTTTTTTTTTTTTGGGTTAGTGAATTTTATGCTACATAGATAAACATTTTATTTTAACTATAGTATATTCGCACTTTAAGTTAATACAGTACTACTATTTTTTTAAGTATAGTTTTACGGAAATTGAATGTATATTTAGTATATTGCGCACACCCAAATTTATAGGGGCCCCTAATTATTAGTTTGCCCTTAGGCCCCTAAAAACTCAAAAACGGCCCTGTGGAAGCCCTTCCAATTGAAATCAGAAGAAAAAAGATGAAAGAGAAAAGGAGAAAAAAGATGAAAGAGAAAGAGAGAAAAGGAGAATAGTAGAGGAAACCTTCAAATAAAATTAGAAAAAAACTACCAATAGAGAATAGAAAAACCTGTCTACAAGATACATAAACGTCATAATAGTCAAGAAGTAAGCCAAGTTGTTTAATAATAGAATCGTCATCAAGAGTTTAATGAAAAACAAATTTTGTAAACAACTATGGAGTAATGAGTACTCCTTCCATAGTTCCATTTTATTATTAATTTTTTATTTAAAAAAATTAGTGGTTTAAGGTGAAGACTGTGGAAAAATACATGTAAAAATCAAGAATAAAGACAAGAAATACCGTTACAACTGATCAAGATCCGTCCTCCTTCAATTGTGTCGTGGTTTGGAACTCACTACTATACCTTAGAATTAAAATACGCCATCACCGGTACAGATATCCTAGTGACACACGCCTCCTAAGTTTTACACAATGACCTTCGCAATCCGTGTACCCGAACTCGAAAATTGGAATTGCTCAAGAACTATTCAAATCTGTAAGGGTAGGTTTGAGTTTTTGGGTTTCATATGAATGAAAATTTTAAAAGAGATAACACTCGTACTTATATGTATCCCGAAAATAGGAAACAAAAAGCAAAGCCGACTAGGGAAAGAGGCGGGCCTGGCCGGGCATAAGTTTGAGATTCCAAGACAAGGTGTTGCGCCCGACCGGTTGGGCAATCTAAAACACTCCACCCGTGCAGACACCGTTGTACCGAGCTCGTAAATAAGAAGTCTTGCCACTTGGTCGGGCGAACCACCGCCCTTTTAGGCACGAGAGAGCAACTAATCTTGCAGCCAAAATCGCCCGGTCAAGCAATGACCAAACATCGTCGTTTAATCTTCCACGAGTGTGGAACGTCAAGGCTTTGCAATTCATCTGATTGCATTAACATTTCTCAAAGGGGCAAATTCGTCATTTTTAGCGCATAATTTGGGTTAATTTTGTAATTTTGTCAAAAAAAATCTGTATTTTCAAGCTATAAAAGAATGCTTTAATAGAGCATAGAAGAACTTCAACTGAAAATGGAAGAACTTCAATGGAGAAATGAAAGAGCTTCAACGGGTTTCAATGGAGGACGACTTTAACCTTTTGTGTAAGGGTTAACCTTGCCCTTTTTTCTCCCTTTATAGCTAGGATTTTTGTTTAATTGGCGGCGAAGCCGCCGATAATATGGTGGTGATAATGGTTGTTCACGATCCAATTTTATGAATCGGGAAGAGGAAGCATAAAGAAAATGAAGATGAAAGAGGTAGGTTAAGAATAAGAAGAAAGCATAAAAGATAATATAAAAAATATTTTAAAATTCATATAATTTCTCTTATTTACAAATATGCCATTTGAGATACATCAATGTATCTCATGTTGACTGGGCTAGCTCTTTAAGTACACCAAAATTTTTTGATAATCTCCTGGCCTTTATAATATAAAAATAAATCAAACCTTAATCCCATAAGTAGGGGTCAGCTACCCTTCACTTTACTTTTATTTAGCTGAAATTTATTTTTTCTAAAATTAAATTAAATTAGTTTTGTTGAACTAGAATTATTTTTACTGAATTTAAATTATTTTTTTTACTGACTCCTTAATATATTTCTTCTTTACAAGTATTGATTTTCTTTGAAATTAATTTATTTTTCCTTTAGTGAACTTAACTTTACTATCTGTGCTAATATTAGTTTTTTAAGGCGAGAAAAACAAGGCCTAACTATAACTTGAATTCCAAGTTTCCACTACATCAAACTAAATACCTAACTTAAAATGAGATTTAAAAAGAAGTCCGTAATCAATTAAAAAATTAACACATGACTAATTAATGAGACCTAATGAACTTAAAAAAATTATAAATCCTAAGGTGCTTAAAACAATAAAAATAAAAAAATAATAATAAAAAAACTCTTTCAAGTGAAAAGAAAACCCCTAGATAAAATGAAAACCTTGGATGCTCTCGCATTAGCATGGTTTTAGATAGTTTCATTGACTTTAATGTAATATTTCTCCGTATCTATTTAAGTGCATCAACAAGTTGGGCACAAAATTTAAAATTAATTACTACCTCCGTCGTTTCTTAGCTTATAAGTTGCAACAAAGAGGTACTTCCTCCGTTCTATCATTATGGCAACAATGGTGAAATTACGCATTTCAAAGCACTTTTTATATGTTAAATATCTACGAAGTATAATTGTATAAGAGTAAAATAATTTAAAGTTGATATTGTGAAACTATATTGAGAGACAAATCTAACAAGATCCCATACGGCTATGTTTTTCTTAATGCATAAATAATAATATATGGTCAAACGAGTGCGATGATAGGGCTAAAAGTCCATTGTGGTAATAATATTGGAGTGGGGGATGTATTATTTATGAGACTTATGAGTAAAAATATTATTTGTTATTAATAAAAAACAGAGGTAGTAAATGAATTAAAGTGAGTATTAGGATGTGTAAGTAACAAAACTAATTTAATTTTACCAAACTTAAATTATTTTTGTTGAATTTAATTGAAATTATTTTAATTTGACAAAATATGATATTTTTGTAAGTTGAAGTAAACAAGTTGGAAAGTAATTAGATATGTTAATAAAAAAAATGAACGAGTGAGTGTTTTATGTTGTGTGTAAAGTAAGAATACATTTTTTCTGATGAGTGTTTTAGTAAGCGGGATTGGTCCAACTTGTTTGGTTTATAGAACTTTACTAGAAAAATGGCTGAGAGTATGGTGAGCCTTGCAATGGAGGAGCTAGCAGCATTGTTAGTAGCGAAAGCAGGGTTGCTGGGCAGCCTCCCAAAAGATGTTAGAGACTTAGAAATGGAACTAGGAATAATCAAAGCAGTCCTCAGATTCACTGAGAAGAAAGCAGAAGAAGATGATACCATCAACGAGTGGCTAATGCAAGTGCAAACAATTGCTTTTGACATTGAGGATGTCATTGATGGGTTCCTTCTAATCAAGCAGCAGCAGAAACAATCACCACAACATTCATATCAGCAAGTAATTTGGATGATAAGCAGTATTAGAAGCTGGCTTGGTAAAGTAGTTGTTTGTGTTTTGCAGCTGAAACCCAAGCATGAGTTATCGTCCAAAATAAAATATTAAAACAGAAATAATTGAGATTAATAGCAGAAGGGAACAATATTGATTCAGCACAACAGCAGTAGAGATTCCTTTGCAAGATCCACGAGTTTCCTCCCTCTTTATTGATGACTTAGAGGTTGTTGGAATTGAAGATCGTAAGAAAAAGTTAATTCAATCAATGAATTTGAAGCTGGAAGATCGCTTTGTGATTACAGTGGTGGGTATGGGAGGAATAGGGAAGACAACTCTTGTTCACAAAGTGTAAGAAGAGGTTATTGAGGATGGTAAGTTCTTCTTCCATGTCCATGCGTGGGTCACAGTATTGCAATCTTACAAACTGAGAGATCTGCTGATTACCATATATAAACAAGTGTAGAGGGAGTCATCTCTAGATGTTGGTGCTTCTGCTGAAGAAATTATCTCTACATTTAGGAATTGCAAACTTAAGTTATATTGTCGGAAAATTCAAGTTTATCAAATTGATAAACAAAAATTGGTACTTCACCCGTACTGACGTGTATATTTAATTCAGCAAGCACAATGAGATGGACTCCTCCTTGCTACATGGATAGACGATGTTACTAAATACTAAGGCTACCGTTACGTAAGAGACTTAGGGTTTAATTTGTCAATTCATAATTACAGATCGAATTCGACTGCTCTTAAAATCAAAATCACGAAATACAATAACCTTACACCAGTTTGTTTTGAATTGTAAACACAGAGGAACTATTTACCGACAAAACTGCACATCATATTATCACAACATTGGAAATCATGACAGCCATTTCGATGTCTACATCTGTTGTTAAGAGAAAGAGATCGTCAATTGTAGGAGCAGCTGAATTTGAAGAACAGCCTGCATAGATTGAGAAGGTGAGTTATTGATTTAAAATTTGTTTAATTTAAGTCAAATCAGTAGTCAATTATCTCATATGAAATACGACAAATCCAATTAATTAAAGATATTACGTTGTTTGGTAAATTTATTCTTGTTTTCAAGTAAGTCAGAAATGTACTATATCCTATCTCAAACTTTAGTATATGAAACAAATGAATGTAAATTGGAGATAAAACAAGGAGCTACAGAATAATACATGTCTGGGCTATTGTAATTTGAGGGCTATTTTCTGTTATTGCGTAAAAACAAATGGGATGGCTAATTAACAACAACTGGTTGGTCTTTTTGTGCAGCCTATGTGTGTGGAAAATGGGTAAAAGGTAATACAATTACATACAAGATTGTTTATGGTATTGTAGACACCTAAAAATGTCTCCCCGAAACCAAATCCGATGATAAATAACCTTTCACCGCCACTATTGGTCGGGTTTAGTATTTAATCCCGAGAGTGCTTAAAAAATCGTATTTTATTAAATTCATATTTTTGAAAGGTCCATGGATCAGTCTTGGTGTTTGGTAAAAGCATAGTTTTAATTTTAGCCCAAACTTGTTAATTAATTTTAAGCCCAAACCTTTTTATTTTATTATTTTATTATTTATTTTTGGCCCAAATATTTTATTTTATTTTATTTTATTATTTTAGTCCGAATAATAAAGTCAGAAAAAAGCCCGAAATTATCAATCGGCACTTAAAAAGCCGAAAGAAATTAGGGTTAAAAAATGAATTTAGACGGAAAAATGGACTGGAACTGACCGTGTCACGGTACAGCCTGACCGTGTCACGGGAAATCTTCCCGTCTGACGGTGGTACTTCCCGTGACACGGGAGGTCTGCCGTCACACGGAGAGTTCCGTGTCCTTTCCGCGTAAACCCTTAACGCGTTTTCCGTTCCGTTTTCTGAAAATTTCCCGCGTCACTCTAAAACTGACCGTGTCACGGGAACTTGTACCGTCTGACGGTATAGTCTGACCGTGTCACGGTACAGTCTGACCGTGTCACGGGATACTTTTTTAGGGTTTTTATCATTTTAGGGTTCCGTGTGCTCCCTCAGCACATTTCCCTATAAATACCCCCTCATTTCTGATGTACGGGGCAACGAGAATTCTATTATTCTTATTTTCTCTCTTCTATGCTCTTAACCTAAACACTAGCCTACCCTTTTCACTTCAAAATTCCTTCTTCAAGCACTCAAAGGAGTCCATATTTTACTCGAGGTTCTGTCCTTAAACCAAGGCGTGAAAGGTAGAATCGTTTGAGGGTTTGGCCCCAAGATCAACCTTATTTAATTTAATTTAATTTAATTATTGTTTTATTATTTCCTTGAAGTTACTAACTCGTTTATTATTTTGTAGCTGCAAACAAACAGATTCAAAGTAAGGATCATGCTCTTTTTATCATTGTTATTTTTTCTAACGATTTTTATGTTGTTGGAATTATGATTAAATTGGTTTTTATATTAATATTGATTCTATTATTTATTTTGATCACTATATTGCATGTTAAAGGGAATATGTAATTGAAAATCACGCCTAATAAGATAATTTGGACAACCGGTTTAGGATCCTTTTTAATCTTATTATTAATTGAAGTGATCACCAAATATTTAGAATTATGTGTGCATTAATTTTGAACCAATTTAGTTAAATAATAGTTTGGAGCGAATTGAATAGTTTGTTTGTATGCCTTTGAGATCACAGGAATGCTTTTCAATATAAGAATCGAGTAGAGGCCAATACGGGCGAATGTGACTCCATGACTCACTTCGTACCATCATCCCCGATCCTCCTTTCGTGGTTCCGAACCATATGGAGTTAGTAATCTCATGGATTATGAATGGGGTGTAACCTTCACGGGTCAATCGTTGTTGCCTTCGTTGTCCCTTTATCGTGGTTGCCTTTTATGATCCGTGAACGGTTTACAAGTTCCTTAAAAACTTGTTGGCGGCTCCCTACTTTCCTTGTCCCTAATCGTATTATGTCAATTCCCACTTCCTATGAGTGCCAAGCATATTCACAACATGCTTTTAACGTAGGCGCACTTCGAGCGACGCCTACAATTTGGCGACTCCACTGGGGAGGATTCTTAATTATCTATCGATTTGAGTGATCGGTATTTAATTAAGATGAGTGGATGAGACTTGAAAGATTCTTGAAAAAAATATTCCTGTGATTAATTTGGCATTTTTGCATCTGCATAGACGTTTTAACGTCGCATTCAGGTCTGTCCCGTAGGAAAAAATTGGATAACTTGATTGCGCGCGAAGGAAAACAGGGCACCAGTCAGATTTTCTGACTGCCGTGTCACGGTGCAGTTCACCGTCTGATGGTGGGCTGCACTGTGGCACGGTGCTATCTGCCGTGTCACGGCAGTCCTAAAATCAGTCCGGTGACCTATTTTCTTTTCTCACAGTCGACTTCCTTCGATTTTTCTGAAAAAACGTATGTGTTCTACATGCGTCTTAGCCCCGGGGGATTTAAGCTCTATCAACCCAAAAACGCTCATGGCAATAAGGGTTCATCCGAGTTATTAAATCCACCCAAACCATGGAGTCGAGTTCGATTTCATCACGAACTCGCGGAGCCGCCCGTTGGCATACACCCTCAAGGGAGGCTGCCTTGCTAACGCGTCCAAACTCTTAACCATGGTACCCTTTTTGACACCCAAAACTTGACCAATAGTTGAACATAGATCTTGACTTTAGGTTGCGAACTTTTTTTTTACATCATCGTGCCTAAATGCTATGTGTTTGTTCGGTGCTAACCCTAATGTGTTTGCTCTTTTTGTTTGACCCATGACCGAGGGTTTTTATTCTCACATAGTAATTAGTACGGACTTAAAATCTGAAAAAAATCACAAAAACTGACCTGGAACTGCGCACCGTGTCACGGTGAACAGTGCCGTGACACGGGAGAGTCTACCGTCTGACGGTAGGCTTAACCGTGTCACGCCAGTCTGCACCGTGACACGGTGCCCAGGAAAGTGTCCCGTCAGTCTTTTTTCTCGATTTTTGTGTCCAGTATTGAGTCGTGTCTAGTTATACGGTCAAAACACGCGTCTATAACCTCACCTAATCACTCACATGTTATGTCCACACACTTTTTTTTTAGTCGTGCACCATTTTTGACCGTATTTTAGGGAAGTTTCGTTTTTGGGTCGTTTTTTTTCGGAGTAAGTCGGATAGTATCCTCCCATGTTTTTTCTAAAAAAATAAAATTAATAAATAAGTAGAGCTTCAAATTTCTTTTTCTTTTTTTTAATCCGGATAGGTTAAGGTTAAGTGTGGTCATTAAAGGTGTGTTTGTTTCGGTGTCACAGCGCTTGGGCAAGAAGCAAGGGTAGATTGTTACGGTTCGAGTCCATACCTTAACAACCTCTTGTACCAAAGAGGCGTACAAGGAAACCACCTCAGTCATATCCACAAGATTCGTCTCCAGCCTACTTTCAACCAATGGCCACTAAGGAAGACATCGAGAAGCTCAACAGGACAATCGAAAGGTTGTCTGACATGATGCAAACACTCACTACTAGAGTCAGCACTGTAGAGCAAGACAAGAAAAACAGTGTCACTGCTGCTGCGATGGACAAGATCAAGGAACAGATGAGCAAGATTTCAGAAGAGTTCACTTATGTGGAACAGCCTGTCACTTCCTCGTCCATAAGAGAGAAGTTTTCCACTGCCGATATTCCCAAGTTCAAGCCTACTGATAACCCGCTTTTCCATTTGAAGGCTTTTTCTGCAACTATGGCTCTTAAGGGAGTAGATGTGACACTCTTCCCTACGGTGTTTCCTCTTTCCTTAGAGCATGCCTGTCAACAGTGGTTATATTCTCTAGAATCCAAGCATGTCGCGACCTGGGAAGATGTTGCTGAAAGCTTTATGAACCGATACAAGTGCAACATCCAGGCCAAGACTTCTGAACGTGAACTCTCCATTCTCAAACAGAAAGAGAATGAAGGCTTCACCACTTACCTAAGCAGATGGAGAGAAACAGCTGCGCTCTTGGTAGATCCTCCCAAGGAGAAGGAAATGGTTCGCTTGTTCATTGCCAATCTGACGCATAAATACAAGCAACACTTGAAGTTTCTGCCTTTAAGTACCTTTGAAGCTGTATACGATATTGGAATCAATATCGAAGATGAACTGATGAAGTCTGTTGGTAGCAACAATAACAACAGCACTTGGAAAAACAAGAAGAACGACACTCCTTCTTCTTCGTCTTCTAAGCCCAATAATGCTACCAACAATATCAACATCAATGATGTGCTGGCCCTTAATGCTCCTACTCAAAGATTCCAAAGGCAAAGGAGGATTTATACGCCTTTGGGAATGACTTATGATGCGGCTTATGACCGTCTACATGGTCAGGGACTGATTATGCCAATCGGACCATTTCCAGAACCTCGACCTGAGAATAGGACCGCCAACTATGACCCCAATGCTTATTGCAAGTATCATCAAGGCAAGGGTCATAACACTGAGAAGTGTTGGAGGCTGAAAGACGCAATCCAAGACCTGATAGATGCTAACCAACTTCCTGTCCCTCCAGGGGGCAAGAAGCCTAACATTCAAACAGGTCCTCTTTCTGATGCTTTGGCTATCATGGGAGATGAAGTCTCCTTTGATCCGTCAATACTCATTCAACCTGTGAATGAACCTCTGCCGGAAGTTTTATTTATCTCAAGCACTGCAGAAGTGAATGGGATTTGGGATAGTGATGATGAAGATGTCTATCTCAAAGATATAGCCTGTTCATCTCTCGGCACCAGTAAAGATGTTTTGGGGGACCTTGAGGTCAAGGTTCTCACTAGAAGTGGACGGTTGCAACAACCTAACCCACCTCCACCTCCACCACAATCAAATCCGATAGTTGATCCCATCAACCCTGTGAATAGCGATGTGGTCAAACAGCTACAAAAGACCAAGGTGGAGATGAATGTATGGAAGCTTTTGGCCACTTCCCACGAGCATCGAAAGGCTGTAATGAATGCTCTGGTGAAGATAGGAGTCGATGACGACATGACTCCCCAAGGACTGGTCAACTTTCTCACTACTGAGCTGCCGAGTACCAGCAATCTGATTTCCTTTTCTGATAAGGATCTACCCCCGGAAGGGGACCAACATAATAAGGCCTTACACCTCACTGTGGTGTGTAGGCAGATGAATGTTCCTATGAGCCTGGTTGATAATGGCTCCGCAATCAATGTGTGCCCACTCCGTACTGCAAAGAATTTGGGTATAAAGAATGAAGAGTTGACTCCCTCTACTCAAGGGATTCAAGCTTACGATAATACTCGCCGTCAAGCTGTGGGTACTATCATACTGAATATAACTACTAGGGCCGTTGAGCGTCGCACCAAATTTCAGGTGGTGGACATTAAGGCCTCTTTCAATCTGTTGTTAGGACGCCCTTGGCTTCATGAGCTAAAGGCGATTCCGTCGTCGCTTCATCAGAAGGTGAAAGCCATAGTTGGAGGGGTTCCGATTACCATCGATGCTTTTCCTATGCGCATTCAAGTTATTGATACTCCCATCGTCCAAGTTATTAGATGATGTTCTTGCGATCGAAGAAGAGGAAAAGTGTCATCTCAACTTCGATCCTTATTCAAACACCAGTATCAAAGCCATTCTAAAAAAAGCAAGGTCACTTTCCTGGAATGACCCTTGGGCTCAAGAAGGAAATGGCTAAATCTTGGGGCCATCCTGGTGCAGTCAAGAAGGACACTTTCGGCTTAGGATTCGAGCCGACAAAGGAATATCTGAAACAGGCTGCGTTGAAAATGAAGGCTCGTAACAACGCTCGAATCACGAAAACGGAAATGACCATGGATCCATATCCGTTCACTCTCAACGGCCAGTACATCAAAGAAGGGGAAGACTTCCCATGTTATGAATTCCCCGAACCATTTTTCCATGATGGGATCCGTGAACCGGGATTCGAGGTGTTCCTCGATTGTGACTTCATCGATGAAGAGCTCTCCACAGTCGAGAAGTCAGCTAGCCTGAACTCTGATGATCTGGGAATTAACCTTCTTTTCGGAATGGAGAAGAATGAATCCAAGCCGGTCTGCAATGACAACTCTGAGCTCGTTCAAGCGGTCATAGCAAACAAGGAATTTGATCCCTCGGAGTTAATCGTCCAAGCTGACAACATTTCAAGGGGATGGCGCAAGACATTGAGGATCACTACGCCAAGTGGAGAGAAGTTAGAAATAACCGCTGGCGAGGGTCCTATGTTTGATGAGTCTGAATCGTCTGGGTCCGAGTCTGAGTCTGAGTCTAAGTCTGTAGATGAGTCCTTAGAGTCTGAGGCTGACCCTCTTTCTGCTATAGAGTTCAACCCTAAGTCTCTTGTTGAGCCCTATCCTTCTAGTCCTAATAATTCTGGTGAGGTCGCAGCTGACCTTGCCTCTCTTGATGTATTAGCCTGTGATTTCAATAAAATGAGTACCTTTGCTTACGATGTGTGCCATTCCCCTAGCCCTGATCAATATTGCTTTGCTAATGATAAAAATGACAAAGAAATAATAAAAGCAATGGAAGAACACGAAAATAAAACAACAATTATTGAAGATACAGAAACAGTTAATATTTCCAATGATACGACTGTTAAAGAAGTAAAAATTGGATTAACACTAAGTCAAGATGAACGCAAAGAGCTAATTAACTTGCTTAGTGAATTTGTTGATGTATTTGCTTGGTCATACCAAGATATGCCAGGAATTGACAGGGATATAGCTCAGCATACGATACCACTCATTCCAGGTATGAAGCCTGTCAAACAAAAGCTGCGCCGAATGAAACTAGATGTGGCTCTTAAAATCAAGGAAGAAATCAGGAAGCAATTGGCCGCAGGTTTCATCAGAGTATCCAAGTATCCGGAATGGATAGCAAATGTGGTTCCAGTTCCAAAGAAGGATGGAAGGGTCAGAATGTGTGTTGATTACAGGGGTCTCAATAAAGCAAGCCCAAAAGATGGGTTCCCTCTACCTCACATTGACATTCTGGTCGATAATACAGCAAACCATGCACTCCTGTCATTCATGGATGGTTACGCCGGATATAATCAGGTATTGATGGCCGAAGAAGACATGGAGAAAACCACATTCATCACACAGTGGGGTACATATTGCTATACGGTAATGCCATTCGGGTTGAAAAACGCGGGTGCCACCTACCAAAGAGCAGCTACAGCACTCTTACATGACATGATGCACAAAGAAGTGGAGGTCTATGTCGATGATATGATTGTCAAGTCTAAGGATCGCCCAGGCCATATCGTCGCACTTCGCAAGTTTTTTGAAAGACTCCGTAAGTACAACATGAGATTAAATCCAGCAAAATGTGCATTCGGAGTCACGTCAGGCAAATTACTTGGATATGTGATCAGTTCTCGAGGAATTGAAATAGATCCTTCAAAAGTAAAAGCAATCATGGCCATGCCACCACCCAAAAACGAGAAGGAGATTCGAGGCTTCATTGGAAGGTTGCAGTACATAAGCAGGTTCATATCAAAGCTTACAGCGATATGTGAACCTATATTCAAGAAGCTCAAGAAGAATGTCCCAGTCACATGGGATGATGACTGCCAAAAGGCTTTCGACAAAATCAAAGAGTATTTGGCAAACCCACCCGTGCTAGCGCCAGCAATACCTGACTTTCCTCTTCGACTCTACCTTACGGTCACAAGAGAAACGATGGGGGGAATGCTAGCACAAGAGATCGAAAGCAAGGAGAATGCAATTTATTACCTGAGCAAGAAACTCCAAGGATATGAGACGCGATACACGCCTCTCGAGAAGTTGTGTCTCGCACTTGTATGGGCCGCACAGAAACTAAGACAGTACATGCTCACTCATACGGTGCTTGTCGTGTCTAAGATGGATCCTCTCAAATACCTGTTGGAGAAAGCAACACTCAACGACAGATTATCAAGGTGGATAGTCAATATGGCTCAATTTGACTTGAGATTTGTGTCACAAAAAGCCATCAAAGGTTCTGCAGTTTCTGATTTCTTAGCAGACTTTCCGCTAGAAGAAGCTGAAAAAGAAGAAGATGAGTACGATTTCCCTGACGAAGATTTACTCATGACCGAAGACGATAGTTGGACGCTCTATTTCGATGGAGCTTCAAACCAAAAAGGATGTGGTGTGGGAGTCTTGCTCGTATCGCCCAATGAAGAACACATCCCAATTTCCATGAAGCTCGACTTTGATGTCACCAATAATGCCGCAGAATATGAAGCATGCTTTTTGGGATTAGAAACAGCTGTCGCCTTGGGAATCAAGAAACTCAGAATCTACGGTGACTCTTCACTAATCATTAACCAAATCTCTAAGAGATGGAAAGTGAGGAGTGAAAGTCTCGCTACGTATCAAGCTCATTTGGA
The DNA here is from genome assembly GCF_948465745.1 of Chenopodium album. Classification (NCBI taxonomy): domain Eukaryota; kingdom Viridiplantae; phylum Streptophyta; class Magnoliopsida; order Caryophyllales; family Amaranthaceae; genus Chenopodium; species Chenopodium album. Next base: position 67,858,172 of record NC_137837.1, on the reverse strand, counting down.
AACTCTCACGGAGCAACTAGATGAAGTGGAATATACGTATCTGCCAAGAGAAGAAAACCAGTTCGCTGACGCACTAGCTAAGTTAGCATCAATGGTGCGAATTCCAGCTGACACGATCAGAATGCCACTGACCATAGAGAGAAGATATGAACCAGCTTATGTTCATACACTTGATGATGAACAAGAATCACAGGAAGAAGATGAAGAACCATGGTATACAGACATCCTTAATTATGTGACAAGAGCAGAGTATCCTCCTAATACTGATAAAAGGGCACGCCGTGCTTTGAGGCTCCTGGCCTCACAGTATGTGCTCATCAGGGGAGAACTCCACAAGAGAACCGCAACGGGAAGGAATCTCTTATGTATAACCAAGAAAGAAGCACATAAAACCATGGAAAACCTTCATGCTGGTATATGTGGAACTCACATAAATGCAAAGATGTTAGTCCAAAAAATTCAACGACAAGGTTACTATTGGACTACTATGGAGCGAGATTGTCAAGAGTACGTCAAAAAATGTATGAAGTGTCAAATCTATGCAAACTTACAGCATGTTCCACCTTCACTTCTCTACACGTATACTTCTCCAAGGCCTTTCTCCACTTGGGGCATTGACATCATTGGAAAAATCACACCACCGGGATAAGGGGGGCATGAATTCATTCTCGTAGCAATCGACTACTTCACCAAATGGGTCGAGGCAGCCTCATATGCCAAGCTGACGGCAAAACACGTAGCTCAATTCGTTGAGAAAAATATTATATGCCGCTATGGGGTACCACATGAGATGATCAGTGACAATGGAACACATTTCCAAGCCGAATGCGCGGAATTGTTGCAGAAATATCATATCAAACATCATCGATCATCACCTTACAGACCACAAACGAACGAAGCAGTCGAATCGGCCAACAAAAATATGAAGACCATCATCGAAAAGATGACGGAAAATTATAAAGATTGGCCAAGTAAGCTACATTTTGCCCTTTGGGGTTATCGAACCTCTGTTCGTACATCGACAGGGGCTACCCCTTTCTCTTTAGTCTTTGGTGTCGAAGCTGTACAACCAATCGAGCTCGAGATACCTTCTCTCCGAATCGCATTGGAAAGCCAACTAGATGAAGTCGACTGGATTAGAGCAAGATACGACGAACTGGTCTTGCTTGATGAAAAACGCTTGGCAGCTTTGCATCATGTCCGAACCTACCAACAGCGTATGGCACGACATTTTAATAAAAAAGTCAAGACCAGGAACATCAAAGAGGGTGACCTAGTGCTTAAGGCACTTCGCAAAAACGTGTTAGATCCAAGAGGAAAATTCAGACCGAACTGGTCAGGCCCGTACATTGTTAAAGCCATCCTATCTGGCGGAGCGGCACAATTGGTAGACATGGACGGCAACGACTTCCATAATTTAACCAACTTGGATCAACTCAAGAAATTCTACGCCTAGTCTCATGGGTTCATGACCCAATAGAGCTACGTCTGGCCTGATTCCTTTTTAGGATACGTAGGCAACCCCTCAAGGGGGCTCGGCCACTTTAAAATAAAAAAAATCCTCCCTCTATTGATTTAATATGTGCCCGGTTCAACATTGCGTCACGGCAAAAAAAAAAAAAGGTAAATATACCGCGACACGGGAAATATTCCCGTCTGACGGGAGAAAATCCCGTGTCACGGCAAACTCTGAGCGGCAAAAAAAGGACAGAGTGCCTCCCGTGACACGGGATTTGTTCCCGTCTGACGGGAAAACTGTTCTGTGCCACGTCATCCTGTCTGTCAAAAAAAAAAAAAAAACTTGTCGTGACGCGGGAATTTAAACCGTGTCACGGGACCCTTTGACCGTGACACGGCAGATTTTCAGTTTCCCGTTTTATTTATTGGCGCATTCGTTGCAAATTTCCTGTTCGAGTTTTTGTTTTCGTTCTTCCATTGTGTCCGACTCCTTGACTCGGATAATAAATAAAAATCATTGTAATTTTTATTTTAAGAAATAAATGTGCTATTATTATTAAAATAAATGCGACTACAATATTGGCATCATACGCCTTATTTTAAATAAAAATTATAAATAATAAAATGCAAGGCACTATTGATCTAATCTCTCTTCTCTTTAGGAACATCCTTCTCTTGTTTAATTAGGTCGGCCTACCATTAGTGTGTCTTTTGAAGCCCGAACCGTCACACCCCTAGTCGAACTTTTGCCCCTTTCACCTTTCTTGAACTTTTTCGGTTGTTTCTCCCTATACACCATCTTTTCTTTACCCTTTCCTTTCACATAGGTCTTCTTTCTTGGCATCTTAGGAGTCTTAAACTCAATTCCTTGTGTTCTCGGACCTAGGCGATCTTTAAGAGGAGCTTTCTTCTCTCCAAGACGACTCTTTACATCAGACTTGCGCGATCCGAATCGTTCCCTCCTACTTCTAGGATTCAACCACGCCTTGTATGCACTAGATAATGGAGGAGTAGCTTGGTCACTTGCAGAAACGGTCCACAAAGGTCTTCCAATCCAATAAGCCTCGTACTTGTGAACGTTACTTTCATGCAACGATACTTCACGAGGACTATCGTTATAGCGTGGAATTACTTGTTCCAGTCCATACTGCCGCATTAGTCGAGAGGGACAGTAAAAAGTTAGTTTGGAGATACTAGGAACACGGCAATATGGAGTTTCATTCGTGCCAACCATCCTAGTAAGCCTCCAACAAGGCACCACCCAACGAATGGAAAATTCTCTCTTTGCAAAGAAATTTTTCCAATCTTCATACGACATGTTCGCAGAATAATTCTTCTTCCTACGGACTAAGTCGTTAGGGCCATATTTTTCAATATCGTTGGGGGCTTCAAATAATTCCAAACGCTCCATCAACCAAATCTGCAAAACAAGAAAAAAAAGAATATTAAAAAAAACAAAAAAAAAAAAAAAAAAAAACTGCAGATTCCCGTGACACGGCAGTTTTGACCGTGTCACGGCAGACCCTAACCGTGACACGGTGACTGTTTTGTGTCACGGGGGCTATTCAGAGCGTATTTTTACCTGTAATAGTACCAGAGAGCCCTTCCTGATGGCTTTCCGGTCAGATTTTGCCTCGTCAAGGCCACGAAATGTTTCTCCAAGGCACGTTGGCATAGGAGATCTTCCGGATTCTACATGCTCAAGTACAGACGCTAGACAAGCATGTCCTACCCTACCGTTTGCAAATAGTAGCTTGCTAAACATGCAAAAAATATATGCCCTTCTACGATATACATGATAAGATTCAGAGATAGGGCGATTAAAATATAAGTTAGCAAGTTTTTCTAAGTCTACTTCATTACCACAAACAATTCTATTTAAATCTGGATCTGTTAGATTCAGATGGCGTTCAAAGTCTTGGTAATAATATTCACGTAAGGTAGGCATGGCTATAAGATTCCTAGCAGGAAATCCAAATATCGCACCAAATTCCTCCGGCAGAGGACAGATTTCATCATAATCAAATTTGAAACAGTGCGTTTCTGGACTCCAATAATCTAATGCTGCTCTAAGAAAATCATGTTCAATAGCTAAATGTCGCAGGGCTAGCAAACCCCTGACATGAAATAATTCTAACTCTCTTTTTTCAGCATTGGTCAAAGAATAAGACCAGTCGCGCAATGTATTATCAAAAGTCTGAGACATGATTATTGAAATATGAAATTCTAAATTATTTTGTGTTTCGTAATTATGCATATCATGAATAATAATCTGGTCTTATTTTATAGCAAGAGCGCTCGGAACTGCCCAGAATTTATCTTTTCGCACGCGTGAAATAAACCGCTGAATAATACGCTTCCCGTGACACGGGAAATTCCACCGTGTCACGGGAACCTTTGCCGTGACACGGCAGGTTTTGTCGTGACACGGTGAACAGTGCCGTGTCACGGCACTTTACGCGCCTGATTTTTTTTCATCTTTTCCGTATCTATCCGGATTTTTTATATTTTCTTATCTTTAACGTTTATTTTTTTAGTCTTTTCTGAGAGTTTTATTTCTAATAAAATTCTCACCTTCTTTATCTTTATTTTAAAATTTTATTTCCGAGAGTTTTATTTCTAATAAAATTCTCACCTTTTTATTTTTATTTTATTTCTTTATATTTGTTTTGTTTTTTACGAAAATATTTTTTATATATTTATTTACTCATCATTTTATTTTATTTCTTTTCTTTTCTTTTGGGAAATTTTATTTTAAGTATTTATTTCTTTTCTTTTGGGGAAGGTCGGTACCCTCCATTACTCCACTTATATTCTTCGTCGCGTCATTAATAAGTACACAATCACACACAAAGAGTCTCAAACACACACTAACACACGTAATAATAGATGTATAAACTGTAAATAATGTACAAAGAGTCGTAATATATAAATATGTCAAGTGTCATCATAGTATGTACAAAGAGTCATAATACAAAACCCTCTGTCAGAAATCTCTAGAATCAGAATCAGTCGCGTCTCCACCCTGTGCATGTGGTTCGCCCTGGGTATATGGGAACGGCGAACCAAAGAGTCCCTCGACCATCCGAGTACGGGGAGTAGCGTCCCTACTAGTCCCCGTAGGCCCAGTAGTAGTCACGCTCAAAGCAGGACCCGTCCAGCCGGAGAACGGAGTAGACTGGCCCAAAGATACTGGAATCGTCGGCGAAGGCATCGTCCCATACAGCGGAATCGAGAAAAAGCCCGACAGTGGTGGAGGAATCCCGGATAATGGGGCGGAGAATGAACCAGGATCCAAAGGAGACCCAAACTCAGGAACTGGAGGCTGTGAAAATGACGGACGCTGAGAAGACTGACCCTGCTGCCACTGAGCCTCCTGGAACGGCTGAGTAGTCTGCGGCTCTCGCTGAGAACGTCGGTGAGCCTCGGGAGATCGTCTACCACGACCAAGCTCCTCCTCGTCCGAGCCTCTGGGCCTCGAGCGCGAGCGGGACCTCCGTCGCTCCTGAAAAACACAAAATCAAAAGGTGTCAATGATGCAAAATAAAACAAATGGTAGAAATGAAAAAATAATAAGTGATACCTCAAGGACGTCGCTAGAGCTCCGACAACTCGCACCACGCCGAAGCTTGATGATGCAATACTTCAGCGCGTCCACCAGCTTCATGATTCCCATCACCTCCGGGCGGTTAGGCTGAAGATAAAACAAAGAAAAATCAGTAATAAGCAGCATTAAAAGAGTGGATAATGCGTCGAAGAAAACTCACCGGCTCAAAAACCTCGGGCACTGACTCCTGCGCCTGTTTGTAACCCTCCGGCGCGTCGGCAATATGGTCCTCCGTGATACCGATCGGCCCAGGGTAGCGGACAGACTAAGGAGGAATCTGAATCCTCCCCACAGGGTGAATGGTCGTCTGAAAATATGATTGAATAATCAAGTTATTCGATTATTTAAAACAGAGATTAGCAAAGAAGATTCTCGAAAGAAATCATACCTCGGGAAGACGGGGTGGAGGAGCCAGAGAGGGAAGCAAATCCCGCGCGTAGTCACTCTCCATGTGAACGAGATCCTGCCATAGAATAGTGTAGCGCTCTCCCCTGTTGATCAACCCTCTGATCAAGCGGGAGTCCAGCATCGACTCTGGCAGGGAAGAAGGCACCACAAAGCGATCGCCGCTATGCTGACGGACGACTCGCTCCCCTAAATACCAGACGAAGCGCCCGGTACCAACCAAGATGGTACGGTACACTGAAAGATGTAGGGCCTCGGGTAGGTCAGTCATCCCGGCCCAAGGACGGTACTGGACATCGATGGGGACCTAGAAATCAGAAAAAGTTAGGCGTGAACAACGGAAACAACATCAGAAGGAAAGGACACGACAAAACTAATCCTTACGCCAACAGAAGAAGTGCCACGGCGTAGTAGCCCACGAAGCGTCGGAACAGACTCCACCCGCGACTCTCCTCGGTCGCGCCAGCTGGCCCCGACAGGAAAGTCGTGGACCGCTCCCCGACGCCGGCGAGGAGCCAAGCCTGGGAAGTACTCGTAGAACCATATCTGCAACAAAGTGATACTTAGTACACGAGTCGAACAAGTTAAAATGAAACAAAAAGGGAAAAGATCATCACCTCTACGACTCTCCACAGGCCGTAAACGGTGACCGGGGACTCGTCATTCAGCTGACGACAGCCATGACGCAGAGATAGAAGAAGATCCGCGTACCCAAGACTGGCCCAGTTGTAGGATCCTATCTCGGAAATCCTGGCCAAAGAGGGGAGGTAGCAGAGGAGCACGCGTGAACTCCTGTCGGGAGAGAGGGTCATAGAGATCAGGATCAAGATGAAGATCCGCACCCGCTGCTCGGCCGTCGTATCCTCTAAATCGAAGCCGCAAGCAAGAACTGAAGCCGACTCCGATCGTCCACTCCTAGGACCACCTCGAGACACCGGTCGGGTCCTGATGTGCTGAACGACCGGACCCAACAAATCAGCTACCTCGGCCGATGTCCAAGATAGATCAGACATCTGGCCTACTGCCCGGTCAGTAAAGTGCAGCCCGCTGTTCATGCTGAAGTCCAGGGGGGTCACCGTCATCTCCCCCCAAGCAAAGTGAAACGTGTTGGTAGTATCCCAGAAATACTCCAACAATGCGCGAACGACCGTCGCGCCGCAACCCCGGGGGCTGCGAAACCCTACAACCGCCGCGTAGAAATCGACCAAGCCAGACGACTCCCATAGGGCGCTCGTAGCAGGATCCCCCGTAATGACCTGGTAAAGTCGAGGGATCAAATCACCGGCCCCGGAACCATGCTGGCGGAGTGTGCCATCGACTATGCCGGAGAGTGCGCGGTGAGAGACGTGGTTTTCACGGCAGAAAACCAACTGGTCTGGGGTCCACGGAGGTGGAACCCACCTACCCTTACTCGTAGAAGTCCGAGGCTCGGACTCCAAGACGTCGTCGTCCACGCCCTCAGGGACAGTGGGAGTGTCCTCCCGAAAAGCCCGACGCCGGCCGCGGGTAGAAAGGTCGCAATCTCGTCGTCTAGGCATACTATTATAAAAATCCAAATGTTTAGCATCATTTCCTAAACATTTTTTTTAAGGTGCATATTTATAATTAAAAAAATAAATATCTAAATACTTAGCATCATTTCCTAAGCTATTTAGTCGTTTATTGAATTATATGCTAAATTTTATTAAAATCTAAATGTTTAGCATCATTTCCTAAACATTTAATTCAAGTTGCATATTTAAATGTTTAGCATCATTTCCTAAACATTTAATTCAAGTCGCATATTTACAATAATAATCTGAATACTTAGCATCATTTCCTAAGTTATTTAGTTGTTTGTTGAATTATATGCTAAATTTTTACCTCAAGGCTAAAAATTGGCAAAATTATGGTATTTAGTTTCTCCATGACAAACTAATACTACAGTTCTCCTAGCCGCATGATACTATGTTCTCCATGACAATATAGTACATATGCAAAATATGAATCAACACATCATTTCACAAGATTCACCACCATTTTTTTTCACCATTTCAAAGCATGAACATTATTTCACAAAGTAGCACCCAAAAATGGTGATTTGCTTAATTCTCCATCAAATCACGAAATTTTTGTATCAAATTTCTCACAAACACACATGTACACATATACAAGTAAAATCATGGCAAGAGTTTCAACATAAAGCTTCAAAATCAAAAACCCCCAAATTGATTTTTTAGGGTTTGTCATGAAATTGTTAATGTGAAGCAAATTCAAAGCAAAAATCAAAGGGAGCTTACATGGATGTTTGTAAAGGGTTGAAAATGAAGAGAAGATCGAGAAATTACAACAAAATTGGTGAAATTTGAACTCCAAAACTTGAAAATGTGTTCCGGCTACCAGAGCAACTGCCGCGACACGGGCGAGACTAACCGTGTCACGGTCAAGAGTAACCGTGTCACGGCAACCTTCAAGCTTGACGGAGCTCCGGTGAACTGGGCGGTAGTACCGGAACGGAAACAGAAGCAGCAACGAAACAGTAGTGGCGCGGTACAGTAGCCAAACAACCGCAACAAAGAAAAAAGGAGAAGAAAAAAAAAAAAGAGACTAACCGTGTCACGGTCGCCGTTACCGTGTCACGGCGAGTTTCGAACGGCCGGCGGTTAACCCCAGGCGTGGCGCGGCAGCTTTTGGGAAGAGCTAAAATGGTGAAAGCAAGTGTGAAAGCAAGAAAAAATGTGAAATGGTGCAAGCGGATTTAAAGGCAAAAAAAGGACAAAAAAGGAGCAAAAAGAGCTGTTGTTGACTGATTCAAACAGCGAAAAAGTAAAAAAAGAAAAAAAAAAGAAAAATAGGTGTCCCGTGACACGGGATACTAGTCCCGTCATACGGGAATCCCTGACCGTGTCACGGGAACCTGATGACATGGCGCGACAAATCTGAGCCTGGTCAGGGAATATTCTTAGCTTTTTGACCAGTCTGGCTGACTTTCCGAGTTTATTGGGTGATTATTTTTCGCTACAGTTACGCGGAAAATCCCAACTGATGTTTATGGGGGAGGGGGGCTAAAATTACCATTTTACCCCTGGCAAGCGTCAAAGCCTATTTTTCGGCATTTTAAGCATTTAATATGGTCGGATAATCGGCTTAAAATTGTGAATTATCTGCGGCCCACGTTCGGGGATAATCGAACCACCATACACTTATCAACCGTCGGCTTTCCTCAGGCTTGGAAAGCGTTATCGGTGGATTTTTCTTCAAGTATAGAAAACCGCCAAGTCGGCTTTCCTCAGGCTTGGAAAGCGTTATCGGTGGATTTTTCTTCAAGTATAGAAAACCGCCAAGTCGGCTTTCCTCAGGCTTGGAAAGCGTTATCGGTGGATTTTTCTTCAAGTATAGAAAACCGCCAAGTCGGCTTTCCTCGGGCATGGAAAGCATCATCAGTGGATTTTTCTTCAAGTATAGAAAACCACAAAATTCCTTTGTCGGCTTTCCTCAAGTATAGAAGGCATTATAGGTGGAATTCTTCAAGCATAGAATGACACCAAATTCGTTCGTCGACTTTCCTCAAGCATGGAAAGTGTCATCCGGTAGGTTTCTTCAGGCTTAGAAAGCTACCAAACTCATCTGTCGGCTTTCCTCAAGCATGGAAAGCATTTCAACAAACGTCATCCGGTGGATTCCTTCAAGCATAGGAAAATACCGAACTCATTTGTCACCGATACACTGGTGTCAGATAAGCGTTCTATCCCTATACTCTTTTATCTGTGGAATTAACATTTTTCTGCAGGTATCGGCGTATACAGAGTGATTTAGGATCGCAGAACGTCTTAAATCATTCTCCGTCCCTATCGACTACTTTGACTATCGTTTTCGAAACTGACGTTTCTACAAACTCAGTCAAAGTGGGGGCTTCTGTAGACACCTAAAAATGTCTCCCCGAAACAAAACCCGATGATAAGTAACCTTTCACCGCCACTATTGGTCGGGTTTAGTATTTAATCCCGAGAGTGCTTAAAAAATCGTATTTTATTAAATTCATATTTTTGAAAGGTCCATGGATCAGTCTTGGTGTTTGGTAAAAGCATAGTTTTAATTTTAGCCCAAACTTGTTAATTAATTTTAAGCCCAAACCTTTTTATTTTATTATTTTATTATTTATTTTTGGCCCAAATATTTTATTTTATTTTATTTTATTATTTTAGTCCGAATAATAAAGTAAGAAAAAAGCCCAAAATTATCAATCGGCACTTAAAAAGCCGAAAGAAATTAGGGTTAAAAAATGAATTTAGACGGAAAAATGGACTGGAACTGACCGTGTCACGGTACAGCCTGACCGTGTCACGGGAAATCTTCCCGTCTGACGGTGGTACTTCCCGTGACACGGGAGGTCTGCCGTCACACGGAGAGTTCCGTGTCCTTTCCGCGTAAACCCTTAACGCATTTTCCGTTCCGTTTTCTGAAAATTTCCCGCGTCACTCTAAAACTGACCGTGTCACGGGAACTTGTACCGTCTGACGGTACAGTCTGACCGTGTCACGGGATACTTTTTTAGGGTTTTTATCATTTTAGGGTTCCGTGTGCTCCCTCAGCACATTTCCCTATAAATACCCCCTCATTTCTGATGTACGGGGCAACGAGAATTCTATTATTCTTATTTTCTCTCTTCTATGCTCTTAACCTAAACACTAGCCTACCCTTTTCACTTCAAAATTCCTTCTTCAAGCACTCAAAGGAGTCCATATTTTACTCGAGGTTCTGTCCTTAAACCAAGGCGTGAAAGGTAGAATCGTTTGAGGGTTTGGCCCCAAGATCAACCTTATTTAATTTAATTTAATTTAATTATTGTTTTATTATTTCCTTGAAGTTACTAACTCGTTTATTATTTTGTAGCTGCAAACAAACAGATTCAAAGTAAGGATCATGCTCTTTTTATCATTGTTATTTTTTCTAACGATTTTTATGTTGTTGGAATTATGATTAAATTGGTTTTTATATTAATATTGATTCTATTATTTATTTTGATCACTATATTGCATGTTAAAGGGAATATGTAATTGAAAATCACGCCTAATAAGATAATTTGGACAACCGGTTTAGGATCCTTTTTAATCTTATTATTAATTGAAGTGATCACCAAATATTTAGAATTATGTGTGCATTAATTTTGAACCAATTTAGTTAAATAATAGTTTGGAGCGAATTGAATAGTTTGTTTGTATGCCTTTGAGATCACAGGAATGCTTTTCAATATAAGAATCGAGTAGAGGCCAATACGGGCGAATGTGACTCCATGACTCACTTCGTACCATCATCCCCGATCCTCCTTTCGTGGTTCCGAACCATATGGAGTTAGTAATCTCATGGATTATGAATGGGGTGTAACCTTCACGGGTCAATCGTTGTTGCCTTCGTTGTCCCTTTATCGTGGTTGCCTTTTATGATCCGTGAACGGTTTACAAGTTCCTTAAAAACTTGTTGGCGGCTCCCTACTTTCCTTGTCCCTAATCGTATTATGTCAATTCCCACTTCCTATGAGTGCCAAGCATATTCACAACATGCTTTTAACGTAGGCGCAATTCGAGCGACGCCTACAGGTATATATGAACTCCGTGATAGGAATTGGAATTAATTTACATAAAAACCCAGAATTGTGATAATGACAAAATGGTATTGAATTATAGGAAAATTCATTAAGCGATGGCGGACTTGTCAAAGATAGATGTGAAGTTATGAGGGAACACTCGGCCAGTAGCCGAAGGGTGAGTGTGTTCAGGTCTTAATTTGTACAGTCGTTGTGCATGGAATTCACAAATGTAGATGTGTTCATAACTACACGATGTGTTCTTGAATGTTAATTTATATTAATTTATTTTATGTATAGCAGTAGAAGCGAAGTTTTGTTTAATGCTTACTGTAACTTGATGAGGTCAATCCGGATTAGGTAATGACAATCCTAATTAATTTCATGAGTGCAGCCTCCTAATATGAACTGTCGTATAGAGTCCTTTGGGAGAATATGTCAAAAATTTGATGACAGGAGGAGAAGGTGGGTGTATGAGATGGGTTTTGGAGGTCTACTCCACTTTGCTTGCAATATGCATTTGCCAAGGCAGCTATCCTATTGGTTAATGACTAGGGTTGACCCTTTAAACAAAGTATTTATTGCTCCAAGTGGTCGGGAGTATTGATTATCAAATAATCAGGTTGGATGGGTTCTAGGTATCCCAAATGGTGCAAAGGAAGTACGTACTATGAATTGGATGACTGATGAAGTTCGTGAGAAGGTCCATAAAATGTTCTTGAAATATGGTAAATCATGGGAGACTAAATCAAAGAACGAGTGTGGAAATGTTTACACATCCTTAGGTATTCCTGTCACGAGTGAGATGAAAGACAGGCTAGAAGGGTAATTTGAGGTAAATCAGGAGGAAGAATTCAAAACACTATTCTTGATTGTCGCATCGCAAATGGTATTGTTCCCTTCCCAGTCACCAAGATTAGCGTCTAACTTAATGCCTGCACTTGGGTGTGTAATGGAAACTTGTGAGTATGATTGGTGTGAGTTGGTGTTGTGTAAGTTAATGGACCGTATATGTAGCTTTGCGCGTCGATTTTACACAAATGGTTATGCCGGAGGTTGCGGAGGGTGTGCAATGTTTGTAGTGGTAAGTGTACAAGTAAGCATACTCATTCATAAATTGTAAAAAGTAAGCCTCATTCCTAGAAATTTGTTTGTATGTGTTGCAGATATATTACTTGGACCGGTTAGATAGGGATCCGATTCAATGGGGTGTATATCCTCAATTTAAAGTATCGAATATGAAGCAAATTTGGAAGGTCGATTAGTGTGATAAGCTGAGAATGGGGGACTACGGTTGCTTAAGGTTAAGTATCAAGTGACCTAATATATGTTTGTTTCAGTACATTGACATACATAATGTAAGCTAATACTAAAAAATGTTGTAGCTGTTAGATGTTGCATACGGTGAATCTCATCTTAGGGGGGCGAGGGACACGGAAGACCCTATGACCATAACAGAATACCCTGCAAGTTCCCTTGAATTCGTTGCATGGTTATTAATGAAATGATCACGAAGTATAATGTAATGTGGTAATATGTACAGGATTTGTCCAAGATGGTGCGGTGTAAGGACAGGCAAATGCGAGCTCCGATACGTAGCCATATAAGAAAAGGCAACCCCATGTAACATTGCAAGCGAAGATGTGTTGATTTTGAAGGCTGATACATACTGAAAAGAAAAAGTTGGAATGGGAATGCATTTCAGTTAGGATACATTTTGTATAACATCGTGTCTTTGATGATTCTTCTTAAAGCTTTATTGGTCAGTAATGGTTCGACTGGAATAGTGCATGTAGCCCAATTGATATTGGGTTGTGTATAGTAATGTTTGGTCACAAATGGGTGTAGTGAAACACTGAGTGAATAGGATTTTTAACACTTGCATTTTGAGGGTGATTGGATTAACTAAGTAGTTGCACCAGTAACTAAAACTTGTTTGTACTATAAGTTGGTTTTTTAAACCATACAAATTTAGTCGCAATGAATGGCTTAAGGGCTGGGCTCCAATTACATAAATGGGCATGTTTTTACACTTCCAATTTCGCGTTGATGCCTAAATTTATGGGATATATCCATGAGTATACAACACTAGTTATGTTTAATGTGAAATGATCAAACTTAAGAATGTGAATGTAAGTGGGTGAGCATAAGTCGAATAAGAACTGAAATTGAATCCAATCCAAATCAAATTATCAATTTGGTTTGGTTCCGAAATAGTAATTCTACGGGAACGGTTTTTAATATACTTCGTATTTGAAATATCGGATTTATGGATCGGATCAAATAGACCATGTTTAGATCCAAACTAAAACTGAAACCAAATTATAACATTAAGGACTTATTAAAATGACTTATAGATACAAACTTTTTCAGTGTGGCTCTAATATGATATCCTTATATTTTTGTATTTAATTTAATTTCAAGTTTAATATATCCTGTCAATGTCTATATTATTTAAATTATAATTCTTCTTCTATCACCAACTTATGATATATATATTACATATATCCATTATGCATTATCAAACAAATACTATAATGTATATATGTTTGTATTGTTTTATCTATTATGTAGTTCATGTTTTAATTCATGTTTTCTTAATTACAATCATATAGTATTTCTAAATCTTTTGAGTATATGGGCATAGTATCAAATTTGGTATATTGTTTTAAAAAAATTTAACAAAATAATTTTTAAAAATTAAACAAGTGACCTAAAATGAAGGCCAAATACCACTCTATTAGTAACAAAATAAGGGTTACATAGCATAAGTTAGGACCAGAATAGACGAGCCGGAATATGTATGCGGCCCAGTTCAAAGAAGTTTGATTTCAACTTTAAACCTTCAATCAGTCATCGATATTTTCACTGATACAACACAAATTGAAATTAAGCAACCTAATCACAAACCCAGACAAACCAAAATCTACATTTAGGGACTTTTACCATTGCTTCAATGTCAACACTATTACCATTTGAGTCAATTCCTTCAGTATAAGACTGATTTTCATACGTTTTAGGGTAGAATAAATCTTCATGCTGAACATCTTCAGGAATGGATGGTAACATACGGAAAACATGTTTCCTAGTTTTCCCATTCCCTGCACCAGCCTGTGATGTGGACCCCGCTGTAGGACCAACACTAGAATGCATTTGCTTATGACCATTACACTTTGCATTTGGTTCAATTTCAGTAGCCTTTGCCTTCCCTTTATCCCATTTTAGATAGGCTCCGGACTCAACAGAACAGCAGCTATGCCCCACCTCTTCAACATAGGACTTCCCCTTATCGGCCTTCTGTTTTCCCTTGGAAGAAGAACCCTCAAATTTGATCTAAAGACTATTTTGTTCGGACACAATATGATTTGTTGTAGAGTACGACGTTGAAGCAACATTGACAATGGTAGGAGGGTGAGTAGGGGGTAGAAAGCAGTGGTTAGAAAAACCATTAAAGAATTTTTTAGAGAGTATAAATGGGAAGCAATTGGTTTTAGATCTGTTGAAGGAATATGATGACCGAGTTGGACTAACATATTTGTCTCTGGCCGCCATCGAGGATAGATATGCTCTAAGCATGCTGTAGAAGTCTGCTTTAGTAAGATTAGGGCCTCCAGCTGGTCCAAATTTGCAGGTTGGTATGAAGGGATCACACATTTCAAGGTCAGGGAAGGAAATTTGGTCAGTTGCAATTAAAAAACTGGCCAGTTTATGAGAAGATCTTATGTTGCATAAAGAAGCAAATGTGACGGGTTTATGTTAATCTTCCATGGAACTAGAAAGTTTTGGACAGAAATGTCTACTTGGGGATGAATATTTTTTGTTTAACAGGCACCTCCTTTAAATAAGGAAAGTATCCCTATTAATAGTGACATGAATAAGTTAGTTGGTCAAGAATTAAAGACAACAACTATGAACAAAAGTATGACACAAAACCCATGTTTTTAAAAAATAAAATAAATAATAATCTTTTATAAGTTTAGGACCTTTAAGTTTAAGGTGGACAAAGGCCATATGCTTTTTTGTGTCTCATGGGCAATAACCATATAACTGGTATGAGTTAAAATCATAATTTGTTACGTTACTTGTCTAAGAAGAAAATTGGAAATGTGTTAAATAGTAACAAAAATATGCAGAAAAGTGCTTGCTTATCCAACATATCACCCTAAAAGCGTGTATATATAGATATAGTAATCATGTATACCTATGTCTATAATATTAGTACGCTTACGTAGGCATGACTACATTTGAATTGACAAAACCTTAGTTAAAAATGTACGGTATGTCATACAACACTATCAAAAACTATGAGTATTTCTTACTTGACATCAATGTAAATGAATTACTTGTTGATAAGAAGTCCATGCATGACCGAGCGCGTAACTTGTTATAACACTAAGTAAGGAAGGGCAAAGTGGAATTGATTTAAAATACAAAATGTGATAGAGTGTGTTGTAATATTGTTATGTACATGTTTATGTACTTTTGTGTCACAAGGCATTGAAAATATAAACCTTTTCAACTGATATACTTAATTACTCTGCGATTATCGACAAATAATTTACATATGCACGTAATCGAAGGTTATGCTAATGAGTTACACAATCAATTTTAAATAAAATGTTATCAAATACTTTAGGTTTCTCCAAAGGAGTGTCCTATTATTCTACAAAACCCTTGATATGTAGGTATTGATATCAAGTGGATTGTATAGTTACAATCCATATCAAGTGGAATTTGCTGTATTTTTAGTATTAGGGTTTTTGGACTTCATTTTTCAGTATATATATATGTTTCACACATACAACCTATTATATGTCTTAAAGCCTGTTCAGTGTCCGTAATTGGTAATCAACTATATGTTTACATATGCATAAAGCCATTTGACAAGTAGATATTAGACTTCAATTTTGGAATGTTTTGATTTGTTGTCTCCAAAAAATAAAAAATTCTCCTAATACCCTATGGTAGTTCAATTAGGTGGGTGGAACCATCAATTTGCATTTAAACGGCCAATTTACCGGTTTACAATTTTCACTTATTTCATTAACTAAAGCCTACCACGAACATTTATGACAACCTATACTGGTCATTTAAGGTTTGAAACGTCATTATATGACCCCGAAATGTATCTAATAATATATCAATTCTTTTCGACACCTGGCCCCGAAAACTTTGAAATTTCTCAAAAAGCGTGGATATTAGGATTCAACTTAGGAATATTATTAATTTGTTTTGCTCGAAAATAAAAATTGTCGAACTGTTTACCATGCTCCCCAATAACCCAAGGGGGTCCAAATGGGTGGGTGGAACCATCCCATTTGGCTTTATAAAGACTAATTTGACGGTTTACAACTTGCACCGATTTGCAGTAACTCAAGCCTAAAACGAACATTATATGACCCCGAGATGTATTCCCTAGAATTTTGACATTGTTAGACAACGGGCCCCGAAGACACCAAAATTTCTCAAAAAGCGTGAGTGGCCTTCAACTGTGGAATGTTTTAACTTTTTTCCCTCGTAACTATAAAATCCCAAATTTTTGAATAGGGTCCCTAATACCCTCTTGAAGTTCAATTGTGTGGGTGGAACCATCCAATTCCCCTTTAAACGGCCTATTTAATTACCGGGTTTACAACTTGTACCGAATTCAAGCTCAAGCTTACCACGAACATTTATGACAGCATATAACGACCATATATGGTTCTAAACGACATTATATGACATCGAGATGTGATCCTTAAATTTGAAGGCTTTTTGACACACCAGGCCCCAAAATCTTCTAAATATCTCAACAAGCATGGATCTTAGACTTTAATTATGGAATTTTTTTTACTTTTATTTCGCCCGGGAATAAAATTTGCCGAAAAGTTTACAATGGTCCATAATATACTTACGGAGCCAGTTGGATGTGTGGAACCATCCAATTTTCCTTTAAACGGCCAATTTACCGATATACGACTTGCATCGATTTCATTAACTCAAGCATTACACGAACATTTATTTGTAAATGCATGGTTTCATATTTCGGTTTTCTTTGGAAAAGAAATTTAATGTTACTATGATTAATTGTTATTATTTCATAGGTATAACTACAATAGTAAAACAAATTTGTGTAAAATTATGTCGATTTTAGCCCTAAGCTCTTTATAACTATTTTCTTTTTTTGTACATGCTCCAACTATAATTTTTTAGGGAATACAAAATAGTACATTGTAGCTTTACATTTAAATATTTATTTGTGTATAATTTTCATACTCATCAGCATGACCACTGTAACATACTCTTTTGGCGAGTTAAGCTAATAAAAGGGTCCTAAACTTTTACATTTTTCACTTATAAGGACCTTAGGTTTTTTTTTCACCTTTAAGGACCTGAGTTAAGGTTTTTGGTCACTTAAGTCACCTTTAACCATAGGTTGACTTATCAAATGTTAATACAATAATATTTATATTTTTTTAGTTTATTTATAAAAGTGAAAAAAAAACACATAAAATTCCAAAGTACATGTTGCATAATAGTTATTATTTTAAGCTATTATAATATTAATAATTAAGATATTATACTTAAAATAAATAAAACATAAATAACCTACAAATGTACTCTATCTCTTGAGTTTTTTTTATTTTGTTTGACAACACATTATGTTATTCTAATAAGCAACACCTATTGATTTATTGCTAATTAAATATATCTCATGTTAAATACTTTGACTTATTCTTTTTTAATCTAATAATTTGACTTATTTATTGAAATATATATAATAAAAAAATTTAAACTTCTTTAATTATATGATTACATCTATTAATAATTAATTTACACCCACTATTTCAATAAAGGAAGATAGAGGAAGGAGGCCTTTCTAAGATTGATAAAAATATATTTTAGCAAAGAATTTTAAAACCAACAATTGTATCAATGTTAAAATCGACTCTTATAAATTTAAAATCAACATTTGTACGAATACTCAACACTTATAGCAAGTTATAAATCTGTATCTCCATGAATTTTTTTTTTGCTTTTATCCAAAAGTGTATGAAGTAAAAACAAAAGAACTCTTGACCAATATCAAGCATTTTAATTCAAAAATTACCCCTTTATTCATCCAAGAAATCGATCTACTATGAAACTTTAACTTATATGTCATTATAATCTTCCAAATATTTTGCCTTCAGTTTTCTTATTTTTTTATAAGTGTAAAGGTGAAATAGATGGTTAAGTCCTTCTAAGTGAAAATTATATAGGTTTAGCTTTTGTTCTTTCTTATTATTATATTTTAACCTAAAGAACTCACTAATCTAACTAGTGTAGTTAACTTTTGACTAATGAGATCCTTAAAGGTGAAAAAAAATATGAGGTCTTTAACGGTGAAAAAAACCAAAACTTTGAATCCTTCATGTATGTTTAACTCCTCTTTTGCCATTTGCTAATAAAATTAATTATTGGCCTAAACAAAGCTTTCCCTCCATAATTTCATTATGTCAATTAAGGGAAAAAAAAAATCTAAATCATATATCCCCTCAAAAAATTAGGTTGCAAGTTAAGGCTATTTACACAATATAGGTAGTACTTGCACTAAGTTGGTCACAGGTACTGGGGATGACATCCTAATGCACTGAGTGTATATAAGGAGGGGTACATAATCCTTGTTTGCCATTGCAAAACCTGAATTTCAATATCCATAGTTAAACAATCTATCCTTTTACCTCTGTATTATCCTCAAGTTGCATAGAGCCTATTTGTCATGCCCAGAAGGTATGTAACAAACATTGGTGGCCACAGTCTCATGTTTTTTTTTACCCCTCCCTCAAGACTAGAGTTGGAGATGGACTTCACCACCTTCACTTACCTATTCAAACACCACGTTGGTGGTATATACACTGATATATCACTTCCTACTATTGTTGTCCTCATACTTAACCCTTCGACACCAAACAACAACCAACTTAACAACCTTTTAATGAGAGAAGAAGGTGGTTTACCACGCCCTGCACACTTGCCAAGTATCTTAGATATTTATCCAATTAGGTTTGAATTCCAAGTATTCCTTACATGGTGCCTAAGATCATTACCCTTAGGGTCATTCCATCCACCCCATATTAGGCTAGCCTTACACATCCTAGACCCTAATCCAACAATCAACCTAGATGGTCCCATATTTAACCTTGACAACCTTCCCCTTCGCCTTTGCATAGGTACTTACACTGATGCTTTTCAATTACTTAAAGTACCTTCCTATCCACATGTGTTACATTTGTTCATCACTTTTAATAGGCAGTCTAATATTGTGCCTAAGTATCATAAGGTAGACTTGACTACTTTTCCTAAGAATTTTCTTCCCCTTGGAATTCGTTCTGATGGCGCGGCCTAGCCAGAAGACACGGTTATAGCTTGTTGGAATGTTCGTGGCTTAGGTAGACCGTCTCTTACTGAAAATTTCCTTCGCCTGTATAAAAAGCATAGGCCAAGCATTGTTGTTATGCTTCAGACAAGGAAAAGCTATGAAAACACTCAGGTCTTGGTGAATAACTTTCCCGGGTCTTATAACTTTGCTTGCAGTCCCCCAATTGGACTAAGCGGAGGAGTTGTTGTACTTTGGTTGGACGTGAATTTACGCGTGGATCAGCAGCGAACATGCTGAATTTGTTAAGATGGATATGTACTTTAAGGTTACATTTATATTAACACTCAATATTTTTTTTTGTAATCATAGGCAAGACTATAATAATATTTTATTAGGGAAATCTAATGTCTATGTTTTGCAGGGCCATGCTGTGTATCAAAAAAGACTCTTCAATAAGTGACTCTAAATCAATGAAGACACATTACCTAAATGATTAACTGTTGCCTAGTTAGAAGCTTCGTTTTATTTTCTCATTTCAAATGTCTTTCTTAATGCTTTCCATGTACTTTTGCTTTCTTATAGACGGTAATGGTTATGTCACGCTTCATACGTAATTTGTCATGTTATATCGACTGGTCACTTATAAATCAATGATGCATGTCACTTTCCCCACACCCATTCTCAAGCTACAATGTTAATTTTCGAAGACAAAGAGTTACATATTATACAAACAATATTATTCTTTTTGTTATATTGTGAAACATAAAATAAAAGGGCAAACGCCAATTAGAGTCACAACTAGAAGGAGTACAAGAAGGTCGCTGAATTAACCACAATTACCTTTCCAGAAGCCCTAGCCATTTAACCTAACCTAGCACAAAAAATACAATTATTCGTACTAGAAGCCCTAACCATTTAACCTTACCTACGACAATTACCACAACCAAGCCACAAAAAAATACAAGGATAATGACATATAATATCAAAATGCCATATATCAGTTTACTAGTACTCTTGTTAAATGTAGCCCTTTGTAAGCCTAATTATTGTTCCACATTATATAAATCATGAGCTAGTTCCACGTTCAAACGTTTGTATTTATATAATTTTAGCCGCACTCTATCTAGTCTTCCTCCAAGATCATAAATTGGTTTCTCTTCCTCTTCCATCCAAGCAAAAAACAAACAATCCTTGTTTTTTTTCCTGCTAACCGAATATATTAAGTAAGGAACAACCTTAGGGAGGAATATAAAACACAGGAGCGGAATGAATTCCCCTGAATTTATACACTGAAAAATTATAAACGATGGGGATAAAAAATAATGTACCTGCCAAAAAGGACATGCATAAAATTTTTTCCCATACATTGGACCTTTCTGTGTCGTGTATATCTTCGCATATACACCGTGTTTACAACTAATTTGATCCAAATTTGGGGAAGGGGTATCCATGGGAGTTTGTAGAATGATGGTTTTTCTGACTGTGTGAGGTGATTTATTCCTGTTCAATGTTAGATTTTTTTGGATTTTTTTAGATGCTGACTTTTTAAACAGTACAATAACAACTCATATATATAGGACTCTAAGGAGTTTCTTGGAAGATGTATTCAGGTCATAAACTTGGATAAGGAAGCTTAGCAAAATAGGACGATAAATAAAATAGGCCTTCATAAAAGAACAACACTTCAATAATATAGGAAACTTATTTATACGAAGGGGAATACATTTTTGCATACGTACATTGAGTACCAATATTTATATGTAGGATTATTTACCATAAGCTTATCAAATAGTCGTATTTCTGGTATAAATTTTAAAAATACATTACTTATTTATCGTATAAAAAGGAATACATTATTATATTTTGTAATAACTCGGAAATTATTATAGTTAGATTTAAAAAATGGACAATGACTTATTGTTTCTTTTAGGTTCTACAAAAAAATTAAAACACCAAGTTATTATAAAATATTTCGCCCTTTCTTATTATCCATAGTGTCGACAATACATTATGTGTGTCATGACGTTTTTATAGGTAACATTCACATATATTGAATAACTTATTAATTCCAATTAGCAGATTTTGTCACATTATTGATTTCTTAATAGTCATATTTACATAAAATTTACTTGTAGGACAACAATTTAATGTGAATAAAAAAAAAGTACAGTGAGTTAGTTACCACGGTAACTCATTAAGGAGGCTGGCTTGAATTATATCTGATTTGCTTACAAAGGGTTGGGTGGCAGTGCTAAACAATTTTAGTTAACCCAAAATCAATTCCTTGTTGGATAGTAGATGTGAACACTTAAGTCTTGTAATGTGAAAACCCTATTTTACAATAATACAACTGAATATCCTTAATATTTGGACATTGGTTATGTAAATATATTTGAAATTAGTTAAACTAAGGTTTAATTTTATTTTTTCCATTTACTTATTTTTTTATTTATTTTATTCATTTTTTATTTTTTGAAAGGCATTTTTTCCATTTACTTTTGAAAACTGAAAAAAATAAAAATTTGTGTAGATGGGTAATTCATGAAAGCACTCCTTGAATTTCGAGAGTAGGATTAAAATCATAAGAGAGGTGAAGATGTGTTGCAATCTTTAAATATTATTGGTAATTAATGAAATGATTGTAAATAAGAAAATTGGAAACTCTTTTGAATTAAGGGATACAATCTTTACAAAATAAAAATCTTTACAAAATAAAATTAATACAAAAAAGTTACTCAATTTATTTATTTATTTATTTTTATTAATGGAAAGAAGTTACTCAATATCAATGTGAATTGCGTATTAGCCTATTATATTTTCCACTTTAGAAAAAATTGCACTTTAATAACCATAACATATGCTAGTACATACCTTGTCCCCCAATTCTAGTTGGTCAAAAGCAATACCATTTAATGTGGATATTGAAAGTAAAAGATCATGCCTAGACAATGTCCAGTGGTATAGAACTTCAAAATCAAATCACAAATCTTTTGGTAATTTTTAAACCTTATTAACTTATTAAAAATTCTTTAACTTATTTACTTCTATATATATGTAGAGATTTATTTTGTTTATTGGTTATTATTTGATGCAAAAGTGGGATGAAACATTTTATATTTGTTGTATTTTATATTGTCAACAAAAAGGGTAATTACTGTGCTAAGATAATATATTGAGTAATTTAATTTATCCTTTTTTTAAGAACAAGAACCTAAATATGTATTTCGGATGATTTCATAAATTATCGGGTCTTATCTTTTTTCGTTTGACTAGATATATTAGCGGGTCATTTCATTAATCATTTATCTGTTTCATCATGTGATATAAATTGTTTACTTTGTCTGGGTGATCAGATTGAGATATGTTGTTGTTAAGATATGATATATTCCTCTATTGGCTCCATATTATAGATCAGTTATTATAGACACCTAAAAATGTCTCCCCAAAACCAAACCCAATGATGAACAACCTTTCACCTTCACTATTGGTTGGGTTCAGTATTTAATCCCGAGAGTGCTTAAAAAAATGTATTTAATTAAATTCAATTTTTGGATAGTCCATGGATCAGTCTTGATGTTTGGTCAAAGCATATATTTTTTAATTTTAGCCCAAACCTTTTTTTTTTATTTTTTTATTATTTATTTTGGCCCAAACCTTTTATTTATTTTATTTACTTATTTTCTTTTTTTAACCCAAATAATAATAAATCAGAAATGACCCGAAATTATCAATCGGCCCTTAAAATGCTGAACGAAATTAGGGTTAAAAATGAATTTAGACGGAAAAACGGACAAAAAATTTTCGCGTCACGACAATAGTCCACCGTGTCACGGGAAACTGTCTCGTCTGACGGTGGGATTTCCTGTGACACGGGAAACCTGCTGTGACACGGGAGTTTCCGTGTCCGTTCCGCGTAAACCCTTCACGCGTTTTATTCCCCGTACCCTAAAAAATTTCCCGCGTCACGGGAATTTTTCCCGTCTGACGGTGGGAATCCCCGTGTCACGGTACACAGTGCTGTGTCGCGGTATACTTTTTTAGGGTTTTTATCATTTTAGGGTTCCGTGTGTTCCCTTAGCACATTTTTTCTATAAATACCCCCTCATTTCTGATTTACGGGGCATGAATGAATTCTCTATTTTTCTCTCTTCTATGCTCTAGCCTTAACACTAGCCTACCCTTCTTCTTTCAAAATTCCTTCTTCAAGTACTTCAAGGAGTCCATACTTTACACATGGTTCTGTCCTTAAGCCAAGGCGTGAAAGGTAGAACCGTTTGAGGGTTTGGCCCTAAATCAACTCTACTTAATTTAATTTAATTTAATTATTATTTCCTTGAAGTTACTAACTCGTTTATAATTTTGTAGTTGCAAGCAAACAGAATCAAAGTAAGAATTATGTTCCTTTTATTTCTATTATTTTTCTAACGATTTTATATTATTGGAATTATTGTTAAATTGCTTCCAATATTAATGTTATTCTATTATATTTATTGATCACTATATTTCATGGAATATGTAATTGAAAACCACGCCTAATAAGATAATTTGGACAACCAGTTTAGGTTCCTTTTTAATCTTGTTGTTTAATCAAGTGATCACAATATTTTAGAATTATGTGTTGCAGTAATATTAAACCAATTTAGCATAATAATATTTTGGAGCAAATTGAATCTTTGTTTGTATGCCTTTGAGATCGCATGAATCATTTTTCACTATAAGAATCGAGTAGAGGCCAATACGAGCGAATGTGACTCCATGAGTCACTTCGTACCATCATCCCTGATCCTCCTTTCGTGGTTCCGAACCATATAGAGTTAGTAATCTCATGGATTATGAATGGGGTGTAACCTTCACGGGTCAATCGTTGTTGCCTTCATTGTCCCTTTATTGTGGTTGCCTTTTATGATCCGTGAACGGTTTACAAGTTCCTTAAAAAACTTGTTGGCGGCTCCCTACTTTCCTTGTCCCTAATCGTATTATGTCAATTCCCACTTCCTATGAGGGCCAAGCATATTCACACATGCTTTAACGTAGGCGCACTTCGAGCGACGCCTACAGTTATATCCCAATTTTATTGATGTATCTTTAGGACATTTTAAAATTTAAGAATTCTATAACAATTTTTTTGTTTTCGAATTTAACGTGGCTTAAATTCCTGCACAAATGTTTACGACAATTTTAATTTTCATTAGGGGGGAGAAAACTTCAATACGAAAACACTCAAGGAAGCAAGCTGGTTGATGATTTTTACGTAATTATCCCCCCATATTAGAAGCACCAAACTAGCAGTTTTACTCCAGGGAGCTATTAAATTTTGGCGGCTTGGGAAGTTGGGAGACCTGCAGCTTTACTAGTTACCATGCATATAAAATCTAAATAAGATTTCTTGAGCCCCAATAAGATTTCATGAGCCCCAATAAATGTATTGAAGCAATTGGTGGTTGGCTTATTTAAGTTGAAGTTCACCTCATTTTTTTTATTTATTTGATTTGTATTTTATTATGGTGTGTATTATTATCTTAATTATTATGTTGTTGATTATAAAATAAAGCTTAAATTACGTTGTAATTAACTAAATAGGGAACCATTTATAATTCCAGATTATTTACAACCGTAGTATTCTGCACTTGGTCAACCCAAAAAAGTTACCCTCACACAACAATAATGTCTGGTTTTAAAAAAAAACACAAAAACCCTGTTATGACTCTTAGAAGAACTAGATCAGTTGCAACTCTTCAATTGAAAGCTTTTGTAATCAATATGACGTGTATTACATATTATAACTCCAAGTAGCTTTCGTAAATAACTTGAGTAAGTTACGATCGTTGATGGTTAATTTAGGTAGGTATTTTAGGTTATTACACTCCAACATTATGTTTCATAAGGTGTCACATTTATTTAGGCCCAAAAAATTAGTATAAACGACAAATGAACACCCTAACCTCACTTTACAATAGGAAACAACTATTTGAAAAATGTCAAATAACTTTTGCAATGATAGCCTATGTAATAAGTTTTCCAACTACCCCTAATAAGTAGATAAGATATGGTTGTGGAATCGTCTTCATATTAAAAATTACCTCTATCTACATTTACACGTTCGAAAAGGCATTTCCAAATTTTGGAAATAAAGTTTAATAAAAATGGAATGGGCTACTATTTACATGTCAGGGAACACAAATTGAACTATTGTGAGGAAGCTATCTATTGGGTCCACTAACTTATGATTCATTAGAAAATCAGTAGTACAAGTGATTGTTGGGATTCTCTCATACTGTGTTAAATGCCACAAATAGCTATGTACATAGTTTTTAACTCGACTACTATTGAATTTGCATAGTGTGAAAGGGGTTGGATGTTCTTTCCTTGAATCCTCGTTAATGTTTAAAACCAGAATCCATAATACTCACATAATCAAACTACTTATAATGTGATAAGCTTAAAACAAGAATTATTACATTATGATATTTTATCATTATCGTTTTCCCAATCTGGGTTTAGAGTTAATAGCCCTTTATGTTAATACATAATGCTATCATGTTCTCCACGGAATGTGCTAATATACATTTCTTATATATACATCACCAGTATGCTATGTGACCAAGTTATTTTTGTTGTTTTAAATTAGTTTCGTTTTAAAAGTCTCGGGTAAGCCAAGTCACAAATTATCTAACATTTTAATCTTATTGGTGATTGTATTAATATTCAGGGTATGTTTCGTCAAATTAATTGAAACGATATATTATGATTGGGTAAGTTTACTAGGTGAGTTATGAAGTTTTGAATTTTGCACCGATAAGGACTTCATATAAAGACCTCATTAGTCAATAGGTAAGTAAACTTGTACATAACCAAGTAGTTTAGGTTTATCTAGAATACTTTGTAATATGAACAAACAAAAACTAAAACCCTAAGAAAAACACTATAAGTGAAGACAAATTATGTGGAAGATTGTAATTAGATATCCAAGTACTTTAGGTTTAAAAGTTGTCATAGGTCATTGATTTATTGGCTGTAAATATGTAATAATGGTAAGTAAAAAAAATTAATAACTCAACTAAACCAAAACCTTCAATCTGACCCATATTGGTGAGATAATGTAATGAGCGAAAAAAAAAAACAGAAAATGGGGTTTGGGGGCCTTGTAGGAATCAAACCCTTGACCTTAATGCGTAGAGGTATGGTGAGATTTGCAAATTAAAGATTATAGACCATTGGGACAGTGCTAGCACCATGTTAGCGTCCACAACAGAATTATATTTATTCGTGTTCACACAAGTATTTTGTAATTTATGTATACTTCGTATTTTCCGTAGTGTTCATATTCAATTTTTTCTTTTTTATTTTGGTTTTTCTTTTTATGCCGTATGTAGGAAATTTTATTTAAAATTTACTCCCTCTGTTTTTAAATATTTTCTCCATTTCTCTTGGATACGCATGTCGATGCTAATCTTTTATCACTAATATATTTAATTATCAATAAGTATAAATTCTAACAATTGAAAATTAATAATCTATTCAATGAGATGATTTCGACAAGTACCCACAAGACTATATTTTTTCTTGTGTATAAATCACAAACATTAGTCGAAATAGGACAAATGAATAGTGGAAAAAATAGAAATGGAGCAAGTATTTAAAAACGGAAGGAGTATGTTTTTCATAAAAGTAGTAAATAGATCTGCCAAAACCTTTTAATCAACAAATGTTTATATCCATTTGGTAAAGAGATATTGCATAATTTGTTATTGACAAATCTATCATAATATTTAGATATATGAAAGATGAAGGGCATTTTAATTCCTCATTTTTAATAAAATAAAAAAAGTACATCCTGGGAGTTGCCACAATACCTAAGTAATGAGGGTCGCTTTAATTTTTCGGACATTGACTTTTGTTTTGGTCATTTTGTTTTATTATTATTTTGGGAATTTTGGACATTGACTTAGGTAAGGTAGATACCATGATGGGTGGCCGTGCTAAATATTATTAGAGATTTGCATCAAAAAATCGAATTGTATTGTCCAAAGACTATTTACACCATACTTAATCAAATCACTACACATATTTTATTATCTATATTATGCATAGAATTAACATTCAACCATTTTTTTTTTTTTTAAAAACATCTAGCATGGCTTGGGCATTAACTAGTATTGGGATATAGTTGGTTCAATGTAAATTGTGAAAAAATAGCTACATTCTTGTGATAAAATAATATTATTTAATTATAAGCCTTAAAATTAAACAACTGCGTTGATTGTAATATCATTCATTATTCTGTTTCTTCACTTTAACAAGATCTAAATTCTGTATTTACAATATTATTAGGATATAAATAGTGATTTTATTTTATATTTTTTTTAAACATATAGCGTAAATATTCTGATGTGTAATAAGGTAAAATATATTCCTATGATTAACACAAGCATATCTCCACATTATTGTTATTAATATGTGACATGTTTTAAAAAAATAGAGATTAAGGGACGGTTCATTGGCATAATTGATTTCAACTTGTGCAATGTGACAATGTAACAATGACAATTTAGGAATTGTTTTACTCCCTAGTTACCATCTTTAAGAAGATACATAGAGCTGTCAAAATTGTTCCGACCCGAAAACCAGACCTGAACCGATAATGATATGAATTTGACCTTTACTCGAACAATGGGGGTGAAACTAGTGACCCGTAACCCGACCTGAACCAACCTGATGCTAATCGACAACTGATTTGAGGCTAGATTGACCCGACACAACCTAATCCTGATTTGAGGCTAGATTGACTCGACACAACCTAATCCTGATTTGACCCGAGAACTGAATTGACCCGACCCGAACCCGACTTGAATACCAAAAATGACAGCTCTAAAGATACATAAGTTTTGTGGTTCATTTGGGCTTATATTAGACATCTATTTTTAAAAAAAAAAAAAAATCTAAAGAAATAAACAGCTAATTTAGAACATAAAAAAGTAACAAAATAAGTAGTATGCAGAAACATTAGATTTGGCAAAAAAAATTATATTAATGTTTGTAATTAACACCTTAACCTCACACTATAAAAACCTAATATGCAACTACTGTACAAAAATAACAACACACTTTTGCAATGATTGTCTTAACTCTTAAGTAATAATTTATAGGACTACCCATAAGTAAGTATAATATGGTTGGGGCTGCCTATAAATATAATTAGTTCAAGAACTCTTTACATATACATGGTACAAATAGCAATAAATCTTCATTTCCTTGAGCATAAAAAATATGGATATGTGACTGTAGGCGTCGCTCGAAGTGCGCCTACGTTAAATCATGTTGTGAATATGATTGACACTCTTAGGAAGTGGGAATTGACATATACGATTAAGGACAACGATGCAAGGAAAGTAGGGACCCGCCAACAAGATTTAAAGGAACTTATAAACCGTTCACGGATCATAAAAAGACAACCACGATAAGGGACAACGATAGGCAACAACGATTGACCTGTGAAGGTTACACCCCATTCATAATCCATGAAATTACTAACTCCATATGGTTCGGAACCACGAAAGGAGGATTGGGGATGATGGTACGAAGTGAGTCATGGAGTCACATTCACCCGTATTTTTTGGGGTTTGGTGAGTCCGACTCACCGCGGAAACAACCCCGACCCAAGGAACCACTCGCAATTAATAAAATCATAAAGCATAAAAAATAATCACAAAAGGGTAAAATCGGAATTTACCTTTGAAGCGTGCTTCGCCCTCAAAGACGGGCTCTTACTTGAAAGCTCGAGCTCCGAAAATACGCGAGCCTCCTTCGGAAATCCACCCCGCAAAAACTACTAGCGACTTTTAGGTGCGTTACCTCGAGGTTAGCGAGGTCCGACCAAAACCCGAGTATTATATGAGTTTAAGAGTTTTTGCTAATGCAATGCACTATTGAACTCCTACTCAAGCACTCTTCCCAAAAACCCAAGATGGGTATTTATAGGCAAGAGGGAGAGTGAAATTTCTATCCCATCAATGTGGGATCATGAAATTCCTCAATTTATTTTAAAGCTAAAATGAATTAAATAAGCAAGCAAGTAATAAATCAACAAGTGTCATCATTGTATGTAAAGGGAAGTGAGGACCACTTGGAGAGGAGGGGACCATACTTGCTCCCCACTCCTTTCTCTCCTTGTGCCACTTCTCCCTCACACTTGAGGAATCCCTCACATGCATTCCCAAGGACCACGACCCTAGCTACACGGCCCAGCCAATCCCCGCACATGCGGGCTGCTTGCTGCCAGCCTCTTCGGCCAGCACGCCCACACACGCTTGTGCGGGCTGCTGCTGCCAAAGGCTGCTGCTAGCAAGCCTCGCACATGTGCGGGCTGCTAGCTGCAGCGTGCCAGCAAGCCACGCATTATGTGTGGGCTGCTGGCCGTAGCTTGATAGCATGCCTCACACATGGTGCGGGCTACTAGCTTGCCTAACCCCTAGCACAAGGGGTTCCGATGCTAGGGGTATTTTGGTTATTGTTGATTTATTACTAATTTTGCCGTCTCGTATTTTACTATTTTTGACTCGACTTCCGACGCTCTAAGCTCGATTTTCCGACGTCTAAATATTTAATACTCGGGCGACGAATTAATTTCTTCCAAATTAATTTGTCGAGTTGGTTCGTTTACTGCTAAGGATGTGACCCAAAGGGTTCAGTCAAGATTAAGCTGTAATATTAATTATGCATTAATATTACTGATCGGAAGCGACCTTCACCTAGGCATTCCGATCACTTGACCTTACTAAATATATTAGCTTTCTAATAATTTTGAACCCACTATCAGAATAATACACTTGTTCGAAGGACACCATTCCTTTCAGTATTGGCCTCTACTCGATTCTTATAGTGAAAAGTGATTCATGCGATCTCAAAGGCATGCAAAAAAATTATTCAATTTGCTCCAAACTATTATTAGGCTAAATTGGTTAAATATTAATGCAACACATAATTCTATAATATTAGTGATCACTTGATTAAACAACAAGATTAAAAAGGAACCTAAACCATTCGTCCAAATTATCTTATTAGGCGTGATTTTCAATTACATATTCCCTTTAAACATGCAATATGGTGATCAATGAACAATAATAGAACAAACATTAATATTGGAAGTAATTCAACAATAATAGCATTAGTCAAACAAAATAATAATAAACCTAATCATGATACTAACAATATTAAAATAAAATAAGAGTAATTAAATTAATTAATTACTCACATTCCGCGCGTTCCTTTAAATTGCTACATCATGAATAAATTGTTAGTAACTTCAATACAAATATAAATCAAATGAAAATTAAAGTAAATAAATGTAGATTTGATTTGGTCCAAACCCTCAGTTATTTATACCTTTCACGCCTTGGTTTAAGGGCGAAACCTCGGTTGTTGCATGGACTCCTTGGAGTGCTTAAGGGAAGAATGGTGTAATTAGAAATATAAGTTTGCTCGCGCAGGGGCGCTCACGTTTTTTGGCTGAGCCGTATCTTGTTGGGGGGTTAATCCGGCAAAGTATTTAACCTACCCTGTTGACCACCCAGAAAGTAAACCGGGAAGGCATAGAGTGCCCGGATTTTGTGAGGCCGTCCCAGAATGGGCGTTATGGCAAAGAACAAGAAAAAAAGTAAGGCTTAGAATATGAGAGTGAGAGAAGATAATGACTTTTGGTGTAAAAGAAAGGAAGAGAGAATGATTTTTGGGTCCCCGAACTGCAGAAAGGAGGGTCCTATTTATAGTGAAAATGAGTAGAGGGAACACACGGAACCCTAAAAGGATAAAAACCCTAAAAATAACGCCGCGACACGGCAAAATGCGCCGTGACACGGCATAAATCCCCGTGACACGGGAGAATTTTGTGTGACGCGGAAGGTAAAACGCGTGAAGAATTACGCGGAGAAGACACTGAGCTGCCCCGTGTCACTGGATGGGCGACGTGACACGGGAAATTATATCGTGACACGACATTAATTCCCGTGTCGGGGCAGAGTTCCCCATGACGCGAGGACGTGGAATGAACGCGGAAAAAAAGCATGAGAATTCTCGTGTCACGGCACCAGGCAACGTAACACGTTTAGAATTCTCGTGTCATGGTACCAGGCCCCATGCCACGTCACCATATCCCGCAATGCGGCAATTTTACACAGTGCGCGGTAATTCCAGTTTTTTATGTGTTTTTAAAATTACGATAACTTTTGATCCGTAACTTGGAATAAGGAATATAATATATAGTTGGAAATCTTAACAAGTCTAATTTCCAACAAAATATAATATATTTTAGGCCTTCGAAGTGACTTTCATGCCTTCATAATACTAGCACCCTATTATATGTAGGGTAATAATATATAGTAGTGATAATTTATCACTACTATATATTATTACCCTACATATAATAGGGTGCTAATTTTATGAAGGCCTAAAATTAGACTTGATAAGATTTTCAATTATATATTATATGCCTTATTCCAAGTTACGGATCAAAAGTTATGATAAATTAAAAAACGCGTAAAAAACTGGATTTGTCGCGCAAACAACATAACTGCCGCGTTGCGGGAGAGAATGACGTGGCACGGGACCTTGTACCGTGTCACAGCAGTCAGTAACGTGTCGCGGTACACATACCGTGACACGGTGCTTTTCCGCGTCATTTCCGCAAGCTTTTTTCACCGTGACACGGGGCTTTGTATCGTGCCGCGGTGGGATTTGCCGAGTCACAATCACCGTTTTCGCATTTTCACATGCTTATTTCACCGTGACACGGTGTACTCTACCGTGCCACGGTGGGCTTTTCCGTGTCATGGTACATATACCGTGTTACGGGATTTTTTCGTGTTTTCTCCGCTTAAACCCTTCACGCGTTTTATCTCCCGCTGGTTAATTATTTCCTGTGTCACTCCAAGTTGTCCCGCGTCACACAAGGTTCTCCCGTATCATGGGATATCTTTCCGTGTCGCGGCATTATTTTTCGTGTCACCGTAGTCTTTTTAGGGTTCCGTGTGTTCCCTCTACTCATTTTCCCTATAAATACCCCCCTCCTTTCTACATTTCGGGGATAAAATCATTATCTCTTCCTCTCTTTTACACCAAAAATCATTCTCCTCTCTCTCTCTCTCTCTCATATTCTAAGCCTTAAACCTTTATTCCTAATTACACCATTCTTCCCTTAAGCACTCCAAGGAGTCCATACGACACCCGAGGTTCCGTCCTTAAGCCAAGGTGTGAAAGGTACAAATAACTGAGGATTTGGACCAAATCAACTATACATTTATTTAATTTAATTTTCATTTGATTTATATTTTTTTATTGAAATTACTAACAATTTATTCATGATGTAGCAATTTAAAGGAACGCACGGAATGTAAGTAATTAATTAATTTAATTACTTATTTTATTTTTAATATTGCTAGTATCATGTTTAGGTTTATTTATGTATGATGTGACTCACGATATTATTGTTAAATTGCTTCCAATATTAATGTTTGTTCTATTATATTTTTTATGATCACCATATTGCATGTTTAAAGGGAATATGTAATTGAAAATCACGCCTAATAAGATAATTTGGACAACCAGTTTAGGTTCCTTTTTAATCTTGTTATTAATTCAAATGATCACAATATTTTAGAATTATGTGTTGCATTAATATTCAACCAATTTAGCATAATAATAGTTTGGAGCAAATTGAATACTTTGTTTGCATGCCTTTGAGATTGCAGGAATCACTTTTCACTATAAGAATCGAGTAGAGGCCAATACGGGCGAATGCGACTCCATAACTCACTTTGTACCATCATCCCTGATCCTCCTTTCGTGGTTCCGAACCATATGGAGTTAGTAATCTCATGGATTATGAATGGGGTGTAACCTTCACAGGTTAATCGTCGTTGCCTTTCGTTGTCCCTTTATTCGTGGTTGCCTTTTATGATCCGTGAACAGTTTACAAGTTCCTTAAAAACTTGTTGGCGGCTCCCTAATTTCCTTGTCTTTAATTGTATTATGTCAATTCCCACTTCCTATGAGTGCCAAGCATATTCACACATGCTTTAACGTAGGCGCACTTCGAACGACGCCTACAACTATGTTTTCAAAAAAAAAAAACTAAACGTGTACTAAATAGATGAATTTATTCAAATGTATTTAATTTACTTAATGGCCGAATAGTGTTACATGAAGTGAAAAATGTAAGCACTTCATGCATGGAATTGAGTGGATGCCACCCATGCAACCCAATTAGGAAGATCGATTAAACGATGTTATGTACGTAGGATTATGCAAAGGCTAACGTCGTTTGTAGTTGTTGAAATAAACGAACAGTGGAAAATTGCTTTTCTGTTACTTTTGACAAAAACGGTGGTGAAGTCTGTCAAATCTAACCATATAGTAAAAAGAGTGAGGCCTATAGCTCTTCAAACTTTTTGTTACAAATACGAGCTTTACTAACACTGGCAATCACACCACTCAAGTTTCCCAGTAATTAATATCATCTTCCTTTTTTATCCCAGCCATAATGAATATTCCACCACCCTGTTCCTCTGTAGCCGGTGAAGCCAGCCTTGGCAATCCACCTTCAAACTCTAGGGTTAGGCCACGCAGTTCATTCAATGACCGTCGTCGTCATAGCCCTCGCCGTCGGCTCCAAGAGCACAATTTCTTCTTAGCCTACCGTCGTAGTAGGATGGCTGCTAATTGGATGGTTGGGGGTAGTTCAAGTGGGAATCTTTTCTCCAACTCCAACGCTGAACCCGTGCACGAAAGTGGTAGCAGTGACGAGAAAGATGTCAGTGATCCTAGCTCCGAGGATGATGTCATTATGCACGAAACTCCGGTAGGTTCTCAACACCCTATCCCCCCTGTCCAGGTAGCTACTGTTGCTTCAACCACAACCTTTGCTCCTGCTTCTACTAGGGTGATATGTCCTGCTGCTGCCCCGTATTATCCTTTGAGCAGCTCAACACCTACCCAACCTATGACTTCAACTGCTACGTATCCTGCCTATCTACCAGCGGCACAAGTTCCTCAAACTAGTGTTGGAAACATTAGGAGTTTTGGGAGATGTCCGGGTTTCAAAAGTGGATATATTTCATTCTGTGTTCGAAGCACCAATGTCCATGACATGGGTGTTTTGTACCACCTTGTGTTGATGTTACATTTCAACACGTGTACGCTGACTATGCTAGAAGGGTTAATCGGAAATCGTATGAAATTTTAATCAAAAGGGGAAGCATGGTGGTTACTCCTTATGACACGCCTTTTTCCATTGGTCTTCACAATGGTGAAGTGTTCTTTGTTAGAGGAATGGTAAGATTTTAAGTTAAAATTTTGATTTTTATGTTCACTCATTTTGTATATTATGTTCAAACTGGGTGTGTTGCAATTTCTTATAACTACGATTCATGTTGGAAGTTTTTGAATTTTCCTTGCACTTATGTTCGTTCTATTTTATGAATATCGCAGAATCTGGAGCATAATGTTGACACTAATCTGTAGCAATTTTACGTTTGAGATCTAATTACGTACCCAATTGTGCTCAAAATGGTTGGACATGTTCTTAACTCGCTGTTAAGGGTAAAGGAAGAATGGGGTAGTCGCTTTGGTTTCGCTGCTCACTCTGTCATGGTTATCAGGGAAAACAAGATTCTAACTTGTTACCACACCATTGGTGAGGCTCAAATTAAGAACGAAGACGTCGTCTACGTTTTGCCACAATTTGTATGAAGTGGAAATGGTGGCTTGTTCCCCTTTTTGTCCTTGCTTTTGTTGCTTTAAAAGATATATATGTGTTTCCTATGTATGTAGCTGCAAGGAAATTTTGTAGGCGAATTTGTTGCGTTATTTCTGTTTGAATCTACTTATAGGCCCTGTTTTGTGTAATATAGCCGAATGAATGGCTGGCCAAACAGTTTAAGTATTAGTCTTAAGTGGACGAACTATGATAACAAAGTTTGGGTGACTTTTGGGAATCCTTGCATTATAAGCCTTAGTTGGTTTATATTGTTGTAGGATGTAAGTGTTATGATCTTTGATCTTGGTTCATGAATGAAAATCTGTAGTAGTTGTGGACATCTCCATGTGTGTAAAGAAGTCTATATTCTTTTTTTGCCTTGCTTAATTAATGTTTGTTTGTTAAATTATTTTTTGTTACATTTTCAATTCTATTTAGATGTATATTAAGTTAAAAATGGTCATGTGTATAAGTACTATAAAAACTCAAACATTATAAGAATAGTTTAGACCGAAAGGAAGTCAACGATTGAATGATAAAATTCTCTTTAGATGAATGTAGTAAAAAATTATATGGATGACAAATCAATGTCATACATGTACAATTCTTTATAATCTACTGCTTAGTATGACTGATGACATTGTAAAAAATATACATTACATTTGTATGTATACGCAAATTGGTGTTTTGAAATATTTTCATTTTACTAATCATTCAGTGGTTATTTTTTTTTTATAAAATGGATAACAATTTTAGGGAGAACAAATAAAAGGGGTAAAGGGTATATTTTTACTAAAAATCATTGATGTTGGAAACGAACCCAAGACCAGTTACACCAGCGAAAAAAATGGGGGAAGGGGGGAAGGGTTGGTAGGCATCGAACCCACGACCTTATTGCTTAGAAGGATGTTGAGATATGCATAGACCTAGGACCATTGGGACAGTGCTAGCATCGTGTTATAAATAACGAAAGAATTATATTTATACTTCTATATGTTTTTAATTGGAAATGGGGACATGACAATTGGGGAAAAAAATAAAAAGAGGGGGGGTAGGAATCGAACCCATGACCTTAATGCTTAGAAGGATGTTGAGAGTTGCGAAGAGCATGGACCAGTTGCATCATCTACAAAGAAAAAAAAAAGGGGGGGGGGAGGAATCGAACCCATGACCTTAATGCTTAAAGCAAGGGTTGTTGAGAGTTGCAAAGGACATAAACCATTGGGATAGTTCTAGCACCGTGCTATAAATCACCAAAGAATTATATTTATACTAGGTGGTGGTAGAAATTGGAATTAATTTTTTTAGTACAAGTATTATTGCATACTCAATTACATTGTTAATCTAATTGCCTCGAATGATTTAATTATGTAATTATTTTTTAGTATTGTAATGAAAAAAATTAAAAATAATGTTACATTAGAGTTCGCATCGAAAGAAAAAAAAAAAAAAAAAAAAAGGGGGTGTCTGGTAGGAATCGAACCCATGACCTGAATGGGCAGCATGTTGATTGTTAAGAAGAACGTGGACTATTGGGACAATGCTATCACCGTGTTATCATTCACCAAATAAATATAATTATAGTTGTTTTCACAAGCAATTGGAAAAATTGCGGACCATTGGTACAGTGTGAGTGTTTTTGCAAAATTATTAACAATGTAATGAAATTATGAAAAGATCATGATATTGCATAATGTAGAACAATCTCATAATCTATAAAACCGAAGATTATCTGTTCACTAATAATGTATGTAAGAATATTAGTCTCCTTTCTATTAGTTAACTTTTTGTTATAAGTCAGGTACACTATAATTAAAAATCTACATATATGTAAAATTTGATCTTAAGTAATATTTTTGCCAATTAGATATAGTTCTTAACTACGGTTAAATTTAAGTTAGAAATTATTGTTAAGAACTATATCTAATTGGCAAAAATATTACTATGGTATATTTGTTATGAATTTCTAATATAATGTGTACAAGCTGCTATAACTTATCTAATGAAATAGATCAATATTTTTTTTACATTTAACAAACAAAACCAAGATATCTTATTTCTTTTGACAAACATTCGTACACACATTTAATAATGAGAGAGTGAGGGATAACTCAAGTGGTTAGAGTTTCATTCCCGATTCTAGGAGATCCATGGATCGATTCTCACCCCCGCCCCTGAGGCGCTCTAAACACAAAAAATACATATATAATAATGAATCTACAATTTCCTTTGTATAGCCAATTTTATTTTCAAGTGTGTGACAATTAAAGCTGTCAATTCAAGTATTCAAGTCGGGTTTGAGTTGGGTTAAATCCTGTCTCGGGCCAAATCAAGATTAGGTTGTATCGGGTCAATCTAGCCTCAGATCAGGTTCAGGTTCCGGTCGGATCAATTTCGGTTCTGGTTATTCCGGGTCGTTGATCCTGTCGGGTGTAGGTCGGGTCTGATTCGAATCAAATTCGTAACGGGTTCAATTTCACGTTCGAGTTGTATTGAGTCGAGTTTGGTCGGGTTAATAAATGGTACATTCGGGTTCGGGTTAAGGTTGGGTCAGATAATTATTTAGTCGAATAATCTTAAAGTTGGATCATTCTTGGTTTTGGTTCAAATTCAAATCGAATACAGCCGATGTAATTAAATTAATATATTTAATTACGCTCTACATAATTTGTTCAAGCATTATCAAGATTTTTTTACACATATATACAAAGTAATAAAGAACAAAAGGTATATAAAATTTTATTAAACATTCCATGACTCGCTTCAATAACAGGTTGTGTTTGGTTATAAACATTTTCGAGTTCTAATAGGGTCAAGTACTAGTTCGGGTTTTGATTGTTGTCGGGTCGGACAAAATCGGTTCACGGTTACTTTTGGGTCGGGTGTGGGTTCGGATTAAGGTCATAAAGTTTTGGATCCAATAAGTTGTGGGTAACATAAGGTTGGTTCAGGTCGTCTTACGGGTAATTAGTTTCACCCCATAGTTCGGGTGCAGGTTCGGATCATAATCGGTACAAGTCTGATTCTCGAGTCGGGTAAATTTTTAACATCTCTAGTGACAATTGTTATCAGAGGACCCGGGGCGTTGTTTACCAAGATCATTTTATTAATCCCCAAATATTCAAGTTTTTTTTAGGTGGTCATATAATCACATTGGTGGTGTTTCGCATATAAACAAGAAAATATAATCCATCCATTAAAAACTTTAAAAATTACTACTTTAAACTCAGCCGCACTTGTACCTCCTGCTTATTAACTACAAGCTCACATTTACTAGTGATCCGTTCACCACATGACACGTGTTACTTAATACGGACAATGAAATATTTTTTAGTAGAAATAAAATTTTTGATGACTTCCCATGCACGATTGTACATATATCAATATTAGTCCTCCTGACAACATTGACAAATATACTCCAAACTGTTTTGTGAGGCAAAAGAAGCGTTTTTCCATAAAGATGGGTCGCCGGGAGTGGAGCAAAATATTCGCCTCTCGTGATTTTGCTATCAAATGGATCATCCCATGGTGGAAAATTAAGAAGATCGTTGGTGTCAACAAGAAACCCTTTTGTCGTCTTCCAATCTTATTCAAGATGACTTTTTATTACCCCTGCAAGGTAAAAGACAGTACAGCCTTGCTCAAACTATTCCTTCCGGAGATCTTTGTCGTCCTTATGAATTCCATGTTTCACAAGAAGTAGAGAGGTTTGATGCTTATTGGAGTGCTAGGCCTTTATGGGAAGTTGTTACCCAAAAGGTTCCTCCTTCTTTATCCAAGGATGTGAAGAATTGGCTACTTGATAAGCCTAAAAAGGATAAGAAGAAAGATCAAAGTAGAACCAATGTGAAGAATCGTCTGGCAGACAAGATAGCTCCTGTTAAGGAACGCTTAGGTGGAAGAGTTAAGTTCAAAACACCTATGATGCCTAAAAAAAAGACACTACTAAAGGCAAAGAGAAAAGGAAAGCTGACTCTACAGGAAAAAAAATATGGGTAGATGTAGGGAATAATTTCAAGCCTTTAAATCCCACTAGCTTGAACCCCACTGTGATCATACACTAAAGTACGGTGGCGTCCAAAAGGGAAGAAGATAGAGCAAAAGAGTCGCCAACAAGTTTTTAAGGAACTTGTAAACCGTTCACGAGGTGAAGGTTACACCCCTTAACGATCCAAGAGATCGTCAACTCCATAAGGTCATGAACCAAATAAGGGTTCGGGGATGAAGGTACAAATCCAACCTAAAAGAGATTGAACCTGCCCTAATAATAGGCCTCTACTTTATTTTGCTCGTATTCATGTGCGCTTTCTGACTAACATACAATCATTAGGATTAACCCTAAACCTGTTTAATCTATGTTGGTTGAATTTAATGCACAAATAAACTATTATTGGCGATCACTTGAATTTATAATCACAATTAACCTAACAAGATTATTAATTATCTTATTAAGCGTGGTTGCAAATACAAAATTCCCTTTAACATGCATAAAAGGTGATCAAGCAATAATAAAAATCAAGCAACATCATTAATAATAATAATATCAATCATAATCATAATCATAATCATGATAAAGCATAGCAAGATCCTAGGCATGATACTAACAAGATTAATAACAAACTCTAGCATGTCACTAAGCAATAAAAATCAAATCTTTAGCCCTAACATGATACTAATAATCATAAATATTAGGAAGAATATAGGAAGCATCGCAGGAATCATATTTAATATTAAAGTCACCCTAGACATGATACTAGGAATTAAAAATAACAATCTAAGCATGATTTCTACATCATAATATCAATTAAACCATTAAAGTACTTACTTGGATGCCTTGTACCTCTTTCTAATAACAAAATACACACGTTAGTAACTTCAAGGAAAATAATAAACAAACAATTAAATTAAATAATTGA
Organism: Chenopodium album; assembly: GCF_948465745.1. Lineage (NCBI taxonomy): Eukaryota > Viridiplantae > Streptophyta > Magnoliopsida > Caryophyllales > Amaranthaceae > Chenopodium > Chenopodium album. The sequence continues at coordinate 67,818,134 of NC_137837.1, read as the reverse complement.
AAGAGAGATTTGGGACCAAACCCTCAGAAATTAAAACCTTTCACGTCTAGGGCGAAGGCAACTTCGAATATGGCTAGGTGTTTCTAGATCTTGTAAATGCGGAATTTTGTATGAAAAATCAAGAAAGAATTGGAGAAAGAAAAGAATTCTAAAGAATTAATGTTTGAGAATTGATGAATTAGAGATGTAGATGAATGAATGAATTGCGAATGAAGAGAATTAGTTAACTAATTGATGAATGGTAATTGGTGAATCAAAACTTGCGAATGAAGAGAATTGGTGAATGAAAACGGAGTTTTTGATACGATATTTATAGAGAAAATCATCCAAAAAAGATAATTTAACAAAACAGAGTCTGAAGATCGCAAAACAGGATTGGCGCCAACATTCATCCTTTTGCAGACTACCGTGAGGTTTAATGCCTTGTAGTGTTTGTCACCTTCTAGGGGTAAATCTTTATCAGAGAAGGTGATTAGATTAATCGGACTAGGAAGGTCACTTGTGAGGAAGTTAGCTAGTCCCTCAGGAGTGGTGTCAGAATCTATCCCGATTTTATCCAAGGCATTCATTACAGCCAACCTATGTTCTCGAGATGTTGCCAAGAGTTTCCATACATTCATCTCAACTTTTTTCTTCTTAAACTGTTTAACGATGTCATTGTCTTCGATGATAGGTATGGGAACTTGTTGTACAGTAGGTATAGGTTGTGTTGAAACGGGAGGTTGCATTCTCCCGGATCTTGTGAGGACATCTATTGATGAATCTTCTTCAGCCCAAATGTCGTCTGTGGTGTATGATACAGAAGGTGAAGGTCCTACTATGTCCTTTAGGTAGACATCTTCTTCATCACTGTCCCATACTCCATTAACAGTTATGTCCTCTTCTTGTTGAACTTGGATTAATTCCTTTTCATCAATCATTTTCTGCACCAAATCCTTGAATTTGAAGCAGTTTTCTAGGGTGTGCCCTCCTGACTGATGGTACTGACAGTAATATCTATCTGTCCTTTTTAATGATTCAAATGGTCTCGCTTCGAGAGGTTTGACCTTGCCACTCTCGGAGAGCAGTTCGAACATTCGTGCATATGGGATCCCAATTGGAGTGTAAACTCTATTGCTCTTCTTGGGTTTTTCGGTGACTTGTAAGGGAAAATACTTTGCCTCGTAAGTCGTTTTCACTGGTGTGAATTCTCTTTTAGGTTCTTCCTTTGGGCATGGAAGTTCATCATATTTCTTGTGAAGTTCGTTCACAATTTTGAGAGTTTCACGTAATAGTTGCGATGTCTCCCTCATAAATAGTGTGAGCAATTATATCTCTTCCTTATTTGCTGGTTCTGGAAGGTTATCTCTGGCATCGAAAAAGATCTCTTCTCTTCCTTCTTCGACATTGGTTGCTTTGAAAGGCTTAATGAGAGATGAGGGTTCAACTTCGCTTTCTTCATCGGAGATAGCCAAAGTATGAGCTAGAGGTGCATTTTCAATACTTGGCTTCTTACTGGCATGGGGCAACGGCAGCTTGTTACTGTCAATTAGGTCTTGGATAGCTTCCTTAAGCTTCCAACAGCTTTCAGTAGAATGGCCCCTACCTTGGTGATATTTGCAATGTGCGTTGGGGTTCCAGTTAGCCGACCTCTTCTCAACTGGTGGATCCCCAAATGGTCCAATGGGAGTTATAAGACCTTTTGCATTTAATCGATCAAATGCGGTGTCATAACTCATGCCAATAGGAGTGAAGTTCCTCCTAAATGGTTTCCTTTGTCCTTGGTTGTTCATGGCGAGGACTTCTCCTAGATTAAAGGTGCTAACATTATATGAGTGGGCGGTTTTGGAAGAAGAAGGAGGATTGTCGTTCTTCTTTCCTTCCCAGCCACTGTTGGAGCTATTGTTGGCAGCTTTAGATTTAACCAAGTCATCTTCAATATTGATCTCAATATCATAAACAGCCTTAAAGGTATGAAGGTTATTTTGATATTTAAGATGTTTGGAATATTTTTCTTGGAGATTTTTTAATGAACAGTCTCACGGACTCTTTTTCACTTGGTACCTCGATCATTTTAGCTGAGGTTTCTCTCCACTTGTTAAAGAAAGAAGTGAAGCCTTCATTCTCTTTCTGTTTGAGGATTTCAAGTTCTCTATGGTCAGTTTCGACTTGAATGTTGCATTTGTACCTATCAACGAAAGCGTTTGCTATGGATTCCCAGGTAGAGGTCTTTTCCTTTTCGAGAGAAAAGAACCATTGTTGGCAAACGGTCTCGAGAGATAGTGAGAACAGAGAAGGGAAGACTTTCTTATCAATACCCTTGATACTCATTATTGTTTCAAACGCTCTTAAATGGAAGTAAGGGTTGTTAATTGCCCTAAATTTTGGGATGTCGTTGGCACTGAACTTCTGCGGAAGAAGATCTTTATCCACCGAGACCCCTTGGGATGTGAGTTCTTGAAACTTGTAGTCGTTGGACAACTTTCTTAGGCTCTCTTGCATGAGGTCCATTTGTTGTTGTTTCACGGGATCATCGATCTTAAGTGCGAGAAGCTTCAGTGTCTCAGTTACAGTAGCCAGTTGGTTCTTGAGATCGTTGACTTCTTCTTGAGTTGCCATTATGACTCTTGCTTTCCTCTTGCGGGCTATAGGTTTGTCGAAAAGTTGGACTTGTACGAAGAGATTATCTTTGATTAATCGTCCTTCCTTTCTTGACCACGCGCTGTAAATTAAGCCATTTTGCGTTTTAATTACTTGACTCGAATCAACTTGACTTTATGGTTTTTTTTTTTTTTAAAAAAAAGTATGCATATTTTTAGGGAACAATAATGTACATATTTTTGGGGAACTATGTATTATTATTTATTGGAGGATTAATGTCCGACTTACCCCCTTAAAAAAAGGACGAAAAAAGCGCGCACACAAGACTCTCTTAATCATGGTCAAGACATGTGTATCGGTGTGTGCATTGAGTGTGGTGACATGCTTGGACTCTTGTGTAAGACCATGGGACTTAGTGCCTAAACTCGAACATTAATTCAATTAAGCATTATTGTTAGCGAAATTAACCGAATTAAACAGAAAACTGATTAATTAGACATTAGGTGATGACTCGACAAATAATCTGAACTGTCGGCCAAGCGACAGGACTGGCGTCACACTATGGTGGTTGGCGCCAGACAATTTAGTTAATGTCTGGCGCTACACACTGTAATGTGGCGCTACAGCTCAGACTTTGGCGCCAATATTGGAGCTTCGGTCTGGGACTGTTTTCGGTATTATTAGTCAACTGGGGCATGCCTAAAGTCGTACTAGGTCAATTCCGATTAAAAAAAACTTTATTGACTCAAATTAATTAATTAATTAATTAGGCAAAGTTCTTTAAGTCATTAATTTTAGTCTCAACACAAATCAACAAACGGTTAGGAGAAAAATAGAATATATATGCACAACAAATAATGCACAATTAGTCAAGTAGGCACAATATGATGCAATGAGTTCGCAACCTAACCATGGCTCTAGTTCTCTAAAGTTCGGGATATGGTTTAGTCAATAGAGGGTCCATGGTTAATTGTCCGGATGCACCGCGCGGAAGCCTAACCGTGAAGGGTTGGCGCGTGTGGATGGGACACCGCGAGTTTTAGAAAAAACTCACTTCCATGGTTTGGTGAATTCAACATCTCGGATGTACCCTTTGTTGCCAGGAGCGTTCAATCGGGTAGATGGAGCATGAATTCCCAGAGGGTTATGTCCATATGTAGAACACATATGGGTTTCAGAAAAGTGAGAAAAAATTCAATTAGGAAGTAGGATCGAGCAAACAATACGAAAAACCGGTCGAAATTAGAACGCATATTTCTGGCTCGGTATTGGGGGAAATTGGCGCCAGCAAACAGAGACTGACGCCAGATTTTAACTGTAGCTGGCGCCAATACTGGCGTCTGGCGCTACAGCTAAAAGTCTGGCGCCAAGCTCTGGCCCCTGACGCTACTTCCCACATGCCTCAGCAGCTTTCTGTGCTCGATAAAATTTTCCAGTTTCACGCGGTGTTATTTCAGTCCTAGTTGTGAAAGACGTTTCTCAAATTTCCTACGTGTAAAATCCTATGTTTTTAACTCATTACGGATGGTCTTTCCAATGAGATCTTTTTTATGCATATGACAATAATGTTAATCAAAATTACGCACATGAAATACTTAGAACTTTTCGAGTCTCATCCACTCATTCTAAATCATTTCCGAAACAAATTCAGGAATTAAAATAGAAATCCTCCCCAGTGGAGTCGCCAAAAACTGTAGGGAATAATTTCAAGATTTTAAATCCCACTAGCTTGAACCCCACTGTGATCATACACTAAAGTACGGTGGCGTCCAAAAGGGAAGAAGATAGAGCAGAAGAGTCGCCAACAAGTTTGTTAGGAACTTGTAAACCGTTCACGAGGTGAAGGTTACACCCCTTAACGATCCAAGAGATCGTCAACTCCATAAGGTCATGAACCAAATAAGGGTCTTTACAAGCCCCATCCAACTACACCACTATTGGACCCATATCATGGACCAAAAAAACTGGATTGGCTGTTTTCTTAAAATAAAGTTTTCAAAATCAGGGAGAAGAGAAAAGAAATAAAACTTTCCGCAACAATAGACCTTTCCACACTTTCGTTTCATTCGATTATGATTCAACGTGAAAGGCACTCATCACCGGATTTGGTTTTGGGGAGACACAAATGGGTGTCTACAGTAGAGAAGAAACATGGTGTACCAGCTAAAGGATAAACTATTTACACCAAAATTGAATGCATATCCTCTAAAGGATGCCTACTAGCAAAAGTGATGGACGATGAAGAACACGCTGACAAGAATTGGAAGAGAGCAAAGAAGGAGAAGAAAGATTAGAGCATCACTTAACTTTCGACTTATTAGACAAAATTAATTTTTAACTCAATTTATTTTTTGAAGCTTTTATTTGAATTCCATCAATAATGTAATTTTACTTTATTTTATTAATGCAATTTTCATCTTTTTAAATTAAATCAACATTTACATTATAATTTCCATTAAAGAAATGAAAACACTAAATTATTTTTCTGAAAATATTCGAGTACGGAAGTCGAAAATTTCCAAAATTCACCGAAATTCACCCAGTTTAATGCGAAAAAATTAGCGTAACGAATTAGGTTTGTCGCCAGACGCTGGTCTTCGTTGCCATACGATGCTTCTCGTCTCCCGGCACTGTCTTCGTCGCCAGACGCTGGTGTTGTCGGCCAATGCTGACTTCTGTTGTCAGGCGACAACTTTTCTGGGATGCGTTTGCAAATTTTTGCGCTAATTTTTCTGAGTTGATTTGCTGGAATGCGAGGTTCATAAAAATTAAAGTGGCTGCACCCTGTAAGGGTTGCCTACGTATCATTTCCTAAGGAATCAGGTCACACGTAGCTCTCTTGAGTGTCCTACTCGATCAAGTAATTATGGGTAGTACTTCTTAAGTTGGTCGAGATTTTTCATGTTCGAGAACTCATTGTCGTCCATATCAGTTAGTTTTGCAGCTCCTCCTAATAGGATTGTTTTAACAATATATGGCCCAGATCTATTGGGTCTAAACTTGCCTCTTGGGTCTAAAAAAATTTCCTTAATGCTTTTAGGACCAAGTCTCCTACTTTTATATTCCTTGTCTTGACTTTCTTGTTGAAGTGCCTAGCCATACGAGTTTGATAACATTGAGTATGATGTAGAGCCTCTATTCGTTTTTCATCAAGTAGAATTAGCTCTACATATCTCGCTCTAGTCCATTCTACTTCATCGAGTTTACTTTCTAACGTGATGCGTAGAGAATGTATTTCTAGCTCTACAGGTTGTACGACATCCATTCCATAGACTAAAGAAAATGGCATATTCCCTGTTGATGTCCGAATTAACGTGCGATAACCCCACAGGGCAAAGTGGAGTTTGTCAAGCCAATCTTTGTAATTTTCTGTCATCTTCTCGATGATTGTCTTTAAATTTTTATTAGTTGCCTCAACGGCACCATTTGCCTGAGGTCTATACGGAGAAGAATGATGATGTTTAATACCATATTTTTGTAGTAATTCTACACATTCTTCTTGAAAGTGAGTTCCATTGTCACTTATCATTTCATGTGGGACTCCATATTGACAAATGATATTTCTTTCGATAAAGAGTGCTACATGTTTTGCAGTGAGTTTAGCATATGATTTTGCTTCAACCCATTTAGTGAAGTAATCAATTGCATGCTACTAATATATATTCATGGCAACCTGTTCTTGGAGGAATAATTCTTCCAAATGTCTATTCCCCATGTTGAGAATGGCCATGGTGATGTATAGGTGTAGAGGAGATATATAGGAACATGTTGCAAGTTAGCATATATTTGGCATTTAGGGCACCTTTTGACATATTGATGACAGTCCCTATTCATGGTAGTCCAATAATATCCTTCGCACATTATCTTTTGGACTAGCATTTTGCCATTTACGTGTGTTCCACATACTCTTTCGTGGACTATCCTCATAGCCATTTGGGCTTCCTTTTTGCCTACACATAGAAGAGCTCGACCTTAAGGTACCCTTTTGTGTAACTCATCGTTAATGAGTACATATTAGGAAGCAAAAAGTCTTAAGGCTTATTTTGCTCTTTTGTCAGCATGGGGTGGATATTATCCCTTTGTGACATAGTTGAGGATGTCTGTATACCAAGGTTCTTCCTCTTCTTCTTCCTCTTCTTCTTCCTCTTGGGTTACTTCGTCATCCTTTATTGCTTGGATATAAGCCGGTTTGTGCCTCTTTTCTATTGTTAAGGGCATTTGCTCAATTTCCGTGGGAATCCTAACCACTGAGGCTAGTCTTGCCAAGGCATCAGCAAATTGGTTTTCCGCTCTAGGTAGATATGTATATTCTACCTTTTCCAGTTGGTTTGTGAGAGTTTCCAAGTAGGTTTGATAAGGGGCCAAGCTTTCACTCCTTACTTTCCATCTTTCGGAAATTTGATTGATGATCAATGAGGAATACCCGAAAATTCAAAGTTTATTTACTCCCAACGCCAATGCTATTTCGAGGCCTACCACGCATGCTTCGTATTCCGCAGCGTTGTTGGTAACGTTGAAATCTAGCTTTATGGAGATTGGAACATGTTCATATTTAGGTGATACCAATAGTACTCCTACACCACATCCCTTTTGGTTTGAGGCTCCGTCGAAGTAGAGAGTCCAAGTATCATCTTCTGTGACCATCAAGTCTTTGTCTGGAAAATCATTCTCATGTATAGGCATGGAATCTTCTATTGGAAAATCCGCTAAGAAATCTGAAACCACGAATCCTTTAATAGCCTTTTGAGGCATTAACCTTACATCAAATTGGGCTAAGTTGACTATCCATCTTGATATCCGCCAATTTAGTGTAGATTTCTTGAAAAGATACTTTAGTGGATCCAGTCGAGATACTACAAAGACCGTATGAATTCTTGTGCAAGCATGTAATGTCTTAACTTGGTTGTGGCCCACACCAATGCGAGGCACAATTTCTCAAGTGGTGTGTAGCGTATTTCATACATGAGCATCTTTTTGCTTAGGTAGTAAATGGCGTTCTCCTTTCCTTCTACTTCTTGTGCGAGCATAGCCCCCATTGTCTCTTTGGTGTTTGTTAAGTGCACCTAAGAAGGATTCCTGGGAGTGTTGGTGCTAATACAGGAGGGTTAGAAAGATAGGCTTTGATCTTCTCAAAGGATTTTTGACACTCATTGTCCTATATTACCGGCACGTTATTTTTAAGCTTTTTGAATATTGGTTCACATATCGTTGTCAATTTGGATATGAACCTACTTATGTATTGCAACCGGCCAATGAATCCTCGAATTTGCTTTTCGGATTTTAGCGGTTACATTGACATGATTGCTTTAATCTTGGTTGGGTCTATCTCTATTCCTCTAGAGCTAATGACGTATCCCAAGAGTTTTCCTGAGGTGACTCCAAAAGCACACTTGGATGGGTTTAACCTCATGTTATATTTTCTTAACCTTTCAAAGAATTTTCTTAGAGCTACCAAATGCCCTGGTCGATCCTTTGATTTCACAATCATGTTATCTACATAGACTTTGACTTCCTTGTGCATCATGTCATGAAGTAAAGCAGTTACTGCTCGTTGGTAAGTGGCACCCGTGTTTTTCAACCCAAATGGCATCACCGTGTAGTAGTAAGTGCCCCAAGGTGATATGAAAGTTGTTTTCTCCATGTCTTCTTCTGCCATGAGGATCTGATTATACCTTGCGTATCCATCCATGCATGAGACAAGTGCGTGGTTTGTTGTATTATCTACTAGAATATCAATGTGTGGTAAAGGGAAGTCGTCTTTTGGACTTTCCTTATTTAGATCTCAATAGTCGACACACATTCGTACCCTTCCATCCTTCTTTGGAACTGGGACTACATTTGCAACCTATTCAGGGTATTTAGATACCCTGATAAAACCTGCTGTTATATGTTTTTGTACTTCTTCTTTTATTTTAAGAGCTACGTTGGGTTTCATTCGACGTAAATTTTGTTTTACAGGTTTCATTCCTGGAATTAATGGAATTATGTGTTGAGCTATTTCTCTATTAATGGCATATCTTCATATGACCAAGCGAATACATCGATGAATTCTTTTAATAGATTAATAAAATCGGTTCTTTCTTCTTTAATAAATGTTAGTCCTATTTTAACTTATCTTTTAACGGTTGGATCTTTTGAGATGTCAGCCGTTTCAGTCTCCTCAATTATCGGTGTTTTATTTTCAAGTGTTTCCATTGCTTTAATTATTTCTTTGTCACTTTCATTGTTAGTTAAGCAATGCTCATCATCTTGAGTTAAAGAATGACACGAGGAGTAAGCAGAAGAAGACATATTATTGAATTCTGAAATTAAATCATTACATCAAATAAAGTGACGTTCGTTGGGACTTGATTATTGACTATCCTAGGGGAAGACACTAAAGAAGAAGAGCTATGAGGGGGTGCTACGACTAAGGACTTAGAAGACTCGATAGGAGAAGACTCTGACTTGAACTCTCACTAGTAGAAAAACAGAAAAAGGCACCGGTTTTTACCCCATTTATGCCACCTGTTTGAACCGGTGACAATGTGGGGGGTGCCAATTCCTCCCAAATTTGCCACCGATTCAAAACCGATGATATAAACCGCTAACCGGTGCCTTTAATAATTTTGGCCACCGATTAACCGGTGCCAATTATTAAAAACCTGCGCATTTTTTTTATGGAAGTCACTTTTGGCACCGGTTAACCGGTGCCATTTTACTATATTTTTTTTCCTGTCTTCTTGCAATAATTTTTAAAAAAAAAAAACCCGGTAATTCTAGCAATAATAACCTGTTTTCAGGCCTGTAATTCCAACAATAATATTAACAAAAATAATTAATAATAATATTATTATAATTACCAATAATAATAATAATAAACATTATAATAAGATACAATTAATATTGGACCTTGTCCGGTTGTTATAGAAATCTTTATTCCGCTTGGAATAGTAACTTTCACGGTCTTTTGCCATCCTTGAACTAGGCCCTCTTCCGGAGTGATAAGTTTGGAGGGATAAAAGTTATCACTCCGTAGTACTGTTTGAATGAGTAAAGAGTTGTCTTCAATACGGGTTGGCTCATTCTTTTCATACCCAAAGAGGAGTCCCATGACGTTAAAGTCAAAGCATGGGGGGTGCTTTTTCCTTATGGATGGGATTTGGGACATCATCTATAAAGTAGCAATCCAGAAATATTTTGAACCCAGGTTTTCTTATCCCATTCTTGATAAAGGGTTCAGGGAATTCATAGCATGGATAGTCTTCTCCCTCTTTTGTGAATTGTTCATTTAGAGTAAGAGGATAATGATCCATTGGGATTGCTTTCTTTTGGGTATGGGCGTTCTTACGTGCATTTGCTATTTTCTGGGCTCGCTTAAGATCTTCCGGAGTTGGTTCGAAACCAAGTCCAAAAGTGTCCAATTTAGGGAGGCCAGGTAGTCCCATTTGTTTTGCTATCCCTTTCTTCTTTCCGAGGGTCATTCCAGGAAAGTGTCCTTATTTATTAAGGATAGCGTTTACTGTCATGTTAGAGTGGAGGTCATAGTGAAGAGGAGTCCTTTCATCCTCCTCAAGTAAGGAGACCTCTTCATTAAAGCCCCACAAGTCCTCGTCATCTTCATCGTGCTCCACGTTTATTATAGGATTCTCAATAGCTTTGATTCTCATTGGTGAAGCATCAATTATGACAGGGATTCCTCCAACTACAGCCTTCACTTGCTGATGAAGGGACGACCTTTAGATCGTGAAGCTAAGGGCGTCCCAACAATAGGTTGAAAGAGGCTTTAATATCTACCACTTGAAAAGTAGTGGCATGTTCTATGACTCCTGCCGTCACATTCATAGTGATTATCCCAAGAGCTTGGCGGCGAGTGTTGTCATAGACTCTTATTCCCTATTTAGAAGTTGATAAGTCTTCATCTTTTGTCCCTAACATCCTCGCAGTTTGGAGTGGTCAGACGTTAATTGCTGATCCATTATCTACAAGAGTCATTGGGACGTTCATTCTCTTGCAGAGATTACTGTGAGATTTAATGCTTTATTATGTTTATCACCCTCTTGAGGTAAGTCCTTGTCAGAAAAGGTGATCAAATTTATGCGACTAGGAAGATAACTCGTGAGAATTAGCCAACCCCTCAAGAGTGGTTTCAGAATCTATTCCTATTTTGTCCAAAACATTCATTACCAACCTATGTTGATGGGATGTAGCTAGGAGTTCCCATACATTCATGTCAACTTTGGTATTCTTTAATTGCATGACAACATCGTTGTCCTCTATGATAGGTATGGGAACTTGCTGTGTAGTAGGGATAGGTTGTTGCACAGTAATGGGAGATTGCATTCTCCCGGACCTTGTGAGGACATCTTTGGGTGAATCTTCTTCATCCCAAATGTCGTCTACCGGATATATTGTGGAAAGTCGGGTCCCTTCCAAATCTTTAAGGTAGACATCCTCGTCGTCACTATCCCGAACTCCATTAATGGTAGCATCTTTTTCTTGTGGATTTTGGACTATCTTTTTATCATCAATCAGTTTATGAATTAAATCCTTAAATTTAAAACAGTATTCTATTGTATGTCCCCCTGATTGGTGATATGGACAGTAGAATCTATCCGTCCTCTTTAGTGATTCCAATGGTCTCGGTTCGAGAGGTTTAATCTTGCCACCCTCGGAGAGCATTTTGAACATGTTTGCATAGGTGGTCCCAATTGGAGTGTAGGACCTATGGCCCTTTTTAGGTGTTTCAACTACTTGAAGAGAGAATGATTTCTTCGTAGTTGGTCTTACCTCTTTGTTGACATGTTTGTTTCGTTCTTGTTTTGTTCATTCAAGAATCTTTCTACACATGCCTACGAATTTTTCTATTGATTATATAAGGAGCAATATATCTTTCTTAGTGGGCGATTGTTGCATTGGGGACGGTTCACTCATGGTGTCAAAGAATTCTTCTTCTTCAAGGGTACAAAATTCTTTGACTGGTTTGATCTAAGATGAGGGATCGACAGAATTTTCCTCATCATAAATGGCCAAAGAATCAGAAAGTGGTGCCCTGTTGATGCTTGGCTTCTTGCTTGCAGGAGGCACTGGGGGTTTATTGTTGTCTATTAAGTCCTGGATAGCTTCCTTTAGCTTCCAGCAATTCTCAGTAAGATGGCCCCTGCCTTGATGGTACTTACAGTGTGCATTGGGGTTTCAATTAGGCGATCTCTTTTCAACTGGTGGATCCCCAAATGGTCCAATGGGAGTTATAAGACCTTTTGCAAGAAGACGGTCAAATGCGGTATCATAACTCATACCAATAGGAGTAAAGTTTCTCCTAAAAGGTTTCTTTTGTCCCTGATTGTTCATAGCAAGGACTTCATTCAGATTAAAGGTGTTAACATTATTTTTCTTGGAGATTCTTTATGAACAATCTCACAGACTCTTTTTCGGTAGGTACCTCAATCATCTTAGTAGAGGTTTCCCTCCACTTATTAAAGAAAGAAGTGAACCCTTCATTCTCTTTTTGTTAGAGCATCTCATGTTCCCTATGATCGGTTTCAACTTGAATATTGCATTTATACCTATCAATAAAAGCATTTACAATGGCATCCCAAGTAGAGGTTTTCTCTTTGTCAAGGGAAAAGAACCATTGTTGGAAAACAGTTTCAAGTGATAAAGAAAACAATGTATGGAAAATTTTCTTATCCCTTAATATTCATTATTGTCTCAAACGCTCTTAAGTGGAAGTAGGGATTGTCTGTTGCCTTGAACTTAGGGATGTTAGTGGCATTGAACTTTTGCGGAAGAAGTTCCTTGTCCACTAAGACCCCTTGCGAGCTAATGCCCTGGAACCTGTAGTCATTGGATATCTTGCTCGAGCTTTCTTACATGAGCTCCATTTGTTGTTTCCTTATAGGGTCATTAACTTGAAGAGCTATGTTCTTCATCAATTTAGTTAGGTTGGCTACATCCTTCTTGAGTTCATTAACTTCTTCTTGAGAGGCCATGATCTTCTTAGCTTTCCTTTTCCGAGTAATGGGTTTGTCAAAAAGGAGTATCTGAATGAAAGTGTTGTCTTTGATTAGCTGCCCTTCCTTTCTTGATCAAGCTCTGTAAATTAAACTATTTATTTGTTTTAATTACTTGACTCGAATTTTATTTGACTTTATTGATTTTAGAAACAAAAAGACAAAAAATGGGGTATATTTTTTAAGATCAAGTAAGGTTTTAAAAAAGTGTGGTTTTATTAGAGGATTAATATCCGACTTATCCCCCTAAAAAAATGACGGAAAGACGCGTATAGAAGACTCTCTAGACATGGTCAAGATGTGACATATTATATGTGTGTGCTTTAATAGTGAATGTGAATGTGAGTGACATACTTTGACTCTTTTGTGAGACCATGGGACTATATGCCTAGACTCGATTAAGGACTGAACATAATTACTGCTATTAATAAAGTGATTAAACCGTATTAGCAGATTGACTAGACTGACTCGTCGTGAAGACTAGAGCAAAAAATACAGGCTGTCATCAGACGACAATACCATCGCCAGACGTCGAGAGCCAACACCAAATGACAAGATCGTCGCCTGGCGCCGGACACTAGCATGTGGCGCCACAATCCAAACCTCTGCGCCAATCTGGAACATCAATATGGGACTGTTTCCAGTACTTTGCTCTAAAGGGATTAGCCTAAAAGTCGTACTAAGTCAAGTTTGATCAATTTATTAGACTTTAATAAATTATTAATTAAATTAGCAAAGTCCTTTTAGTCATTATTTTATTTATTTAACTTATACACAAGTCAAAAAAACGGTTAGGAAAAACACATAGAGTATGCACAACAAATAATGCACAAGTAGTCATATAGTCACGATATGATGTAATGAGTTTGCAACCTAACCATGGCTCTAGTTCTCTAAAGTTCAGGATATGGGTTAGTCAAAGAGGGCCTATGGTTATGAGTCCGGATGCACCGCGCGGAAGCCTTACCTTTGGAAGGGTTGGCTCGTGTGGATGGGACCCCGCGAGTTAAACTCGTTTCCATGGTTTGGTGAATTCAACAATCTCGGATGTACCCTTCGTTGCCAGGAGCGTTCGATTGGGTAGATGGAGCATGAATTCCTAGTGGGTTATGTCCATATTTAGAACACATATATATGGGTTTCATAAAAAAGGGAAAAACTCAATCAGGAAGTAAAACTGAGCAAACAGTACTAGAAAACTAGTCGAAACAAGAAGGTAGATTTCTGGCTCGATAGTGGAAGAATTCGGCGAGAGAAAATAGTGTTATCGCCAGACGTTGGCATTGTCGCCAAACGACAAGCTTTTCGCCAGGCGACAGCGCCATCGTTTGGCGTTGACGCTGTTTTCTCAGCGCTAATTCCTACATGCCTCGACAGCTTTCTGTTCTTGAATTTTCCAGTTTCTTCGAAGCATTATTTCGACTTTAGTTGTGAAAGATATTTCCCTAGATTCCTACGTGTAAAAATCCTATGTTTTTTACTCATTAAGGATGGTCTTTCCAATGAGAACCTTTTTATGGTTATGCCAATAATGTCAATCAAAATCACGCACATGAAATACTTAGAACTTTTCGAGTCTCATCCACTCATTCTAAATCATTGCCAAAAAAAATTTCAGGAATTAAAATAGAAATCTTTCTCTAGTGGAGTCGCCAAAAAACTGTAGGGAATATTTCAAGTCATCCCACACTTGAGCCCCACTGTGATCATCACGTGGATCTAAGAATATTAATTTCATATTCTCTTTCCTTCAATTCTCTCCACTAGTCCACTATTTTTGGTTTTTCACAATTTTTTATTCTTCCACCAACCCCACTACCTCCATATTTTATTACTTTCTCCAATTTCTCCTAAAACTCCGTGCATGGAGAAATATAACAAGTATTTAAAAACGGAGGGAGTATAATTTTATTAAAAGTTATGAATAATAAATTTTGTATATATGAAATGTTAGAACTCTATCGACAATAAAATTCTATACAACAATTTTATCTTAATAAATCTATCCAAAATTGCCTACTTAGGGCTTGTTCGCTTCAACTTAATTTCACTTCAGTTTAGCTATAATTAGTTTAGTTCTTTTCCTAATTTCCTTCTCTCATAAAATATTCATTTCATTTCAGTTCAATTCGTTTCAGCTCCAATCAGTTTAATTCAGCTCAGTAAATCAGAAGAGACCCTTAGCACCATATGTGTCACAATAATACTTATTTTTTTCCTACGTGGCGTGACACGACAGTTGACTAAAAACTAGAATGTCAAATGTCGTTGTTTCATTGCCTGGCTGCGACACCAGTTTTACTTATTAGTGATACATGATATTAGATTATTTGTCATTTGGACACTTCACTACAAGAAAATAACCTTTTCATAGCGATTATTTTAACCTTTAGTATCGATTGTAATTGCAACAAAAAGCTTTCCCAACGAATGGTCATTCGATACAATATCCCTCGTTGTCTTAGCCTTTGTATGATCTTTACAAGATTCGAACATGCAACCTCAAACTCTTATGTTAAATGTTTCACCAATAAACTATGACATATTTTATGTATTCTTTGTCAAACAATATTTATATATCTAGTGTTGAAAAGGTTTTTCGTATCGATTTTTAGGATTTAGTGGCGATTGTAAATTATACGATTTCTCAAAATTATATAAATGTGTAAAAATAGTGTGGATATGTATTATTATGTTTTCCGTATCGATTTTATATGGGAAAACCATGACGATTGTAAAATGATACGACTTCCTTAACTATTTCACAAACATACTTGCATATTGTAGCGATTACAATCGCTACGAAATAATCGTTACGAAAAGACATTTTTCTTGTAGTGCTTTAGTCCCTAAACTTTGGTGACTCGCCTTTTTCATCAAAAAAGTAAGTCATGGATGATTGAGGGACTAATTTGCCTCATTTGAAAGATGAGGAATCAAAATACTACGAAATACAAATAATAAAATACTACGAAAGATGAGAACTAATTTGCCTCATCTGAAAGATGAGGCCATATTTTGACTTAACTCCACGTAAAAGTATGTCAAAATCAATTTTCTACATTATGTATACTTGTTTACAAAAATTATTTTCCATTTAAAATGTTGAAAACGATTCTATTATTGGACAAGTTGGCATACTATATGTTGACTAATGACTATTACGGAGTATGTGGTTCATATCTTTTAAACAACCTCTGACATCTTTTTGGTTAATAATGACAAACTTGACTAGAATGTATCACTGATGAATTTAGGGGTAAAATAGTATTCTATCTAGGCGGCCAGATCGGAAATTACAAGGAATTAAAGTTTACTTTTATAACCTCATTCCAACTCCTAACTAATCCTCCCTTTTCAACTCTCTTGTTCATCCACTTTTGATCAACTGATCACCGGACTCGCTACCTTGTCTTGTTTTTCATCTCTTCAATTTGCCAGGTATACTGCATTTCTAGCTGCTTACATTTATTCTTATTTTTTCATTATAGTTATTGTAATTGTGTTTAATTTGATTAAAGGTATAGTAATATTGAATTTCATGTGTTTGAGTGTGGATTTTCTTGACTATACTGAAAACTAAGTTAGGGAGTAGCGTGGTTTACAATAAATTAAAAAAAAAAAAAGGTTAGGGAGTAGTGTATAATTCGGTAGATGATTTTAGATTTAAGCTTGAATATACTCCGTATATTTTTTATGGAACAATTTAATATATACGAAGTATATATAAAGGGGAGTTTTTTTTCTGAGTTTTTAGAGAGTTATATAGGATTTAATTTTCTTAACGTGTCACGTAGGATTATAAATTTTAATTCTAGCCTATAAAATAAGAGATTATTAGTTTCTTTTAAAATAAAATAATTCAAATGTCATGTAAACAAAATTGTCAAATGAGATTTTAACTTTAAATTACTACCTCCGTTACAGGTTGTTTGCAATGATTTGTAACGGGGTAGTAATTATATATAAAATGTTCACAGAGTCTTATATGTGGCTGGCCACACCGTGTGGCCAGCCACTATAGGGGTTACTTTGCTAATGTAATGGGGTTACTTGATCAGTGTTAAAGTGGTTACTTCATCATTGTTATAGAGTTACTCAGTCAGTGTTATAAGGGTTACTTGATTGGTATTACAGGGGTTACTTGATCAATGTTATAGGGGTTACTTTAAATGGTCACACGGTGTGGCCGACCGCACACAAGACGAGCTGTAAAATGTTATCTTTTGATATTATGAATTTTATCTAAATATATAACAAATTTTAGTACATATATAAAATAAAATAAATTTTTAAAAATTTAATATCGCACGGGCTTCATCTAGGTTTAGGTAACTTTTATCCTTGTTTTGGGATGAAATTTTTATGTCATAGGCGCATGTACAATGCTTGGTATATACTGGTATATCCACCCAGCAGTTTAAAATAGGGGTGTGTGAGACGAGTACCCGGTCAATATTTTAAGAACCGGACTTGGATTTAGTTGGAACCGAGTTTTGAAATTTGGAATTGAAATTGAAACCATTTTAATCGATTCTAAAATTTAGGAATTAGAATACTGGTTCCGATACCCATTTATGTATATAATTGTTGGAATATAATACAAATTATAATACTTATTTTTTTTCTATTTTTATTTTTAACGATTATACTTATATTTATATATGCATTAAGCTAATTTATTTGTGTTAGGCATTAATAATACATATTTAGTTTTACTAACTAGTATAAAATATATTAAGTTTTATATACTACCTCTGTTACATATTATGTGCAACTTTAGAATTTTTTATCTCTCTCAAATAATGCCCCAAAGTTACAAATAATATGTAACGGAGGTAGTATGTTGTGTAATTGAGTACCCAATCAGTTCCAATTTCGAAAAATTAAGAATTGAAATTGAAACCGATAGTAATTGGTTCCTTAATTTAATACTCAGAATTGAAACCATTGAGTCCAATTCCTGTTCCGAACCCGTTGGTTCCTAACTAGTTTTGATTCCAATTCTCGGTACCCAGAATTTTTGCTCACCCCTAGTTTAAATATAGTACTCCATATTACTTATGTTTGTTTGTATATGTTTTATGTCATTCTGTTATATGTTTTTATGCTCTTATTGTATTATTCTTTGTGTAGTTCTTCTAATTTATCTTCTAAGTTTTTTTTAGGTAGTAACCAAAAATCTACAAAGAATCATTATGAACTTTCAAGAACAAACCAAAAAATAAAGAAAACCTTGTTAGCATGGGCAAAGGTAATAAATTGAGTTGAATAATTAATCCGTATCTATTAAAATCATTACTTCAATAAGTTGTGCACAAAACTTAATACAAGCCAAATAAAATACGTAATAAAAGTATTAACAATGTGTAAATGAGTGAGGTTGGAAATTAATTAGATTTTTTTTTTTTTTTTTTTTTTTTTTTTACAATAATAAAAGGATTTCAACAATAGCCTTAATAAAAAACTTTATGTAAACCAATACAATCTGTTTCTGTCAAAAAAAATATGTGAGTTAGCACTAACTTGGCTTAAGATTCACGGATGAATAGTTGTTTGGGTGAAAAAACTCATATGACTTTCTAAATACTTCTAAAGTACATGATAATCTTCAATTTTTGGGAGACAAGCAAAGAAATTAAACCTATTAGGATAAACACCATCATAGAGATGAGCAATAAAATAAAAAAAATTGGGGCTTACCGCCGATAAAAAATACCGGTAGAAACTTTTATAAAAATTTACAATTGAGACCAGAAAAAAAGAGTTGAAAAAGAAAGAGGAAAAAGGAGAGTGGAGAAAAAACCTTCAAAAAAGCAAAATAAATCTAACAATGCAGATTAGAAAAACCTTCCCAAGGAAGAAATCCTAAAGGAAAACAAAATACCTCCCATGGAAAAAATCTAGAGGGGAATATTCTCTAGTTATGAATATGTTTGGAAATAAATTAGATATGTTAGTTGATTAAAGGTTTTGAGTGAGTATTTTGTGTTGGGTGTTTGATTTATATGAGAAAGTAAGAACCCTTTTTGTGGTGAGTGTTTTTATAAGCAGGGTTGAGCCAACTTGTCTGGTTTATAGAACTTCTGTGGAAAAATGGCTGAGAGTATGGTGAGCCTTGCAATGGAGAAGCTAGCAGCATTTTTAGCAGCGGAAGCAGGGTTTCTAGGTAGCCTCCCGAAAGACGTTACAGAGTTAAAAATGGAACTAGGATCCATCAAAGCAGTCCTCAAAAATGCTGAGAAGAAAGCAGAAGAAGATGATACCATCAACGAGTGGCTAATGCAAGTGCAAACAGTTGCTTATGATATCGAGGCTGTCATAGATGAATTTCTTCTACTCAAGCAGCAGCAGAAACAATCACCACAACATTCCTATCACCAAGTCATCACGATGATAAACAGAATCAGAAGCTGGCTTGGTAAAGCAGTTGTTTGTGTGTCGCAGCTGAAACTCAAGCATGAGTTATCGTCAAAAATCAAAGACATTAAAATAGAAGTAATTGAGATATACAACAGAAGGAATCGATATCAATTCAGCACTACAGAGGAAGAATTTCATTCGCAAGACCCTCGAGTTTTCTCCAGATTCATAAATGATTCAGAGGTTTTTGGCATTGAAGATTGTAAAAAAAAGTTAATTCAATCAATGAATTCGAAGCTAGAAAATTGCTTGGTAATTGCAGTGGTGGGTATGGGAGGAATAGGGAAGACAACTCTTGTCCACAGAGTGTATGAAGAGTTCAGTAAGAATCAGTCCTTTGACTTCCATGCTTGGGTCACTGTCTCGCAATCTTACAAAAGGAGAAATCTGCTGATGACCATATGTAAACAAGTGCACGTTGAGTCTTCTCTAATAGTCGACGCTTCTGATGATGATGATATTATCAGTGCATTGAGGAACCACCTTAAGAGCACAAGGTATAATTGTTTTAAGCCCATACTATATGGTTTTGATTTCAGAAGGATTGACTAAATTAGTCGGATCAAACAGAATTTAATGTTATATTTTAACTGCATAAGGATTGAGCACAATAAATTGAGGATGGAGGGGATATGAGATAATGAGAATACTATTCCATTATTCTTATGAGTTTAACAATTAATGCTTTATCAACTTAATTCCTCATTTCTGGGTGCATTAATTTATATCAATCCTTCTGTAATTTTGCAGTGGATGACTATGCAGAATAATCACTTTTGGTTCAAGTAGCCAACCTCTCTAATGGAATTAAAGCTTTGATTGACTGACTTCTGTAATTTGCAGGTATATTGTCACTTTTGACGATGTTTGGGATGCAGAGCTGTTGACACTGGTAAAATCTGCTCTGCCCCCTAATAATAGGGGTAGTAAAATACTAGTGACAACACGAGAAAGCAATATTGCCCGAGAATGGGAAGCATCATTAGGAGGGGGTCTTATCTATGATCTTAAACCTTTGCCTAGAGAAGCAGCATGGAATCTCTTTACTCATAAAATCTTTGGTAAAGGGCAATGTCCTCAAGATCTGGAAGAGCCGGCTCGTGACATGGTAGTGAAATGCAATGGATTGCCACTAGCAATTGTAGCAGTAGCTGGTCTTTTGTCCACCAAGAAAAAAACTATATCTGAATGGTACAAACTGCGAAATAGCATTGGCACTGAGCTTGGAGGCAATCGTCGCTTTGAGAGCACCAAGAGAATCCTGCTTCTAAGCTATCATGAATTGCCGTATTATCTTAAGCCTTGTTTTTTGTACTTTGGCATGTTTCCTGAAGGTTTCTCCATCAACGGTAAGAAACTATTCCGACTTTGGATTGCAGAGGGTTTCATACAACATCAACAAGGAAAAACACTTGAAGAGGTAGCAGAGGATTATGTGGATGAACTCGTGAATAGGAAATTAGTTGAAGTTGATGTTAAGACTAAATTCAGAGTTTACAAAAGTAGTAAAAGAGACATATCATACAAGGTCCATGATATTCTACGCGAGATGATCATCACTCCCAAATCGAATAACATGGGTTTCTCTCTACATTTGGCCAAGGAAAGTGAATTCTCCTCTACGAATACCAAGCATTTCCGACGATTAAGTATTGGTCAGAATTTCGCCAACAAGTGTGACTTGGAGCTCCTTTATAGCTCCAGGACTCGTACTATCCTTTCATTTTCAAACCCGGAAATATTTTCAGAACCTTACTTAAACTCACCCAAGTCGCCCCTAAGAGTTGCCAGGCTCATTAAAGTGTTAGACCTCGATAATGCTCAAATTGACAATGCCCCTGAAGAGTTGGGAAATTTGCAGCACTTGCAATATTTGAGCTTAAGACGGACAAACATCAAAGTCCTTCCAAAGTCGATAGGAAATCTTTGGAATCTGCAAACTCTAGATCTAAAGTTTTCTCTAATCGTTGAGCTTCCCAAAGAACTAGCTTATTGCTGCAAGCTACGCCATCTTCTTGCTCATCCTAGGGAGACTGACGACTCTATTTCTCAAAAGACAACTGCTGCAAAGATACCAGATAAAGTGTTAGAAAAGTTGAAAAAGTTGCAAAAATTAGCAATTGTGGAAGCTAGTACAGCTAGTATAGTAGATGGATTGTGGCACCTGAAGCATTTAAGAAGCCTAAGAATCACAATGCTTAGAAAAGAACATGGAAGACGACTATGTTGCGCAATAGAGGAAATGAAACATCTTCGGTCACTTAGAATTGGATCAATGGGAGATGATAAGATTCTTGATATACAACACATAACAACACCACCTCATCAACTCGAACGTCTCTACTTGCATGGTTTATTGGAGAAGCTACCACATTGGGTTGCTAAGCTCAATAACTTGGCCTCATTGCACTTGTTTTCTTCGCGACTTAAGGAAGATCCACTAAACGTTCTTCAAGGGCTCCCTAATCTAGCAGAACTAACTCTAGATGACGCTTTTATTGGTGAAAAGCTTGATTTTGGGTATACAAGCTTCCCCAAACTAGCAACCTTGAATCTCTATCAACTCTACAATCTGCAGTCTATTGATGGAACTCTTCCCGCCCTCGAGGTCGGAGATGTTCATAAATGTCCAAAGTTACAAATTCATTCAGAGAGAATTGAAGGGGTTTTGATGCACAGGCGAAATCTTTTAAGAAAGTTCCAAGCATCCTTTCGAGTAACGAGGGTTGCATATTCATTCAGACAAGCTTTGGATAGAGATAATCAATAGCAATAATAGTTACGCTTTGTTTGGATAGCAAAGAAGGAAGGAAAAGAAGGGGAGGGGAAATGGAGGAAGGGAAGGGAAAAGAAAGGGAGGGGGAGGTGAGCTTTATTTTCCCTCCAAATCTCTCCAATTTTGGAGAGATTATGGTTATTATAGAGAAAGGGAAAATGGATCCCTCCCTCTCCTTCCCCTTCCTTCCCCCAATCTTTTATCCAAACAAGAGATTTTGTCCCCCTCCTTTTCTCTTCTCTTCTTTTCCTTCCATTTCTTCCTATCCAAACAAAGTGTTAGGGAGATCAATATCATAGTTGCTCTTTCTCTCTGCTTCAAATATAAGGAAATATAGTTGTAATACCTTGTGCATGTATAATTTTGTTATAACTTGTCAGGTTAGACAGGATCAATGATGATGCCAAATTGTATATATACAACGTAGTATATATGTTTAGAAACAAAATATATCTTGAGATTTATGTATTAAAAAACCATATGTGTGTGTGTTGGGGGGGGGGGGGGGGCAATCACGTGGTGTGGCCTACGATAACTCCAAATCAATAACCTCATTAATTTAGATCATAATAATAACTTACTTTTGTTTATCAGAATAACCTCTATTTATCTATTGATCTATATCATCAATAACCTCATTTATTCATAATGATAACTCTATAGTCCATAAGAGTAACTTAAAATAACTTATATAAAGTAACTTCAATTAATTTTTTTTAAAAAAATTATTCTATTTGTTCATCTAAGTAGTCCATTTTCGATTGTTTTGACGATTAAAAGAACAACACTACTTGTTTATTAGAGTAACCCCATACTTTTATTAGGATAACCCGCATCCATCATGGTAACCCCATTTAATCATTGTCATAACACTACTACTTATTAGTTGTCTTATATGTAAGTAAAGGAGTCATGCTACTATTTGTATGTCCCTATATTATTGTTCCATTTTACTTTTCAAAGTCACTAAGATGCGTCATATCCAATTTCAGACGTGTAAAAATTAATTTGTACTGTATAAGAACTTGATAATGATAAAATATACAATGAAACGAATCCAACAAGATCGCACATGACTATATTATCTCTTATAGATACACACGAGTATTTGTGGTCAAAATTTAACCCAAATATTAGCTATGCGGCAAAATAAAAGGAACGGAGGGAGTATCAAATTATATTGTCGCTAGCTATATAAGAAATTGTCATGTACATAACTCAAAAATATATTTAAAAAACAAACTAATGTTCTATTTTTGCACCATAATAGAATATTCTATTTGCATAAACACAATGCTAATAAAAGAAATGGATAATTTTAAAGGGTAACATATACATTCAATTCATTACATACATTGAAGGGGGGTACATTTATGCATGCATGAAGCATGATAGAACAATACAATTCTATCAAATAGTAACGATCATTTTATATCCAAAATTTAAAAATTAAAAGGAGGAATAATGATCACTAAACTTTAATCATGAATTTCCAGCATCAATGAGCTACTAAGTTGTTTCTTAAAAAACAGAACAGCTTGTAGCTCCCCCTCCCCTTTTCTCCTTGTATATTTGAAGGGAAATATATATAAAAAAAAAATAATAAAAAAAAAAAAAAAATAAAAAAAAAAAATGAAAAGATATATATTGGCCCTTTTTTTTTTTTTTCTTTTTTCGGGGTCTCCAAAAATAGTCTTTGAACTCCTTTGAGATCCGCAAATTTAAAGAGAAGAGGACAATATGACTATTATTTTCAAATGGAGGGACTATTTCTTCATCTCAACATAAACGTCTCATTTGTAAGAAAGTAGATTTTCAAATCGAAACACTTTTTAGGTTATTTGAAAAACCATTTGAGACGTTTATATTGAAATAAAGACATTAGTAATACCTTACTAATTAGTGATGTTGAGCAGCTGGACCTCCAGGTGCAACTCTGTCTCTTTGATCCTCTACCATGGATCTTCTACGAAAATATTCGAGCTTAGATTCATCGTAACCAAGTTCCTTAAACACACGGTAGATGTCAATCGTGTCTAGTTTTGTAGGCAAATAATCACGATACACACGAGCATTAGCACTCGTTATCATCAATCCGAGAACAAACGCTAGCAAAAGAACAATGATACATACAACTCTTTGCTTAGCCATCGTCGATATTAACTTGAATAAGCTAAACACAAATGATTATAACTAATTAATCAAATTATGTTAATTAATCAATAGATGGAAGACAAGAATCAAGTATATACACTTATGTTTTAGCATGGTATGTAAAACATTATATATATACACACCATAAACTAAATCCGATCGTGTAGCACGAAGATACGACGATTATTATACATTATGTTTAGTGCAAATAATTAGTGATAATTATTATAATATAAGATGCAAATTGCTGCGTAGATTTAAGTACTTTTGACATTATAATAAAACTAAACAGACTGGATATTAACATGTATGATGATATAATATAAGGTTTGACATGTATAATTCTATAAATAACAAGGATTAGGATTAGATTGACGGTCAAATGAGTTGTCATTTTCGTCATACTTTCCATAGTTGAGCATAAACGTAATCAATGATGAAGGGGACCATTAATCCATTAATTAATGATTGAATTAGCCCTTAATTAAGTTGTGACTCGATACTTGGTAAAAATGCTGCAGCAACACGGAGAGAATTAAGTGGTCCAAAATCAAAGGTCCATTAATTGACAACTTAAGTGCAAGTGCAACCTTTTTCTTTTTAATTACCAACTAATTAAGAATATTTACTTGTTTTGCTTTGCCGACTAATTTTTATGAAGTATATATAAGTAGGATCACATATCTAACTAATCTAACCAACCTTTGTGTCCCTTTAACAATAGGGTAAAAGCATATCAACTTTTTGAAAATATATGTTAAACTTGTTGGGCCCCGGTCATCCAACTTGTTGAGTCGCACGCTCACTTTACTCCAAATTAGAATGATACTGTCTGTTTTGAGCCTAATTCGCACAGAATTGTTTTTCAATATCCTCTCAAAATATGTCATAGTAATGGGAAAGATGGACATTTAGAGCATGTTTTGTAAGGGCGATTTTTTGGTTGGAAACATATTCTATTAAGTCATTAGCGTTACCGAATGTTTGGTAACAAAGTTTTGGGTAGAGCTGTCAAAAGCTGACCTGCCCCGAAATACCGACCCTAACCCGATCTATTAACCGACCCGTCTGAACCCAAAAAAAATGGTGACCCGAACCCGAACTGAAACCAACCCTAGACCGAGTTGACCCGAGTATTTGAGACCTGAACCAGAACATTAACCGACCTAGAGACGACCCGACCCGAATGTAACCCGTAACTATTGACCTGAACCGAAATTGACCCAAACCTGTTTTAACCCGTCTAAACCCGAATTCAACCCAACCTGTTCCTAACCCGACCCGAATTCAACCCGACCTGTTCCTAACCCGACCCGAATCAACCCAACTTGTTATTGACCCGACCCAAATTCAACCTGACTTGTTATTGAATCAATATGTATAGGTCGTTATCTCATGTTGGTATTGGAACGGAAATTGAATCCTAACTCTATTCCTTAAATATTTCACTTTGAATTTTAAGAGGTTAGTTTCACAACATGTTTTTAGGGACGAATTTCAGGGACGAAACATGTTTCCCACAAATTATTGACTTGAACCGAGCCCGACTCAAACCCGAGAATGATCTGGACTTGGAAATGACCCGACTTGATTATAACCCACAAATTATTGACTTGAACCGAACCCGACTTGAACCCGAGAATGACCCAACTTGATTATAACCCGTAAATAATTGACTTGAACTTAACCCAACTCGAACCTGAGAACGGCCCTAACTCGTTTAAACCCGTAAAGACCCGAATTCAACCCGACCTATTTTTCACCCGACCCGAATGTAACCCGACCTTTTACTAACCCGACCTAAACCCGACTCAAACCCGATAAGATGTATGACCCGACGTGACTCGACTCAAGCATGACCCAACCCGAACCCGACCTGCATATGTTATGACATTAACCCGTATTGACCGGACCCGAGATGACCCGACTAACACTAACCCGACTCATACCCGACCCGTTTACCCGAATCGACAGCTCTAGTTTTGAGTAACAATTACCATTACTTATTACTTAGGGGTATGTATTGGTTTCACGATTCACCTATTTGTTATCTCTATAAAACTTAGGTAACAATTATCCTTATCT
The DNA here is from genome assembly GCF_948465745.1 of Chenopodium album. Classification (NCBI taxonomy): domain Eukaryota; kingdom Viridiplantae; phylum Streptophyta; class Magnoliopsida; order Caryophyllales; family Amaranthaceae; genus Chenopodium; species Chenopodium album. The sequence goes on along the minus strand of NC_137837.1, from coordinate 67,792,124 downwards.
CCTTAGACTAAAAGAAATGGAGTTAAAATCAAGTGATTTATTTTCATATATGATTTAATTAAACAGATGAAAAGGTAAAAGATTAAAGATTTCATAATGCAACTCTTTCTAATTATTTCCGTGTATGACTTGGGTTGACACCCCCAACAAAACGTACATTATTGTACATACCCTAAATAAGGTTGTGTATGAGAAATTAAAAGTTGATGTATCAAACACATAATAAAATTGAATAGTGTGACATTATACATGTTGAGAACTCTCAATCTAGCACCATCATAATGATGAAATATACTTATATGTACATGTGAATAGAGTTTGGACATGAGTCATACCTACAATCACTACTCGTAAAGAGCTAGCTATTAATAAATCTAGCACAACAAGATATGGTGCGCCCGTTCACGAACCATAGTGGCGAAGGAAAGCTTGTAGCAAACTCTTTTGCCAAAAAAAAAAAAAAAAAAAAAAAAAGTAAGAGAGCTCAATTAAGGGAGATTGATTTTTTTTTTTTTTTTTTTTTTTTGAGAGAAATTAAGGGAGATTGATGGCATAACACATAACCACATTCTTGAAAATTCCAACGAGGCCCTAGGTACCCTAGCTCTCTAGGCTCTTGCAATCTAGGTTATGCTTTACAAAAACCCTACTCACTTATTTTATAACACTTTGAATATAAAGTTGAATCTTAAAAAATTAAAAATTAAAAAAAAAAAAAAAAAAAAAAAAAAAAAAAAAAATGGTAAAGAGGATAGGATAAATATGCAAGTAGGTCAAGGTGTCATATGGCTTCTAATTAGCTAGATCCTAACCTACTAAGTACTCTATCAATTGTTAATTTAACTATTAAGTTGTAGACCAATATATTATTACGTAGTTGCTAAGACGGCGATGGAAGCGCACAACAGTTCATATATGAATGTCAGCAGCTCCAACTGAGATGTCACTACAAATTTTAATTTCCAAAGCCATAACCAACCTTTTTTTTTTCTTTTACATATTTTATGAGATTTTGCTAATTTGTTTCGTTAAGCTGACATGCGTACATGAATCATGAGCTAGTGGTGTATGATTTCATACGGCCGCATATGTTTGTTTAATTAAGTGGGGCTAAATGGCTAACTGTTAGTGTAGGTATGCACGTATTGATATTCTTTCATTCTAAATTGATATTATAGAGTTATGTAGCTTTTGGTCATGAGGAGTTTTTTATTTTTTATTTACTTATAATTTGATGGCTCTTAAGAAGATTGAAAAAAAAAAAAAGAGGGGGGGAGAGGTAGTGAACCAGTGATAGACTGATAGCAACCAGCTATTCGGCTATTCCTGCTAAGAGTACATGAAAAATGAGAATCTCTATATTCGAGTTTAGGTTGCCAAACTTTTGAAATAATAGCTTAGCTATTGGTGCTAAGAGCTAGTGATGAGTCATAATAGCAATGTGTTTGTGGGTTGTGAAAGGTGTGACACATGTCTAGTCGTTCAGAACTTAAAATTAGTTTTATAAGAGAAAAAAAGATTTAGAGACGTTGAATAAGAGATACTCCCTCCGTTTCATAATGTTAGTTTCATGTGTAATCAATCACATAAAATAAGAAAAGAAGAATATTTGAAATCTGACATTAAATTACAAAATAATTCATAATTAGTTTACCTTATAAACTTTTTTTTTAGAAAGCATAAGTCATAATTACAAAATAATGGGACTAACATTATGAAACGGTAAATTAATACTCCGTAATTCCTTATAAGGTTTTTTTTTTTTTTTTTAGAATTCCTTAATTAGAGTCATGTCATCAATTCACAACCAATAATTCCAAAAAAAATTAATTTAAAAATGGAACATAATCAATATGGGTATATATTTTTGAAACGCCCAAAATATTATATGGGACTAACATTATGAAATGGTTGGAGTAATGTATTCACAAATATTTAGTCAAACGCTCTCCTAATTATTGGAGGGAGATGATGATGCGGAATAGAAGAAAGACTAAGCTAAGAGCCTCGAAAAAGAAAGATTTTCCTTACTAATGCCCCAAGATATGTGATTTCTACTGATTTCCCTAAAATAAAATTAGGGCTTGTTCATATTTACTTATTTTCACTTCAGTTCAGTTCAGTTCAGTTTAGTTCAGTTCGGTTCAGTTCAGCTCCAATCAGTTCAGTTCAGTTCAGTTCAGCTCTTAATTTCCCTCTCTCATAAAATATTCATTTCAGCTTAGTTCAGTTCAGTTCAGTTCAGTTCAGCTCCAATCAGTTCAGTTCAGTTCAGTTCAGCTCAGTTCAGTAAATATGAACAGGCCCTTAGTTTATTTGTCATTTTGTTGTAATGGACTACAATGAATACATGTAGAGCCGTCAAAAATCGATCCGAACTAGTGAATCCAAATCGTTTCAAACTGTTTCGAAAAGGAATCCAACCGATAAAAACCTGTTATTTTAAAACCGTAAACCGACCCGACCCGATTTTTCAAAACCTGAAACTGAACCGATCCGAATGTTTGAGAACCGTTAATGATGCGTACCCTTTATCAAGCCAAACTGATACAAACCGAAACCGAGAACAAACCGAACCGAGTACTTCCGAACCCGGTAGCAACCCGACCCATTGTAAACTGAAACCGTTTAAACCGGACAAAAATCCGATAAACCCAAATCACTTACAACCTGTAACTAGTTAGGACCGAACCGTTTATAACCCGTAATAAATTATGACCGAACAGTTTACAACCCGTAACCGGTTATAACCAAACCGTTTATAACTCGTAAGTTCGTAACCTGTTATGACCGTAGAGTTTTTTTTTTTTTTTTTTTTTTTTTTTTTTGATAGTAAAACAAAAGGGTTTAATTTGAAATACGAAGTATTTATATTGAATAGATTTGGAAGTTTGATGTCAATGAAACTCTTATGCTAAAATATTATCGTCCTTTTACGAGTAATGGCTTATGGAATACTAAATTGTATTAAAAAAATTTGAATCAAAAGGTAAATCTAGATTTGTTATTATCATTTGATCCTGAAAATCATTTACAAAAAAAAAAAAACATAAAGCAAAACAACTAATTAATCCTCCGTATGATCTACAGGAATAACTAATTAAAGAATATTGAGGGTATACCAGAAAATATACGTTAACGAAACCCTTTTAAAACTGGCAAAATAAGTTGTCAAACCAACGGAGTTCAACTCGAACTGATTATGACCTGAACCGATTACAACCCGACCCGATTAGGACCCGATATGTTTTACCCAAAACCCGATTTAAACTGAACCCCGTTTTTAAACCGACTGAATTTAACCCAAACCGATTATGACCCGAACCAATTATAACCCGACCGGATTAGAATCCGACCTGAAAGAAACTGTGATAAAAATTAACCAAACCGATACGACCCGAAATTATTTAAAACCAAACCGAACTGACCCGATAATAATTTCAACCCGTTACAAACCGAAAACCGATAAATCGAACCCAAAACCCAATTAACACCCCTAAAGATATGAAAGACATACGAGTACCAAACAAAAGCTGATAATTTAAGAAATGTATAACAACAAAACCAAATTAACCAACGTATATGTGGAGGGAAATTCTGGAAGGAAGTTTTCAATGAAAAAGTTAACATTTCTTGGATCTTTAATGTCCTTAAATTTTAATTTTCAATTTAATTAGCCAGTTTTGGGAGCTTGGAATCCTTTTTTTTTTCTTTTAATAATTTGTAACCAAATAAATAATGTTTCTAATAATTTTCTTTTACAAAGCCTTTTGTAAAACATTTATTACAATTTACTTGGCCTTGCGTTAGTACTCTAGCTTACCAGCCAACGCAATATCAGTAATCAGTAATTCAGTATATCACCTCAACATGGAACGAAATTTAGTTATCAGACCCCGTATATCAACAAGATTTTACTCATCGATATGTACAACTGAACAAACTAGCTGAGGGAGAGCACAAACTTCTTGTACAGCCACTTCAGTCTATCAAAGTGACGCCCAGACAAACTAAACTAGCTGAGGACTGAGGAGAGCGCACAAACTTTATGTACCACCACTTCAATCTTCAAAGCTGTTTTAACTTATAAAGCATCACTAACCATATTAACCATCAAAATATCACTTCCAAGTTCCAACTTCAATACAAATTGGCCAATACAAATCCATCCAAAATGCCTAAACAATTAAAGATATTAATCTACTTGATGCAATTGTCCTGCTCTCCTGAATAAACAAATCCTTGCCAATATCGTGTAATAGCTCCCTCTTTTGCTCATGATATACAATGATTTTTTACGAAATACTAGCCATCTCTAAACAATGAGGTAGGATGTCACGAAAACAAATCCATAGATGATAGGTTCATAGCAGTATATCAATTATAGCTCAAACATTGGAACAGAACATTGGAGTCAAAAATGTGAGCCAGAGTTTAGCTAGAGGCGATTTAAATATGAAAGTATCATGCTACAAATTCCAAAACATTTGGAGGACAAATCATCAAAACGTAAAAATAAACTCTCAACTCTGATATTCTACAGCTAACACTTAAGCAGCTGACTTGCCCTTCTTCTTCTGGATTTTCTTCATGTAGAATTCCAGCTCCTTTCCTTCCAAAATATATCTGCCATAGACAAAAGATAAGCTCTATTCATGAGTTTCCAAAAGGTAAATTGCCTATATTAAATATACAGCTAGAATAAAGATTAGCTATATATGCAAATTCAGATCAAATATGACACAAGGACATGGTTAAAGCATTTTCTAAGGGAGTCATTTCATCAGACAGTAATCTAGCTAGACCTTTCAGAATAGAAATAATATGCCTCAGATCAGACTCTCAAAGCATTTTTTAAGGGATTTAACAAATCAAGGCTTGACCCTAGCAAAATAGAGATATCCCTATTATCTCTTAGGTCTATCCATACAGATTGGCAGGTGGTTTCAATGCTTCTACATATAATGAAACAATGGGTTAGTAGATTACCCATCAGCACGACCACATTGACCAGGGCGGGAAGAAATGCAGGCCAACAAACGACCACCACCGAATTGTTCTTCGATGTGAGAGTCTAATGTGCGAGTCTGCTGACGCTTCTCAAGCTTTCTTGCAACGTGGTTGCTCTTTTTTGTTTCTTCTGTGGTCTCACCCTCCTATAAACAGGAAAAGAAAAACATTAAACACACCAAATTTATCACCAAACTAACCAAGTAATCATTACTATATACACTTGCACAAACAAAAAGCTTCAACTATCAAACAAGGAAAAAATACATTCATGCTAGAAATGAAATTCAAAAGAATAATAAAAATAAAAAGCATCTAAATCAAGCGATAAATAACATCATTTCAAAAAACTTGTATATAAATCACATGAAAGTGGAAACAAGGATTATATACATTCGGTGCAAAGAGGCGTTATTTCATAAAGGCAAACCCTTGTAAAATCACCAAAACTTTACTACAGCAATAAATCACAGTTTCTTGTACATAAAATGTCAGAATAAGTTCTCACAGAAAGATAAAAGGCTGATTAGATTTCAACTGGGGATCAGAACATAAAACAAATGTAGCCTTCACTAGGCAAAAAAATCACAAAATGAGTTAGAATAACCTTGGGACTCGAACAATCAGTAGAGCAAATGAGGCCTGGTAATGATCTACTAGGAAAGGGAAAATAGAAATACCTCTGTTTCTTTCTTGGCAGCAGCAGCAGCCTTCTTCTTACGTCCAATTTCAACTCCGTAGTGCTGGAGATACCACTGCTTAAATGGTGCAGCATCAACCTGGACAATGGCACTCTTCACCAAAGTCTGTGTCCTAACCAACTCGTTGTTGGAAGCATTGTAAACAACATCCAGAAGACGGGTCTTGCGAGTGACAGCCTCACTACCCCATGAAAAGTTACCAGTATCCAACCTCAGTGCACGCCACTTGACATTACCACCACGAACCCTAACCCTCCTAACAGTCTTGTTGCTTGACAGCTTAGTGTTAGCTGGCTGTCTCCCGAGCTCGTACCTTTTACACGATAAGGCAAATCATATAAATCATAAGCAGAAGATATATATGGGATGCAACAATTTAGAAACATATCAGCCACAATCAACAAAAAAAATAGAAATAAAACACACACCAAAGTATCAATTGCCAACACTATGATGCACAAACATAAAACAATTAAAAGAAGAGTGACAATGCAAGTAATAAATCGTATGAAGTATATCATATAACTTAAGAGTGAGACAGGACAGGGCAATTACATCAGCACACCATAATTATTAAAAACAATTACATAGGCTAAAACAATTGGAGGAGCATTCCCGAAAGTAATCACCAAGCCGAAGACCTTCTAATCAGCACATTTAGCCATTTGGGTAGGTAGACTTATGATTGCATTGTGTGCTAACGGATGACTGATCAGACGGTTTCCTAAGTACTGTAACATTGTTCGAACGATAAACTTTCCGTATACAAGTATGACAATACTTTGATTACTGAAATTAAAAGCTTTGAATCACTCTAAACTAATTTCCACAAAACTTAACAAACTATAATTTCAATCACAGCAAGTTTTAGCTCCCTAAGTAAGTAATTCAGCACACTACATAATTTTCATTTCACCAACATAAATATCACAATAATATAACCAATCAACCAATACAAACAATATAAAACACTCAATTTCACAGAAAAAAATCTATCCCAGAATTTCAAACTTGAAGATTCGCAAGTTCATATCAAAACCCAGAAAAACAGATTGAAAAAAATCTAGAAAATGTAGAAAACATACTTTCGCTTCTTCCTCCAAGCCTTCTTCTTGCCACCAGTGGCACGCCTCTTGTGCATAGAATCACGAGAAATACCTAAAAACAAAAACCCCAAATCAATAAAACCCAACAATTATCAAAACCAAATTGAACCGCCATTAGAGTAAAACTTGAAGAAAATCAATGAATCGAAATGGATGATAATGGAGGAGGGAGAAAGTGAGAATAATTACCCATATTTTCGGTGATGAGAGGACAGAGAAACTAGGGTTTCTGCACTTTCGCCTGAAGAGGTTGGGGGGAAGGGGAGGGGGCAGTGAGAGGGTGAAGAAGAGAAGAGTGAGATAAACCCTACTTGCAACGTTTTAATGGGCTACTTTTTGGGTTTTTGTTTGGGCTTTAGATTTAGATGCTAGTAAAATTTGTTATGAACGGATCCGACCCGAAAACCATATCGAAAATTTTTGGAGTAGATTAGCATAATTTTTCAGCCCTTACCTGAATATCCCAAAGGTGAATGCCTGAACGGGTAAGGGTTAAGAACTATTCCCTTTACTAGATTAGCACTCATGCGATGCACGAATTAAAATAAAAAAATTCAATACAATATAAAATAATTAATTCACAATTGTGGATTTTTGGAAAGAAAAATATCACTAATACGCTTTTGGTTAATTGATGTTTACCGTTTAGTTATTTATTAAAAATTATTTTCCTAACACTTTGTTTGGATCGGAAGAAATGGAAGGAAAAGAAGAGAAGAGAAATGGAGGGGGACAAAATCTCTTGTTTGGGTAAAAGATTGGGGGAAGGAAGGGGAAGGAGAGGGAGGGATTCATTTTCCCTTTCTCTATAATAACCATAATCTCTCCAAAATTGGAGAGATTTGGAGGGAAAATGGAGCTCACCTCCTCCTCCCTTTCTTTTCCCTTCCCTTCCTCCATTTTCCCTCCCCTTCTTTTCCTTCCTTCTCTGCTATCCAAACAAAGCGTAATATTGAATTTAAAAGGAGAAAAATATGATAAAAATGATGTCATAAGCAATTTTATAGGGAAATTTTTTCATGAGAAATTGACATGTGTACAGACGTGATGTAAGCGGTTTTTATTTTAGTTATAGTTATACATGTTTAAATAAATGAAACGGTCTGACTTGTTGCACTATTTATCAGCAATATTTGTCAAAAATGAGTGCTCTCTATTATGTGCAACAATTTTTTTTCTTTCCTTTTTTAGCAAATTTTAAAGAGTAAAAAGACTATTTTACCCTTATTAATTTGTTTTAATTTTGTTTAACATGTTTTAATTATCATCAATTATAACCTAATTATCTACCACATTATAATGATTCCCACCAAAATTAAAACCCCTCCAACTCTCTCACATCCACACCCACTCATCTCCCAACCAACTCATTCAATGTTCTTCATTGAATTTGCCTCGATTGTGTTGCCCAAGATGAATATTTCTAGATTTCTCTAGAAGTTCATTAAAAACCCTCCCCCCTCTTTCATTTTCCACCTTCTCTCTCCTGTTCTTTCGTCTGCGAAACCCTAATTTCAATTTCTTCTTCTCTCTCTGGAAAAATGACTAGTAACCCAGATCCAAATAAGTCCCCAAAAAACCAGAACCCTAATGATTAACCACGGTGCAACTATGTACAAGTTGCAGTGAGGAAGTGGTGTTCTCAAACATGTTCGTCGGTGCACTGCTTTTTTCCATCGTTACACTCGAGGAAAAATCGGAGCCAAACTCCCTGAGTACACTTCCAGTGATGAAGAACAGAAGATCTAGCGATGTAGACGGTGAAGTGGCTCCTGATCTGACTACACATGGCGCAAATATAGCTTTGAAGGAGGCTGGGAAGGGTTAAGTGGGTCCCGATCTGATTGTGGTGGGTGAAGAGGGCCCATTGAATGATCTTGTTGCGGTGGCTGACTATTCTTATGAGTCAGATATTGTTGAGGTTGATGTACCTCAGCCTTCTATAGAGGTCGTAGTGATTCCTGACTTCCCGGTGGCTGGGGGGGAAGGGTTTTACCTGCGTCCCTCACTACTGCTCCTACTAGTCTAGCTCCTCTCCTAGGAAGAAAAGGGTGAGATATGTTTTTATTGAGGAATACAGCGACTGGGACCCTTGTTACATGGCATATCTTAGGGACAAATACCCTAATGACTTCCCTTCCAACCACTGACCTGGCATCGTAACTATTTCTAAACCCTAATTTTGATTAAATTTGTTTAATTGTTGTTGGATTGTGTTGGAATGGGTTTAAGAACCCTGTTTAATTATGTTGGATGGTTCATTGAGTCCCATATTGGATTTTTTTTTGTTAATGTTCACTTGTGTATATGATGCTTATATATGCTTGTTTATGCTTGTGTATGCTGGCGTATGCTGCTGGTTTATGATGTGCATATGAAGTAGATTTTTGCTACTACTTTATGCTCTGTATATGATGATGGTTTGACCTCTGTATACCCCGTTGGTTTATGCTTCTGGTCCCTTATTGGATTATGATGTTAGATGCTTGTTTGACTACCTTGTTAGATTATACTTGTTAATGGCCAAGGGAATGCATGTTTGATGTATGATGAGGCATGTGAAGGTGCCTTACCAGTCCCATTATAATGTTGCCTTGTAGTTCTTGCATGTTAGTGCTTGTAGATAATTGTATGAGTCCCTCAACATGGGTTATCTGTGTGTACATATTCCAAATGATGAAGGGATTCACTTTGAGTTGGATGTGTAGGGTGGTTTTGCTCCAACAAGTGCATTTTAAACTTGTTGTTGAGGTAACAACGAACCTACAACATCTAAGTGAAACTAAAGTACCTTCTCTGATGGAATTCATTTTGAAGCTGCATTTCCAAAAGACATTCATTTCACCACAAAAACTTACATGTTTATAGTCCCTTACCCTAATCATTCATTACATGGCTGCCAAAAAATATGCTTGGTTATCTACCAAAATACACATAACCAAACCATAATAAATATCATAAAAAAATAGTAGCTTAATTTGACCAAAAAGCATTTTCCAGTACTTGTTGGGCTATGTGTGGCAGTCATATAGTCATTGAATGATGGTCTTGAATGAGTCCCTAGTCTGCATCCACCTTCATCTTATTGTAGTCTGCATGCTCTTGATGAGCTGGAATGAAAAGTGTGTTGAGGTGATCAAATGCTTGTTAAATGAGTCCCTTTTCAATTTCCAAAACCTCAGATAGCAGACCTAGGTGGTCCAACCTTATTTTGCCCATATATATGTGGTGGATTGAAGTTTTTGCCCCCTTGTTTTTCTAAAATCTTCATCATTACTCCTTGCAAAGTGATCCATGTATACTTGTTCAGTATGGGATCAAACCATTCATAAGCCTTATACACTTTCTCTATTAGTTAATCTATTATCTTGGGAAATGATTGGTATTGTAGAGACTGAATGACCTTGAACAGACCAAGGTCTAGAACATTCAGATCTGGAGACTGTGCTAGCTGAAATACCATTTGTATGTTGAATCATCAGATGTACAGGCTATAATGCATTCCTCATCCCTGGGAATTTGATGAGGTCTTGTATTGTTCCATTGAATGAATATGACTTTAGTAATACTTGGATGCCATTGCCTTTTAATTACTGGAATTATGTTGTCCATGAGCATTTTCCTGATTTCTTCTTTGGTCACACTCTGCACAGCCTTTGTCTCCATGACCCCTGCATCTATGTTCTTGCTTTTTTTTCTTAGCCCTTTGCTTGTAAGTAAATGGGAAGATACCATACTTCCCATCATGCAGCATTAGCCTATCATTGTTATGCAAGGGCTTACCAATCATCTCCATGAACATAACTTTAATTTTGTATCTCTTGGACTATTGACATCTATATGGGTTTTCCACCTTTGGTAAGAGGTAGAATCTCCTTGTTTAAGGGTTCATATCGAACCATTTCTGATTTATGTGTATGCAATATTGCATATCCATGAAAGTTGGATCACCAACTGCTGGAATAGGCGAATATGCTCTAGTGCCCACTTTATCCTAACCACTTTATAATTTGATGTTAATGCTGGATGGTTGGCTGCTCTATGTGTTCTTAGTCTGCATTTTTTCTTCAAATTATGGACAAACCCATGAGACACCTTTAATGTAGTTGCATAACTCCTTTTAGTTGTCCTTTTGTATAAAGGCACTGACTGCAAGAACTCATCAGATATGTATCTGGGTTTTGGACCAGTTTTCTAGTTTTTTGCTTCTGACATCAATGACATTCCCTTGTGCTATGCTTATATTAACAAACTGCCACACCCTAAGTGATGTGCTTCTGTGGATGCCATATTTTCTTGTCATTTCTGATAGAATCCCTCTTGTTAATTCCCCACCTTGCATGTTAATTGCTTCCTACTTGTTGCATGTGGTTGTGCTTCTTCTTCCCATTCACTACTGCCCCCCTCTAAAACTTCATCCATGCTGTCATCACCACTATTGTGTTGAACTGGTCCCTCATTTAGTAGTTGGTCAATACCAAAAAAATCCTGATCAAAATATTCTTTCATGTGTTTTCGTTGCTGTTTTTTTTCCAGATGTGATGGATGATGATGAAGTTTTTTGTGGCTGCAGCAGTTTTTTGTGAAGTGTTGCTGAAGCTGGACCCTAATGCTGCCCTTTGTAAGGAGGGAGATCCCATCATAAGGGGGTCCTTCCTTAGATGCCCATGGCCATTTAAAAGCCTAGGACTTTACACTTGTTAGGGTGCATTAGGATTTGAATTCCTGACTGTTTGGGGGACCTTGAATTAGAATTGATCTTGTCATCACGCTTTTTTATAAGAAACAAGTAGGGAGTCGCCAATGAGTTTTAGGAAAACTCATAAACCCCGTTCATGCCTTTCACCCATGTGGAGTTCATGCGATAATTAGCATGAATCGTAACTTTACCCATGCCCAAATTGGTCTACATAAACCAGAAATGAGTTCGGGAGCGAGGGTACTAAAATAACGTTCCTTTTAGGGAGGAATTGCTATTCTAGCTCTAGTGCGGCCTCTACTAGCTCTTCCTTTTTCACAATTTCATCACCAAACAATATATGCAACGCGATACCTAAAACTAAGTTAGTTGATTTTATTTACACGAATTAATCATGTAGGAATTACATTGCAAAATTCGTTATTCTTATTTAATCAATATTCGTGAAAGAACAATAAATAAACAATATTCGCCTTGTATTAAGTGATAAAACAATAATTAATTATCAAATTCTATTATTGATTAACAAAAGAATACTATGTGAATTAATTAATTAAAATTTTATTTTAAGTGATCAAACAACACTATTTATTCAATTAAAGTTATTTAAACAATAAAAGAAAAGTGATTTATCTAAGTGCTCAGGAAACTAACTGTTCTTCTTTTATGTTAAATCTCCGTTTAATATGTTTATGGACTTTCTTTCTTCTTCGTACCTTCAAGAACTTCAATGGATGGATTAGGGTTGAAGAGTAGTTGGGAAGAAAGAGGGAAAAGTAGTATGATAGTAAGAGAAGTTTAGAGGTTAGGGTTTTGAGAATACTATGTTTTTAATTCTGAATTTTCGGTGCTCATAATGCTAAACGAAGACTCCTATTAATAGGCGTAGGGATCTAGGTTTAGGATTTTAGAGCCACGCTGTTAGGTGGCGCGCACAACTCTCTGAGTCACGCTGGGTGCCGCGCGCATCTCAATGAGTCGCGCGCGCCAGGCGCGCACAACTGATTGAGTTGCGCTGGTTTGTGGTTTGCCTTATACGGAAGCGCGTTTTTAAAACTTCCATAACTTTTGATTGCGGAGTTGAATTAAGGCATGTGAGATATAATTGGAAATCTCTAAATGTCTACTTTCAATTCCGTTAAAATTAGGTTAAAATATATTATGGGTCAAAAGTTATGGCCGTTGGAGTGTAAGGGTGTCGGTTTTGGGCCCGGTTTAGTGTTTTGATCATAACTTCTTTGTTTTGGCTCAGAATTGGGCTTATAATATACCGTTGGTTTATTTGTTTGGCTCGGTTTTCAACAATGTAGGTTCCATTGGATCCAATTATTGCATTTGACGCATTTGGGTCCGTTATTAATCAAGTTTAAACATGTATGAACACGTTTTAGGCCTAATTAGTAATTGGAAAAGGCTATAAGATAACTTGGTCTCAAATATGGGTTTTAACTTACTTCATAATGCTTTTCATAGTCCATAAATATTTCAACTTTGATCTAACATGAAGAACGGATTTTTGTAACATCATCGCACTTCCTTTCGGGACAAGAAGTCCTTACTTACCTCGGGAAATTGATTTTCAAAATCTTGCAATTGAATATCAATGACACTTATAAAAACTTCAACTCGAAAATGATGAAGATTTGTCACTTGTGGGCTCTTACCTCTAAACATCCATCTCCCCGGAACAACATATTTAGCCTCCATGTTTGGAATCTCAAGTTAATGTTTAGCCATAAAAGAAGTGACTTTTTCCATAATCAAATCAAATCCTTCATCTCTATACTGTTGCAAATTAGCCTTGGTTACATCAACCATGGCCATTGCATTCACAATGTCTTGATCATGTTTTTGCAAGGCCTCATTCAACTCCTTTGCAATCGCAAATATATCAACCATCAAGTGTGCCACAAACACAAAATCAAATGACATCAAAAAATGTGTAATAGCTTGTGCTTTATTTGAATCAAGTGTATCAGGCACTTCTGCAATGGAATCAAGGGAAAGAAGGATGGAAGAATATAAATCAAGCACATTTAAGATCGACTTGAAGTGAGATCCCTAACGAGTGTCACAAGGTCTACCCAAACTTGTTCTTGATTTAATCCTGTTCCTGTTTCAAATTCACCCAAAGACAATGCTTCTACAACATGTTGACGTTGTTTTTCTCTAAGAAATTCTTTCCTCTTCGGTGAAAATCCAACAAATTTAAAATAGGTGCAAGTACATCAACAAAAAGCCACCCACAATCCGAATTCTTTTTAGCAAGTGCAATTTGTGTCAATTGAAATTGATGTGCAAAACAATGCACAAAGTAAGCTTGTTTGCATTCATTCAATATCAAAGTTTTGAGGCCATTAATTGAACCTTGCATATTACTAGCACCATCATAACCTTGACCTCGTACTCGAGAGAAAGTTAAAGAGTGCTCCATAAGTATAGACTCAATAGCATTTTTCAAGGTCAAAGAAGTGGTGTTAGGAACATGCATAACACAAAGAAATTGTTTACATACCTCTCCCATTTTGTTAACATATCTCAAGCAAAAAGCCATTTGTTCTTTATCGGTAACATCTGCTGAATCATCGGCAAGGATGGCAAAAAATCCATCACCAAGCTCTTTAAGAATTACCTTAGTTGTTTCTTTTGCACAAGCATTGATGATATCTTTTTGGATTGGAGGAGAAGTCAGTTGACAATTACCTGAAGCATTTTTTAAAATAACTTTCGAGTAGTCAGGATCATGCTTTGAAAGAAGTGACAATAGAGAAATGAAGTTACCTCTATTCAATGAAGTTTCTTTTTCATCATGGCCATGAAAAGGCAACCCTTGAAGTAGAAGCCATTGAGTAGTTTCAATTGAAGCTTCTAACCGCTTTCGATATGCATTCATTGCTTCTTGTGATTGTTTGGACAATGCGGTTGTAATAGAAGCCTTTTGATTGACAAATGAATTCATATCAACAACCGCAATGTTGTGAGCACTCATGTGTCCAGCAACATGTTTTGCAAATGCTTCCGTTCTATTCCAAGCCTTGAATCCCTCATTAACAAAAGTATCGCCTCCAGATGCATTGTCTTTCTTGAATAAGTAACAAATAAAACAAAAAGTTGCATCCTTCTCAACACTATACTCAAGCCATGCATGTCCGCCAAGTATCAAACCATTTTTTGTTGAAGCGACGCAATTTTGGCCCAAAAGGTGTTTGAGGAAATACAAAATCTTCGGGTTGACAAGGTTTTTGTTGAATGTATGTTTTTCTAACCAAATCCCTATCATCCGGATGAAAATCACTTATCTTTCTCCTTTTTTTGGGATCTTGTGGAAGATTAACAATATCAGAAGTACTTAATCTTCCTTCATGAATTGGAGCTTCAGTTTTAGGATTTGAACTATCTCCATGACAAGTTCCCTCCTCTTGATTTTCAGGAAAGTTGTGTGATGGAGAAGAATTTTGTTCACTTGTTGATGTGGAAGAGGAATTTGTTCATTTTCTTGAGGTGGAGGAAGATTTTGTAGAGATTCTTGTGGTAGAGGGTGATTTTGATTACTTTCTTGTGTCGGAGGGGGATTTTGTTCTTGAGAAAGAGAAGGATTTGAAGTAGAAGATCTTTTGGTAAAGAAACTTGAAATATCTCTTGTATTTTTTCTCTTCATTCTGAAATTTATATTATATGTCTAATTAGATAATTTTAAACCAAAATTTTCATATAAACCAACAACATACTTATAAAGTTTAAACATAAATACTAAACTTAAAATTAATCAACTCAAGAAATAATTCATAGCCTATTACTCTTAATTTTAGGCAACAAATGTGTGAATAACATAAGTGTAGAGAATAATTTCAAGCGTTAACCCCATAGCTTGAACCCCACCGTGATCATACACTAAAGTACGGTGGTGTCCAAAAGGGAAGAAGATAGAGCAAAAGAGTCGCCAACAAGTTTTAGGAACTTGTAAACCGTTCACAGGGTGAAGGTTACACCCCTTAACGATCCAAGAGATCGTCAACTCCATAAGGTCTTGAACCAAATAGGGTTCGGGGATGAAGGTACAAATCCAACCTAAAAGAGATTGAACCTGCCCTAATAATAGGCCTCTACTTTATTCTGATCGTATTCATGTGCGCTTTCTGACTAACATGCAATCAATAGGATTAACCCTAAACCTGTTTAATTTGTGTTGGTTGAATATTAATGCACAAATAAACTATTATTGGCGATCACTTGAATTATAATCAAATTAACCCTAAATAAGATTATTAATATCTTATTAAGCGTGATTACAAGTACCAATTCCCTTTAAACATGCATAAAGGCGTGATCAAGCAATAACAATAAATATCAAGCAACATAATAATAATCATAATAATCATGATCATCATCATAAAGTTATAATCATAATAAAAATAAATTATAATTAAAATAATCATAATAATAATCATCATAATAACAATTATAATAACCATAATCATAATAATCATATTAAAGCATAATAATAGCAAGATCCTAGGCATGATACTAACAAGATTAATAACAAACCCTAGCATGTCACTAAGCATTTAAAATCAAATCTTTAACCCTAACATGATACTAACATGAATAAATATTAGGAAGAAAATAAAAGGCATCATACTTTCAATCATACTTAATATTGAAATTACCCTAGACATGATAATAGGAATCAAAATAACAATCTAAGCATGAACTCTACATCATAACATCAATAAAAACATTAAATCACTTACTTTGATGCCTCGTACCTCTTTCTAATAACAAAATACACACGTTAGTAACTTCAAGGAAAATAATAAAACAAAACAAAACAATTAAATAATGGAAATAGAGATTTGGGACCAAACCCTCAGAAATTAAACCTTTCACGTCTAGGGCAAAGGCAACTTCAAATATGGCTAGGTGTTTCTTGATCTAATGAATGCAGAATTTTGTATGTAAAAAGCTAGTTTAGAAAAGGAAGAGAGAGAGTAATCAAGGAAAACTTGATGAGAATTGATTAAAATAGAGAGAATTGAAAACTGGTTGTAGGTGAATCAAAACGGAGTTTTTACAACGTTATTTATAAAGAAAATCAGCCAAAAAGATAAAATTATCAAAACAGAGCATTGGCGCACAAAAAATAGAACCAGCGCCAACGCTGGCTGTTGGCGCCAGGTGTTTTGGGTGTTTTTGTCCCTCGGGAGAGTTACAACACGAAGTATGATCCGGCCGAGCTGTACCTGCAAAATAACGGAGACTCCGGGTGATTGGAGCTTCGCCTCCGACGGTCAAGTTAGTAACTTGAAAAGGAATAAAGAGGACGGAAATTTAGGTGGGTATCTGCTCGGATTCCAAGCTCAGGTGTTTCTCTGATGTGAGAGAATGCAAGTGTAATCAATGGTAAAACCGTGCCCTCAAAATGAGGGACATCTCCCTATTTATAGGGTCATTGGGAATTGTGCCCCTAATTAGGTCACTGAACCCTAATCATTGGTGGGCTGCGCCGTTTTGCGGCATTCTCGGGATTTGGGCCTGAAGGCCGCCTTTTCCCTTGATTTCTGGAATGACACGTGTCGAGCAGGGATTGGTCCATTTTGGACCAATTTGGGGCTGACACGTGTCACCCTCTGATTGGGCCACGTGGCAGGGTGAAATTACCCTAAACACCAGGCGCCAAGCATAGCGCCAGGCGCTACAGCTGGCGTTTGGCGCTGATTTCAGAAATTCACGCGTTTTCTAAAATCAGATAAAAATTACCGTACAGGAGGATAAAATCGTATTTCCTCAAAAATGCTTTTTAATTTTAATTAAAACTCTGAAAAGTTAACAAAAGTCAATTTATCAATGCTAATTGAATTAGAAATGAAAAGAACCTTATAGAAGAATCTAGAAAATTAAAACCATTCCTAATTGCATTAGGAATGATAAATCATATTAGGCCCTCCTCTAGATCATTGGGCCGCACATAAGGCTCAAACTGGGCCCAGTTCAGTAAATTGGCCATAACTTCCTCAATACTCATCGGAATTGGGCTTATAATATATCGTTGGAAAGCTCTTGTCAAGACCCATCCAACTACACTACTATTGGACCCATATCATGGACCAACCAAACTGGATTGGCTGTTTTCTTAAAATAAGTTTTCAAAAACAGAGAGAAGAGAAAAGAAATTAAAACTATCCGCAACACTAAACTTTCCGCACTTTTGCTGATTATGATTCGACGCGAAAGGTACTCATCACTGGGTTTGGTTTTGGGGAGACACAAATGGGTGTCTACAGAAGCCCCCACTTTGACTGAGTTTGGAGAAACGCAAGTTTCGAAAACGAAAGTCAAAGTATTGATAGGGACGGAGAATGATTCAGAACGTTCTGCGATCCCAAATCACTCTTGTAATGCCGATACCTGCAAAACTAGCGCTAGTTAAACAGATAAAAGAGTTAAGAAACGCGTATCTTGCACCGTCGAGCACACGTCTCTGAAAGTAACCGATTGTTTTGATGACCTCCTGCAAGCTAGAGAATGTCATCCCGCTTGAAAACTGCTACGCATGTAACTGCTTCCAATATAGAAGACTGCTTCGCCTGAAACGATCCTCCTCCACTTTGATAATATTCCACGTCCAAGGGAATACCATCGAAGATTGTTTCTCTTGAAACAATCCTCATCCGCATTGATAATATTCCACGTCCAAGGGAATAATATTGAAGATTGCTTCTCTTGAAACAATCCTCAGTTGTTTGTGACAACTCTCCATAATCTAGGGAACGCCACCTTGCTGTTTCGATGTTCACTCGTCTCTGAATAAAGTGCTTCTTTTTGATATGTTCACGCGTCTCTGAACAAAGAGCTTCTTTTTGATATGAACTTCTGAATGATGTGTCCACGCGTCTTTGAACGAAGAGTTTGATAATAGGATGCCCACGCGTCTCTGGGCGAAAGAGCTTGAAAATAGGAGATCTTTGATGATATATCCACGCATCTCCGAACAAAAGAGCTTTTGAATGATATGCCCACGCGTCTCTGGAGCAAAAGAGCTTGATGGAAATGTTCACGCATCTCTGAACAAAAGAGCTTGAATAATATGCCCACGCGTCTCTGGAGCAAAGAGCTTTGATGATATGTCCACGCGTCTCTGAACAAAGAGCTTTTGAATAATATGCCCACGCGTCTCTGGACAAAGGAGCTTCGATGATTGAATGTTTGTTGCGATAATATTCCAAAGAAAAATTTCCGAAGACCAACGCTTGCCGATCTCTAAAGCTTGCTTGAACTTTGCTTCCGCTAAAACCAGTACGTCGGTGTCTCCGTGATTAGGCGCTTTAAGCTAAGTGAGACGATCTTTCATCAGGTCGATCACTTATTGCAATTGTAATCAAACCGACTACTTAATCATGTCAAATTGCTTATAGGGGCTAACTGGCGTACCAAGGAACCTGAAATTGCTGTATGAGGTCGAAATCACCTTTTTGAGAGGCTTCGAGCTCTATCGCTGCTGAAATATCTCTGGCGCTAGGAATTGGAGTAGGGTCTTCCCTATTCTGCTGCACCTGTATTTATTTTTTACTATAGAACTTTGCCAATCTCTTTAATTATCTTAGGGTTGACCTAAGGTTTAATGTTGCTTGACTCATCGACTTGACACAACTCAAGGTATAAACTTGACTCTCTGTGATTGACTCGAGGTTGACTCGACTCAAAGTGTTTGACACATGTGTTAGACTCAAATCAAAGTGACATGACACGACATGACTCGTGTGTGCATCGTAATGTGATCGTGCGACTCGAAAAAGCAAAAATTTTCCGTCATTTTTGTGGAGGGTACCGACTTTCTCCCGAAAAGGAAAGACGCAAAAAAAGAAAGAAGAGAAGTTTTGAAGGTGCATGTTGAATGAGCTTAGTCAAATGTCATTTGATATTATCTCTCAAGGTGCAAGGATTAACTCATCCTAGGCTATCTCAATTGTTGACTCAATGATGAAAGTATTTGGGTAACTTAGGCACGGAGGCTAAGCACTTTATACTTCGATGCAATGATGATTATGATTGATGAGTGATGTTGATATGACAAGGCATGCTTCAGCGTTGTGTTAAGATTCCATGACAAAGGGTTCCTAAGGGAAGTATATTTGGTCATGTATATGTGCAGTGTGTTAAAGTGACACTAAAGTTAGGCCGCAAGAGCTAAGTGTGTGGAAAGATATTATTTGTTAAAAGAGTCAAATGGTGGTGACTCTTAGGCTAGGTAAGCTAATGATGTAGGGATCAAGCCCCCAAGTCTAGCTCTAAGTGAATAGGGATGAGCATTGGAGATCCCTTGATATGACCATGATGTGTGAATGTGAATGTGAATATGAATGCATGTTTGTTACGGCCTCACCTCAATGTGAGGTTGCCTACGTATCCATTAGGAATCAAGTCGAACGTAGCTCTAGCCGAACCTCGCACAAGTGTGTATACCTCAAAAAAGGTCTTTTTAAGGGTTGTAACGTGGTTAGGCTAAAGGTTATAGAAGAAAGGGATAAAGGCTCAAGACCCTAGATAAGCCCCCAAGGTGTGCAACCTTGCTTTTGAATCTTTGTATTTTTATGCTTGAGTTCCTACTCTTTTTTAGCTCTTTTTGCCTTAGCATTTATTTTATTTTAATAAGTGTGGGCAATCCCGATCATGCGGTCTATCACTCACTTGGCATTCATGTTTCTCAGGCACGGTACCGAGCACTCGACAGAGACGCAATCTGAGACGTGTTCATATCAAAGATATGTTCATGTCAATGACATTGGAACACTTTCCCTTTTGTACACTTTTATTATTTTTTTTGTTTATTTTTGCTATTGCTTTCTATTTATTTTAATCTTTTGAAATCACTCAAGCTTTTTAGAAATTGCATAAGTTGCACACCATCCCATCCCAAGGTCAGGTAGATGTGGGTTGAAAAAAAGAAAGGTCTATCGTTAGACGAGGCTCAAAGTGGTTTATGAAGAAAGGATTGTAAATTTGAAAGATGAAAGGTAATATGATGTGGCTACAAGGGGTGTCTCAAATCATTTGTATACCTTGTGCTTAATTCGACATGGATTTTTTTGATTTTTTTTTTTTTTTGATGCAATATAATGAAATGATCATATGCAAGGAAATAAATGCTCATTTTATTAAAGGAAAAAATATAATGATCCTACAAAATAAATCTAAGGAGAATAAAAAGGTGCCTATGCTAGACTTATTGGAGAAAGGGTAAATAAAAAAGAAATAGAAAAAAGAGGTCACGAAATCTTGTCGTTGAAGCTCGCCTCTTGTCTTGTGTTGTTTCCGTTATCATCACTCGCTCTTCTTGTTAATTGGAGGTATGAGAAGCTTGTTATTATCAATCAAATGTTGGATAGCCTCCTTTAGCTTCCAACAGCTCTCAGTAGCATGACCCCTACCGTGATGGTACTGCATTGTTCGTCTGGATTCCAACTAGGCAATCTCTTCTCATGTGGGGGATCTTGAATAGGTCCATTGGGAGTAATGAGTCCTTTGGCATGGAGTCGATCGAAAGCATTATCGTAGCTAATTCCAATAGGGGTGAAATCCTTTCTCAGTTGCTTTCGATTACCCATGGCTAGGATCTTACTAAGGTCGAAAGTACCAACACTATTGCTAGAGTAGGTGTTTCCGGAAGAAGAAGGATAATCGTTCTTCTTCCCTTTACAGCCACTGTTGTTATTATTACTGATCTTGGCCTTCTTGTCGCGCGGAGGAACATGAAGGAGATTTGAATCAATGAAGTCTTGAACACGATCCTTGAGGGCGAGACATACTTCGGTGGTGTGACCACAACCTTTATGGTATCGATAATAGGAATTTGGATCCCCATTGGGAAAACGTTTTTCAGATGGAGGGTCTTGACTGGGACCAATAGAGCGAATATGACCTTGATCATGTAAACAATCAAAAGCTTCATTGTAAGGCGTTCCTATTGGTATGTATCCTTCAATGGTCCATTTTGCTAGTGGCTTTGGAGCATTGAGTTCTTCATTAAACTCTTGGCGAGAATTTTGTTCGATGGCCATTACCCGATTTGCTAATCCTTCTACCACATTCAAGAGCATGGCAATGACATCTTGTAGTTTTTGAACGTCCTCTTTTAGACTTGACGAGTCCTCCCTGGTATTATCTAAGAAAAGACTTTCATCCTCCCCAATCATGGCCACTTCATCGAGAGAGGTCATATAAGCTGTCTCGATCATGGGCTCTCCTACAGGTGTGATAAGAAGTGATGGATCGAAGGATGTTTGACTTTCTTCGATGACTAGAATCTCATAAGTTTCATTGTTATCGATCAGATCTTGAATAGCTTCTTTGAGTTTCCAACACTCCTCGGTGTCATGACCCTTTCCTTGGTGATATTTGCATTGCTTATTAGGGTCCCACTTAGGTGGCCTGGCTTCTGGAACTGGATCTTTGATGGGCCCTATGGGCATGACTAGTCCTTTGTGGTGTAACTTCTCGAAAGCTGTTTCATAACTCATACCAAGTGGAGTGAACACCCTTTTTGATCTTTGGATTCGTGGTTTAGAGGCGTTCGTGGCATGTACCTCATTAATGGGAGGGGAAGAAGAAGGATGGTCGTTCTTTTTTCCTCTCGCACTATTATCTTTCAGAAGGTCATCTTCAATGTCAATGCCTATATTATAGACAGCCTTGAAAGTATTTAAATTGTGTTGGTACTTTAAGTGCCTTGAATACTTCCCTTGGAGATTCTTGATAAACATCCTCACAGATTCCTTTTCAGTGGGAGTTTTGACCATATTAGCAGAAGTTTCCCTCCATTTGTTGAAGAAAGAAGTAAAGCCTTCATTCTCTTTTTGTTTTAACATCTCAAGTTGTCTGTGGTCTGTTTCGTCTTGGATGTTGCACTTATATCTATCTATGAAAGCGTTTGTTATCGACTCCCAAGAAGAGGTTTTTTCTTCCTCGAGAGAAAAGAACCATTGTTGACAAACGGTTTCGAGAGATAGTGGGAACAGAGAGGGGAAAACCTTCTTATCGATACCCTTAATCCTCATTATAGTTTCGAAAGCTCTTAGATGAAAATAAGGGTTATCATTTGCCTTGAATTTAGGGATGTCAGTGGCGTTGAACTTATGCGGAAGAAGTTCCTTGTCCAGCGAGACCCCTTGTGAACTCATGCCCTGAAATTTATAGTCCCTAGATAGCTTGCTCAAACTTTCTTGCATAAGGTTCATTTGTTGTTGCTTCACGGGATCATCGATCTCGAGTGTGAGGAGCTTCAGTTTCTCAGTTACGGTAACCAATTGGTTCCTAAGCTCATTGACTTCTTCTTGACTTGCCATTATCTTTTTAGCCTTCCTCTTTTGACGAATTGGTTTATCAAAAAGTGAGACCTGAATAAAGAGGTTGTCCTTGATTAATCGCCCTTCTCTCCTCGACCAAGTACTTTGGAAAAGGAATTTGGGGATATTCATTGTTAATTATTTGACTCAAACTTTATTCAACATGCAATGGATGGAGGAGGTGAAGAAAGATGGAAGAATGTGAAGAAAAATGATGTAGATGGAGGGATATGAAGAACTAGGAATAGAATGTACCCCCAACTCAAATGACGGAAAAGACCGACTCATGCATGAACCTAAAACATGGTTATGGTGACATATACTCAAAGTGTGTGCTAAGACTAGTGAGTGTAGGTGACATGTTAAGACTCGTGTCATGACCATGTGGCTAGACTATGTGACTTAGCGTCTAGACTCAATTAATGATTCGACAAGGTGTTATTGACAGCGAAATTTAACCGACTTAATTAGCAAACTGGTTAATTAGACACTAGGTGATGACTCGACCAATAATCCAAACTGTCGGCAAAACGACAGGACTGGCGTCGCACTGTGTAGTGTAGCGCCAGATGACAGAGTTGTCGCCAGGCGCCACACTCCACAGAGTGGCGCTACAGTCCAGACTTTGGCGCCAATACTGGAGCTTCAATCTGGGACTGTTTTCGGTGTTATTAATCAACAAGGGTATGCCTAAAGTCGTACTAGGTCAATTCTGATTAAAAAAATTAGAATTTATTTACTCAAATTAATTAATTAATTAATTAATTAATTAGGCAAAGTTCTTTAAGTCATCAATTTATTTAGTCTTAACACAAGTCAAACAAACGGTTAAGAAAAACATAGAATATATATGCACAACAAATAATGCACAATTAGTCAAGTAGGCACAACATGATGCAATGAGTTCGCAACCTAACCATGGCTCTAGTTCTCTAAAGTTCGGGATATGGTTTAGTCAATAGAGGGTCCATGGTTAATTGTCCGGATGCACCGCGCGGAAGCCTAACCGTGAAGGGTTGGCGCGAGTGGATGGGACACCGCGAGTTTAGAAAAACTCGCTTCCATGGTTTGGTGAATTCAACATTCTCAGATGTACCCTTTGTTGCTCAGAGCGTTCAATCAGGTAGATGGAGCATGAATTCCCAGAGGGTTATGTCCATATGTAGAACACATATGGGTTTCAGAAAAGTGAGAAAAAATTCAATCAGGAAATAGGATTGAGCAAACAATACGAAAAACTGGTCGAAATTAGAACGCATATTTCTTGCTCGGTATTGGAGGAATTTGGCGCCAGCAAACAGAGACTGGCGCCAGGTTTTAGCTGTAGCGATTGGCGCCAATGTTGGCGTCTGGCGCTACAGTTAAAAGTCTGGCGCCAATGCTCTGGCCCCTGGCGCTAATTCCTACATGCCTCAGCAGCTTTCTGTGCTCGATAAAATTTTCCTGTTTCGTGCAGTGTTTTCGGTCCTAGTCGTGAAAGATATTTCTCAAATTTCCTACGTGTAAAATCCTATGTTTTTAACTCATTATGGATGGTCTTTCCAATGAGATCTTTTTTATGCATATGACAATAATGTTAATCAAAATTACGCACATGAAATACTTAGAACGTTTCGAGTCTCATCCACTCATTCTAAATCATTGCCGAAACAAATTCAGGAATTAAAATAGAAATCCTCCCCAGTGGAGTCGCCAAAAAACTGTAGGGAATAATTTCAAGCGTTAATCCCCTAGCTTGAACCCCACTGTGATCATACACTAAAGTACGGTGGCGTCCAAAAGGGAAGAAGACAGAGCAAAAGAGTCGCCAACAAGTTTTAGGAACTTGTAAACCGTTCAGAGGGTGAAGGTTACACCCCTTAACGATCCAAGAGATCGTCAACTCCATAAGGTCTTGAACCAAATAGGGTTCGGGGATGAAGGTACAAATCCAACCTAAAAGAGATTGAACCTGCCCTAATAATAGGCCTCTACTTTATTCTGATCGTATTCATGTGCGCTTTCTGACTAACATGCAATCAATAGGATTAACCCTAAACCTTTTTAATTTATGTTGGTTGAATATTAATGCACAAATAAACTATTATTGGCGATCACTTGAATTATAATCAAATTAACCCTAAATAAGATTATTAATATCTTATTAAGCGTGATTACAAGTACCAATTCCCTTTAAACATGCATAAAGGCGTGATCAAGCAATAACAATAAATATCAAGCAACATAATAATAATCATAATAGTCATTATAATCATGGTCATCATCATAAAAATATAATCATAATAAAAATAAATTATAATTAAAATAATCATAATAATAATCATCATAATAACAATTATAATAATCATAATCATAATAATCATATTATAGCATAATAATAGCAAGATCCTAGACATGATACTAACAAGATTAATAACAAACCCTAGCATGTCACTAAGCATTAAAAATCAAATCTTTAACCCTAACATGATACTAACATGAATAAATATTATGAAGAAAATAAAATGCATCATACTTTCAATCATACTTAATATTAAAATTACCCTAGAAATGATACTAGGAATCAAAATAACAATCTAAGCATGAACTCTACATCATAACATCAATAAAAACATTAAAGCACTTACTTTAATGCCTCGTACCTCTTTCTAATAACAAAATACACACGTTAGTAACTTCAAGGAAAATAATAAAACAAAACAAAACAATTAAATAATGGAAATAGAGATTTGGGACCAAACCCTCAGAAATTAAACCTTTCACGTCTAGGGCGAAGGCAACTTCGAATATGGCTAGGTGTTTCTTGATCTAATGAATGTGGAATTTTGTATGTAAAAAGCTAGTTTAGAAAAGGGGGGGAGAGAGAGTAATCAAGGAAAACTTGATGAGAATTGATTAAAATAGAGAGAATTGAAAACTGGTTGTAGGTGAATCAAAACGGAGTTTTTACGACGTTATTTATAGAGAAAATCAGACAAAAAGATAAAATTATCAAAACAGAGCATTGGCGCACAAAAAACAGAACCAGCGCCAACGCTGGCAGGCGCCAACACTAGCGCTTGGCGCCAAGCATAGCGCCAGACACTACAGCTTGCGTTTGGCGCTGATTTCAGAAATTCACGCGTTTTCTAAAATCAGATAAAAATTACCGTACAGGAGGATAAAATCGTATTTTCCTCAAAAATGCTTTTTGATTTTAAGTAAAACTCTGAAAAGTCAACAAAAGTCAATTTATCAATGCTAATTGAATTAGGAATGAAAAGAACCTTCTAGAAGAATCTAGAAGACCAAAACCATTCCTAATTGCATTAGGAATGATAAATCATATTAGGCCCTCCTCTAGATCATTGGGCCGCACATAAGGCTCAAACTGGGTTCAGTTCAGTAAATTGGCCATAACTTCCTCAATACTCATCGGAATTGGGCTTATAATATATCGTTGGAAAGCTCTTGTCAAGCCCCATCCAACTACACTACTATTGGACCCGTATCATGGACCAACCAAACTAGATTGACTGTTTTCTTAAAATAAGTTTTCAAAAACAGAGAGAAGAGAAAAGAAATTAAAACTATCCGCAACACTAAACTTTCCGCACTTTTGCTTCATTCGATTATGATTCGACACAAAAGGTACTCATCACTGGGTTCGGTTTTGGGGAGACACAAATGGGTGTCTACAATAAGAACTCAAGAAGAACAACAAACAAAATAAATCACAATTCACACAAATTGACACATTCACACATAGTGGACTTACAATTTACATAATTAATAATCTTAATAGCCCTTAATATATTCAAATTATGCAATTAATTGAAAATTAATACTGTAGGGAATATTTCAAGCATTACCCCAAACTTGAACCCCAATGTGATCATACACTAAAGTACGGTGGCGTCCAAATAGAAGGAAGCTAGAGCAAAAGAGTCGCCAACAAGTTTTAGGAACTTGTAAACCGTTCACAGGGTGAAGGTTACACCCCTTAACGATCCAGGAGATTGTTAACTCCAATAGGTCTGGAACCATACTGGTGTTCGGGGATGAAGGTACAAATCCCACCTAAAAGAGATTGAACCTGCCCTAATAATAGGCCTCTACTTTATTCTGATCGTATTCATGTGCGCTTTCTGACTAACATGCAATCAATAGGATTACCCTAAACCTGTTTATCTATGTTGGTTGAATATTAGTGCACAAATAAACTATTATGGCAATCACTTGAATTATAATCATATTAACCCTAAACAAGATTATCAATTATCTTATTAAGCGTGATTACAAGTACAAATTCCCTTTAAACATGCATAAAAGGTGTGATCAAGCAATAACAATAAATATCAATCAACATAATAATAATAATTATTATAATCATAATAATAATATTAAAATAATCATCACAACAACAATAATCATGTTAAATCATAATAATAGCAAGATCCTAGGCATGATACTAACAATATTAATAACAAACCCTAGCATGTCACTAAACAATAAAGATTAAAGCTTTAACCCTAACATGATACTAACATGCTATTAGGAAAGAAAATAGGAAGCATCATAGAAATCATAATTGATATAAGCAAATCACCCTAAATATCATACTAAAGAAAGCATCCTAACATGATACTAGGAACATCCTAAACATGATACTAGGAATCAATAAAACATCCTAACATGATACTAAGAATCAAAATAACAATCTAAGCATGAATTCTATATCATAAAATCAATAAATCAATTAAAGCACTTACTTGGATGCCTCGTATCTCTTTTTAATAACAAAATACACACGTTAGTAACTTCAAGGAAAATAATAAACAAACAATTAAATTAAATAATTGAAAT
Organism: Chenopodium album; assembly: GCF_948465745.1. Classification (NCBI taxonomy): domain Eukaryota; kingdom Viridiplantae; phylum Streptophyta; class Magnoliopsida; order Caryophyllales; family Amaranthaceae; genus Chenopodium; species Chenopodium album. Next base: position 67,764,424 of record NC_137837.1, on the reverse strand, counting down.
AGAGATTTGGGACCAAGCCCTCAGAAATATCAAACCTTTCACGTCTAGGGCAAAGGCAACTTCGAATTATGCTAGATGTTTCTTGGTCTTGTGAATGTGGAATTTTGTTTGAGAGAAGGCTAGTTTAGAAAAGAGAAAGAGAGAACAAGCTTTAGCTTAGAGAGAGAAGAGAATAAGAGAGTTGTTAGAGAGAATTGATAGTTGTTGATGATTGAAAAAGGGGAGATATGACCTCTATTTATAGAGAAAAAAGAGGGACGAAGAATGAGAAGAGAATCCGAATTCGAATCGAAATAGATTTCGATGGACAACAGTTTTTGCGGATTTTGTTTTTATCATATTTTTTTATCTAGAAGTCCAAATAAGGCTGTAATATGTCGTTGGAAAGCTCTTGAAGTCTACTTTCCAACCCAATTAAAATCTTTTGTAGATAAAAAGATATGGCCGAAATAGTGGAAGGGTGTTAGTTTTGGATAGAGTTTCATGTCTAATTCATATCTTTTTCATTATAGCTCGGATTTAATATTATAATACATCATTGGAAAGATAATTTCAAGATATATCCCACCATATAAAATTTGGATAAATATTATGAGGCACGAAAATAATATCTGACTGTCTTTGAACATCTTTATATTCGAATAGAATTAGGATTTAAGAAAAAGGAAAGTTTTAAAAAAGAAAAGTTTTTATTTAACTCAAATTCTTTAATCTTATCTTTTCAAAAAGGATAATTAAGATCTTTTAAAAACTTATGGAAGGTTCTAATTTATCCTAATTAGTCTAGGAATAGGATTAGACTTTTGGACCCTCCACATGATCATTGGGTCGTAGGTAAAATCCGGTTTGGGCCTAGTTTAGTATTTTGGCCATAACTTCTTCCTCATTATTCATCGGAATTGGGCATATAATATATCGTTGGAAAGGTCTTTTCAAGCCCTATCCAACTACACTATTATTGGACCCTTATCACTGACCAAACTAAACTAGAATGCACGTTTTTCATAAATAAGGTAAGAAAAGAAATGTTTTCAAAAACAGAAAGAAGAGATATTTTAATAAAAACATCCTCATCACTAGACTTTTCACACTTTCGCCTTGTTCGATAATCAAATGACATGAAAGGTATTCATCACTGGGTTTGGTTTTGGGGAGACATATTTGGGTGTCTATAGAAGCCCCCACTTTGACTGAGTTTAGAGAAACGCAAGTTTCGAAAACGAAAGTCAAAGTATCGATAGGGACGGAGAATGATTCAGAATGTTCTGCGATTCTAAATCATTCTTGTAACGCCGATACCAGCAAACTAGCATTAGTTAAACAGATAAAAGAGTTAAGAAACGCGTATCTTGCACCGTCGAGCACACGTCTATGAGGGTAACCGATTTGTTGCTGTTGTATTGCTGTATTTGACAACTTTCCATAATCTAACGGAACGCCTTCTTGCTGTTTTGATGTTCACTCGTCTATGAACTATAGAGCTTTTTTGGATATGTTCACGCATCTCTGAACAAAGAGCTTCTTTTTCTTGAATCATAGTGACAACCTTCCCAATCATAGCAAAAGTCGCCGAAGACCGCCTCATCACGAACCTCCCTTCTCAAATCTCGGTGACAACCTCCACAATCTTAGCGAATGCCGTCGAAGACCGCCCATCTCGTGCCATCTTCTCAAATCTCGGTGAAAACCTCCACAGTCTTGCGAATGTCGTCGAAGACCGCCCATCTCGTGCTATCTTCTCAAATCTTTGGTGACAACTTCCACAATCTTAGCGAACGCTGTCGAAAATAACTTTGCTTGAAGTCATCCTCAGTTGTTGCGATAATAATTCCGAAGAAAATCACCGAAGACCAACGCTTGTCGATCTTTATAGCTCGCTTGAACTTTGCTTTAGCCAGTGCATCAGCGCTTCTGCTGCTTGTAAACCAGTATGTCGGTGCTGTGAACCATTACGTCGGTGCTTCTGAACCAGTATGTCGGTGCCTTTGTGATGAGCCAATGTTTAGGCGCTTTAAGCTAAGCGAGACGATCTTTCGTCAGGTCGATCACTTATTTGCGGTTGTAATCAAACCGACAACTTAATCATGTCAAATTTCTTACAGGGGCTAACTGGCGTACCAAGGAACCCGAAATTGCTGTATGAGGCTTCGATCTCTGCGCCACGGAAATTCTGCTGGCGCCAAGAATTGGCTCTGTCGCCAGACGTTGGTTGGGATCTAGCGCCAGGCTCTGTAATCTGCTGCCAGACGCTGGATGTCGTTGTCTGGCGCTGGAGTCGGGTCTTCCCTATTGTGCTCTTGCTGCCACTGTTGCTCGGTTTCGCTCCGAACTTTGAACTTGGTCATTTCCTTTCAACCAAATCCGCTCAAATCTTTTGTAAATTAAAGCTCTTCATCTCCAATTTACCGATCAATGTAATTCCTCTTATCTCGGAGGAATCTCCTGTGTCATATTCGCGGTTTTTTCGAAAAAAATCTGGGAATGTCCTCGCTAGCTGGGATGTACCTGCATTTATATCTTTGACTATAGGACTTTGCTTATCTTTCTTTAGGGTTGACCTATGGTTTAGTGTTGCTTGACTCATTGACACGACATGACTCAATGTGTACATGACTCGTGTGTGCATTGTAATGTGATCGTGCGACTCAAAAATGCAAAAAAGCAAAAATTTTCCGTCATTTTTGTGGAGGGTACCGACTTTCTCCCGAAAAAGAAAGACGCGAAAAAAGAATCGTAGTTTTCGAATGCATGTTGAATGAGCTTAGTCAAATGTTGTTTGATACTATCTCTCAAGGTGCAAGGATTAATCCATCCTAGGCTATCTCAATGGTTGACTCAATGATGAAAGTATTTGGGTAACTTAGGCACGGAGGCTAAGCATCATACTTCGTGATGCAATGACAATTATGATTGATGAGGGATGTTGATATGACAAGGCATGCTTCAACGTTGTGTTAAGATTCCATGACAAAGGGTTCTTAAGGGAAGGTATATTTGGTCATGCATCTGTGATGTGTGTGAAAGTGATTCCAAAGTTAGGCCGCAAGGGCTAAGTGTGTGGAAAAAGATATTATTTCAAGAAGAGTCAAATGATGGTGACTCTTTAGGCTAGGTAAGCTAATGATGTAAGGATCTAGCCCCCAAGTCTAGATCTAAGTAGATAGGGATGAGCATAGGAGATCCTTTGATATGATCATGATGTGTGAATGTGAATGTGAATGCATTTTTATTACGGCCGCACCTCGATGTGAGGTTGCCTATGTATCCGTTAGGAATCAGGCCGAACGTAGCTCTAGCCGAATCTCGCACAAGTGTGTGTATACCTCAAAAAGGTCTTTTTAAGGGTTGTTGTATAGGATAGCTCCCGCTGAACTATCGCCCAGCCCCTAGGGTGCACACTCACCGCCAAATAAGCAACTAAAGGAGGGCTCATCAGCCCGGCAGAGTCAGCCCGCAGGGCTGACCAGGCTAAACTCTCCACGAATGAGATAGTACGCCTATAAATAGAGGGTAAAGTACAATGGAAAGGAGGTTAGACACTCAAGTTATTACGCTTTCTATATCTCTCTAAGTACACTTTCTCTCTCTAAACACTCTCTAACTTAAGCTTCGGAGGGGGGGTTCCTCGAGCCACCCCCAAGGGCAGTTTACGTGTGCTGCCGTGTGTAGGTTGTTGACGGGACCCAGCTCACCCAGCAGAACCCTTAGATCCATACCTGGAACAATTGGCGCTAGAAGGAGGGGCTAGGACCATCTAACCTGAGGTTCACCAACTGAGCTAGGGACTAGTTAACTAACCACCATGGCTGGAGAAGAAACTGTACAAACACCCACGTCCAAAACTAATGAGACCAGCCAAACACCACAAAAAACACCCCACAGTAACCAGCGATCCAAAAGGATCCACCGGAAACCCCAAATCGACCATCTCACAGAAATCCAACCCCATCGGATCGACATCAGCCACTGCTAAAGCAGCGGCGAAACTAGTAGATCCGGTAGGATCCAACTCTTTTTTCAAGTACGGAATGTCGTTAACAGGCGCGAACAATGAGCTTATTGTTTCAGCACCTGTAACCCAGAAACCGCAGCCCGTAAATATGCCAGCCATTCTGCAGAACCTCTCTAAGTGCAGCAAGGAGCAGCTGGCTGCAATGACAACGGTCCTTACCAATATGGGTAAGGGGGCAAGCCCATCACCGACAACGGCAGTTGCGGAGCCCGCAGCGAAAAAGCCGGAAGTCTCAACTCTCACCCCCGAGCAGAAAGAACTCATTCAGCTGAGGAAAAAAGTATTGGAGCTGGAAGCTCGCAACCTGAATCGAGAATGGAGCGTGGAGGAAATAACCCCCGCTCGAATCAGCCTGGAGAAGCGGGTCCCTCGCAGTAGGTCACCGGTCGCAGAGCGAGGACCCAGCCCGAAGAGAGACAAACGAGCGTGAATCCAGGTTGTTCCAGATGATTCCCCATTTTCCTGGGAGATTCTGGAAGAACCCATGGAGAAGGTGAAGATGCCGAGCTGCAAGTACAATGGAACCACAACACCCAAAAGCCACATATCAGCTTTCGAGAATCATATGGTACTTTACACCATGACAGACTCAGTCTGGTGTAAGGCTTTCCCACCAACTCTGGAGGGGCTGGCAGCGGAATGGTACGGCGCCATCCCTAAATGTTCTGTATACTCGTACAACCAGCTGAAGAGAATGTTCATGGAGCATTTCATAACCTTGGTGGACAGAACCAAGATGACAATCGAGCTGATGTCCCTAGTTCAGGGAAAGGATGAGCCCCTGAGGGAGTTCATCACCAGATTCAACAAGGAGGCAACAACCATTCCAAATATGAGCCAGGAGGTAGTGCTGTTAGCAATGCAGAGTGGCCAACTGCTAGGGTCACCATTCAGAGCATATATGGGGCGTAAGAGCCTCAAAACGCTCGCTGAAGCGCTAGGTAAAGCGCATGAGTTCATCAAAGCAGACGAGACTGACAGAGCAATGCTGGGTAGGAAAGCAACAGGTAACTCAATTAAGCGGGCAGAGGTCACCCGGGTAGAGAACACACCTAGGGTGGACCAGCCAAGCAGGGCTGAGCAAAACCGCAGTGAAGCGAACAGGGCAGTGGGACTGAGAAGGTCCGATCCAATGAGAAGGCCAAGGCCTGGGAAGTTTGATCAGTATACCCCACTAACCCATTCCAGATCTCACGTATTCAACGTAAATAAGGCTGATGATAAGTGGCAGAGACCTCCAAGGATGGTAAACAGGAGTCGTGATACCAGTACGTGGTGTGACTTTCACAAGGACTATAGTCACACCACTGAAGAATGCACGCACTTGAAGGACAACATAGAGGACTTAGTCAGGAGAGGATACTTGAGTCAATTTAAGTAACGTGATGACCCTCCCAGAAGAAGGGAGGAGGATAGAGCGGGCCGAGCTGACCGCAGAGGAGGTCATAGGGGCCCAGCTGGAGACAAGGATAGAGATGCCAAGCCAGAGGGCAGGGTGTACGTGATCAGCGGGGGTCCAGTACATGGGGGGACAGTTAATAGAGCGCGGGCTGACCTGCGGTCAATGATACATCAAATAAACGACAATGATAAGCGTAGATGGACACCTCTTCCCCCGCAGCCACGAGCCACGTTTGACGAGTATGACCAGAAGGGCATAATTTACCCTCATGATGACCCGCTGGTGGTGACAATGAGAATTGCAAACTGGGAGGTGGATAGAATACTAATAGACGGAGGCAGCTCAGCCAACTTTATATACATCAGTGCGTTCAATGAGCTGAAGTTGGACATAAAAGACCTGAAGAGAGTAAACTACGAGGTCACCGGGTTTAATGGCTCGGGGCTTACCCCAGAAGGCATAATCAAACTCTCAGTCCGGGTAGGAGAGAGGTTAACAAGGCATGATGTCCGAGCAGAATTTCTCGTGATAAACTCCCCTTCACCCTACAATGTAATCATGGGAAGACCGCTCATCTACAAGATAGGCGGGGTGGTATCCACTTACCACCTGGCCATGGCTTACACATCTAATGAGGGTCGGTCAGCAAAGCTCAGGGGAAGCCAGAAGACAGCCCAACAATGTTACATAACTGCCTTAAAGCAGCCTGCCAAAACCAGATAGCAGTCTGGTTCCGAGAGAAGGCTCCTTGAGCAGCCTGAGAGGAAGTTGAGGAAAAGGAAGCGTGAAGAGTATCACAAGGAAAAAGATAAACAGAAGTTGGTAATGGAAAACTTCGAGCCTGCAAAAGAAGAAATGGCCAGACCACTTCCCATCGGGGAGCATGTCACAGTCGAGCTCACAGAAGGTGATCCCTCGAGGACGGTGAAAATTGGGAAAGACATTGATCTAGGAGTAGGGGTGCACCTCATAGAGCTGCTGAGAAAGAATAAAAACATTTTTGCATTTTCCGCAGATGAGATGCCCGGAATTAACCCAGCAGTCATGGTGCATAGGCTGAATGTGAAGGAGGATATTAGGCCAGTCAGGCAGAAAAAGCGAAGCTTCTCCACGGAGAAAAACCAGGCAATCCAGGAAGAGGTGGAAAAACTCTTGGAAGCAGGATTTATTGAACCCTGTGACTATCCAGAATGGTTAGCCATTGTGGTCATGGTGAAGAAGGCAAATGGCCAATGGAGAATGTGTGTTGATTTCACGGATCTTAATAAGGCCTGCCCGAAGGACTGTTACCCACTGCCACGGATAGATCAACTGGTAGACTCAACCAGCGGGCATGCCCTGCTAAGCTTCATGGACGCCTTCTCAGGGTACCATTAGATTAGCCTGCACGAGCCAGACAGGTAGAAAACTACATTCATTACCGAAGGGGGAGTGTATAATTACGTAGCTATGCCCTTCGGGCTGAAGAACGCTAGAGCAACTTTTTAGAAGGCAATGGATAGAGTGTTCCTTCACCAGAAGGGAAGAAATGTGGAAGTATACGTTGACGACTCAATTGTTAAGAGCATCACGCAGGCTGGACATATCATGGATCTGGAGGAAACATTTGCCACTCTGAACAAGTATAAAATCAAGCTCAACCCGAAGAAATGTGTCTTTGGAGTGAGCTCGGGAAAGTTCTTGGGTTTTCTGATCAGCGAGAGAGGAATAGATGCCAACCCAGAAAAGGTCAAAGTAGTCCTTAGTCTGCCCGAGCCTAAGAGCATCAAAGATATCATGTGGTTGACAGGCAGAATGGCCGCACTGACCAGATTCATCAGCAAGTCAGCAGACAAAGCCTTGCCATTCTATCAGCTATTGAAAGGAAACAGAGAATTCAAGTGGGGGACTAAGGAGAAAGAAGCCTTTGAGGGTATTAAGGAGCATCTGACTAAGCTCCCAACAATGATCAGCCCGGAGCTGAGGGAAAAACTGCAGTTGTACATCTCAGCGTCAATACAGACAATCGCAGCCGTTCTGCTGGTAGAAAGACAGAAGCAACAAAGGCCGATATATTTCGTGAGCCACGTGCTGAACGAGGCAGAGCAAAGATACCCCCTGGTAGAGAAGCTAGCCTTCGCAGTGGTCACAGCAGCAAGAAAGCTAAAACCATATTTTGACGCGCATATAATAGAGGTCCTCACAAACCACCCGCTGGAGAGAGCATTACAAAAGATGGATGCATCGGGTAGACTCTTAAAGTGGGCAATCGAGCTTTCTGAGTATGAATTCGAGGTCAAGCCTAGAGCAGCCATCAAGGCACAAGCTTTAGCAGACTTCATAGTGGAAGCCTTCTATGAGGAGAAAGAGGATAACATTGGGGTCTAGAAGGTGGAAGTGGATGGATCCTTAGCCTAAACGGGGAGTGGGGCAGGAGTCATAATGACGTCTCCAGAAGGAAACGTATTTGAGTATGCCATCAAGTTCAAGTTCAAAGCGTCTAATAATGAAGCAGAGTACGAGGCGACGCTGGCAGGCCTGCGTATGAGCCTCGCAGCCGGAGCCCGCTAAGTACACCTGCAGACTAATTCTCAGCTCATTGCCAGCCAACTGTAGGGGCGTATGAGATAAGGGAAGCCACTATGATGAAATATGTAACCAAAGTGAAAGAACTGGTAGCCCATCTAGTCCATTTCCAGATAGATTTGGTCCCTAGAGCAGGAAACTCTTAGGCTGACGCCTTATCTAAGTTAGCCAGCTCCACCTTACAAAGCCTCACAAGAACAGTGATGGTCGAAGTGTTAGAGGAAAGCAGCATCGCTGAAAAGGAGCAGGTAAACTGCGTTGGGAGTCTGAGAGCCTGGTTCCCAGACATCTTGGCGTACAAACTTCATGGCTCGCTGCCCGATGATGAAGTACAGGTTAAAAAGGTGAAGAAAGACGCAAATTGGTATGTAGTGATGAATGGAGAGCTCAACAAGAAAGGCTTCTCAAAGCCACTGCTGAGGTGTATTCCAGAATGGGAGCAGGAGGGCATTATGGAAGAAGCCCACTCCGGAATATGTGCCAACCATATCGGCGGGAAAGCATTGGGAGTAGAGGTCCTCAGAAGAGGGGCATATTGGCCAAATCTCAAGCAAGATGCACTAGCATATGTTAAAAAATGCGACAAGTGTCAAAAATATTCACCAGTCATAAAATCAGCCAGCAAACGATCTGACTCCAATCCTCAGCCCGATCCCGTTCGCTCAGTGGGGAATGGACATATTGGGACCTTTCACCACTGGGTCAGCGGGCATGAAGTATCTCATTGTGGCAATAGATTACTTTACAAAGTGGATAGAAACTGAGCCCACCAAGTACATAAAGGCAACCCAGGTCAGAACATTTATATGGAAGAGCATCATCACTAGATTCGGGGTGCCATAGTGCATAGTCTTTGATCATGGGTGACAATTTGACTGTGACACCATAAAGGACTACCTGGGGATATGGGCACCAAGTATGCAAGTGCCTCAGTCTGCCACCCGCAGAGCAATGGCCAAGTAGAAGCAGCAAACAAGCTGATCTTGACAGCCCTACAGAAGAAGCTGGAGGAGTACAAGGGCCTGTGGGCAGACTTAATCCCAGAGGTCTTGTGGGCAAATAGGACCACTGAGAAGGAGTCAACCGGTAAAAGCCCTTTCACCCTGGCCTACGGGGTTGATGCAGTTGTCCCTGTGGAAGTGCAAATCCCCAGCCTGAGGATACAACACTATGAGCAGCAAGGAAATGAAAAGCGCATGCTGGAAGAGCTAGACTTCCTGCCAGAAGTAAGGCTAAAAGCAGCCCTTAAGCTGGCAGCCCAAAAGAGCAGGATCTCAAAAGCTTTCAACAAAAGGGTCAAGCACAGGGAGCTCCTGCCAGGAGACTTAGTCCTCAGGAGGACAGCAGCAGTTGGAAGAGGAAATCAGCATGGAAAGCTGTCAGCAAACTGGGAAGGCCCTTTCATCATCCACGAGCAGGTTGGACCAGGCGTGTTCCTCCTTGCAGATCAAGAAGGTCAGATCTTAAGAAACAGTTTCAATGCTGATGTGTTAAAGAAATATTTTGTTTAAATAGCCTGAAACATAGCCGTTTCAAGTCGATAAACCTTTATTCAGTCCATGTTATGTTAACTAAGGCATTTGAGCCATTTTTATTCAATGAAATACAAGCCTATGCGTGAGGAGTATGTTGCATAAATTTGTTTAATATAGTATGCCCAAGCATCATATACTAACATGCAGAAATCAAACAAGAATAATAATAAAGTGTTAGAGGCAAGAAGCACTCTAGCGCAAAATGACAAAGTGAAAGCATCCCTCCTTAAAACCTCACTTCACCTGCAAAACAGGGCACCACCTCGGGGACGTTTGAGGGGGAGCCTGACACGTTCAGCTTGAGCAGGGGAAAAGAGAGGAAAAGAAGAGGATGAGCTACATGGGCAACACTAAGGTTCTCTTAGTCCCATTCAGCCCACCTCTTCGAGGGGGAGAGGAAAGGAGAAGACAGTCAAGCAGTAAGCCCTTATAAAAAGAAGTAAGCCGGCAGTAAACAAGCTGAATGACATAACTAAGTCGCAGCATAAACAAGCTGAATGACATAAATAAGTCGCAGCATAAACAAGCAGAACGACATAAACAAGTCGCAGCATAGATAAGCTGAACGACACAAATAAGTCACAGCAAAGCAAGCTGATGACACAGACGAAATAAGCAAAAAGTTGATCGACACAAACAAGTCTCAGCAAGGATAAATCAAATAACGCTCAATCAAATATGTCAACCAGCACGCAGACGAAGCCTTTGGTCAAAGCCAAGCGAAGTAAACAACGCGCAAACACTTGAAGCAGATAAAGCAGGAAGGACAAAATGTAACAAAGTCCTTGCTGAAGCACAGCAGAGCGCAAAAGAAACAGAAAAGCGCTAGGCAGCTAAATTAAAAAGACAGGAAGGCCCAACCTATGAGGCCCCACCAAACGTAATAAAGAGCAAGCATGCAAACAATGAAGTAAACAACAACAAAAGCAGCAAGAGGAGATCTTAAGGAACATACATTATAAGGCTGAACCCCTGCCCACCAAGGTAGAGTAAACATTCAGCAGGTCAGTCACAGAACAAATAAAGCTGAGCCCCTCATCCACTAGGACAAGGAAACACTCATCGGGTAAAGTTAAAAGATCACAAATTCAAGTTAAGCTGGACAGACCCAGCAACGAAAGAAAAAGAATTCTGAAAATACACAGAGAAAAATAATCTTTGGCAGCTATACACCCCAAAGAAAGTAACAAAAACTACCTAAATACAACAGATCTAGGTGAGGGAAACTCATAGGAACCACTGGAGTAGGAGGGTGACAGTCGCCATAACCTTTATTGATCATCAGTCAGAGACTCCACTCCAATAGCTGCAGCAACGTCAGGGAAGAGAGGCACCTCCAAGTTCAGCACGGCCTGGTTGGGGATCTTGCAGCCAGTAGCGCGAGGGTGATCAGCGGGAAGATCGAACAAACCAGCCTCACCTGCAGCTTCAACCTTAACCCAGAAGGCATTAAAGCGAGCCTGCCGCTCTTCACCCTCACCATACAAGCTGCTAACGCATCGAGCCGCAGCTTCCCATCCTCTATCATGGCGATCAGCCAGGAGCTTAGCAAAAACAGGAGAAAGCGCAAAAGACTTGAGAGCCTCTCTCCTAGCAGACTCCAGCGCAACATCATGCGCAGCAAGTAAACCTGCCACCTCCGCCTCTAACGTCTTCACCCTGGCCTGAGAAGTCCCCAACTGCTCCTCGCAGTCCTTCAGCTTGGTCTGAGTGAGCTGAAATTCTCCCAATTGGAGCTGCAAGGCATCCGCCTTCTCCCTCAGCGGAGTCACCTCATTGGCCATAACATCCCTCTCAGCTTGAGCCTGCTGAACCTCCAGAGTCTTCAGGGAAAGAGTTATACCCTGGTTCTGATATTCCTTCTCCACTGACAGCAAGGCATCAGACAAATCTCCCACAGACATAACAAGCTGCAAGAAAAGCAGAAAAGAAGAGTCAGCCAAAGTAGGAGTTAACAAAAGAAGTTAACAATAAAAAATAAATAAAGTATAATAATAAGTAAAACAAGACAGCAACAACAAAACAAGTAGAGAAAAGCTGAAATGAGAAAAAGAAAAGCCAAAAGCAGAGACTAACCTTCTACAAATCATGGCAAGCAGTAGCTGCTGGAAGGCTGACTGAGCTGCGCGTAGAATCCGCAGGGAGACGAACCCCCTGAGTCAGGCGGTATCCTAGCGTACCACCCTTCTGAGGGTTGTCTACAAATAAAGACTCATCAGCCCTCACATTCATCAAAGGCCGAAAGGGAGCGTTCTCAGCTCCAGAAGGACAGAGTATTGGGCGAAGATGAATGTCAATAGGGACCTCAACAAACTCAATGGCCCCAGTAGGGCGAAAAGTCCCTCCAGCAGAGAGTGAGGATGCAGAAAGAGGATTCTCAAAGGCATCACCCAAGAACTGATGAACGCAGCGGTTACGCTCACTGGAGTTCTGAGTGTCTCCCCCACTAACGTTCCCACCTAGAAGTCTAGTGTTGGCAGACGTGGAAGCAAGAGGGTCTGGGCCAGGAGAAGTGCGAGCCTTTTTCACCTCTGGCTCATCCCTAGCAGGGGCAGAAGACACAGGATCGTCCTCCAGGTCAATCACTAGACGATCCTGCTAGAGAGAGCCCGCAGCTCAGGAGAGCCCACCCCGGGTAGCGCTTCGGAGCCGCCCCCTCAGCCCGTAGGGACGCGGCGGAATCCTTGGAAGCTCTATGACAGATTCATCAGGGAGTTGAAAATCAGTAGCTGCAACAGAAGGAACTGCAGTGCCCTTCGCAGTAGCAACATCATCAGTAGAAGTAGGAAAGAGCAGAACATGCTGAGCAGAGGAAACGGGTTTTTCACCCGCAGCAGTGGTCTCAATCCCCTCAGAGGGAAACTGGAGAACACTGTTAGCAAAATCATCGACAGTAGCCTTTGGTTCTTCAGAAGCTTGTTCACGTGGCCTTTTGGCAGCAGAATTCTGAGGTGCCACCCGGCCGGAAGCCGCGACAGACTGCTTCTCAGGGGAAATAGTAGGCGCCACTAACGCCTCAGAATCTGAAGTCTCCTTTCGAGGAGCAGGGCGAGTATCATGCCTACTCCCAACAGTAGATGACGAAGGCTCAGGCTCAGCGCGGCTGGACCCAGCACGCTCGCCAGTAGCCACGGTGCCAACAATAGCCCGCAGCTCAGCAGGAGCCAAACGCACCTCGCCCTTCAGGGAACCCGCAAACACCTTTAGCGTATCAAAGAGCTGAGGAGGGTTCTCAGGAGTGGCAGTCAAAGGGTCCTTCCATTTATCGGCCAGCCCGAGCATGCGTTTGTCCAACTTGTCATAGCCTAAAAACACAAAATGACAAAAAGTCAAATAAGGCAGGGAGGCAAGAGCCAAAAAAAAAAATGGAAGAAAAGACAGAAAATAGAAAAAAGGCAGAAGACAAAAATAGCTTACCAGACTCATGTGTACGGCACAAACGCATGGCAGAAAGCTCCTCATTACCCACGATGTAAATAGAGTTGGGCAGCCAGACCTTGGGAAACTTGGAGTCACCTGTCCCCGCTCCCTACAGAGCCTCAAAAGCTTCTGTCTCACGAGCAGGTTCAGAAGGAGAAACTGTGACCCCAGCCATGTTGGTGCGAATCTCTCTGAAGTTGCGTGGAGCAGCAAAATTGGAAGGCACCCTCACCCAGAAGAACTTACCAGTCCAGTCCCTGAAACTCCCAAGTTTTGGGTAGGACAAGACTCTACTCTCTTTGGGAGCGACATAGTACCACCCTGACTTAGTCCCAGAGGCTGATCTTTTCAGGCTCATGAGAAACTTAAACAAATGCAGGGACTCAGGGTACCTTCGAAACCTTAAAAACCACAGTAGACAAATCAGGGTATGAAGGGAGGCAGGGTGAACCAGAGATATGCAGATGTTAAAAGCACGTAGCAGCTTCTCTAAGGTAGGGTCCAAGGGGAACCTCAAGCCCAAGTCTAGCTGCAAGGCAAACACAACAATATGACCTGCAGGAGGGGTTGATAACTTCGTACCGTTAGCAGGCAGAACCAGCTCGTAGCCCTCCCCAAAACCGTAAAACTTCTGCCCAACAACAGCCAGGCCCAGTCTCTCAGCGTCCTTACGCCAACTGGAATCTAGCACATAGTTCTTACGCCCATAACACTTGTCATCAAGGAAGAATTCAGTCTTGCCCTCCTCTACAGGCTCAACAACATAAGTGGGCTGACAGTCGAAGTATGAGCGGTCACCAGGAGACTCAGCCATTCTACTTGATTGAATTGCTGGAGAAGGAGAAGGTGATGGAGTCCTAGTATTCCCACCGCGCACTACATAATGATCAAACCGATGCATGTCAGCCATGTCATCAAGCCAAGCAAAACTGTTTAAAGGTTGAACATGGGGAATGGGGCTAACAAGAGACACATCAGGGGGATTGGCCTTAACAGCATCAGCCAACATTTTATGGCGCATTGCGCGCAACCTCAGGCAAGTAAGATGGGATAAGGGAATCCCATCCAACGTAAGCACTCGCTCACAGTAAGGATCAAAGAAATCAGGACAAGGTCTACGCTGGAAAGGGTGAAATGCATTACCCTCAGCGGGACGACTACTGCCTGACCCAGACGCAGTAGTAGGAGTCGCAGCAGTACCCATCCCGCTCGTAGCGGGGGGAAGGTCAGGAGGCATAACAGTTTGTAAAGGAGTAGGAGAAATAGAAGAAGTGTGCGCAGAACGCTCACCTGAAAAAGAAGATCGGGAAGAGGAGGAATCCGAACCTGTGGTCGTTTGAAGCTCACTCATATTCTGACTATCAGAGGCGTCAGACATTATGAAATCTACAAAGGAATACATGCCCGAAAAGGAAGGAAAAAGCAATGGGGCACGAGAAAATCAAAGAATCAGTTTAGAAACAATGAAGGAATAAGTAGAAAAAAGCCAAGAATGTAAATACAACAACAAGAGAGAAGAAATGGGAATAGCGACAATTGGGAAGAATCAAAAGGCACAATCTTGCGAAGAAAAAGTAAAAAGAAGCAAAATTGGGAAAATACAAACAACAAAAGGTACAAAGTAAGTACCTTTAAGGAAAAAAGTTGCAGAAGCAACAGAGTACAACAACAATGGCGGAGATAAAAGCCCAAGCAAGACAAAAGTCCGAATCTGCAATTAAGAAAAACAAAGAAGGGCAAAGTTAACAAAAGAGCAAGAATTAAAGGAGAAAAAGCAAGTAAAGCGAAAGTCAGGACAAAAATAAAGACGAAGAAGCAAGAACTTACCACAACAATGGAGGAGCAGAGACGCTTGACAGAGGAAGAGCAAAGAGCGAAAATTTCAAAATGCCAAAGTAACGAAGAGGGAAGATGAAAAAATTGGAGGCGTAAAAGAAATAAGTGAAAGAGGGGGACAGTGAAATTAATATGGAGTAAATGGGCAGTTAGACACAAGGCAAAGCCAAACCGCCATGTCACTTCAGTAAAATCAAACTGACAGCCCGGATTGCCAACACGTTTCCCACTCATGCAAATGCGATTCCGCCTAAAAAAAAAAAATTGAGAAGAGAGCACTTCAGCGGGAGTGATCGAAAATCCTCTCTACAAGCTCGTCATTTCTCAGATTTCAGCGGGAGTGACCGAAAATCCTCTCTGAAAGCTCATCATTTCTCAGACTTCAGCGGGAGTGATCGAAAATCCTCTCTGCAAGCTCGTCATTTTTAAGACTTCAGCGAGAGTGATCGAAAATCCTCTCTGCAAGCTCGTCATTTCTCAGACTTTAGCGGGAGTGATCGAAATTCTTCTCTGCGAGCTCGTCACTTCTTAAGTCTGGAACCAATGTCACCATACAAGCAATAGGGCAACGGACTCAGAAATAGCAATGCCTGACCTCCCAAGTCTCCAAGGCGCCTCAACACCTTAGAGACTTGAGGGGCTAGGAGTGTGCAGGTTATTTCAGTCAGACGACCCGTTGAGTCAAGGCCGATAAGGCTACACGCTCAGAACAACTGGTATGAAAGAACCTCACGCCATCTCTTGAGGGGCTAGTTGTAGGGGATAGCTCCTGCTGAGCTATTCCTTCCAGCTGGGCTCAGTTGAGAAGAACGTTCTTATAGGAAAAGAGTCGGCATGAGTGACCTCATACCACCTCTTGAGGGGCTAGTTGTATAGGATAGCTTCCGCTGAACTATCGCCCAGCCCCTAGGGTGCACACTCACCGCCGAATAAGCAACTAAAGGAGGGCTCATCAGCCCAGCAGAGTCAGCCCGTAGGGCTGACCAGGCTAAACTCCCCACAAAGGAGATAGTACGCCTATAAATAGAGGGTAAAGTACAACGGAAAGGAGGTTAGACACTCAAGTTATTACACTTTCTATATCTCTCTAAGTACACTTTCTCTCTCTAAACACTTTCTAACTTAAGCTTCGGAGGGGGGTTCCTCGAGCCACCCCCGAGGGCAGTTTACGTATGCTGCCGTGTGTAGGTTGTTGACGGGACCCAGCTCACCCAGTAGAACCCTTGGATCCATACATGGAACAGTTGTAACGTGGTTAAGCTAAAGGTTGAAGAAGAAGGGGATAAAAGGCTCAAGACCCTAGATAAGCCCCCCGAGGTGTGCAACCTTGCATTTGAATCCTTTTATTATTATGCTTGAGGTTTCTCACTTTTGAATTCTCTTTTATATTTTTGCTCTCTTCTTTTTTTGCTTTTGCATTTTTTTATTTTTATAAGTGTGGGCAAACCCGATCATGCGGTCTATCAGTCACTTGGCATTCATGTTTCTCAGGCACGGTACCAAGCACTCGATAAGAGACGCAATCTGAGACGTGTTCATATCAAAGATATTTTCATATCAAAGACATTGAAACACTTGCCCTTTTGTACACTTTTATTTATTTTTGCTTATTTTTTGCTATTTTAATCTTTTGAATCACTCAAGCTTTTGTTCATTGAAAATTGCATAAGTTACACACCATCCCATCCCAAGGTTAGGTAGATGTAGGTTAAAAATTGAAAGGTCTATCGTTAGACGAGGATCAATGTGGTTTATGAATAAAGGCTTGTATATTTGAAGGGTGAAAATGATATGATGTGGCTACAAGGGATGCCTCAAATCATTGGTATACCTTGTACTCAGTTTGACATGGATTTTTTTTTTTTTTTTTTAATGCAATGTAATGAAATGATCATATGCAAGAAAATAAATGCTCATTTTATTAAAAGGAAAAAAGAAAGAATCTACAAAATTAATCTAAGGGGAATAAAAAGGTGCCTATGCTAAACTTATTGGGGAAAGGGTAAATAAAAAAGAAATAGAAAAAGAGGTCACGAAATCTTGTCGTTGAAGCTCGCCTCTTGTCTTGTGTTGTTTGTTTTATCATCACTCGCTCTTCTTGTTAACTGGAGGCATGAGAAGTTTGTTATTATCAATCAAATGTTGGATAGCCTCCTTTAGCTTCCAACAGCTCTCAGTAGCATGACCCCTACCTTGATGGTACTTGCAGTGTTAATCTGGATTCCAACTAGGCAATCTCTTTTCAGGTGCGGGATCTTGAATAGGTCCAATGGGAGTAATGAGTCCTTTGGCATGGAGTCGATCGAAGGTAGTATCGTAACTCATCCCAATGGGGGTGAAGTCTTTCCTTAGTTGCTTCTTAGGTCCTTGGTTATCCATGGCTAAAACTTCACTGAGATCATAGGTACTAACATTGTTACTAGAGTGGGCGTTTTCAAAAGAAGAAGGATTGTCGTTCTTCTTTCCTTTCCAGCCACCGTGGTTACTATTGTTAGCAGCTTTTTGCTTTGCGAGGTCGTCTTCGATCTCAATTCCGATGTCATAAACGGCCTTGAAAGTATTCAAATTGTGTTGATATTTTAAATGCTTTGAATAATTTTCAAGTAAGTTTTTGATGAATATCCTCACAGATTCTTTTTTGGAGGGCACCTTAATCATCTTAGCGGAAGTTTCCCTTCACTTATTGAAGAAAAAAGTAAAGCCTTCATTCTCTTTTTGTCTTAGCATCTCAAGTTGTCTATAATAGGTTTCGACTTGAATGTTACACTTGTATCTATCAATGAAAGCGTTTACTATCGATTCCCAAGTAGAGGTTTTCTCTTTGTCAAGGGAGAAGAACCATTGTTGGTAAACGGTTTCAAGAGACAAGGAAAACAAGGAATGAAAGACTTTCTTATCAATCCCTTTAATGTTCATTATAGTTTCAAAGGCTCTTAAGTGAAGATAAGGGTTATCTGTTGCCTTGAATTTTGGGATGTCGTTGGCATTGAACTAATGTGGAAGAAGTTCCTTGTCCACCAAGACCCCTTGTGAAATAATGCCTTGAAACTTGTAATCACTAGATAGCTTGCTTAAGCTTTCTTGCATAAGGTCCATTTGTTGTTGCTTCACAGGGTCATTGATTTTGATAGCTAAAGCCTTTGACGCCTCAGTCGCGTCAGTCAGTTGACTCCTAAGTTCATTAATTTCCTCTTGAGTTTCCATTATCTTTTTAGCTTTCCTCTTTTGACGAATCGGTTTATCAAAAAGTAAGACTTGAATAAAGAGGTTGTCCTTGATTAATCGCCCTTCTCTCCTCGACCAAGTACTGTGGAAAAGGAATTTGGGGATATTCATTTTTAATTATTTGACTCAAACTCTATTCAACAGGCAATGGATGGAGGAAGTGAAGAAAGATGATGTAGATGGAGGGATATGAAGAATTAGGAAGGGAATGTACCCCCAACTCAAATGACGGAAAAAACCGACTCATGCATGAACTTAAGACATGGTCGTGGTGATATATACTCAAAGTGTGTGCTAAGACTAGTGAGTGTAATGAGTGTAGGTGACATATTAAGACTCGTGTCATGACCATGTAGCTAGACTATGTGACTAGACTCAAGCAAAGACTAAGTTAAGACTTCATGTATATGTATTAAACTGGCAGACTGTGGTATTTTAGTCATAACTTTTAATCTGTGACTCTGATTGGGATGCAACCAGCTCCAAATTAAAGATAAAACTCGGGGCTACAGATCTATAGGTTGTACGACTTGTAACTCTTCCTATAACTTCGGCTATGACCAAAACAGGTTGACGCTTGTGCAGTATACGGGAATAAAAATCCGGGTTGACTTAAAGGAAATATGACTCGATTTTAGACATATTTATTAGATCAAATTAATTAATTAAGCAAAGTCCTTTAGTCATTAATTATTTTATTAAGACTTATTTACAAGCACAAATCAAACCAAACGGTTAGCTTAGTCACATAATAAGTATGCACAAGTAAGTGATGCACAAGTAGTCAAGTATTCACAACATGATGCAATGAGTTTGCAACCTAACCATGGCTCTAGTTCTCTAAAGTTCGGGATATGGGTTAGTCAAAGTGGGTCCATGGTTAATTGTCCAGATGCACCACGCGGAAGCCTAACCGTGAAGGGTTGGCGCGAGTGGATGGGACACCGTGAGTTAAGAAAAACTCGCTTCCATGGTTTAGTGAATTCAACATTCTCGGATGTACCCTTTGTTGCACAGAGCGTTCAATCAGGTAGATGGAGCATGAATTCCCAAAGGGTTATGTCCATATGTAGAACACATGTGGGTTTCAGAAAAGTGAGAAAAACTCAATCAAGAAGTAGGATCGAGCAAACAGTGCTAAAAACTGGTCAAAATTAGAACGCATATTTCTGGCTCGGTATTGGAAGAACTTGGCGCCAGCGAACAGAGGCCGGCGCCACAATTTGGCTTTAGCGCCTGGCGACAAAAACTGTCGCCTAGCACCAGAGTCAAATTAGTGGCGCTAAACTCTATTTTCTGATGCTAGTTCCTACATGCCTCAGCAGCTTTCTGTGCTCGATAAAATTTTCCAGTTTCGCACAGCATTATTTCGGTCCTAGTTGTGAAAGATATTCCTCAAATTTCCTACATGTAAAAATCCTATGTTTTAACTCATTATGGATGGTCTTTCTAATGAGATCTTTTTTATAAATATGACAATAATGTTAATCAAAATTACGCACATGAAATACTTAGAGCTTTTTGAGTCTCATCCACTCATTCTAAATCATTGCCGAAATAAATTTCAGGAATTAAAATAGAAATCCTCCTCAAAGGAGTCGCCAAAATCTGTAGGGAATATTTCAAGCATTACCCCAAACTTGAACCCCAATGTGATCATACACTAAAGTACGGTGGCGTCCAAATGGAAGGAAGCTAGAGCAAAAGAGTCATCAACAAGTTTTAGGAACTTGTAAACCATTCACAGGGTGAAGGTTACACCCCTTAACGATCTAGGAGATCGTTAACTCCAATAGGTCTGGAACCATACTGGTGTTCGGGGATGAAGGTACAAATTCCACCTAAAAGAGATTGAACCTGCCCTAATAATAGGCCTCTACTTTATTCTGATCGTATTCATGTGTGCTTTCTAACTAACATGCAATCAATATGATTACCCTAAACTTGTTTATCTATGTTGGTTGAATATTAGTGCACAAATAAACTATTATGGCGATCAACTTGAATTATAATCATATTAACCCTAAACAAGATTATCAATTATCTTATTAAGCGTGATTACAAGTACAAATTCCCTTTAAACATGCATAAAAGGTGTGATCAAGAAATAACAATAAATATCAATCAACATAATAATAATAATTATAATAATAATAATAATAATAATAATAATAATAAAATAATCATCACAACAACAATAATCATGTTAAAGCATAATAATAGCAAGATCCTAGGCATGATACTAACAATATTAATAACAAACCCTAGCATGTCACTAAAAAATAAAGATTAAAGCTTTAACCCTAATATGATACTAACATGCTATTAGGAAAGAAAATAGGAAGCATCATAGAAATCATAATTGATATAAGCAAATCACCCTAAATATCATACTAAAGAAAGCATCCTAACATGATACTAGGAACATCCTAAACATGATACTAGAAATAATTAAAACATCCTAAAATGATACTAGGAATCAAAATAACAATCTAAGCATGAATTCTATATCATAAAATCAATAAATCAATTAAAGCACTTACTTGGATGCCTCGTATCTCTTTCTAATAACAAAATACACACGTTAGTAACTTCAAGGAAAATAATAAATAAACAATTAAATTAAATAATTGAAATAGAGATTTGGGACCAAGACCTCAGAAATATCAAACCTTTCACGTCTAGGGCAAAGGTAACTTCGAATTATGCTAGGTGTTTCTTGGTCTTGTGAATGTGGAATTTTGTTTGAGAGAAGGCTAGTTTAGAAAAGAGAAAGAGAGAACAAGCTTTAGCTTAGAGAGAGAAGAGAATAAGAGAGTTGTTAGAGAGAATTGATAGTTGTTGATGATTGAAAAAGGGGAGATATGACCTCTATTTATAGAGAAAAAAGAGGGACGAAGAATAAGAAGAGAATCCGAATTCGAATCGAAATAGATTTCGATGGACAGCAGTTTTTGCGGATTTTGTTTTTATCATATCTTTTTATCTAGAAGTCCAAATAAGACTGTAATATGTCGTTGGAAAGCTCTTGAAGTCTAATTTCCAACCCAATTAAAATCAAATTAAAATCTTTTGTAGATAAAAAGATATGGCCAAAATAGTGGAAGGGTGTCAGTTTTGGATAAAGTTTCATGTCTAATTCATATCTTTTTCGTTATAGCTCGGATTTAATATTATAATACATCATTGGAAAGATAATTTCAAGATATATCCCACCATATAAAATTTGGATAAATATTATGAGGCATGAAAATAATATCTGACTGTCTTTGAACATCTTTAAATTTGAATAGAATTAGGATTTAAGAAAAAGGAAAGTTTTAAAAAAGGAAAGTTTTTATTTAACTCAAATTCTTTAATCTTATCTTTTCAAAAAGGATAATTAAGATCTTTTAAAAACTTATGGAAGGTTCTAATTTATCCTAATTAGTCTAGGAATAGGATTAGACTTTTGGACCCTCCACATGATCATTGGGTCGTAGGTAAAATCCGGTTTGGGCCTAGTTTAGTATTTTGGCCATAACTTCTTCCTCATTATTCATCGGAATTGGGCATATAATATATCGTTGGAAAGGTCTTTTCAAGCCCTATCTAACTACACTATTATTGGATCCTTTTCACTGACCAAACTAAACTAGAATGCACGTTTTTCATAAATAAGGTAAGAAAAGAAATATTTTCAAAAACAGAAAGAAGAGATATTTTAATAAAAACATCCTCATCACTAGACTTTTCAAACTTTCGCCTTGTTCAATAATCAAATGACATGAAAGGTATTCATCACTAGGTTTGGTTTTGAGGAGACATATTTGGGTGTCTACAAATACCCATGATTCAAAGAAATGATTTAATTAGAGACAAATTTGTATAACATTAAACCCTACATCATATAATGTAATTGAAAAATTAAAACCCAATAAATTTTAATACCTCGAATAATAATGGTAGAGATGAGTAGAAGCAAGACCTTGATGGAATGGTAGGAGGTGGGCCGCTGGAATCCGGCGCCGACACCAGCAAGCAGAGCCGTAACGAGGAGTCGAGGAGAGGACCGAGTCAGTGTTCACACTTTTAATATTTTGAGGAGAGAGAAAAAATTTGGGGAAAATTCTAAATTTTTTTTAAAATTTTTTTACTTTTAATATGTTTTTAGTGACTTTACTAACTAAGTGACTTATTGTCACGTGAAAATGTGATTGGAATTGTTTTTTAATTAATGTTAAAAAAAAAAATTAAAGTCATTGGAAATTAGGGGGGAGTGGGGGACAATACACTCACAATGGCAGGGCATTAATGTAGCAAGACTAGCAACGGTAATATGGAGTTAAAATATAAGGGTTTTTTTTTTAATAAACGTAATTTTTTTTTAAAAAAAAAACCTTGTAGGGCACGTGCCCCACCAGGACATGAACTACCTCCGCCATTGTTCCCTCTCTTTTGGGGAATGATTTCCAGCCAAAAAAAAAGGGACCACTTTTTTTTTCATTTTTTTCCCACTCACTTTAACCCACTCAAACACTTAAACACATGGGACCACTACTTTCCCTCTTTTTTTACAACTTAATTAAACCCACCCATATGTAATTAAATAACACTAAAAGTTTTGCCTAGGAGTCCTTAAAAACTTGGTTTGGTGCAAATAATTGTGGGCGGAGGGAGTATAATATTGTAGATACTTGTTGGGATCGTCTCAATGAATAATTTATTAATATTCAACTATTATAATTTATTTATTGATAATTAAAAATATTATCAATTAAGTGTTGCATTAATATGTGTATAGGGGAAACGTTACACTTATTTAAAAATAGAGTGAGTAATTTTTATCATGTATTTTACTTGCAACACGACTAGCAATTTAAGAATACAAACTAATCTCTCTCTTTTTTTCTTTTTCTTTTTTTTTATTTTTATTTTTTTTGAAAAATTTGTCAAAAATAAGTCAATCTTTGCATGATTTGCTCAAAATAAGTCAACATTTTGATTAACTAAAAATAAGTCAATCTTTATAAGATATTTTCCCAAAATGAGTTATGACCTATTGATGTTAGGGGTAACCTGTTATTTAGGTTAAGTATGCCATGTGTCCTCATATGGATAGGCTCAATTTAAAATTTAAATAATTTTTTTTATTAGAATAAAATTTTAAATTAATTAGTGTTTAAAAAATTCCTCAGCCCCCCATCGAAGAGCAGTCCTCCTGCTAGATCACATCAGTCGAAACCTTTGCCGATGCTAATACCTTTATATATTTCCCTTCCCACCATTACCTTTACTCCTATCCTCTCTCTCTAATTTTTTTTTTTAAGAATTTATGGACGGGGCAATTTTTGGATGGGTATTAGCCTATTAGGTTTTCAGGGTGAATTTTTCAAGTGGGTTGTGGTGGTTAGGGTCGGGTTTTAGGGTAGATATGGTGATAAGTTGGTGTTTAGTGTGGGGATTCGAGGCGGGTATGGTGGTTTAGAGGTGGGTTTAGGTGTGGGTCTATAGGTTTGGGTTAGTTTCGACCGACTAAGCCCGGTGTATAGGGAGGGGAAGGGAAAGGGGTCAGGGTGGAGGAGATTGGTGGTCGGCCGACGCTTTGGGGGGGAAGAGAAAGGGGTAAGTGGTGGAGGTTTAGCGGTATGATGGAAGAGATAGAAAAAAACAGGGGGTAAAGGAGGTGGTCCTTGCGGTGGCAGGCAAGGCGCGTAGGGGTGTGGTTAGTGACGGGGGTGGAATTTTTTTTAATTCTTTAAAAAGATTTTAATTAATTAATTCATTAAATAAATCATTTTTAATTAAAAAAATGGAAGAAAATGACTTGTTCAATAGGCTGTACGTCATTTGACCTATTCAAAGAAAATACCTTTTAAAAGTTAACTTATTCTTGGTTAATTGAAAGATTGACGTATTTTGAGCTAACCACGCAAAAGGTTGGCTTATTCTTAACAAAATTTCCTTTTTTTTTTTAAGAAAATAAATGCAACACTTTGACTTTTACACTATTTACATACCATGTTTGACTTAATTATTTTATTATTATAAAATAAATAGGAAAAATATACTTTAATAATCCCAACTTTGCCTAATTTACTTTAAATAATCCCAACTTTTGATTATTATGTAATAATCTCACACTACAACAAATCATCACTTGTGCCACGTATTATGCCACGGGAGTTCAAAATTCGTGGCATAATTTCATCTAGCCCCGGGAAAAATAAATAATGAACAAAACCTAAATAAGATAAATAACTTATGTCACGGGTATTTATTTTCCCGTGGCAAATACTTCACTTGTGCCACGAGTAGCACATTTCTCGAGGCAAACTATACATTTGTGCCACGATTAGCTCTTTTACCGTGGCAAACTTTACATTTCTACCACAAATACTTTTTTTTTTTTTTTTTTTTTTTTTTTTTTTTTTTTTTTGCGGCTAAGTTTACACTAGTGTATACAATAACTTTACTAAGCTAAGAATACATATTTACATGACAATTAAATTAAACATCATGAATTAACTATGATACTTCAATATTTTTTTATATATATATTTTTACTTCTTAAATTGAAGATATTTGAAATACCATGTATAAGTACTAATTGAGTAATTGATACAAAGTAGAATATTAAACATAATACAATACAAAATAGAGGTCGAATATATTTATATACTACGTACATGATCTATTTTTGTATAGATATCCTTTAAAACATGATCTATGTATCACTAGTTAGTAGTAGAAAAATTTAAAAAAACACAAAAAGAATGCACGAATATTATAAAAAATTCGGTCCTTATTATAGTTAGGAAGTTCAAACCTCATGATAAGAGGGCGTTATTTTTTTTTAATTTGTCTTATATTATATGTATGATCTATTTTTGATAAACACTTAAGGGACGCATTGTCAATTGCATATCACTAGTCACTAGTAGAAATATTTTTAAAGATGACACCTCAAGAATGCACTAGTTTTATAAAAATCTCAATCCCTATAATTTAAAATTATACCTAACTCTTTTTTTTTTTTTAGTTGACACATTTCTTTTTAGAAATTTATTTTTAGTTGACATGTTTTCTGTTTGGGTACCTTTTTATACCTTACATTTATTAGTGCACCCCACTTGCTTTATCATTCTTACTCCTCAATATATGTGACTAAATTGAACGTGTCAACTAAATAGAAACAAAGTATTAAAACTACATGACTAGAGGCACATTAATTTTTTGTTAATTTTTTTGACAAAGTCTTTCTTAGTATTCATATTGGGGCTTTAGTCTTAAAACTAAGAAATCGATCCACCGCAACAATAATTGAGACGGAACTAGAATCTAACCACCTAGAACGATCTCCGAATCCAAAGCATCCCAATTCCCAAAGGATGGAACTGTAATGAAAATTAAAGTAACCCAAGTAAGGGTGTCCTCTCTCCTGCTCGTGATTTCATATCACAAAAGCAAGTTCCCTAATCCCCTCACTTGTCACTTTCATCCATCACGTACAACCGCCACCTCCATCTCGTCGTCCACTCCATCGATGCCCCTCCGTCGCCGCCAAATCCACACTACCTCCTTCATCTTCGCTGCCCAGTACTCCATCTTCACCCATGGTGCCTCGTTCAGTTCGCCGCCCACGCTTGTCTTCATTGAAGATCGGCGACCACCACCAATCGGAAGTATCTACCTCCACTGTAGACTCTTGCACCTAGTCAAGTTAACTCCTTTTCTGTCTCATTCATTTTCAACAATTGAGGAAGGTTAGGGTTTCGATAATTTTTTTTTTCTCAATTTGTATCTTTAATCCACTACAATTATTTTCTCTCTCCTATTTTGTTATGACTAATTTTTCTACAGTTTAATTAACTTAGTTTGTTATTTGTGTGTGATTCAACTGATTGCGGGGATTTTGGTTTGTTATTTGGCGAATTTCTGATTTTGGGGATTTTTAGTTCATGTTTTCTGGGTAATTTCTTGATTAGGTCTTACATTGCTCAGTTTATCTATTTAATGAACCTGATAATTCTGCAAAGTATTTAGCTTTTATGGAATTTGAGTTTGGTTCTTAGAATTTTATAATAACAACCTGATTATTTTTGTGTTATTATGTAATTTTTGTGTGGTAGTTTGAATTTGGTCATATTATATCACATTTTACTTTCTAATTGCCCTGTAAATTGTTATTATTTATTTTTTTGTCAAATTTGTGATTTTTATTCTCTCTTTATTTCAGTGTAAATGTAATTATGCAGCAGTAAATTATTGAACAAAAAGCTTATAGAACACCATTGATTTGGTTCTTACGACTCATCCTACTTTATCAATCTGTAGATCTTTGCTTCAGAAACATGGAAGGTCTGCTTTTGAACTACTCTGCTTTTAAAACTTGTAAGGCCACAATCATGATTTTGATATACTTATTAAGTTAGTTGTTTACTTGATTAGGACTTAGGTTTTTCTTGATTATGCATCCTAATCCTAATTCCCAAAGTTGAGTGGATTGCGTATGGATTATTCTGATATTTATTCTTTATGGACTGATGGGGTTGGGATTCTTGAAAAATGAGATTAAAATTTGATCTCCTTAGAATGATACAATGATACATGGTGAATTTGGGATCTTCTAAACACTATGTGTTTCTTTCAGCCGTTCATTGTGTCCCTGTTATCTTCCGACATCAGCTACTAGCTGGTCTATCATGCGATCTAATGAAATCATGAAAAATGTTCTGCTGATTGTACCCTTAAAATGTTGTTGAGGCCTATGTCTAGCTGCTTTTCATCTTAGCTTACGACTTACAACTGTTTGAGCTTGATAATAATCATTGGTCTGTACTTGAAATCATTCTAATCGGCACTACTGTCCAGTACAGGATAGGAACTGGTGGTTGTAAATTTATAAGCAGTGCTGGAGAAACCGAGCTTGAGCTTCGAAGGTTTGTGTGTATCAGTGAAGGTTGCAATGCAAATTACACTGTTAATATTGATTAAACATTAAATCATATAGAGCGATTACTTGCCCTATTGTTTCTAGTCTTTCTACTTATAAACCTTGATTTTTTGGGTATAAAAATGTTATTTCTTTTCAATATGTAGCATTAGTTTTGTTTCTTATAATTGTGTAATCAATGCTAATCCTGAAACCAGTGTACTTGCATAAATCACACTTTGGAGGAGCTTAATATTTGGAGCCAATCTTTTTTGTATGGAAGTGTAGTTTATACTTTCTTTCTTAGTGTTCTATATTCTTCTCCTTGAGTAATGTCTGTTACATTGGCTCATACTCCTTGAGTATATGCAAATATACTTCTTCTGATTGCAATGAACTAAATTTTGGACTTATAATAACTAGATCTCAGAAAGAAGAAATCACCTATTAGCAGAAATTGAAGAAGTTTGTGCTTTGTAGTGTGCTAGGCAGAGAAACAAAGGTGTTTTAAATACTTCACTGTTGTCGTAGTTGGACGCTGTTGTTGCTCTATGCTAGACACTACTACTTGCTTATTGTTGTTTCTCCAATCATATTGTACTCTTTGTTTTTTTTAAAGACAATTATAGTGTACTCTAATTGATTTATTACTTCATTTTTTTGGGATGAAAAGTGTAAATTTACAATTTATTAATACAAATATCTAAGTTTTATGCATACATATGTATTGTGTCTATTGATCAATTTGGTTGAAAAATGCAAAATAATATATATATTTATATATTGAGAGAAAGAGAGAGAGATAATTAGTCATGGTAATATGTGGCAAACAAGCTTATTAGCCACGGTAATATTTGTGGCAACATTGTTTATTAGCCACGGTAATATTTGTGGCCAATAATATGTTAGCCACGTTAATATTCGTGGCAAGTGAATTTGTTTGCCATGTGAATATCCGTGGCATAAAAATTAAAATTTGCCACGACATCCATTTTCTCGTGGCAAATTCCTAGCCACGGCCTCTTGTGCCACGGGAGTAAATTTCAAAAATCCTATGGCTAAATATTATAGCCACATAAATTTTAAACTTGTGCAACGACTTTACCCATGGCACAAAAGTCAATTTGTTGTAGTGTCAGTTTTTACCCATGTTTTCTTTCTTCAATCCCGATTATCGGTAACCTAGAGAAAAGGTTTTTTTTTTTTCAAAACAAATCATCTTCCACGTGTTAGCATTTTTTGGCTAAACTATTTTTGAACAAATATTAAATTAACTTAATTTTTTTTTGAACCAAAATGAAACTAAATTTACAAAAAAAAAAATCTATAATATATAGTAAAGTAATTAGCAAAGGGGACACTTGGCATTATTTTGTGAGAAATTTTCTCTCCAAAATGCTATGTATTTTTAATTTTATTAAAAATATAATAAAATTATTTTAATAAATTTTATTTTTATGTATATGTAACATATAAGAATTTAAAGGGCATGCAATGATAAATTCAAATTTCAAAAAACAAAAAAAAAAGTATTACATAAATCATTTAATTTCAATCCGTGCATTGCACAGGGCATAAAGTTTTTTAAAATAATAAATAAATAAATAAATAAAACACTAGCCACCACGCTGGTGGTCACCCCTTTCCCGAGCCGGCCATCACCACCCTTGAATCACTTACTTTGATCCCCAACCCAATAAATCGGACTTCCCTCCCTTCCCCCACACCGGATAACTTCCCCTCATCCACTTTATTTGCAATTTCTGACATATTGAGGAGAGAGAAAGTGAGGGGTTTGTGTTTTTGGAGATTTTGGGGGTGGAGGGGAGGTGGTTTCAATTCGATAGTTGCGATTGTGGATAAGGGTGGTTTTTGGGGTGGGGGAGAGGAGGAGGAAGGTTTTGGGTCGAGGATTGGTTAATGGCTGTTTCGTGGGCAGAGTTTTGATCATTGGTTGTTTCAGGGGTAGGGGAGGAAGGGGGCGGTTTGGGGGTTGGGAGAATGAGGGGGGTTGTTTCTTATGTAGTGCGGCAGGAGAGGAGGTGGTTTTGTGGGTAGGGCTAGAGCTGTCAATTCGGGTAAACGGGTTGGGTTTGGGTCGGATCATCTTGAGTCGGGTCAATTCGAGTTAATGTCATAACCTATGCGGGTCGGGTTTGGGTTGGGTCATACTAAAGTTGGGTCACGTCGGGTCATACATCTTATCGTGTTTGGGTTGGGTTTAGGTCGGTTAATAACAGGTCGAGTTACATTTGGGTCGGGTGAATAATAGGTTGGGTTTAATTCGGGTTATCACTAGTTAAAATGGGTTAGAGTCATTCTCGGGTTCGAGTCGGGTTCGGTTCAAGTTAATAATTTGCGAGTTATAATCAAGCCGGATCATTCTCAGGTTTAAGTCTGGTTCGGTTCAAGTCAATAATTTGCGGGTTATATTCAGGTCGGGTCATTTTTAAAACGGGTCATTCTTGGGTCCAATTCGAATTCGATTTAAGTCAATAATTTGCGAGTTCGGTTCAAGTAAAGACAAAATACTTTCAATATTAACATAGAGTAGTTTTAGCCTTACGAAATTATGACTTTACAAGTAGATTACATTATAAATAACATATATCTTTATTTAGCTAGTCAATATCTACAATAATAATGATGTACAAAGTATAAAATAATAAGTCGAGTTGATTTCGGGTTGGGTCAATAACAAGTCATGTTGAACTCGGGTCATGTTTGTAACAGTTCGGGTTGATCAATTTTTAGTCGGTTAATAACAGATCAGGTTAAATTTGAGTCAGGTTAGGAATAGGCCGGGTTGAATTCAGGTCAGGTTAGTAAAAGGTTGGGTTAAATTCGGGTTTTGATAAGTTAAAACGGGTTTGGATCAATTTCGGTTCAGGTCGAGATCGGTTCAAGTCAATAATTTACAGGTTATATTCCGGTCGGGTCATCTCCAAGTCAGTTCATGTTCAGGTTTGGGTCTTAAATACTCGGGTTAACTCGGGTCTAGGGTTAGTGTTAGGTCGGGTCAGATTGGGTTCGGGTCACCATTTCTCCGGTTTCAGACGGGTCGGTTAATAATCGGATTTGAGTCGGTATTTCATGTCGTACAGCTGTTATTTTATATGTATTTTTATATGCTATTTTATCCCCCGTCCCACGGTTATTTTTATGCTTATTTGAGCTCTTTGGAGCTACTTTTAGTACTCATGTGTGGTTTCGAGTGTTTTGTAGAGTTGACATTTGTTTTGTAGGAATTTCCTAGAATTGTCGCTAATTTCTATTAATTTTGCGGCAATTATGAGATATAGAAACTTTTGTCATATTCATGACTGTTGATCCTAGCCCAAGACTGATCATATCGGTGATTAAGGGCTTCTTTAGTGGAATTGTTCGACATATGGACCAAGGAAGGAGAAGAATTGGGCCACACAAGTAATTGTAGCCCAAAGGAAAAGGAAGAAAGAGCTTTAGCCAAGAAAAGACTGGGCCCGATCAGGCAGATGCCCAGATTGCAGAGAAGAGGAAAATGGCGGGCCCGATCGGGTAGCCCTTCACCCGATCGGGCGTGTATATTCTAGGCCTCCGGGGTGGTTTAGGAGTCGTTTTAGCTCATTTTTAGCTTAGTATTTAAGCTCTTTTTGTAATCTTTATTAGCTACAGTTTTCCATTATTACTTCTTTGATACTCAAAACTTCTAGAGAGATTCTTAGTTGGTGATTATTGTTGAACTCATGTTTCCCCTTTTAGTGCAATTTCATATTTCCTTCATTCGGTATTATATCTTGTCTCTTTTATCGCTTTATTCATTGCTCTTGATTTTAATTGTTTTGTTAATTTGTGTTTTGATATTAATCATGTCTTATTCATATGCTTTGATTAGTTTAGATTTAAATAAGTTTAATTCTAGGGTTCTTGGGGGATCCATAATTAATATGAATGGATAATTTGTTATTATTGACTATTGATATTGCATGATAATTTCTTATTGAATTGTTTTAATTCTTTACAATTAGATTATGAATCAAACAGATGTGAATGGGTTGTAAAAGTATAGCAATATTGAATTGATGAATCAAGAAGATGTTAATTTGATATTAAAGGCTATTTTCAATAGGAACTTAGATCTAGTAAATTGCGAGAGCCTATTAGATTTATATTGATTAATAAATTGGTAGAGCCTATTAATCATGTTATATGTGCAATATTAATTGTTGATTGTTATGTTTTATCCCGGAGTATTAATTATTGGTGAACTTGTGACCTTAGGCTTTTTATTATTGATGTCTCCTTAATTATTCTCCTTAGTTTAATTCTATTAAAAAATAATTTAGTTACTTAATAGTTTAGTTTATATTAATTAATTAGGAATAGAAAGACTTGTGTCCCTGTGGATTCGACCCTACTTCCCTATCTACTTTAGTTAGATGCTTAGGTAATACTTTTGATTAGGTGATACGACTTTAGCCTATCAAAATTTAGCGTCGTTACCGGGGAAACTGTTTTATTTTTATTTCTAATCGTTTTTGTAGTGTAGATTATTTTCCTTCGTCTTAGAGAACGCAAGTTCTTTGGGACAGTTTCTCATATTTGTTTGTTTAGTTCTGTGTTTAAGCCTAAGAGTTCTAGATTAGGCTACTGTAGACACCAGTTTGTGTCTCCCCAAAACCAAACCCGGTGATGAGTACCTTTCACATCGAATCATAATTGAATGAAGTGAAAGTGTGGAAAGTCTAGTGTTGCGGATAGTTTTAATTTCTTCTCTCTATTTTTGAAAACCTATTTTAAAAAAACAGCCATTCCAGTTTGGTTGGTTCATAGTATGGGTCCAATAATAGTGTAGTTGGATGGGGCTTGAAAAGAGCTTTCTAACGATATATTATAAGTCCAATTCTGATGAATAATGAGGAAGTTATGGCCAAATTACTAAACTGGGCTCGGTTTGAGCCTTATATGCGGCTTAATGATCTAGAGGAGGGCCTAATATGGATTTATCATTCCTAATGCAATTAGGATTGGTTTTAGTCTTCTAGATTCTTCTAGAAGGTTCTTTTCATTCCTAATTCAATTAGCATTAATAAATTGACTTTTGTTGACTTTTTGGAGTTTTAATTAGAATAAAAGAGTGTTTTTTAAGGAAAATACGATTTTACCCTTCTGTACGACCAAATTTTATCTGAATTAAGAAAACGCGTGAAAAAATTAATAAGCGCCTGGCGTCTGACGCTAGCCTTAGCGCCTGACGCTAATGGTCAACGCCTGGCGCTAACTTCTTTTTTCCTCGTCGAAACTCTTATTTGTTTTTCTATCCGTTTGGCTGATTTTCTCTATAAATAGCCTCCTAAAATCTCCTTTTTTCATCAACAACTCTCTAATTCTCTTCTCTCTCGTAGCTAAAGCTTATTCTTACTCTCTCTCTTTTCTAAACCAACCTTTTTACATACAAAATTCCGCATTCACAAGACCAAGAAACACCTAGCATTGTTCGAAGTTTCCTTAGCTCTAGACGTGAAAGGTTTTAATTTCTGAGGGTTTGGTCCCAAATCTCTCTTTCAATTATTCAATTTAATTCTTTAATTTTATTATTTTCCTTGAAGTTACTAGCGCGTGTATTTTGTTATTAGAAAGAGATACGAGACATCCAAGTAAGTGCTTTAATGGTTTTAATTAATATTATGATGTAGAAATCATGCTTAGGTTGTTATTATGATTCCTAGCGTCATGTTAGGGTATTTTGATCTTCCTAGTATCATGTTTAGGGTAATAACTAAAAATGCCTAATGTCAAGTATGATTAAAAGTATGATGCCTTTTATTTTCTTTTCTATATTCGTGTTAGTATCATGTTAGGGTTAAAGATTTGATTTTTGTTGTTTAGTGACATGCTAGGGTTTGTTATTAATCTTTTTAGTATCATGCCTAGGATCTTGCTATTATTATGCTTTAACATGATTATTTATTATAATTATTATTATGATTATTTTTGTAATTGTCATGATTTATAATAATAATAATAATAATTATTATTATTATTATGTTGCTTGATAAATATTTATTGTTATTGCTTGATCACACCTTTTATGCATGTTTAAAGGGAATTTGTACTTGTAATCACGCTTAATAAGATAATTAATAATCTTGTTTAGGGTTAATTTGATTATAATTCAAGTGATCGCCAATAATAGATTTATTTGTGCATTAATATTCAACCAACATAGATAAATAGGTTTAGGGGTAAACCTATTGATTGCATGTTAGTCAGAAAGCGCACATGAGTATGATCAGAATAAAGTAGAGGCCTATTATTAGGGCAGGTTCAATCTCTTTTAGGTTGGATTTGTACCTTCATCCCCGAACTACCAGTCATGGTTCCAGACCTATTGGAGTTGACGATCTCCTGGATCGTTAAGGGGTGTAACCTTAACCCTGTGAACGGTTTACAAGTTCCTAAAACTTGTTGGTGACTCTTTTGCTCTATCTTCTTTCCCTTTGGATGCCACCATACTTTAGTGTATGATCACAGTGGGGTTTAAGTTTGGGATAATGCTTGAAATATTCCCTATAGTTTTTGGCGACTCCACTGGGGAAGATTTCTATTTTAATTCTTGAAATTTATTTCGGCAATAATTTAGAATGAGTGGATGAGACTCGAAAAGTTCTAAGTATTTCATGTGCGTAATTTTTATTAACATTATTGTCATATGCATAAAAAAAGATCTCATTGGAAAGACCACCCGTAATGAGTTAAAACATAGGATTTTTACGCGTAGGAAATTTGAGGAATATCTTTCACAATTAGGACCGAAATAATGCTGCGCGAAACTGGAAAATTTTATCGAGCACAGAAAGCTGCTGAGGCATGTAGGAATTAGAGTCAGCGAACAAAGTCTAGCGCCAATTATTTGACGTTAGCGCCAGGCGACAGTTTTTGTCGCCAGGCGCTAAACCAAATTGTGGCACTGGCCTCTGTTTCCAGGCGCCAAGTTCTTCCAATACCGAGCCAGAAATATGCGTTCTAATTTCGACCAGTTTTTAGCATTGTTTGCTCGATCCTACATCCTGATTGAGTTTTTCTCATTTTTCTGAAACCCATATGTGTTCTACATATGGACATAACCCTCTGGGAATTCATGCTCCATCTACCTGATTGAACGCTCTGAGCAACAAAGGGTATATCCGAGAATGTTGAATTCACCAAACCATGGAAACGAGTTTTTCTAAACTCGCGGTGTGCCAACCCTTCACGGTTAGGCTTCCGCGCGGTGCATCCGGACAATTAACCATGGACCCTCTATTGACTAACCCATATCCCAAACGTTAGAGAACTAGAGCCATGGTTAGGTTGCAAACTCATTGCATCATGTTGTGCCTACTTGACTAATTGTGCATTATTGGTTGTGCATCCTCTATGTGTTTTTCCTAACCGTTTGTTTGACTTGTGTTAAGATTAAATAAACTGATTTATGACTAAAATAACTTTGCCTAATTAATTAATTAATTAATTAATTTGAGTAATTAAAGTCTAATAATTTAATCAGAGTTGACTTATTACGACTTTAGGCATACCCTGCAGAGTAAAAATACCGAAAGCAGTTCCAGATCGACGTTCCAGCAATGGCACCAAGATTTAAACTGCAGCGCCACTCTGTGGAGCGTAGCGCTTGGCGACCGTCTTGTCGTCTAGCGCTACACTGCAAAGAGCGGCGCCAGTCCTGTCGTTTTGGCGGCAGTTCGGTTTGTTGCTCGAGTCATCACCTTATGTCTAATTGAAAAGTTTTCTAGTCGATTCAGTTAATTTTTACCTTTTCAAGTTCATAATTGAGTCTAAGCACTAAGTCCCATGGTCTTACACAAGAGTCAAAGCAAGTCACTTACACTCACCATATAAAACACACACTAATGTACACTTTGACCATGTCTAAAGGAGTCTTGTATGCGCGTATTTTCCCTCATTTTTTTAGGGGGGTAAGTCGGATATTAATCCTCCAATTAAACCACTTGTTTGAACCCTATACTTAACTCCCAAAAATGTATACCCTATTTTTGCATTTTTTCTTTTTCCAAACCGTAAAGTCAAAGTCAATTTGAGTCAAGTAATTAAAACAAAAATGGTTTAATTCACAGCGCGTGGTCAAGAAAGGAAGGGTGTTTGATCAAAGACAACCTTTTTATTCAAGTCCAACTTTTTGACAAACCGATCGCTCGTAAAAGGAAAGCTAAGACAATAATGTCAACTCAAGAGGAAGTTAATGAGCTCAGGAACCAATTGATTACTGTGACTAAGGCGTTAAAGGTTTTAACCCTCAAGATTGATGATCTTGTGAAACAACAACAGATGGACCTCATGCAAGAGAGTCTGAGCAAGCTATCTAGTGACTATAAGTTTCAAGGAATTAGCTCACAAGGGGTCTCGGTGGACAAGGATCTTCTTTCGCAGAAGTTCAATGCCAACGACATCCCAAAATTCAAAGCAACTGACAACCCTTATTTTCATTTAAGAGCCTTCGAAACAATAATGAGTATCAAGGGTATTGACAAGAAGGTGTTTCCCTCTTTGTTCTCCCTATTTCTTGAAACCATTTGCCAACAATGTATCTTTTCTCTTGAGAAAGAAAGAACCTCTACTTGGGAGTCTATAGTAAGCGCTTTCATTGATAGATGCAAATGCAATATTCAAGTTGAGACTGATTATAGAGAACTTGAAATCCTCAAGCAGAAGGAGAATGAAGGCTTTACCTCTTTCTTCAACAAATGGAGAGAAACCTCTACTAAGATGATTGAGGTACCAAGTGAAAAAGAATCTGTAAGGTTATTCATCAAAAACCTTCAAGAGAAGTACTCTAAGCATCTCAAATACCAGAATAATCTCCATACCTTCAAGGTCGTCTATGACATTGGAATCAATATTGAAGACGACCTGGCTAAGCTGAAACCTGTTAACAGTAACTCCAACAGTGGCTGGAAAGGCAAGAAGAACGACAATCCTTCTTCTTCCAAAACCACCCACTCAAACAATGTTAGTACCTTTAACTTAAGTGAAGTCCTTGCTATGAATAATCAAGGACAAAAGAAACCATTTAGGAGGAACTTTACTCCTATATGTATGAGTTATGACACCGCATTTGACTGATTAAATGCAAAAGATCTTATAACTTCTATTGGACCATTTGGGGACCCACCGGTCGAGAAGAGGACGGCTAATTGGAACCCCAATGCACATTGCAAGAATCACCAATGTAGGGGCCATCTTACCGAAAATTGTTGGAAGCTTAAAGAAGTTATCCAAGATTTAATCGACAACAACAAAATACCATTGCCTCCTGCCAGTAAGAAGCCGAGCATTGATAATGCACCTCTCGCTCACTCTTTAGCCATTTCTGATGAAGAAAACGAGGTTGATCCCTCATCTCTCATCAAGCCTATCGAAGATATCCATGCTATTGAAGAAGAGGAGGAGATCTTTTTCGATGCCATGGATGACTTTCCAGAATTAGCAAGTAAAGAGGATGTACGGTTGCTTACATTATCCATGTTAGAGGGATCAAACTTGCTACATGAAGCTCTTGAAGTTGCGAAGAAACAGTTAAAGGAGCTTCAGAAAAAGTGTGACAAGGTTCCACCTACGAAAAATAAACCCAGCAGAGAGTTCACACCCATGGGAATGACCTATGATGCTACTTTTGATCTCTTCTTTGATCAAGGACTAATCAAACCTTTTAGCCCTACCGAGGATCCAACACTAGAAAAGCGATCTTCAAGATGGGATCCCAATTCCTATTGCAAGTACCATCGAGGGAACGATCATACCACGAATGAATGCTACAAGTTTCAAAACCTCATTCAAGATCTTATGGAAGCAAACAAGATCCCATTGCCTCTAGCCAGCAAGAAAACTGGGAGACCCTTCTCTCTACAAGTAATTGACAAGCCCAAGAAGAGTAATAAACTCTATACTCCAATTGGGATTCCATAAGCTCAAATGTTCAAAATTCTCTCCGAGAGTGGCGAGGTCAAACCTCTCGAACCGAGACCATTTGAATCATTAAAAAGGACAGATAGGTTTTACTATCAATACCATTAATCAGGGGGTCACACTATTGAAAATTGCTTTAAATTTAAAGATTTAATTCAGAAAATGATTGATGACAAAAGGCTAGTCCAAATTCCACAAGAGGATGACATAAGTATTAATGGAGTTTGGGAAAGTGATGAAGAAGATGTCTACTTAAAAGACATGGTAGCACCTCCACCTTCAGTGTCATATGCCATGGATGATTTCTGGGTGGAAGAAGATTCATCCATAGACGTCCTCACAAGATCCGGGAGAATGAAGCCTCCTATTTCGACACAAACTATACCAACTACGGAGCAAGTTCCCATACCTATCATAGAAGACAATGATATTGTCAAACAGTTCAAGAAAACCAAGGTTGAAATGAATGTATGGAAACTTCTAGCAACATCTCGAGAGCATAGGTTGGCAGTGATGAATGCCTTGGATAAAATAGGGATAGATTCTGACACCACTCCTGAGGGGTTGGCTAACTTCCTTACAAGTGATCTCCCTAGTCCTATCAACTTGATCACCTTTTCCGACAAGGACTTACCTCCAGAAGGTGATAAGCATTATAAGGCATTAAACCTCACGATAGTTTGCAAGAGGATGAACGTCCCTATGACTCTTGTAGACATTGGATCGGCCATTGATGTCTGTCCACTCAGAACTGCGAGGATGCTAGGCATAAGGGATGAAGACCTAACCCCGTCAACACAAGGAATAAGAGCTTACGATAACACTCGTCGTCAAGCTCTTGGCAAGATCACCATGAATATAACGGCGGGAGCAATAGAACACGCTACTACATTCCAAGTAGTAGATATTAAGGCTTCATTCAATTTATTGTTGGGACGCCCTTGGCTTCATGACCTAAAGGTCGTCCCTTCATCTCTCCACCAACAGGTAAAGGCCATAGTTGGAGGAATTCCCATTACAATCGATGCTTCACCCATGAGGATTAAGTCTATAGAAAATCCAATAATTAATGTGGAGCACGATGAAGATGATGAAGATTTGTGGGCTTTAATGAAGAGGTCTCCTTAATCGAGGAATATGAAAGGACCCCTCTCTGCCACGACCCCCACTCCAATATAATAGTGAATGATATTCTAAAGAAACAAGGACATTTTCCTAGGATGACTCTAGGAAAGAAGAAAGGAATAGCAAAACCGCTGGAATCACCTGGCCTCCCTAAATTAGACACTTTCGGACTTAGTTTCGAACCGACTCGGGATGATCTTAAGCGAGCCCAGGAAAAGTCAAAAGCACGTAGGAACGCTCGCATCCAAAAGAAAGCAGTCCCAATGGATCAGTATCCTCATACCCTCAATGGACAATTCATAAAAGAAGGAGAGAACTATCCATGCTACGAATTTCCCAAATCTTTTGTCGTAAATGGTATAAGGCAACCGAGATTCGAAATTTTCCTAGATTTCTATTTCATAGATGAAGTCCCAACTTCTATACATAAGGAGAAAGCACCCCCATGCTTTGACTTTAATGTCATGGGATTACTATTTGGGCGAGAAAAAGATGAGCCAACGTACATAGAGGATAACTCCTCGCTCATCCAAACAGTCCTACAAAGCAAAAGCTTTGATCCCTCAAAGCTCATCACTCCAGCGGAAGGGTCACTACAAGGGTGGCGCAAGACGATCAAGGTGACTACTCCAAGCGGAAGGAAAATCTCCATCACAACGGGGCAAGGACTGATGTTCAAAGAGTCGTCAGAGTCAGAGTCAGAGTCTTTTCCCGTAGAGTCATCTAAATCTTTAGTTGTAGAACCCTCTTCTTCTATCTCTTCCCCTAGGATTGTTAGCGATCAAGTCCCTGAGGACATATCGCTCTTCGATGTAATGATCTCTGAATTTAATAATATGTCTTCTTCCTCTTACTCCTCGTGTTTTTCTTTAACCCAAGATGACGAGAATTGCTTAACTAACAATGAAAATGACAAAGAACTTATTAAAGCAATGGAAACACTTGAAAAGAAAACACCGATAATTGAGGAAACTGAGACGGTTGATATCTCAAATGATTCAACCAATAAAAGAGAAGTTAAAATCGGATTAACACTTAATGAACAAGAAAGAACCGATTTAATCAATTTGCTTAAAGAATTCCTCGATGTATTTGCTTGGTCATATGAAGATATGCCAGGAATTAATAGAGAAATAGCTCAACACACCATACCGCTAATTCCAGGAATGAAACCTGTAAAACAAAAGTTGCGTCGAATGAAACCCGACGTAGCTCTTAAAATAAAATAAGAAGTTCAAAAACAAATAATTGCAGGTTTAATCAAGGTATCCAAATACCCTGAATGGGTCGCCAACGTCGTCCCAGTTCCGAAAAAGGATGGAAGGGTAAGAATGTGTGTCGACTATCGAGATCTATATAAGGGAAGTCCAAAGGACGACTTCCCTTTACCACACATCGATATTCTGGTAGATAACACAGCGAATCATGCACTTCTCTCGTTCATGGATGGATACGCGGGGTACAATCAAATTCTCATGGCAGAAGAAGACATGGAGAAAACAACCTTCATAACACCATGGGGTACTTATTGCTACACGCTAATTCCATTCGGGTTGAAAAACGCGGGTGCTACTTACCAACGAGCAGCGACTGCCTTGCTCCATGACATGATGCACAAAGAAGTTGAGGTATATGTGGACGATATGATTGTGAAATTAAAAGATCGCCCAGGCCATCAAATAGCCTTGAGAAAATTCTTCGAAAGGCTAAGAAAATACAATGTGAGGTTGAATCCATCCAAGTGTGCTTTTGGAGTCACCTCAAGAAAGCTTTTGGGTTATGTCATAAGCTCTAGAGGAATAAAGATAGACCCAACCAAGATCAAGGCAATCATGTCAATGCCACCGCCCAAAACCGAGAAGCAAATTCGAGGATTTATTGGCCGGTTGCAATACATAAGTAGGTTCATATCAAAATTGACAACAATATGTGAACCAATTTTTAAAAAGCTTAAAAAGAATGTACCAGTAATATGGGATGACGAGTAACAAAAAGCCTTTGAAAAGATTAAAGCCTATCTCGCAAATCCTCCCGTATTGGCACCAGCACTTTCGGGAATACCTCTTAGGTTGTACTTAACAGTCACCAAAGAGCCAATGGGAGCCATGCTCGCACAAGAAGTATAAGGCAAAGAAAATGCGATCTACCATCTAAGCAAAAAGATGCTCGAGTATGAAGTACGCTATACACCACTTGAGAAATTGTGCCTCGCATTGGTGCGAGCCACAACCAATTTAAGACATTACATGCTCGTGCATATAGTCTTTATAGTTTTCCGATTGGATCCACTCAAGTACTTATTTGAGAAATCTACACTCAATGGGCACATATCCAGATGGATAGTCAACTTAGCCCAATTTGACGTAAGATTCATGCCACAAAAAACTATCAAAGGATCTGTGGTTTCAGATTTTCTAAGGACTTTCCAATAGAATATTCGACGCCAATACATGACAATGAATTTCCAGACGAAGACTTGATGGTCACCGAGGACGATACTTGGACCTTATACTTCGACGGAGCCTCAAACCAAAAGGGATGTGGCGTTGGAGTATTACTAGTATCACCTAAAGAAGAGCATGTTCCAATCTCCATAAAGCTTGATTTCGACGTTACCAATAGCGCTGCTGAATACGAAGCATGCGTGGTAGGCCTTGAAACAACTTTGGCATTGGGAGTGAAAAAACTACGAATATTTGGAGACTCTTCATTGATCATCAATCAAATTTCTAAGAGATGGAAAGTAAGGAGCGAAAGTATAGCCCCTTATTAAACTTATCTGTAAACTCTCACTAATCAGTTAGAGAAGGTGGAATACACATATCTACCTAGAGAAGAAAATCAATTTGCTGATGCCTTAGCAAGACTAGCCTCAATGGTTAGGATTCCTACGGAAATCGAGCAAATGCCTCTAACTACAGAAAAAGGGCATAAACCATCCTATATTCAAGCTATAGAAGATGGTGAAGTGATCCAAGATGAAGAAGAAGAAGAAGAACCGTGGTATATGGATATACTCAACTATGTCACCAAAGGAGAATACCCTCCCCAGGCCGACAAAAGAGCAAAACGAGCATTAAGACTCTTGGCTTCCCAATACGTACTCATAGACAACGAATTACACAAAAGGGTACCTAAGGGTCGAGCTCTCTTATGTGTAGGAAAAAAAGATGCTCAAAGAGCAATGAGGATAGTCCACGAAGGAATTTGTGGAACTCACGTAAATGGAAAAATGCTAGTCCAAAAGATAATGCAAGAAGGATACTATTGGACTACAATGAATAGGGATTGTCATCAATACATAAAAAGATGCCCTAAGTGCCAAATTTACGCCAATTTACAACACGTTCCTCCATCTCTACTTTACACCTACACTTCGCCATGGCCATTCTCTACATGGGGAATTGACATTATTGGTAAAATCACTCCCCTAGGAACAGGAGGTCACGAATATATTTTAGTAGCAATTGACTATTTCACAAAGTGGGTTGAAGCACAATCATACGCTAAACTCACTGCAAAACATGTAGCACTCTTTATTGAAAGAAATATTATTTGTCGATATGGAGTCCCACATGAAATGATAAGTGACAATGGAACTCACTTTCAAGCCAAGTGTGAAGAATTGCTACAAAAATATGGCATTCAACATCATCATTCTTCTCCTTATAGACCTCAGGCAAACGGAGCAGTCGAAGTGGCCAATAAAAATTTAAAGACTATCATCGAGAAAATGACAGAAAATTACAAGGATTGGCCTGACATACTTCACTTCGCATTGTGGGGTTATCGCACGTCAATTCGCACATCAACAGGAAATACGCCATTTTCCTTGGTTTATGGAATGGATGCCGTAGAACCTGTAGAGCTAGAGATACCATCTCTATGCATTGCATTAGAAAGCAAACTCGATGAAGTTGAATGGACTAGGACGAGCTATGAGGAGCTAATTCTACTTGATGAAAAACAACTAGAAGCTTTACATCACACTCAATGCTATCAAACTCGTATGGCTAGGCATTTTAATAAGAAGGTCAAGACAAGAAACATTAAAGTAGGAGACTTGGTGTTAAAAGCATTAAGGAAGAATGTTCTAGATCCAAGGGGAAAATTTTGGCCTAATTGTTCTGGACCCTATATTGTCAAAACAATCCTATCAGGAGGTGCAGCAAAATTAACTGATATGGATGGCAATGAGTTCTCGAACATGACAAATCTTGACCAACTTAAAAAGTACTACCCACAATTACTTGAGTAGGACAATCAAGAGAGCTACGTTTGGCCTGATTCCTTAAGAAAGGATACGTAGGCAACCCTTTACGGGTGCGGCCACTTTTTTTTTTAAACCTCGCATCCCAGACTCAATAATAAATTCGACTAAACATCGGCGTCACAGAAAAAATCCTGTCGCTAGCCGCTTAACATTAGCGCCTGACGACAATGGCTGTCACCTGACGCCAGACTGCCGCAGCTGGCGCCAGTCGTAAAAGCGCGACGTCAGTTTTCTGCAAAGTACCTGGGAATATTTCGGTGTTGTTCGGAAAATTTTCGACTTCCGTGCTCGAAAAAATTTCTGGGAAATTAACTTTTCAGTTTTCATTGCTTTAATAAATTAAATTTAAAGGAGATAATTTAATTAAAAAAGCTGCAATTTCATTAATAAAATAAACTAACAATTTCATTATTGATGGAATTTAAATAAAGCTTAAATAAATTGACTTTAAATTTAAAAATAAGTCTAATAATTAAAAGTTAAGCAATGCTTTAATCTTTTTTCTCTTTCTTTGCTCTCTTCCAATTTTTATCTGCATCCTCTTCTTCATCCATAACTTTAGCTAGTAGGCATCCTTAGAGGACCTACATTCAATTTTAGAGAAAATAGTTTCTCCCTTAGCTAGGACTCTATGTTTCTTCTCTACCCAAGCCTTCTTCTCTGTAGTGTCAGCTTTTCTCTTTCCTTTATCCTTCGTAGAGCTTTTCTTCTTAGGCATTGTAGGTGTTTTGAACTCAACTCGTTCACCCAAGCGTTCCTGAACAGGAATACTTTGTCACCTAAACGACTCTTCACATCAGTTTTACTCTGATTTTTCTTCATGTCCTTTGAAGGTTTCTTCAGAAGCCACTTCTTAACAACATTGGGCAAGGAAGGAGGAACCTTTTGGGTGATCACTTCCCATAAAGGTCTAGCGCTCCACTAAGCATCAAATTTGTCTACTTCTTGAGAGACAGGAAATTCATAGGGACGACGAGGATCCCCGGAAGGAATTGTTTGAAGTAGGTCGTACTGTCTTTTTACCCTGCAGGGATAATAAAAAGTCATTCTGGACAAGCTTGTCCATAAGGCACGTTTGGCCAATAATAACACGACACGTGGCTTATGGACCCACTTAACGGATTCCTAAACAGAATCATTTAAGTGGTGGTAGTATCAAATTTTTAGAAATTTATCTGGTGTTAAAATCCATTTTTTTATGGGGGTGTTAAAATCAATTTTTGCGTTTTTGTGAGGTGTTAAAATCTAAAATTTCCTAATTAATATTACTATACAAAAATATGTTTTTGATTTCTGTAATTAAAAATATTATTTTTCTACCTGTAATAAAATTGGAGAGCCCCGAAAAGGTGTTTTTAGATTTTTCTTTAATTCATCAAGACTAAGCATAGTCTCTCCAACAATTAATGGCATTGGATTTCTCCCAGATTCAATCTGCTCCAAGACAGTTGATATGATTGCTTGACCCTCAATAGCTCTACCATTAGTAAGAAGATATTAATTAAGCATGCAAAACAGGAAAGCCCTTCTTCTATAAACATGAAAAGACTCAGAATAAGGTCTATCAAAATAATGGCGAGCAAATTCTTTCAAATTAACTATGCTACCATCTACTATATTTGTTAGATCTTTGTCTTTTAAATTAAAGAAGCGCTCAAAATCCTTATAATAATATTCATTTATTCTAGGATTACTACAAGATCTAATGCAGGGAAGCCTAAGATAGCACTGAATTCTTCCGGCAAAGGGCTAATTTCATCATACCCTAGTCTAAAACAATGAGTATCCACATCCCAATATTCTAAGGCGGTA
Source organism: Chenopodium album (assembly GCF_948465745.1). Taxonomy (NCBI): domain Eukaryota; kingdom Viridiplantae; phylum Streptophyta; class Magnoliopsida; order Caryophyllales; family Amaranthaceae; genus Chenopodium; species Chenopodium album. Next base: position 67,720,342 of record NC_137837.1, on the reverse strand, counting down.
TGAATAAAGTCTACATCAAGATCTACCCCCTTGACATCATAAATACCCCCCATATGAAAAATATCTAACTCTTTTCTCTCCTTGGTAGTTAGAGACCGACACCATTCGTGAGTGAAGTTGGTAAAACTTTTAGAGACTAAAGACATGGTTATTTTTTTCAAAAGCTAAGGTTATATTTAATCTGCTGAAATTATGAAGAAAATCGGCTGGGCAGGGGGCTATTTATGCACAAAATCGGCACAGTTTCAATCTGGAAAGGATTCTGAGTCAACGCTCATCAGCGCCAGACGCCAGGAATTAGCGCTTGACGCCAGAGCCAGGCGCCAAGCGCTAAGAGTTAGCGTCTGGCGCTAACCCAAAACGCGTAGCGCCAGATGGCGCTGATGTGTCTTATCATATGAGCTTTTCAAAACCGCGTATTTTGCCTGATTCGAGTCTGGCCAATGACTTTGCGTCTTTATTCTTTTTTTTCTAAGTATATTTTTCCTTCTTTTTAATTAATATATCCATTATATTAATTATATTATTGGATTCTATTTAGACTTACCTTTTAAGTTTTTGTAAATCCAATATTTTTATTTTTATTTTTTCATTTTTTCTTTTTGGGGGAGAAAGTCTGATACTGTAGACACCCATTTGTGTCTCCCCAAAACCAAACCCATTGATGAGTGCCTTTCACGTCGAATCATAATCGAATGAAACAAAAGTGTGGAAAGGTCTAGTGTTGCGGAAAGTTTTATTTCTTTTCTTTTCTCTTCTCTCTGTTTTTGAAAACTTTATTTTAAGAAAACAGCCAATCTAGTTTGGTTGGTCCATGATATGGGTCCAATAATGGTGTAGTTGGATGGGGTTTGCAAAGACCTTTCCAACGATATATTATAAGCCCAATTCCGATGAATATTGAGGAATTTATGGCCAATTTACTAAACTGGGCCCGGTTTGAGCTTTAAGTACGGCCCAATGATCTAGGGAGGGCCTAATATGATTTATCATTCCTAATGTAATTAGGAATGGTTTTGGTCTTCTAGAACATTCTAGAAGGTTTTATCATTCTTAATTCAGTTAGGATTCTTCAGAGTTTTAATTAGATCAAATAGCATTTTCGACTGAAATTATATTATTTTATCTTCCAGTACGGGAAATTTATCAGATTTTCGAAAACGCGTTGAAAGCCGGTTTGGCGTCCAACCCCAGGCCTCAGCGCCTGGAATCAGGATTGGCGCCAGACGCCAGTATTGGCGCCTGGCGCTAGCCACTGGTCTTGGCGCCAAGGTGTTTTTGTGGTCTTCAGACTCTGTTTTGATAAATTATCTTTTTTGGAAGATTTTCTCTATAAATATCGTATCAAAAACTCCGTTTTCATGGACGGATTGTCAATATTCATTCACCATTCATTCATCTACAATTATCATTCATCAATTTTCATTCATTCATGCATTCTTTCTTCTTTGCTTTTTAATACAAAATTCCGCATTCACAAGATCTAGAAACACCTAGCCATATTCGAAGTTGCCTTCGCCCTAGACATGAAAGGTTTAATTTCTGAGGGTTTGGTCCCAAATCTCTATTTCAATTATTTAATTTAATTGTTTGTTTGTTATTTTCCTTGAAGTTACTAACATGTGTATTTTGTTATTAGAAAGAGGTACGAGGCATCCAAGTAAGTGCTTTAATTGATTTATTGATATTATGATGTAGAAATCATGTTTATATTGTTATTATGATATTCCTAGTATCATGTCTAGGTTAATTTTAATATCAAATATGATTGCTATGATGCCTTTTATTCTCTTCCTAATATTTATGATTGTTAGTATCATGTTAGGGTTAAAGATTTGATTTTTAATGCTTAGTGACATGCTAGGGTTTGTTATTAATCTTGTTATATTAATCTTGTTAGTATCATGGCTAGGATCTTGCTATGCTTTAACATGATTATTATTATTATAATTATTATTCATGATATTGATTATTTATTATGTTGCTTGATATGTATCATATTTTATATTGTTATTGCTTGATCACCTTTATTGTATGTTAAAGGGAATTGGTACTTGTAATCACGCTTAATGAGATAATTAATAATCTTGTTTAGGGTTAATTGTGATTATAATTTCAAGTTATCGCCAATAATAGATTTATATGTGCATTAAATTCAACCAACATAGATAAACAGGTTTAGGGTTAACCTATTGATTGTATGTTAATCAGAAAGCGCACATGAATACGAGCAGAATAAAGTAGAGGCCTATTATTAGGGCAGGTTCAGTCTCTTTTAGGTTGGATTTGTACCATCATCCCCGAACCCTTATTTGGTTCATGACCTTATGGAGTTGACGATCTCTTGGATCGTTAAGGGGTGTAACCTTCACCTCGTGATGGTTTACAAGTTCCTTAAAAACTTGTTGGCGACTCTTTTGCTCTATCTTCTTCCCTTTTGGACGCCACCGTACTTTAGTGTATGATCACAGTGGGGTTCAAGCTAGTGGGATTTTAAAGGCTTGAAACTATTCCCTACAGTTTTTGGCGACTCCACTGGGGAGGATTTCTATTTTAATTCCTGAATTTGTTTCGGCAATGATTTAGAATGAGTGGATGAGACTCGAAAAGTTCTAAGTATTTCATGTGCGTAATTTTGATTAACATTGTGGCATATGCATAAAAAGGTTCTCATTGGAAAGACCATCCGTAATGAGTCAAAAACATAGGATTTTACACGTAGGGAATTTGAGAAATGTCTTTCACAACTAGGACTGAAATAACACCGCGCGAAACTGGATGATTTTATTGAGCACAGAAAGCTGCTAAGGCATGTGGGAAGTAGCGTCAGGGGCAAGAGCTTGGCGCCAAACTTTTAGCCGTAGCGCCAGACGCCAGTATTGGCGCCAGGCGCTACAATTAAAAGTTGGCGCTAGTCTCTGTTTGCTGGCGCCAATTTCCCCCAATACCGAGCCAGAAATATGCGTTCTAATTTCGACCGGTTTTTCGTATTGTTTGCTCGATCCTACTTCCTGATTGAATTTTTTCTCATTTTTCTGAAACCCATATGTGTTCTACATATGGACATAACCCTCTGGGAATTCATGCTCTATCTACCCGATTGAACGCTCTTGGCAACAAAGGGTACATCTGAGAGGTTGAATTCACCAAACCATGGAAGTGAGTTTTTTTTCTAAAAACTCGCGGTGTTCTATCCACACGCGTTAACCCTTCACGGTTAGGCTTCTACGCGGTGCATCTGAACAATTAACCATGGACCCTATTTGACTAAACCATATCCCGAACTTTAGAGAACTAGAGCCATGGTTAGGTTGCGAACTCATTGCATCATATTGTGCCTACTTGACTAATTGTGCATTATTTGTTGTGCATATATATCCTATGCTCCTCCTAACCGTTTGTTGATTTGTGTTGAGATTTAAATTAATGACTTAAAGAACTTTGCCTAATTAATTAATTAATTAATTCGAGTCCATAACGTTTTTTCTTCTTTTAATTAGAATTGACCTAGTACGACTTTAGGCATACCCCAGTTGACTAATAATACCGAAAACAGTCCCGGATCGAGGCTTCAAAGTTGGTGCCAAAATCTGAGCTATAGCGCCACTGTATGGTGTGTAGCGCCAGACATTTACTAAAAAGTCTGGCGCCAACCACCATATTGTGACGCCAGTCCTGTCGCTTGGCCGATAGTTCGAATTATTTGTCGAGTCATCACCTAATGTCTAATTAATCAGTTTCCTGTTTAATTCGGTTAATTTTGCCGGCAATAATGCTTAATTGAATCAATATTCGAGTTTAGGCACTAAGTCCCATGGTCTTACACAAGAGTCCAAGCATGTCACTTACACTCAATACACACATTAATACACATGTCTCGACCATGATTAAGGGAGTCTTGTGTGCGCGCGTTTTTTTTCGTTATTTTTTTTAGGGGGGTAAGTCGGATATTAATCCTCCAAATAAATAATAATACTTAAGTTCCCTAAACACATGTACATTATTGCTCCCTAAAAATAAGCATACTTTTTTTTTTAATGAAAGCCATAAAGTCAAACTGATTCGAGTCAAGTAATTAAAACGCAAACTGGCTTAATTTACAGCGGGTGGTCAAGAAAGGAAGGACGATTAATCAAAGATAACCTCTTCGTACAAGTCCAACTTTTCGACAAACCTATAGCTCGCAAAAGGAAAGCAAGAGTTATAATGGCAACTCAGGAAGAAGTTAATGATCTCAAGAACCAACTGGCTACTGTAACTGAGACACTGAAACTTCTCGCACTTAAGATCGAGGATCCCGCAAAGCAAAAACAAATGGACCTCATGCAAGAAAGCCTAAGCAAGTTGTCCAGTGACTACAAGTTTCAAGAACTCACATCCCAAGGGGTCTCGGTGGATAAGGATCTTCTTCCACAGAAGTTCAATGCCTACGACATCCCAAAGTTTAGGGCAATCGACAACCCCTATTTCCATCTAAGGACATTTGAAACAATAATGAGTATCAAGGGTATCGATAAGAAAGTCTTCCCTACTTTGTTCTCGCTATCTCTCGAGACCGTTTGCCAACAATGGTTCTTTTCTCTTGAAAAAGAAAAGACCTCTACCTGGGAATCCATAGCAAACGCTTTCGTCGATAGGTACAAGTGCAACGTTCAAGTCGAAACTGACCATAGAGAACTTGAAATCCTCAAGCAAAAGGAGAATGAAGGCTTCACATCTTTCTTTAACAAGTGGAGAGAAACCTCAGCTAAAATGATTGAGGTACCAAATGAAAAAGAGTCTGTGAGATTGTTCATTAAAAATCTCCAAGAAAAATATTCAAAACATCTTAAATATCAAAACAACCTTCATACCTTTAAGGCTGTTTATGATATTGGGATTAATATTGAAGATGACTTAGCTAAGTCTAAAGCCGCCAACAATAACTCCAACAGTGGCTGGAAAGGAAAGAAGAGCGACAATCCTTCTTCTTCCAAAACCGCCCACTCAAATAATGTTAGCACCTTTAATCTAGGAGAAGTCCTCGCCATGAACAATCAAGGACAAAAGAAACCCTTTAGGAGAAACTTCACTCCTATTGGCATGAGTTATGACACCGCGTTTGATCGGCTAAATGCAAAAGGTCTTATAACTCCCATTGGACCATTTGGAGATCCACCAGTCGAGAAGAGGTCGCCTAATTGGAACCCCAATGCGCATTGCAAATATCATCAAGTTAGGGGCCACTCTACTGAAAGCTATTGGAAGCTTAAGTAAGCTATTCAAGACTTAATTGACAGTAACAAGCTGCCGTTGCCCCCTGCCAGTAAGAAACCGAGTATTGACAATGCACCTCTAGCTCACACATTGACTATCTCCGATGAAGAAAGCGAAGTTGACCCCTCATCTCTTATTAAGCCTGTCAAAGAAACCAATGTCGAAGAGGAAGAAGAAGAGACCTTTTTCGATGTCGAAGATAATCTTCCAGAACCAGCAAATGAGGTAGAGATACGAATACTCACACTGTATCTGAGGGAGACATTGCAACTGTTATGTGAAAATCTCAAAATTTTGAATGAACTTCACAAGGAATATGATAAAGAACCTAAGAGAGAATTCACACCAGTAAAAATGACTTATGAGGCAAAATACTTTCCCTTACAAGTCACCGAAAGACCCAAGAAGATCAATAAAATTTATACTCTAATTGGGATCCCGTATGCACAAATGTTTAAAATGCTCTCCGAGAGTGGCAAGGTCAAACCTCTCGAGCCGAGATCATTTGAATCATTAAAAAGGACAGATAGATATTACTGTCAATACCATCAGTCAGGAGGACACACCCTAGAAAACTGCTTCAAGTTCAAGGATTTGGTGCAGAAAATGATTGACATAAAGGAATTAGTCCAAGTTCAACAAGAAGAGGACATAAATGTTAATGGATTATGGGACAGTGATGAAGAAGATATCTATCTAAAAGACATATTAGAACCTTCACCTTCTGTATCATACACCACGGACGACATTTGGGCTGAAGAAGATTCATCAATAGACGTCCTCACAAGATCCGGGAGAATACAATCTCCCGTTTCAACACAACCTATGCCTACTATACAACAAGTTCCCATACCTATCATCGAAGACAATGACATTGTTAAACAATTCAAGAAGACAAAAGTGGAGATGAATGTATGGAAGCTTCTGGCAACATCTCGAGAACATAGGTTGGCTGTGATGAATGCCTTGGATAAAATCGGGATAGATTCTGACACTACTCCTGAGGGACTAGCTAACTTCCTCACGAGTGATCTCCCTAGGCCAATTAATCTAATCACCTTCTCTGATAAAGATTTACCCCCGGAAGGTGACAAGCACTACAAGGCATTAAACCTCACAGTAGTCTGCAAAAGAATGAATGTTCCCATGACTCTTGTAGACAATGGATCGGCTATTAATGTCTGTCCACATAGGACTGCAAGGATGCTTGTCATAAAAGATGAGGATTTAACTCCGTCCACACAAGGAATAAGAGCTTACGATAACACTCGACGTCAAGCTCTTGGCAAAATAACTCTAAATATGACGGCAGGAGCAATAGAACATGCTACTACTTTTCAAGTGGTAGACATCAAAGCCTCATTCAATCTGTTGTTAGGACGCCCTTGGCTCCATGACCTAAAGGTCGTCCCTTCATCTCTCCACCAACAAGTGAAAGCCATAGTTGGAGGAATACCCATCACTATTGATGCTTCGCCAATGAGGATCAAATCAATAGAGAATCCAATCATCAACGTAGAGCATGACGAAGATGATGAAGACTTATGGAGCTTTAACGAAGAAGTCTCCTTAATCCAAGAGGATGAAAGGACATCTCTTTGCCACGACCCCCATTCTAACATGATTATCAACACTATGCTAAAGAAACAAGGACACTTCCCTGGGATGACCTTAGGAAAGAAGAAGGGGATAGCAAAATCGATAGTCACCTGGCCTCCCTAAACTAGATATTTTCGGACTTGGTTTCGAACCGACTCGGAAAGATCTCAAGCGAGCCCAGGACAAACTGAAAGCACGTAGGGACGCTCGCATTCAAAAGAAAGCAATTCCAATGGATCAGTACCCTCTTACGCTTAATGGACAATTTATAAAAGAAGGAGAGGACTATCCATGCCATGAATTTCCCGAACCATTTGTTGTAAATGGCATACGACAACCAGGATTCGAGATTTTCTTGGATTGCTACTTCACCGACGAAATCCCAACTCCCGTCCACAAGGAGAAAGCACCCCCATGTTTTGACTTTGACGTCATAGGATTACTGTTTGGGCGAGAAAAGATTGAGCCAGTTTATGAGGAAGATAACTCCTCACTCATTCAAACGGTCCTACAAAGCGAAAACTTCGACCCCTCAAAGATAATTACCCCAGCTGAAGGATTACTGCAAGGGTGGCGCAAGACTATCAAGGTGACCACTCCGAGTGGAAGGAAGATATCGATCACGACAGGACAAGGGCCAATGTTTGAAGAATCGTCAGAGTCAGAGTCAGAGTCTGAGTCAGAGTCTCTCCCTATAGAGTCATCTAAGTCCTTAGTTATAGCACCTCCTCCTTTTATCTCTTCCCCTAGGATAGTTACTGATCAAGTCCCTGAGGACATATCACTCTTTGATGTAATGATCTCAGAGTATAATAATATCGCTCATTCTCCTTACTTCTCGTGTTCTTCCCTAACCCAAGATGACGAACATTGCTTAGCTAACGATGAAAAAGATAAAGAAATTATTAAAGCAATGGAAACACTTGAAAAGAAAACACCAGTAATTGAAGAGACTGAAACAATTGACATCTCAAATTATTCAACTCATAAAAGAGAAGTTAAAATCGGACTAACATTGAATAAACAAGAAAGAACCGATTTAATTAACTTGCTTAAAGAATTTATCGATGTATTTGCTTGGTCATATGAAGATATGCCAGGCATTAACAGAGAAATAGCTCAACACACTATACCATTAATCCCAAGAATGAAACCTGTAAAACAGAAGTTACGTCGAATGAAACCCGACGTAGCACTTAAAATAAAAGAAGAAGTTCAAAAACAAATAACTGCAGGTTTCATTAAGGTATCCAAATACCCCAAATGGGTCGCCAACGTCGTCCCAGTTCCAAAGAAAGACGGAAGGGTAAGGATGTGTGTCGACTATCGAGATCTAAATAAGGCAAGTCCAAAGGACGACTTCCCTTTGCCACACATCGATATTCTGGTACACAACACAGCAAATCACGCACTTCTCTCATTCATGGACGGATACGCAGGGTACAATCAAATTCTCATGGCGGAAGAAGACATGGAGAAAACAACTTTTATCACACCATGGGGCACTTACTGTTACACGGTAATGCCATTTGGGTTAAAAAACGCAGGTGCTACTTACCAACGTGTAGCAACTGCCTTGCTCCATGACATGATGCACAAAGAAGTTGAAGTATATGTCGACGACATGATTGTGAAATCAAAGGACCGTCCAGGCCATCAAGTAGCCTTAAGGAAATTTTTCGAAAGGCTAAGAAAATACAATATGAGGTTGAATCCATCAAAATGTGCTTTTGGAGTCACCTTCGGCAAGCTCTTGAGGTACGTCATAAGCTCTAGAGGAATAGAGATAGATCCAACCAAGATTAAAGCAATCATGTCAATGCCATCGCCCAAAACCGAGAAACAGATTCGAGGATTCATTGGCCGGTTGCAATACATAAGTAGGTTCATATCAAAACTAACAACGATATGTGAACCAATCTTCAAAAAGCTCAAGAAGAATGTACCAGTAATATGGGATGACGAGTGTCAAAAAGCCTTTGACCGGATCAAAGCCTATCTCGCAAATCCTCCCGTATTAGCACCATCACTTCCCAGAATACCTCTTAGGTTATATTTGACGGTTACCAAAGAGACAATGGGAGCTATGTTAGCACAAGAGGTAGAAAACAAAGAGAATGCAATCTATTACTTAAGTAAGAAGATGCTCGAATACGAAACACGCTATACACCACTCGAGAAATTGTGCCTCGCTTTGGTGTGGGCCACAACTAAGTTGAGACATTACATGTTGGTGCATACCGTTTTCGTGGTATCTCGATTGGATCCACTCAAATACTTGTTCGAGAAATCAACACTCAATGGACGTATTTCAAGATGGATAGTCAACTTAGCCCAGTTCGATGTACGGTTTATGCCACAAAAAGCTATTAAAGGATCTGTGGTATCAGACTTTCTGGCAGATTTTCCAATAGAAGACTCGACACCAATACAGGACAACGAATTTCCAGATGAAGATTTGATGGTCACCGAAGATGATACTTGGACCTTGTATTTCGACGGAGCCTCAAACCAAAAGGGATGTGGTGTCGGAGTGCTACTAGTATCACCCAAAGACGAACACGTCCCAATCTCAATAAAGCTTGATTTCGACGTTACCAACAATGCTGCTGAATATGAAGCATGTGTGGTAGGCCTTGAAACAACCCTGACATTGGGGGTAAAGAAGTTAAGGATATTCGGAGATTCCTCTCTGATTATCAATCAAATATCTAAAAGGTGGAAAGTAAGGAGCGAAAGCCTAGCCCCTTACCAAACTTATCTGGAAACTCTTACCGATCAGTTAGAGAAGGTGGAATACACATATCTACCTAGAGAAGAAAATCAATTTGCTGATGCCTTGGCGAGATTAGCCTCAATGGTTAGGATTCCCACGGAAATCGAGCAAATGCCTCTAACTATCGAAAAAAGGCATAAACCAGCGTATAAACAGGCTATAGAAGACGACGACTTAGTCCAAGATGAAGAAGAAGAACCATGGTACACATACATACTCAATTATGTCACCAATGGAGAATACCCTCCTCATGCTGACAAAAGAGCAAAGCGAGCACTGAGACTTTTGGCTTCTCAATATGTACTCATAGACAACGAGTTACATAAAAGGGTACCTAAAGGTCGAGCCCTCCTATGTGTAGGGAAGATGGATGCACAAAGAATAATGAGAATGGTCCACGAAGGAATCTGTGGAACTCATATAAATGGCAAAATGTTAGTCTAGAAAATAATGCGAGAAGGGCATTATTGGACTACCATGAATAGGAACTGCCATCAATATGTAAAAACATGCCCTAAGTGTCAAATTTATGCCAACTTACAACACGTTCCTCCATCTTTGCTCTACACCTACACATTACCATGGCCATTTTGCTACATGGGGAATTGACATAATTGGCAAGATCGCTCCTCCAGGGACAGGAGGCCATGAATTTATTCTAGTAGCAATTGATTACTTTACGAAGTGGGTCGAAGCACAATCATATGCTAAACTCACCGCAAAACCTGTAGCACTCTTTATCGAGAGAAATATCATTTGCCGATATGGAGTCCCACATGAAATGATAAGTGACAATGGAACTCATTTTCAAGCCGAATGTGAAGATTTACTACACAAATATGGTATCCAACATCATCATTCGTCCCCTTATAGACCTCAAGCAAACGGAGCAGTCGAGGCAGCTAATAAGAATTTAAAGACTATCATCGAGAAAATGACAGAAAATTATAGGGATTGGCCTGACAAGCTTCACTTTGCATTGTGGGGTTATCGCACGTCAATCCGTACGTCAACAGGAAATACACCATTTTCTTTGGTGTATGGAATGGATGTCGTACAACCTGTCGAACTAGAAATACCATCTCTACGTATTGCGCTAGAGAGTAAACTCGATGAAGTCGAATGAACTAGGGCACGATATGAAGAATTGATCCTACTCGACGAAAAACGACTAGAAGCTCTACACCACACTCAGTGCTATCAAACTCATATGGCTAGACATTTTAATAAGAAGGTCAAGACAAGAAATATCAAAATAGGAGATTTGGTATTAAAAGCGCTAAGGAAAAATGTTTTAGATCCAAGGGGAAAGTTTAGACCTAATTGGTCTGGCCCCTACATTGTCAAAACAATCCTGTCAGGTGGTGCAGCAAAATTAACTGACATGGATGGCAATGAATTCTCAAACATGACCAATCTTGACCAACTTAAAAAATACTACCCATAATTACTTGAGTAGGACACTCAAGAGAGCTACGTTCGGCCTGATTCCTTAGGAAAGGATACGTAGGCAACCCATTACGGGTGCAGCCACTTTATTTTTCGACATCTCCGCGTTCCAGAATCAACAAAAAATCAACAAAAGTCAGAAAAGCAACTGGCGTCACAGAACAGAGTCTGGCGCCAGCAAAAAGCCATTAGCGCCAGACGACGGTATTGGCGCCTGGTGCCAGACCCCAATAGCTGGCGCCAATCTGCAATTATTGACGCCAATTCAGTAATAAAATCTGGACGAATTTCGGTGTTTTTCGGAAAATTTTCGACTTCCGTAAAATCAATTTTTTCGGTTTTTCATTGCTTTAATAAAATAAATTTAAAGTAACAATTTAATTGAAAGCTGAAATTTCATTAATGAAATAAAATTGCATTGTTAATGGAATTTAAATAAGGCTGAAATAAATTAACTTTAAATAAAATTAACAATCTAATAAATCTGAAGCTAAGCAATGTTCTAGTCTTTCTTCTCCTTCTTTGCCCTTTTCCAATTCTTTTCCGTTTCCTCCTCTTCATCCATTACTTTAGCTAGTAGGCATCCTTTAGAGGACCTACATTCAATTTTAGAATAGATTGTTTCTCCTTCAGCTAGCACCCCATGCTTCTTTTCCACCCAAGCCTTCTTGTCTATAGCTTTCCTTTTCCCTTTGTCTTTAGTAGTATTCTTCTTCTTAGGCATTCTAGATGTCTTGAACTCAATTCTTGCACCTAAACGTTCCTTGGCCGGTGTCACCCTGTCACCTAGACGATTCTTCACATCGGTTCTACCCTGATCAATTGAAGACTTCTTCAACAACCACTTCTTTACATCATTAGGTAAGGAAGGGGGAACCTTTTGGGTAATCACTTCCCATAAAGGTCTAGCGCTCCAGTAAGTGTCAAATTTATCTACTTCTTGAGATATGGGATACTCATAGGGAGGACGAAGATCCCCGGAAGGAATATTTTGAAGCAAGCCATATTGTCTTTTTACTCTGCAGGGATAATAATATGTCACGCGAGATAAGCTTGGAAGACGGCAGAAAGGTTGCTTGTTAACACCAACCATCCTTTTTATTTTCCACCATGGGATGACCCACTTGATAGCAAAATCACGCAATTTAAAGACTTTCTTCCACCCATGGCGCCCAATTTAAGGGATTCGCTTCTTTCTTCTCACAAAGCAAGTGGGCGTATAACTTTCAATGTCATCCGGAGGGCTAATTAATCCTAGCCTCTCCATTAGCCACATCTGTAAAAAATTCCAATGCAAATAAATTAATATTACAATACAAAAATATATTTTTCTGATTTCTGTAATTAAAAATATTATTTTTCTACCTGTAATAAAATTGGAGAACCGCGAAGAGGTGCTGTTGGGTCCCTTTTCAACTCATCTAGACTAATCATAGTCTCTCCAACTATCAAAGGCATTGGATTTCTCCCTGATTCAATTTGTTCAAGCACAGTGGTTATAATTGATTGACCCTCGTTAATTTTACCACTACTAAGACAATATTGATTAAGCATGCAGAATAAAAACGCCCTTCTTCTATATATGTGAAAAGATTCAGAAAGCGGTTTATCAAAATAATAGCGTGCGAATTCTTTTAAGTTCACTGCATTGCCATCTACTATTTTTGATAAATCCCTTTCCTTCAAGTTAAAGAAGCGCTCGAAATCCTTATAGTAATATGCATCTACCCTAGGGATTACTACCAGGTCTATTGCAGGGAAACCTAAAATAGCACCAAATTCCTCTGGCAAAGGGCTAATTTCATCATACCCTATTCTAAAACAATGTGCATCAATGTTCCAATATTCTAAAGCGGTATGTATGAAGTCTATGTCTAGATCTACCCCTTTAATGCCATAAATTCCCCCCAAGTGAAATAAATCCAATTCTTTTCTTTCTCTAGCATTGAGAGATCGACACTATTCATGAGAATATTGGGTGAAGGTTTTAGTGGCTAAAGACATGATAATTATTTTTTCTAAAAGAGAAGAATAATTTTTTTCGCTGGAATTATGTGAATAATCGGCTGAGCAGGGGGCTATTTATGCACAAATTGCGAGGAATTTCAACCTGACTGGTATACGTAGTCAGCGTCAATTGGCGTCACACACCCGAAATTGGCGTCACCCATCTGCTTTTGGCGCCACGCGCCACAAGCTGGCGCCAAGTCAGCAGGACAGCCGCGCGTGCTCAATTTGCGTTTTTATATTAAATTGGAGTCGTTTAATGGCTTTATGACCCCGTTTTAATTTCTTCTAAATATTTTTCTATCCTTTTATTCATTAATTAAATATAGCAATTATTTTTAGTTAATTTTTATTTTCTCTTGAGTTAAAATATCAGCCTTTTCCTCCGTTTTATTTTTCCTTTTTATTTTTCCTTTTGGGGGAGAGAGTCGGATAATACCCTCCATCAATAATAAAAATGACGGAATTTTTTTTGCGCAAAATTGTCATCACATTTGCACACACTAACATACACTAACATAATAATAGATAAATTCACAATAACAGAATGTACAAAGTGTCTAAATAACAAGTCAAAGGCAAAGTTCTATAAAAGTCAAAATAAAATGCATATACAGAAGCGAACTACGGCACCGGAGGACGTAGGCCCATCATGCCATAAAACTGCGCCGTCCGAGGAGTCACCTCTCCACCAGCTCCGGCCTCAGCACCAGCTCTAGTCTCCGTAGGAGGAGGGAAGCTCAAAACAGGACCGCTCCAGCCAAGGTCAACCTGAGGCTGAGACCGCGGAGGCTGCTGCGATGACGAGCCAACCTCGTACATCCCACCACCTCTGAAAGCCGAAGTAGCCTCTCCTACCGGTGCAGCAGGAGCACCCTCAGAAGAAGACCCTGAGCCCTCAGGAACATCGGCTCGAGCAGCCTCAGAACGACCACCTCTACCTCCAGATGAAGTACGACGACGTCTCGAGCTAGACCTTGCCGGCTCTCTCCGCCCCTCAGGCCTCGTACGGGTGTGAGAAGCAATCGGCTGACCCTGCAAAAAGAATTAAATCAGGAACATGAGAAAAAACTGAAGCCATAGTGCAGAAATAAAAAGTAAAGAAAAGTTACCTCTCGGACAGTGTCGTCTCGGCGACAGGTAGCTGCATTCCTCATCTGGACGAGTTGGCTCCGGAAGGCATCTATGCATCGTGCCATAGCCGAAACCACCTCGCGTGATAACTGTCAAGGAAAGTCAAGTCAGTAAAAATGCATGATAACTAAATACAAGATTCTGAATTAGAACTAGACTTACCCTAGTTTGGTGACGAGGAATCGACCGCTCCACGAAGCGCTCGCCCTCAGGAGCTGGGGAAATCATCTCCTCGATCGGCCCGTACATCCCCTGGTAGTGGATGGACATACGGGGTGGCACAAACTCAGTGGGACCATCCTGCTAAGACAGAAAGAAATCAGCAAAGTATTACTTGGGGGCTACTCAACGAAAAACAAAAATTAAGAATCTTACCCTCACATCCTCGGCCGGCACGGGGGCTGGAGCCAACAAAGGAAGTAGCTCCTCAGCATAACTCCGCCCAAGGATCACATGGGACCGCCAGAGGGAACCAGACTCCTCATCCATGCTCGACAACTCTCTCTCGTCGAACATGTGACGTGGTGGAGGAGCAGGAACAATAAAAATATCAGAAGAGTGCTGTCTAGCAACTCTCTCTCCTAAGTATACAACCGCTCCATAGGTCCCCAAATAGTAGCGACGCTCAGCAGAGTACTGTGTGGCTAATCCAGGGACTGTCCAACCACCCCATGGTCGGTATACTACCTCAGGTCCCTATAAGAATCACAATCACATAAGAACATGTCTAAAACGTCGCAGAAGGGCAAGATAAACACTAAAAGTCGTATCGAGATGATCCGACTCCGGACACGTGCAGTAGACAGGTCCACATGGTGGCCGCCCCAAGAGGCGCTCACCGGATACCCCCTCGGCGATGGTCTCGCCGGCGCAATAGAAGGAAAGTACTCATAGAACCAGATCTACAAAAAAGTTAAAGTATGAGTAAATGCTGCCTAACATATAGGGCTAGACTTTATAGGGAATAATGTTTACCTCTACGACTTTCCAGAAAGCAGACAGAGCAACGTTCGTCCTAAAGGACCGGTGGCGACACGAGTCCCTTAGTGCGCGAACGAAGTCAGTATAGGCCAAGCTGGCCCAATCATAAGTCCCGATCCGCTGGAGATCGCGAACAGCAGGAAGGTAGTAAAGCAATGCCCTACTACCCCTGTCAGGGGAGAGTGTCCCTGACAACAACATCAGCACAAAGATGCGCACCCGCTGCTCTCGGGTGGTCGCATCGTCATCAAGAGCCGCTGCCAGCGCCGAGCGGCGAATCCCCCTAGCACTGAACTGAGTCGTCTCGACCTCAGCTCGGGCCCGAACAACAATCGGCCCCAACAGCTCCTCGACCTCTGGAGAAAATACATCGATACTGCCGTCGAATGGCAGCGGCACAGAAGAGAACTCCAGTCCTGTGATGAGACTGAAGTCTGTAGGAGTGACCATCATCTCACCCCATGGAAAGTGAAATGTGTTGGTGGTATCCCAGAAGAACTCCACCAGAGCGCGTACTACGTGGTGACCCCCGTTGGAGGCAACCATAGCCTCGGAGGTCTCAAACAGGGCAACCAGTCCGCAAGACTCCCATAGGAGTCTCGTCTCTCGATCTCTGGCGATATGCATCCTATACAAATCGCCTAGACCATCACAGCCAGAGCCGTGATGTCGTGTCCTCCCAGGCTCTGTTCCCCGTCTCACCCTCTCAGAAATGTGGTGGACAGGGGCAAAGAACAAGGTCTGCTCATCCCACTCTGGGAATTGACCAAGCGAAGTGGACGGTGTAGTGTCGTCCTCCACGGGCTCATGCTCCCGTCTAGTGTTTCGGGACCGTGAACCTGAGCCTCGTTGTCTAGCCAGGCTACATTGTGCAAAATCATCATAAATAAAGGCTCTATAGTATCTAAAGGTTCGTCTAGCCGCATGATACTATGTTCGCAGAAAACAGAGTACGTAGTACTAAAACAGAGCACAAATTCAAATTGAGCATGACAGCATTTCTTCAAGCAATCAAACAATTTCTTGCAACACTATAGTGATTATTGTGACAAATTGAACAAGAATTGCTAGCAAAAACAACAAGAACGGGTCACATTGTTCTTCACGACCTTAAGAGGTCCAACAATGGTGGATTGCTCGTTTCTTCGCCAAATTGAGTCAAACAAGTATCAAATTACTCCCAAGGCAATATAAAAACATAAACAAGCAATTTCATGGCATAAAACTTGATAAACAAAGCAAATTGAGCATTATAAGTTTCGAATTTTCATGAAATTCGTGAATGAACATGCCAAAAATTCATAAAAGCCGGCGTGAGTTGGAGGAAAACTTACATAGATCGGGAATATGGATGAAAAGAGCTTTGATTTGCAACAAATTTGAGCGAATTCGGTTGAGAAACGAATGAGCAACGATCAATTGAAGTTTTCGGACTTCTCTCGGGCTGTTTCGTGACGAACAGAGCAAGAAATAAAACGGAAAACCGTTTTTAAAGAAGAATCCGCGCTGGCGCCAGTCCCTAGGCATTGGCGTCACATTCTGTGCTTGGCGCTAGACGCCAATATCAGCGCATGGCGCTAATCATATAAAGCTAGCGCTGATTGATTTTCAGCGACGCCAAAGCAACCAGCCACCTGTTGGGGTTGTGCTAGCTTTCTGCAACATATTTTGGGTTCCTTGGTACGCCAGTTAGCCCCTCTAAGCAATTTGACATGATTAAGTAATCGGCTTGATTACATAAAGTGATCGACCTGATGGAAAGATCGTTTCACTTAGCTTAAAGCGCCTAAGTATTGGCTCATTAGCAAAAAGCACCGACATACAGGTTCAGAGCAAAGAGCGCCGACGTACAGGCATAGCAAAAGCAAAGTTCAGGCGAACTTTTAAAGATCGACAGGCGTGGATCTTCGGTATTTTCCTTTACGAGATTATCGCATCAAGTGAGGATGACTTCAAGAGAAGATGTCTTCGGCATCATTCCCTAGCTTGCGGAAAGTTGTCACAAACAACTGAAGGTAATTTCAGGGCGAAATTGTCTTCGATCATAATTCCTGAGGCATGGAAAATGATCATAATGCGGATGAGAATTATTTTCAAGAGAAATAATTTTCGATGATATTCCCTTGGACGTGAAATATTATCATAACGGAGAGGATAGTTTCAGGCGAAGCAATCTTCTAATTGGAAGCAGTTACAGGCGTAGCGGTTTTCAAGCGGGATGACATATTCTAGCTTGCAGGAGGTCGTCAAAACAACAGCAGCAGCAAATCGGTTACTTTCAGAGACGTGTGCTCGACGGTGCAAGATACGCGTTTCTTAACTCTTTTATCTGTTTAACTAATGCTAGTTTTGCAGGTATTGGCGTTACAAGATTGATTTAGGATCGCAGAACGTTCTGAATCATTCTCCATCCCTATCGATACTTTGACTTTTGTTTTCGAAACTTGCGTTTCTCCAAACTCAGTCAAAGTGGGGGCTTCTGTAGACACCCATTTGTGTCTCCCCAAAACCAAACCCAGTGATGAGTGCCTTTCACGTCGAATCATAATCGAATGAAACAAAAGTGTGGAAAGGTCTAGTGTTGCGGAAAGTTTTATTTCTTTTCTTTTCTCTTCTCTCTGTTTTTGAAAACTTTATTTTAAGAAAACAGCCAATCCAGTTTGGTTGGTCCATGATATGGGTCCAATAATGGTGTATTTGGATGGGGTTTGCAAAGACCTTTCCAACGATATATTATAAGCCCAATTCCGATGAATATTGAGGAATTTATGGCCAATTTACTAAACTGGACCCGGTTTGAGCTTTAAGTACGGCCCAATGATTTAGGGAGGGCCTAATATGATTTATCATTCCTAATGTAATTAGGAATGGTTTTGGTCTTCTAGAACATTCTAGAAGGTTTTATCATTCTTAATTCAGTTAGGATTCTTCAGAGTTTTAATTAGATCAAATAGCATTTTCGACTGAAATTATATTATTTTATCTTCCAGTACGGGAAATTTATCAGATTTTCGAAAACGCGTTGAAAGCCGGTTTGGCGTCCAACCCCAGGCCTTGGCGCCTGGAATCAGGATTGGCGCCAGACGCCAGTATTGGCGCCTGGCGCTAGCCACTGGTCCTGGCGCCGTTTTCATGGACGGATTGTCAATATTCATTCACCATTCATTCATCTACAATTATCATTCATCAATTTTCATTCATTCATGCATTCTTTCTTCTTTGCTTTTTAATACAAAATTCCGCATTCACAAGATCTAGAAACACCTAGCCACATTCGAAGTTGCCTTCGCCCTAGACGTGAAAGGTTTAATTTCTGAGGGTTTGGTCCCAAATCTCTATTTCAATTATTTAATTTAATTGTTTGTTTGTTATTTTCCTTGAAGTTACTAACGTGTGTATTTTGTTATTAGAAAGAGGTACGAGGCATCCAAGTAAGTGCTTTAATTGATTTATTGATATTATGATGTAGAAATCATGTTTATATTGTTATTATGATATTCCTAGTATCATGTCTAGGTTAATTTTAATATCAAATATGATTGCTATGATGCCTTTTATTCTCTTCCTAATATTTATGATTGTTAGTATCATGTTAGGGTTAAAGATTTGATTTTTAATGCTTAGTGACATGCTAGGGTTTGTTATTAATCTTGTTAGTATCATGCCTAGGATCTTGCTATGCTTTAACATGATTATTATTATTATAATTATTATTCATGATATTGATTATTTATTATGTTGCTTGATATGTATCATATTTAATATTGTTATTGCTTGATCACCTTTATTGTATGTTAAAGGGAATTGGTACTTGTAATCACGCTTAATGAGATAATTAATAATCTTGTTTAGGGTTAATTGTGATTATAATTTCAAGTGATCGCCAATAATAGATTTATATGTGCATTAAATTCAACCAACATAGATAAAAAGGTTTAGGTTTAACCTATTGATTGTATGTTAATCAGAAAGCGCACATGAATACGAGCAGAATAAAGTAGAGGCCTATTATTAGGGCAGGTTCAGTCTCTTTTAGGTTGGATGTGTACCATCATCCCCGAACCCTTATTTGGTTCATGACCTTATGGAGTTGACGATCTCTTGGATCGTTAAGGGGTGTAACCTTCACCTCGTGATGGTTTACAAGTTCCTTAAAAACTTGTTGGCGACTCTTTTGCTCTATCTTCTTCCCTTTTGGACGCCACCGTACTTTAGTGTATGATCACAGTGGGGTTCAAGCTAGTGGGATTTTAAAGGCTTGAAACTATTCCCTACAGATACCCTCCATCAATAATAAAAATGACGGAATTTTTGCGAAAAATTAGTAATTATCACAATTCTTTACACACACAAACGTGCACGTAAAAATGAAAAAAATGATAAATAAACAAAATCATAGTAGTATGTATATACAAATCTGTCTAAATAATGAGTTTAATAAAGGCAAAGTTCTATACAAAGTCAAAATAAAAAAAAGCACAGAAATAAACTACGGCGCCAGAGGACGTACACCCATCATGTCATAAAACTGCGCCGTAGGAGGAGTAACCTCTCCACCAGCTCCAGCTCCAGTTCCAGTCCCCTCGGGAGGTGGAACACTCAACACATGACCTGTCCACACAAGATCGACCTGAGGCTGAGGCTACAGAGGTTGCTGCGATGACGAGCCGACCTCGTACATCCCACCACCTCTAAGAGCCGAGGTAGCCTCTCCCTGGCCTACCGGCGCAGCGTGTGCGCCCTCAGATGAAGAGCCTGAGCCCTCTACCGCATCGGTGCGGGAAGTCTCAGAACGACCACCCCGACCTCCAGAACCAGTACGACGATGTCTTGAGCTAGACCTCGCCGGCTCTCTCCGCACCTCAGGTCTCGTCCGGGTACGAGAAGGAATGGGCTGACCCTGCAAAAAGAAACTAAGTCAGAAACAGGAAAAATAAAAGCAGTAATGCAAAAATAAGAAAGGCTACCTCCTGAACAGCGTCGTCGCGACGACAAGTAGCCACATTCCTCATCCGAACGAGCTGGCTTCGGAAGGCATCTATGCACCGTGCCATCGCCGTGACCACCTCGCGCGAGAACTGACAAGGAAATGAAGTAAGTAGTGATGCATAACATATACAGACAAAAAATGCAAATAAATAAAGCTTACCCGAGTCTGGTGACGAGGAATCGACCGCTCCACGAAGCGCTTACCCTCAAGAGCCGGAGGAATCATCTCCTCGATCGGCCCGTATGTCCCCTGATAATGGATGGACATACGAGGTGGCACGAACTCAGTAGGTCCAGCCTGACAAAAGCAAATCAAAGTCGGTAAAACATTACTTGGGGCTTGTAGACACCCATTTGTGTCTCCCCAAAACCAAACCCGGTGATGAGTAACTTTCGCGTCGAATCATAATCGAATGAAGTGAAAGTGTGGAAAGTCTAGTGTTGCGGATAGTTTTAATTTCTTTTCTCTTCTCTCTGTTTTTGAAAACTTATTTTAAGAAAACAACCAATTCAGTTTGGTTGGTCCATGATATGGGTCCAATAGTAGTGTAGTTGGATGGGGCTTGACAAGAGCTGTCCAACGATATATTATAAGCCCAATTCCGATGAATATTGAGGAAGTTATGGCCAATTTACTAAACTGGGCCCGGTCTGAGCTTTATGTGCGGCCCAATGATCTAGGGGAGGGCCTAATATGATTTATCATTCCTAATGCAATTAGGAATGGTTTTAGTCTTCTAGATTCTTCTAGAAGGTTCTTTTCATTCCTAATTCAATTAGCATTGATAAATTGACTTTTGTTGACTTTTCAGAGTTTTAATTAAAATCAAATAGCATTTTCGAGGAGAATATATGATTTTATCCTCCAGTACGACAAACTTATCTGATTTTCGAAAACGCGTTAAAAACAGGCTTGGCGCCTGACTCCAGGCATTGGCGCCTGGAACCAGGCCTGGTGCCTGGTGCCAGCCATTGGCGCCTGGTGCTAGCCATTGGCGCCTGGCGCCAGTTAGCCAGGGTTGGCGCCAGCTCTGTTTTTCGTGCGTCAGACTCTGTTTTGTTATTTTATCTTTTTGGCTGATTTTCTCTATAAATAACGTATTAAAAACTCCGTTTTCATTGACCAATTCTCACGAATTCTCATCAACAATCAGTTTTCATTCATAATCATTAATTCTCTAATTCTCTCTTAATTCATTCATCTCTTCATTTTTCTCTTTTTCTAAACCTTGCTTTTCAATACAAAATTCCGCATTCGCAAGATCTAGAAACACCTAGCCATATTCGAAGTTGCCTTCGCCCTAGACGTGAAAGGTTTAATTTATGAGGGTTTGGTCCCAAATCTCTCTTTCAATTATTTAATTTAATTATTTGTTTATTATTTTCCTTGAAGTTACTAACGTGTGTATTTTGTTATTAGAAAGAGGTACGAGGCATCAAAGTAAGTACTTTAATGGCTTTAATTGATATTATGATGTAGAAATCATGTTTAAATTGTTATTATGATATTCCTAGTATCATGTTTAGGGAAAAGGTTATAATATCAAATATGCTTATTATGATTCCTGCGATGCTTCCTATGTTCTTCCTAATATTTATGATTGTTATTATCATGTTAGGGCTAAAGATTTGATTTTTATTGCTTAGTGACATGCTAGGGTTTGTTATTAATCTTGTTAGTATCATGCCTAGGATCTTACTATTTTTATTATGCTTTAACATGATTCATGATTATTTTATAATTGTTTGGATTATGATTATAATTTTATAATTATTATTATTATGATTAACATGATTATTATTATGGTTAATATGATTGTTATTATGATGATTATTTCATTGTTATAATTTTATTGTCATGATTATAATTATTATTTTTATTATTATGTTGCTTGATATTTATTGTTATTGCTTGATAACGCCTTTTATGCATGTTTAAAGGGAATTTTGTACTTGTAATCACGCTTAATAAGATAATCTTGTTTAGAGTTAATTTGATTATAATTCAAGTGATCGCCAATAATAGATTTATTTGTGCATTAAATTCAACCAACATAGATAAACAAGTTTAGGGTTAATCCTATTGCTTGCATGTTAATTAGAAAGGGCACATGAATACGATCTGAATAAAGTAGAAGCCTATTATTAGGGCAGGTTCAATCTCTTTTAGATTGGATTTGTACCTTCATCCCCGGACCCTTATTTGGTTCTAGACCTTATGGAGTTGACGATCTCCTAGATCGTTAAGGGGTGTAAACTTGACCCTGTGAATGGTTTACAAGTTCCTAAAACTTGTTGGCGACTCTTTTGCTCTATCTTCTTCCCTTTTTGACGCCACCGTACTTTAGTGTATGATCACAGTGGGGTTCAAGCTAGGGGTTTAACGCTTGAAATTATTCCCTAGAGGGCTACTTAACGAAAGGTAAAAACTGAAAATCATACCGCCACCTCCTCAGCCAGTACAGGGACTGGAGCTAACAATGGCAGTAGCTCCTCCTCATAGCACCGCCCAGGGATTGTATAAGATCGCCAAGGGGTACCAGCTCTCTCTGACATGCTCACCAACCTCGCGGCGCTGAACATGTGACGCGGTGGAGGAGCGAGAACGACAAAAGTGTCTGAGGAATGCTGAATAGCAACCCTCTCTCCAAGATATGCAACTACTCCATATGTCCCCAAGAAGTAACGACGCTCAGCAGTATACTGCGCGGCTAACCCAGGGAGAACCAAGCCAATCCACAGCCGGTACTGCACGTCAGGCTCCTGCAAAGAAAGCGTAGCCTATCAGATAAGAATCCATGGAAGGTAATACGAAAGTGTTCAAATATATAAAGAACCATATCGAGATGATCTGATCTCGGACATAAGCAGTAGACATCCCAGCGCGGCGGCTTCCCCAAGAGGCACTCACTGGAAACCTGCGTGGCGACGGTCTCGCCGACGCAACTGAGGGAAAGTACTCGTAGAACCAAATCTACAAAAGGGAAAAAGCATCAAGCAAGTGCTAATAAAAGCAGAGCTAAACTTTATGGGAGATAAAGTATACCTTTACGACTCTCTAGAAGCCGGATAGAGCGACGTTCCCTGTGAAGGACCGGTGTCGACACGAGTCTCGTAGCGCTCGAACAAAGTCAGCATAGGCCAAGCTGGCCCAGTCATAAGTCCCAATCAAGTGTAGATCACGGACTGCAGGTAGGTAGTAAAGCAGCACTCTACTACCCTTATCAGGGGAAAACGTCCCTAACAACAAGATGAGCACAAAGATGCGCACCCGCTGCTCTCGGGTAGTCGCATCATCCTCGAAAGCCGCCGCTAGAGTCGAACGGCGAATCCCCTTGGCACTGAACTGAGTCGACTCTATTTCGGCACGAGCCCGAATAGCAATCGGACCCAACAGCTCCTTGACCTCAGGAGAAAACACGCTGATCTCGTTGTCAAACGGCAACACAACAAAGCTAAACTCCAGTCCCATAATAAGACTGAAGTCGGTCGGGGTGGCCATCTCACCCCAAGGAAAGCGGAAAGTGTTGGTGGTGTCCCAAAAAAACTCCACCAGGGCACGAGGCATGTGCTGACCCCCGCTAGAGGCAATCATGGCCTCCGAGGTCTTAAAAAGAGCAGTCAGTCTGCAAGACTCCCAAAGAAGTCTCACCTCTCCGTCGATGCCGATGTACATCTTGTACAGGTTGCCCAAGGTGTCGCGGCCCGAACCGTGGCAGCGCGTCCTACCAATCGTGATCCCACGTCGCACCCTCTCAGAAATGTGGTGGACAGGATAGAAGTACAGAGTCCGCTCGTCCCACTCAGGGAGAGGACCGAGAGAAGTGGACGGGTCGGCGTCGTCCTCTACGGGCTCGTGCTCTCGTCGTACGTCCCGGGACCGTGAACCCGAACCGCGCTGTCTAGCCATGCTACATTGTGCAAAATCATCATGAATTAAGGTTCTATAGTATCTAAGGTTCGCCTAGCCGCATGATACTATGTTTGCAAAAAACAGAGTACGTAGTACTAAAACAGAGCACAAATTCAAATTGAGCATATACGGCATTTTTCAAGCATTCAAACAATTTCTTGCAATACTATGGTAATTATTATTACAAATTGGACAAGAATTGCTAGCAAAAACATCAAGAACAAGCCACATTGTCTTCCTGACCTTAAGAGGTCCAACAATGGTGATTTGTTCGTTTCTTTACCAAATTGAGTCAAACAAGTCTCAAATTACTCACAAAGCAATATATAAACATAACCAAGCAATTTCATGGCATAAAATTTGACAAACAAAGAGAATTAAGCAATTCAAGTTTTGAATTTTCAAGAAAATCGTGAACAAACATGCGCAAAATTCATAAAAACTGGAGTGAGTTTGGAGAAAACTTACATATATTGGGAAAATGGATGAAATAATCTTTGATTTGCAACAAATTTGAGCGAATTCGGTTGAGAAACGATCAAGAACGGATGAATTGAAGTTCACGAGCGATTCACGAGCAAAACTGAGCAGCAGCAGCGAAAATGAAGAAGAAAGGGGTATATATGGAAATCCCGACTCTAGCGCCAAGCGATAGGCCTTGGTGCCAGACGATAAGGCTTAGCGCTTGGCGCTAGTGCCAGCGTCTGGCGCTAGAGCCAAGAATGCAGCGCTAGCAATATTTCAGCCACTCATTGCGGTTATTTCGACCTCTTGAAATATTTTTTGGGTTCCTTGGTACGCCAGTTAGCCCCTCTGAGAAATTTGACATGATTTGGTAATCGGCTCGATTACAATTTAATAAAGTGATCGACTTGATGAACGATCGTCTCACTTAGCTTAAAGCGCCTAAGCATTGGCTCATCGCAAAAGGCACTGACATAATGGTTCATTCAGCAAAAGGCACCGACATAGTGGTTCAAAATTCAGCAGAAGGCACCGACATACCGGTGCAAAAGAAGAAAAAGCACCGACGTACTAACATAGCGGAAGCAAAGTTCACGTCAGCTTTTTAAAGATCGACAAGCGTGGGTCTTTGGTAATTTTCCATGGAATAGTATCGCAATAGATGAGGATAACTTCAAGTGAGGATATATTTGGCAACGTCCCTATCTTGCGGAGAGTTGTCACAAACAACAAGAGGTGATTTCAAGCGAAGTTGTCTTCGTTCGTGTTCCTTGGCTTGCGGAAGATGGTCACAAAGTGCTAGAAGGTCGTTTCAAGCGAAGCAACCTTCGATGGGGTTATCTAATTTGCAGAAGTCTATCATGGCGGGATTGGAGGCAGTTACAAGCGTAGCAGTCTTCAGGCGGCATTCTCTAGCTTGCAGGAAGTCGTAAAAAATTACAAAAATACAGCAACGCAGCAGCAAATCTGTTACTTCAAGAGACGTTTGCTCGATGGTGCAAGATACGCGTTTCTTAACTCTTTTATCTGTTTAACTAACACTAGTTTGCAGGTATTGGCGTTACAAGAGTGATTTAGGATCGCCAAACGTTCTGAATCATTCTCCGTCCCTATCGATACTTTGACTTTTGTTTTCGAAACTTGCGTTTCTCCAAACTCAGTCAAAGTGGGGGCTTCTGTAGACACCCATTTGTGTCTCCCCAAAACCAAACCCGGTGATGAGTACCTTTCACATCGAATCATAATTGAATGAAGTAAAAGTGTGGAAAGTCTAGTGTTGCGGATAGTTTTAATTTCTTCTCTCTATTTTTGAAAACCTATTTTAAGAAAACAGCCAATCCAGTTTGGTTGGTCCATAGTATGGTTCCAATAATAGTGTAGTTGGATGGGGCTTGAAAAGAGCTTTCCAACGATATATTATAAGCCCAATTCCGATGAATAATGAGGAAGTTATGGCCAAATTACTAAACTGGGCCCGGTTTGAGCCTTATATGCGGCCCAATGATCTAGAGGAGGGCCTAATATGGATTTATTATTCCTAATGCAATTAGGATTGGTTTTAGTCTTCTAGATTCTTCTAGAAGGTTCTTTTCATTCCTAATTTAATTAGCATTAATAAATTGACTTTTGTTGATTTTTTGGAGTTTTAATTAGAATAAAAGAGTGTTTTTAAGGAAAATACGATTTTTCCCTTCTGCACGGCCAAATTTTATCTGAATTAAGAAAACGCGTGAAAAAATTAATTAGCGCCTAGCGCTAATGCCTGGCGCCTGGCGCTAACTTCTTTTTTCCTCGTCGAAACTCTGATTTGTTTTTCTATCCGTTTGGCTGATTTTCTCTATAAATAGCCTCCTAAAATCTCCGTTTTTCATCAACAACTCTCTAATTCTCTTCTCTCTCGAAGCTAAAGCTTATTCTTACTCTCTCTCTCTCTCTTTTCTAAGCAAACCTTTTTACATACAAAATTCCGCATTCACAAGACCAAGAAACACCTAGCATTGTTCGAAGTTGCCTTCGCCCTAGACGTGAAAGATTTTAATTTCTGAGGGTTTGGTCCCAAATCTCTCTTTCAATTATTTAATTTAATTCTTTCATTACAAAACAACTTTATATGTTCATTCTGTAGGAAGAAATTTCAGTGATTCATTGTTTGACTTTGAGGTTTGCGGGTTTGACTTAGGTTTATGGGCTTCAAATAAGGGCTTTCAGTGATTTAAGCAGAGCAGAGTAGCTAAAAAGAATAGGGCCTAAAAATTAAGAGATTTGTTTAGGCATGCATTATAAACACCATCGTTGCTCATTGAGCTAATGTGCAAGTGGTGATTTCATCATCAGATGCTAAAGGGGAAGACACCTTTTACATATCTACACTAAGGACCTGTTCTCTTCAGCTTAATTTTAGTTCAGTTCCTAATTTCCTTCTCTCATAAACAATTCAGTTCAGTCCAGTTCAAATTAAGCTCAGCTTAGCAAATTTGAACATGCCCTAACTCAAATCCGAAGTTAGTAGTTAGCACAACACTCAATATCAATCCAAGAGCATGCATGCATACATTGTCCTTTTTTCAAATCCCTAGACTAAGGAAGCAAGGATGCCAGTTAATACATTGTCCTTATATTTAGAATAGAACTAGTTATTGGCCCGGGCGATGCCCCAGGTCATTATGAATTAGTTACTTTAATCGGACTATATATATTTTGGCTTGTTTGTCATTGAGAGCTTTAGTGGTTTCATATATATATATATATATATATATATATATATATATATATATATATATATATATATATATAATATGATAAATTTGCTGCTTGTATGAGCTGGTTTGATTATAAGAATAACTTTTTTACATTAAAATCATAAAAATATGATAAATCAAATCTTTATAAATTTGATGTCAAAATATATAATACTCCTGCTCAAAAATCTTTTACTTTATGATTCCAATTTTATGAGTTAATGCACAAAATAAAAATGGAGTAATGTTTAATTTCTTACAAACTTTATTATTGTGTAATTATTAAAGAGTTACATTCCAAGAGAAATTGTCATGGATATGAAGAGTTCATCAATTAAACTTAACATTAATACATGGAAGTTAATGCGTGGAGTTTCCCAATAATTAATGTTATGGTATGATTTGGCGACAAATCATATGCTAAATGGCAAAATTGGTGACACATGGCAAAACATCATGTCTTGCTATGACTTTTAATAATATTTATTGATGATATATTGATGGTAGAACAAAAAATTTACAAACTAGAAGAACATAGAAAATCCAGTGAGAGATGCAAATGCCTCATAATATTACAAAATTTATTCACAAATAATAATACTCATACAATGGAGAGTCCACAAAACATTTTGTTGTAACACACAAACCATTTAATCAGTTGTTGCACGAATAAACCAAAGATGCTGCCTACTTAGAAAGCGACAACTGATCGAGGGTAATGCATGTAAACAAAAAGAGGAACATGTGCTAATAGATGGAGATCATCTATATTACACGCATGATATGTCGTCAAATTGGGGGTATTTTGTTGTGTTTCTTTTGCGAACTTGAAATAAAACACCTTCGTACGTATATCATTATTGAACGAAAAAGGAAGGTGTTGCGATCATTATATGATCAAGTTCATGCACAAGAAGGTGGTATCTTCGGAATGCCTTGACGCTGAAGTTCCACCATAACACTGTCCATGGATGGAGGTTTTAAGCCTATAGGAAGCGGCAGCCACGGTTTTGCTAAAACGTCTCCAATGGCTGAATCTATACTCTCCTTCGACTGTTTTAATTTATCATGTAAACAAGAACACTTGTTAGAGTGATTAAACATGATAAATTGATGTAAATACTCGTAGGAAAAATCAGCAAACAATATAATAATTAATGATTTACATAATTTAGTTTATACATAGAAATAGAGATGCAAACATCTATTAGTACTAGTACAAGTACGTTAGTATAATTAAGTCAATATTTGAAATTTTGAATTCAAGTTTACTTTACACAAATTAAGCATAAAATAACTTAAAACTTTGGGTTGAAAAGGTTGAGACTTTTTTTTTATAGGTTAAGAAAAAGGATCCTAACCAAACCTACATTGTAATAGTAGATAATTTATCAATAATTTAGAATTATCTACTGTTACAAGTAAATACAGAATTTGTTTTAAAGCCCTACTATTACAATGTATTTGTTTGTAAAGCCCTAATACTGTATTTAGCTAGTGGGTCTGTGTAAGTAGCTGAATCTCCTTGATTTCTTGAATTTAGGTTGTATATATAAACCTTGTGAATAGAGAAATACAACTTAGAAAAATTCAATTCTAACATGGTATTGGAGTCTCTACAATTCTAAACCCTAAAACACGGCATGTGGTATATAGTATCATGACTACACACTAACACCAATTATTCTATCTACTGTCACGGGTGTGCTTACTTGAACATTTTGGTTCATTTACACCTTTATTAACAACTAATTGGAAATATTGGTTTTATGTAGTTAAAAGAGGCTAATCTTTCTGTATTGTTCTAATAAGGTGTAATTAGCAAAAAAATAATTAATGATATAGATGCACACCGGATGAAGGTCAAATGAAGAGTGGGGCCCAGACTGCGTCGCTGGCGGTGGCCGGAGGCCTTGTTGATCTGGTCTGTACATGGTGTGTGGCGGAATCCCTTGAACTGGTGCTACTCCGACTCTCTGCGTACAAAAAAGGGTTAATTATTTCTTTCAAATATTAACATCATACAAAGTACATTGCCTATTTATATAATCCAGCTTGTACGAGAATAATCCATAGATGATGTCAAAAAAAAAAAAGAATAATCCATAGAATAATGTTGAATATTCAAACAATATGTTAAATCTATATTATTTTTAAAAAATCTCATAACTTGTGGTTGAAAAATCGGGACCATTAAGTTAAAATTGACTTTTTGTTCGTTTATATTAAGCCTGCATGTAAACAAAATTTGAAAATAACCATTTAGTTTTTTTTGGTTTTTTTTTCAATTATTACTCAGTTTTTTTTTTTTTTAATTATTATTATTATTTTTATGCACAACATAATTTAATATATTTCTCATTATCACATCTCGTGTTAAGGTAAGTACGTGTAAATATTATAAAGTAAGGTTGTGTTCACTTCACCTTAAAAAAATTTAATATTCATAAAAAATAATTTCAGTTCAGTAAAAATAAATTTAGTTCAATAAAATAATTTTTGGGTAGCAAAAATCAGTAATTGTAAAGAAGAAATATAATAGAGTATCAGTAAAAATAATAAAATTAATTTCCGTTCAATAAAAATAATTTAAGTTTAGCAAAACTAATTTCAGTTCAGCAAAAATAAGATGAAATGAATGGAGCCTAAGAGGGGCAAGTTAATGTTAGTACAAAAAAAGTTTGTTATACAAAGCATATGCTTAAAACATTAAGCGATGATAAAATATATATATATATATATATATATATATATATATATATATATATATATATATATATATATATATATATATATATATATATATATATATATATGTCAAAAACATTATGAAGCAAAGGTAATATAAATGAGAAAATTTTTATTTAGATGAGAAAGATGTGAATCATTTTGTGTGCATTTATTTTTATATTAACCGTGCATATTATTCTTAATTTTTCTTAATATATTAAAACTACAAAATGTGAAACCTTTTTTCTTAAAATAAGACTTGCATATTTTCAATCAAAATATTATACAAACCTTTTATATTTTCTAGAAAATCAGAAATTCTTTTACACTACTGTTTTTTTTTTTTGTACATATATATATATGCTTCCTCCATTTTTTTATACTTTCAACACTTGCCTAAGATGAAAATATCACAATACTTACAACCCAATATAATTTTATTTTATTTTATTTATTTATTTTGTTGAAATTTGTAATATTATCCTAATTTTAAGCTCACAACCCACTAAATTATTCTTCTAACAATCTCTCACCTCCATATTAAGAGAATTATAACATGTGAGACCCACTTTTCTTAAACATCGTGAAAAAGTATGTGTTGTAAGCATTAAAATCGGACAAAGTATTTTGTTTTTTAAAAAAGGTGGTATATATGCTCATACATATTTCTCAATTTAAGAATCTTCTAATTGGATATATAAAAGAGTGAAATAAATATAAGGAGAAAGAGAAGGAACTACATATTACCTACTATTAAAGCAATGTTCTCGTTTCATTCTTTTTTGTTCTACTCACTTTTAATTTTAACCTATTATTTTTTGTTAAGCTTATTTTACTTTCTTTAATCTTGGCTTATCTCTATTATCTCCTCCTCTCTAACTTAAATTATTTAATTTTATTTGTCACACAATCTCATCTTTTTACATCCCACATTCTTACTTTATTCTATTTCTTAAACCTAACTTATAACTTTACCGGTCGTTAAAATTAAGAATTGATGTAAAAAAAATCATATTGACAAGCACATTTATATGTATGCTCGTTGTATACAAAACTATCCCTTTGTCAAAAAAAAATAAAATAAATAAAGCCATCAAATAAAACACAACTATAAAATGGTTATTTACTGATGGCTAAAATTTAAAAGTTTTGGTAAAAATAAAAAAAATAAAAATAAAATAAAAAAAAAAAATTGATGAGGTGTTAGTCCTGTTACTGTTGGTGGCGTGGATAGCAGGGCGGTGATGGGGTCACCACACACACCAATTCAATATGCCGTTTTAGGGCGAGGGACAATGATAGAGACTCCCACACGAGACTTGGATTTATTCTAACACATTATTGGAACTGGATATTATTCCACTTTCTTCTTATTCCTCTCTCTCTATCTCTCTCTTTTCATTTTTTTTTTTTTTTTTTTTTTTTTTGAGAAGAAAGGCATACAAAGTTTTATTTATTTTCTTTTAAGACTCCACCTTAACTTTTCTCCAAAAAAAAAAAAAAAAAAAAAGACTCCACCTTAACCTTTACCAAAAATAATAATAATAATAAATAAATAAATAAAAAACTTGATTGTCTATAAATAGATTTATATCTCGGCGAGATTGCATTATAAAAAGTAATACCCTAGTGAAACAACATAATGATGCTCGATTGACTTCTTATTAGTCCTTTTTGTTATTTTTGGAAATAGATAAATTGTTTGTGTTTGTTAAATAACTTCATATTATTATATAACTAGGGTGGCTAAAGCGCGCAATGCGTGCGTCATTGGTAGCCTTGTTTGAGGAGCTTTAATTTTTTAGTTTTTGGTTAATAAGAGAAATATTTAATTAAATAAGTATTTTATGGGTATAAATGTCTGCACATTATTTAATATAGTTAAAAAAAAAACACAATTAACATTAACAAAGGCAAATAAAAAAAATAATAAATAAATGCAAAATTGAAATTTGTATATATTAATAGGGTAAACATGCATGTAAATACATATTTTAAAGGGTATAATTAGCAACACATTATTCACAAGAGTAATCTTGTATTTTTTTATAAAGTACGGTAGGAATTTACATTTCTAATAAAAACATGCTTGATATATAGTTTCTTCACATATAAAACCTTTGGGTGATATGCACCGAGTATGTAGATCATATAACTTTGTACATGTGAGTTAGTACTTAGTACTAAGTGTCGTATAAAGTTCCAAAAAACTTTATTGTATTAATACACTCTTCCATTATGAACTTGTGCTTAGCCAAATATATTTTCGATATCTTAATTCTTACTCGTATAACATTAATAATAACAATTATAATTATTATATATCCCGTGATGAATTCTAAATTATGTAGATCAAAATTTAGTAATAAATCATAGTCTATAATATATAAGCCTTTTAATTCAATATAAAGCAAATTTGTTCAAATCAAGTAACATATTCTCTCTAATTTAATTTTACTTTACCATATCGAACATGAATTTAGAAGATTCTTTTAGCATATACCCCATTATTTGTAAAAGTTCCTCTAGTCCTTGGGATAAATTAAATAAAAAATTATAAATTCGTGGGCTCAACGAGTTGAATTAGAAAACGAGTTTAAGCTTTAACTTATAAATTTAAATATTTAGAGTATTGTCAAAATATCTTATTTTAAAACATTTTTTAAGATTTTCTAACAGCTAAAATCATTTGGGTATGCACATATGAGCTGGCTACATACATTGGTGAGAAAAGAGTAAATACCACCTTATAACCTAGAGGAATTATTACTCTTATTATTAATCAATTGATATTCATAAAATACCCCCTCCAGGCTTTTAAGCAGATTATAGAATTTTTATAATTATTATTTATTTTATTTTTTCTAATAAGTAGCTTAAATATTTAAATAACTTTATGAAAATCAAACTTTACTCCTTTTTTTTAAGTCTATCTAAAGATTATTTTTTAACATCAAATTCTATATATTCTTTGCAATATAATTAATTTAATTTTTAGATAATGTTATGTAATATGACATGCCCATATAGGCATGTAGCTAGCCCTCTCCACGCTATTAAACTCATATTTTTAGTTTTTTAAAAGCAAATTTATTCTTATATAGATAGTTTAAATCCTCCGTTTTTTTGAATTAAACTGATTTTTAAACAACAAAAAAAAATTATTAAAATTTATAGGGTAAAACAAATGATAAGGTCTATGCATGTAGTATAATAGGAGCTTACACGTTGGTGAGCTGAGTGCCAAAATGATGGATCCGTAGGCGGCGGTGGATGCGGTGGAGGTGCCCATGTTGGTGGTAGCGGCGTAGTTGAAGGAGGAGCAACTTGTTTTGGCCACAAAT
Source organism: Chenopodium album (assembly GCF_948465745.1). NCBI lineage: Eukaryota > Viridiplantae > Streptophyta > Magnoliopsida > Caryophyllales > Amaranthaceae > Chenopodium > Chenopodium album. The sequence goes on along the minus strand of NC_137837.1, from coordinate 67,686,961 downwards.
GCAACCTTGCTTGAGGATTCATGGTTGGATGACCCCATACATGTAGTGGCCTAAAAGGCGGGTGCATAGCTGTTGTCATCGGAGGGAAACCCATTGTTGGTGGATACCATGGGCTTATATTTGCACCACCTTTGCCACCACCTCCCATCGCGACACCATACATTTGTCGCTTTTGGGTCCAACTCGCTGCCTCGGCCTCCCTAGCTAGCAAATGCTTCCGATGTGATCGATATTTCTGAGAATCATGCATACATGGTTTATTTTTTAGAATGTTACATATAAATAGATATCTAAGTAAGCTTGTGATATACTTGTAATAAACATTGGCTTTGTTATGGTAATATAATTTTATAGTTTCTTTGTAAAAATAAAATTGGTTGATTATAGAATTTTGTGACTAATGGTGTTTGGCTAAAATACCAATAAAATAATAATAACAACCCAAAATTAATTGAACCCTAATTCTGTAGTAGCGATCACAACTAAGTTATAATCATAATGCTAGTTAGGTTTTTATATAAAATTCACGTCATATATTCTTGTATATAGCCATATGTATGAATAGATTATTTCAATTCATTTACAACAAGGTCAAGTATATCCTATAAAGTACAAATTGAATTGAAATTGTTCATCAACAATTAAAATTTTGCACAAATATCAAGAATATAAATGGAAGTTTATGTTTACGAGCAATATGACAAGACAATAATTGCCAAGATTTTGTTTCATTCATCAAAAGTAAAATCACCTAGACACCCATATAGGATACTAAGAAAATTCCAGTTGGGTCAATCAAATAATCTTACAAATGTTAGCGTTCAATATAATAATACTGTAGAAAGAAGAATTGGTTTCATAAATCCCCAACTTTGGACCATCTCACTTTTTACTAACAGTTTTATTTTACTTGTTAGTAATTCCTCCGTGCCTAAATTACATTCCTACTTTTCTCTATTATGTGAGGAATAAATGTTAGAAGTAAGAATGTAATTTAGAGACGGATGAAGTATCAATAAATGTGAATACTCTCTCTAAAGTTCGAATTATTGAAAAATATTGCAAAGTAAAAATTGATAAAATATACGGAATACTAAAAAGTAAGAACCTGTAAATGGCTGGCTATGTTATGGCGAGTAAGACAATCAATTCCCATAAGCTCTAAAATCCTCGAAGGGACTGCCTTATCAACTCCTAGTTGCTCCACTGCTTGCACGAATCTTCTATGATGTTCGGGTGTCCAATCCACCTAATAACAATCATTGATTTATGCAATGCATCTAATTAGTGATTAATGAAGAGTTATGTCTCGTTTTATTTTCATAATAATCCCAACTATTAATTATTTCAGAATAATCCAAAGTATGCGCGTGTCTGACTTTTCAAAATAATAGTCCCGTGAACTATTATTTCGAAAAGATGGACAATAGTCTGTGTAATAAATTTAAGATAAGTTATGTTGGCTATTTTGTACTAATACATACATAAATATTACACATGTACTCATTTAGTACCTTTGTTTTTCGTTTCCCTTGATGATTGCTGTTATTATTACCCCCGGATTTTGAACTCGAGGATGATGATTTCTTCATGTTATTACTCTCTTTCGAGGATGAAATCGTTGATGTTGTAGACTCCGACTTAACATCCTTCTTACCCTCGATCCCCTCCTTTTCCAATGTCTTCAATCCACAACCATCATCATCTTTATCCATACCCTCTATCGACGTCTCAAGTACTTGACTAACAACATCATAGTTACCTTCATAACTAGCCTCAAATGAAGCTATGTTACCATCATCATTAGGACTAATAATGTTCTCAACAGACATAGCAGACGACGAGTTATTAAACTCGGATGATTCGTCTTCCCCGGTACTAATGGAGAAGTCTGCCAATAACTCCGGATCCATTTCAAGATCCGGTAGCACATCACCATCGTGCATGCCCATAAACAACTCATCGAAATTGATGCTATCGAGCAGATTTGTACCGGAGAAGTCCGGGAAATCGTCCGTTCCCATCGAGAAATTCGCCTCCATCGTACCTCCTTTGTTGTTGCCATCTTTGGTACTCCTTAGGGGTGATATTGCAAGCATTACAAAGCCTCCCTAGGCCACTTACTTACCCTAGAAAAATAGTTAATCTAGATAAGGCTAATTAATTATAAATTATCTAATAATAATAATAATATATTCGAAGATATAATAAAATATGTGTAGGGTTATTAATTAATTATATGTGACAGTTTGATTTATGTATAGCAATAGTATTACGTACGAAGTATATTTAATTGAACATTGACGACTTGATTGTAAGGTTTTCGATTTAAGGGAGGACGGAGAAGGAGGTGAAGAAGTCGACGGAGTGTCAATTGGTATGATGGTGAGATGAAGGAGAGTAGACAAAGAAGGGGAGTGTGTTTGTGCGAAGGAAAATGGATGATGGCCACAACTTGTGAGTTAGAGGTTTATTCAAAATCTCTATTTAAGATTTTGTATTTATGTTTTTGTTGTGGCATTGATATATATCAGTGTTTATTTTGTTACTATTAGACTTGTGGACTGCTATTTCTTGCATTTATTTAAAATCTTCAAGTGGCCCTTCATAGTTTAGAATAACGTCACACACTCACATACACCTGTTTTTACATATTAAAGAATGTGTGTGGTACGAAGAAGATTTATACAAGTAATAGGTATGGTAAATAAAGAAAAATCGTTCAATAATATGTTTCAAAATCTGCAACTCTGTCATTAAAATAAATGTCCCAATTTGGCGATCACTTGCACAATTAATATATACCACTTTAGGGTCTGTTTGGCATTGATGTGATTTTCTGTTTTTTGGGTTTTTGTTGTATAAAAGTATATATATGATATATGTCACATAATAAATAAAAAATTATTCAAACTTATTAGAATCATAATAATTTTGAAAACTGACAACAAAAAAGTGGAAACACCTTTTTTCTATTTCTGTTTTTGGTTTTTAGTTTTCAAAAAAAAGGAAACTGAAAACAAAAATGATGCCAAACAAGCCCTTAATTAATGTTAATGCTTATAAAATTGGACAAATTCATTTTAATAATCTCCAATTTGCCCAATTTTTTAAAAAAAATCTCAACTTTCATTTATTTTGCAATAATCTCATCTTTCACTTATGTTTTCTTTCTTCAATCTCGTTTGTCGGTAATCTGAAGAAAAGGTTCCACAACCGATCCGATGGTTGGTGGCTAGAATTTTATTTACTCCGTATTTATTTTTTGGACCAATCACGACCTGATACGTGTCACGCAATCTAGAATAACAGGCCGTTGACTTTAGTGGACCGGTTTGGGATTGCTAAAAGAACATGCAAGTAAATGTTGAGATTATTACAAAATAAACGAAAGTTGAAATTATTTAAAGTAAATTAGAAAAATTTGAAAATATTAAAATGAATTAAATTAAACATGGTTATATATATGGATGCTTGTTAGAATTATTTTAACTTGTACTCCCTCCGTCCCTAAAAAAATCGACCCTTTTTGCGGAGCTTTCACGGGTATTAAAAAATTTGAGTTGGAAGTAAAATTGCATGGGATGCTAATATAAGTAAATTGAAAAGAGAAATTTACATGGGACTTGAAAAAAAATAGAGAAAGAGAAAATAATAACAGTACATAGAAAAAATAATATTTATATGGAGAAGCTAATTTCACACAAATATTATTGTAAATTGGAGAATATTTAAATGCAAATGGGATGAATATTTTAGGACTAAAATTTGACCAAAAGGGTCGGGTCATTCTTTTAAGGACGAAGAGAGTATTATCTTATATAACTTTTATCATTTATACTTATTTATAGTTAAAGATACTATTGATTAATGTGTCAAAAAAAATACTATTGGCTAAACTTATAATATAATCAAATATATATAAATAAATTAGGCATTTTTCGGGAGCATTTGGCGCGCCACATAAGTAAAGGTATTATTTTTTTTCAATGAAAAATTAGATTAATAATTTATTTTAGAATTAAAAAATTTACTCGCCACCTAAGAAAAAGTGACGAATAAGATTTAAGAATTTTGACACATGGGTAAAAACAACGAATAGAGAATAATTAAAATTTAAATTATTTTTGTAAAAAAATCAATAATAATTATCTTCTCTAAAAAAATAAGTAATAATTATCTTTTTTACATATATGGATGCAAATTTTTTATCACAAATATCTTTAATCTCTTCCTAACAAATATTATAAAAGTTTGATTTTAATAATGTACTGATCGAGATGAATAAAACTAAATCTCATATGACTGATTCCCCATGATTTTTAATAGTTAAACAATTATAAAATGAGACTAACATTTTATACATAATCAGTATATTAAATAAATGCATAGGCAAAAGACTTATTTTGATCAATAAAAAAATGAGATTTGTCATTTATTTTTTGAATTAAAAATTTAAATTGTCAAATAAGCAAAATTAGTGAATAAGGTTTGAGATTTTAAATTGAAGCGTCACATAAATAAATAAAACAACAAAAGATAATTTTAGTGTTAAAATTAAAAAAATATCTTATGATATTAGAAATTTTATCCATATATTTAATGAATGATCTTCATAAATATACAAAATTTTAAATTAAATAAAATAATTTATTAGAATCGTGCATCTCGCAGGGCTTACATCTAGTATATAAATAAAAAGGGGAGTTTTTTTCTCTAGTTTTTAGAGAGCCACGTAGGATTTAATTTTTTCAGCGCGTCACGTAAGATAATAAATTTTGGTGGTAGCCAATTAAATACGAGATTATTAAATTTCGTAAGAATTAAATAATTTAAATAACACGTATGCAAAATTGACGAATGAGATTTTCGAGTTTAAATTAATTAAATATAAAATATTATCTTTTGATACTAGGAATTTTATCTAAATATATAACAAAATTTAGCACATAAACATATATATAAATTTTTTTTTTAAAAAAAAAAAATTCAAACAAACCTTGCATCACACGGGCTTCATCTAGGTTGTACCTAAAGGCCAATAGGGTGCAAAAAATGGAAGAAGTCAAGCTAGAAATCCTACCTAAGCTCCTAGCTAGTTCTCTATTGATAGGAAGTGGACCCACTGGTTTAGCTCAACGTAAAGAAAGCTCTTGACATATGTACTTAGTGCTGTCAAATTTCAAACCGAAACCGTTTAACGGCCCAAAATCAACCGACCCAAATAAGTACCGAACCGATTAAAAACCGATTTTGTAAAACTGAAAACCGACCCGAACTGTATTTAAGTAAACCCGAAACCGAACCGATCCGAATAATGTCAAACCGTATAAGAACCGAACCCGTTAACAAACCGAACCAGTTTTAAACCGAACTGAAATCAAACCGAACCGAAAAAGAACCGAACCGTTTATAACCCGAAACCGTTTGAACCGAGGTAAAAACCGTTTACACCGAACCGTTAATAAACTGCGACCCGTTTGCACCGAACCGTTTATAAACCGAACCACTTACAAACCGAACCGTCTATAAATCAAACTGTAATTTCGATGTCTTAATAACTCATCAAATCATGATTATGACACATCAATTAGATGATTGAATAAGAAGCCGCTAATAACGTGATAGTAAAACAATAATAATTCATTAATACACTAATCTTTTATAATCTACGTTATTTCATAATAAACTAGTAAGATCAATATGACTAAATTAAACTTGAAAATAACATATGTATTTTTAAAATCGATGAGAATTTGTATATAATATATAATGCCTAATGCCTAATATGAAGTGATGAAGTCTCGGCTTGATATAAAACTTGTTAACCAGCAAAAGGTTAGCAAGTATTATGAAATTTCAAATGAAAATCGTTCAACTGCCCGAATCCAAACGACCCGATCAAAAACCGACTTTTTAAATAAAAAACCGTTCCGAACCATAATTTAGTAAACGTGAAATAAAACTGATCTGAATAACGTTAAACCGTATAAAAGGCGAACCAAAATAAAACTGAACCGAAAAAGAACCGAACCGTTTCTAACTCGAAACCATTTTCAACCCGAAACTGTTTGAACCGGTGTAAAAAACCGGTTAAACCGAACCGTTAACAAACCGCAACCTGGCTGCACCGAACCGTTTACTTCTCAAACCGTTTAGAACCCGAACCGAATTAAAACCAGTCAAGAATAAACCGAAATCGAATCGAACCGATAACTATTTAAACCGAACTGAAACCGACCCGTGAGACACTTAAACCGATTTCAAACCGACCCGATTTAATACCGAACCGATTTCAAACCGAACCGAACCCGAACTGTCAAACCGTTTTGACAGTGCTATATGTACTAAATAAAATGAGGCATTTAATTTAGGAAATTTTGACTTTAATCATCAAAAAAATCAAAAAAATGTTTTTTACCACAAAAACTTTTAAAACTTTTATTTTACCAACAAAAAAATTTCTAAAAATCGTTTTTTACCACCTAACGTCAAGAATACCGTTAAATCTAACGATTTTTTTAAAAAATTCTTCAAATTTTGTGCGCAAAACATGCTCTTCATAGGTTTAAGGAGCCATTTTGGGCCCTATGGTTCCAATTTTAAGTCAGAATTGACAAAAAATTATTTGAAATGCTTCGTTTTGCGTATTCACCCAAATCGATGTATTTTTAAACACGCAAAACGAGACATTTTCGATCATTTTTTTTGTCAATTCTGCCTTCAAATTGGGCCCGTAGGGCCAAAATGCCCCCCCAAAACCTTTAAAGAGCATGTGCTTGACACGAAATTCGAAGTATTTAAAATATTTCGTTAGGTTTTTGATGACAGGTGGTAAAAAATAATTTTTTTATTTTTTATTTGGTGGTAAAATAAAAGTTTTAGAAGTTTGGTGGTAAAAAACATTTTTTTTAATTTTTTTTGTGGTAAAAGTCAAAATTTTCTTTAATTTAACACCGATGAAATTTGGCTTTTCAAAAATTAAAATCATAAATATAAATAAATAAGAAAAATACTACCATATACATAGCCTGTATATAAACATTAATTTTACACTAGAAAATGGTATAAACTTAGGAAATCATAAAATATAAACACTAATTACACTCATTTGGCCGTGTTTTTGTCATAAATTCCTAATTTCATACAATTTTCAAGAGTATATATATTTAATAGTACAAATTTTTGTATATGGGTTACTTGTAGGGTGTTACTTGTATGGTGTTATTGGTTTTGGTCAGGGAGAAACTGGTTTTAGTTAGGGTGTTACTTGTAGGTGTTACTTGTACTCTATGGTTAGTTGTATGGTCTTACTGGTTATGTTAAGGTATTTCCGATTTGGTATGGGGGTTTGGTCTGGGGTTACTTGTAGGGGTTACTTAGAATACAAGTAACCTATACAAGTAACCCCAAAATACAAGTAACACATGGTGCAGCAGGGGTTACTTATAGGGTGTTACTTGTATCTTGGATTACTTGTAGGGTGTTGCTGATTTTGGTTAGGGTGTTACTTATAGGTGTTACTTGTATAGTGTAATATGAGGTTACTTGTATGGTCGTACTGGTTTTGGTCAAGCGTTGTTGGTTTGGTATGTGGCCTTGGTTAGGGGTTAATTGTTGGGGTTACTCAGAATACAAGTAACACCTACTAGTAACCCATACTAGTAACCCTAAAATACAAGTAACACATACAAGTAACCTTTGACAAAACCAGTAACACCATACATGTAACCCCTGCCACACCATATGGCCTGCCACACTGAAAAACCTCTGATTTAATAGTTATAAGTAGATGCATACAAGATAAATTGGATTCTTTCAAAAACTACTCCCTCCGTTTTTCTATGCGCGGAGTTTTAGAAGAAATTAGTGAAAGTAATAAAATATAGAGATAATGGGTTAGTGAAAGATAAATTGGAGCAGTTACAATTTAAAAGTGATGAAATTGGGTCCCACTAACTAAGAGAATTGAATTTAAAAAATTAAAAATTATATAAACTTTCCAAATAAGAAAATAGAGAACAAGTATTTAAAAATAACCGTAAAAAAAAAGTGAAGCAAGTATTTACAAACGAATGTTATAACATATTAGAAAAAAACTACTCGTAGTAAATAAGAAAATTAAAAATGGATAAAAATATACTCGTAAATGTACTTTAGTGGATTTAGATTTATTGACATTAATAGCCGGCAACAATAATAACGATGCTACAGGATCGTGAAACTGCTTTCATAGTACTGTAGTTATTTGTATTACATTTATTTTATTTTATTTATTGTTGTTAATTTACTCTCATTTTTTCAAAGACTTTGGACTTCGAGTACCATTGTTCTTCTACAAAAATTAAGATTCATATTAAGAACCTTTGAATCAAGTTGACCGGGAAAAACTGGGGAAGTAATTAAGAATCCTATTTTGAAGGCTGTTGTAGTGTCGTTAAATTTAAGGGGCAATATGATAGAAAACTTACTGGATTACTTGGTAGAGTCACAAGGGAATGAGCAAATATGCCGCATATGGAATTGAGTTAGAACTTAAAAGGTAGTCATAAGGTCTTAAAAGCTTATGTAACATGACCGATTGAAACTGTATAATTTATTTTGACTTATTTCAAACAAACAAAGTTTAGAATCTTCAAATAGATATAAAAACATAAGATGAATTCAAATAGAATAAAACCTTTACACCTAATAAATTTTAAATAAGAGAGTGATGGATAGCTCAAGTGGTTAAGAGCTTCCCTCCCGATTCCAGGAGATCCTGGGATCAATTCTCACCCCCGCCCTTGTGGCTCTCTAAACACCAAAAAAAAAAAAAAAAAAAAAAAAAAAAAAAATTAATAAGTTTAAACAAAATAAGTGAAATATAAATAAATATCTTAATAGCCTTAAGATGAGCCTTGTTGCCTAAAAGCTTTTCCTTATTTTTAGTAATTTTAACTTTTAAGTAGTGATTAGAATAGCGTAACCAACCTGTAAAGTAGCTCAAAGTGGTTATTAAGGGAATTCCTAGGGACCTAGCCCGTGAAAAGCTAGTAAAAGCATTTGTTTTCTAAGAGCAAGAGTCTTCATAACTATATATACCTGTTTTGCTTGGATATTGATCAGTCTTGGTTTGACATAGTTCACATTTAAAAAAAATTGCTAGAGCTCATCACTTTTTGGAATTAGAGAAGAATTTCTTCGCGGACAGTATACATACAACTATACAAGGTTGTTAGGACTAGAAAAGATGGTTAGTTTTGAGTTAGGCCCGCCCACCTGCCGCCTAGACAACCGATCTCTTAAAAGGGGAGGTGATACACATAGACTTAGTCTATGTGTTTCCCCACATAGATAACCATTAATATGATGACAGCACATCATTCATGAAAATAGTAGAGCGGCAGTTTAAAGCGGTAAAATTTAATAGTAAAGCTCGCCTTTGTAATGGAAAGAGAGGAAATTTAGCGCTTAATGGTACTGAAAAACTTTGGCGCTAAATATTCATGTAAATAAGTACTCCTTAGCAAACCATTAATGGAAATTTAAGGTGAAAATATTTCCCAAGCACTTAGATTTGAAGGCAGTCAATAGTCATCTCTTGGTTTTACACTGCAAATTGACTTAGTTGACAAACTAAGGTTTTAATTTGCAATTAAATGTTGTTAATGGTGATTGCAAAATGAATTGAATGCGTCATTGTTGGGGATAATGATTTATAAGGTGTCGATTGACGATGATGGGTTACAAATTTGGATTAATATAATTTAGCTTATCAATTTGTGTAATTTTAAAAGTGTTGTATTTATTTTAGTCTCACATGAAATATTTTAGTATCAATTTGGTTGATGTTGGTATCATTGTATTTAAATTTGTGATATTAAATGTTTTGTGTTAATTACAGAGTATTTATATCTAATGGAAAACCTGGAAAACAATTTAAAAAGAATCATTGATCTTAGTGTCTTAGTGACTTAATGAGGTTGTTATGGCTATGGAGTATAATGAGGATGGTGCTCGTATAAGAAACGCTCCCAAAGTGGGAATGACCTTATTATCAAGAGAAGGAGGAGTTTAATTTTAGAAAATGTAGCGCCGAGTCGAAATTTGATGGTGATGGCAGTGAAGGAAGATTGAAAAGATTTTTGAAGGTTGATAATGGATGACGGGTTGGGTTTTCGTTGTAGATAGGTAGTTTTCCGGCATGGGTAGGGTTTTTCGGGGTCGAGGTTAGGATTTCGGGGAGTTATTAGAGTGTTTTTCGGCACGTCAAATGACGACGGAGGAGGTGAGAGGAAGAAAGGTCAGGAAGGAAGGTCTGGTACCGGTCGTTTTCAGGGGTAAGAGGAGACGGTCGGCGAGCTGGGGGTTGATCTGGGTCTGGGCTTCTGGATGGCGAAAAGGGATGGGTGGTGGCTGGGAGGTTTTTTTAGATTTTTTTTCTCTTTTTTTTCTTTTTTTTTTTAATTTTATACCAATCATGTGCTGACACATGGATTGATTACTTGCTACAATAAGTATTGCTCTAGGGACCAAATGTTAGGATCATTCCAAGAAAAAGCACATTAAAAAGATGGAGATTACGAAAATGCGTATGTTAAGGTGATCAGATGTGCGGGAACACTCTAAGAAATAGAATCAGAAATGAGGTTATTCACAATGCAAGAAATTAAAGTAGGTGTGGCAAGCATTGTAGGGGAAATCGTTTGTGTTGCTTTAAGCATGTAAACTAGAGAGTTGAGGGTGCACCGGTAGGAAGAGTGGAAGAGAGGGACCGTGGAGGTATTAAACAAGGGAGAGGGTCGGGAGACCAAAAATGACTTGTTTGAAAGGAGTTAGGAATGATATGAAATATATGGATTTGCACGAGGATGACGCATTGGATAGTAAAGGATGGAGGAGGAAGATTTTTGTCGATGATTACAAGGATACATAGCCTCTTTCTTGCATTTATTACTCACATAATAAAGAGAAAAAGGATTTTGATATAGGGACGGAGAAGTACATAATAAATCGAAATTGATCAAAGCTAATAAAAAATAATAATGAAAATTTACGACACATTATTTGATTGGGCTAAAATTTATTAGAAGTTATTAAATTCAATAAATCCTATATGAATTTATTAGACCTAAATGTAACACCCCCAAATTACTCTCCAATAATAATGATTACAAAGCCTGATTAAGAGAGTAACTTGAGAGCATTACCGCCACGTGATTACGTAAGACTTTTCAAAAACAGAGACTTGCAGCGGAGAAAATACATACTTAACCTTTATATTGATAATAATAGTAATAGTAGATTTCAAAATTGAACCATATGAGAATTTTTCATACAAAACGTCAACCATGAGACCTAGACTACATGATTATCGCCCTTCATCCCCAATGCCATATTTAGATCACGTCGAGTCATCATCACCTATCTACTTATCATAATGATAAGTAGGGCCAAGCCAAAACAAAAGAGAAATACATATTAGCAAAACGCTAAGTACATACCAATGCTAGATACGTAAAATCAAGTTATTTAATTACACATGCTTTCGTAAGATTAGCATTTATAAATAGCATTTATTCAAACCTTCCATAAATAGAAACTTCACATTAAGAAACGTTTAGAAACATTCCAAGAATTAACAACATTTCAAAACCAACGACTTTCCCAAAATAGATTCCAATAGAAATGGAAGATCAATATTTTCGTAAACCATTTTTCCACCTAAGTGTGCACACCCCCCAAGCTAGTAACTACTTACATAGTGCTATCAAGGGGAAAGACTAGGTCATACATAGCCCATAGTCTTCAATTTTATCTCCACATAGTGGGAGTCATAAAAATCCAATATATATCTTTGATAAATCAACCTTCCAATTCCCATGTATGGGATTTCAACAACATTTTCTCTTTAAAATGAATTTGAAGTCAAGTATGTGCATAAATAGCTTTTAGAACATTGAAATTATTTCCAAAGATCAAACAATAAAACATTTCACAATATTCATTTCATAAACATTCATAAACCTTGTTCAACATTCAAACATATTTCATCATTCAAAACACAAAACACATTTGTATAAAATCACATATTTAAATATCTAGCCACGAGTACGTACCTTGATCTTTACAACTATTCCACCTAGATTTACAACCACGAACTATCTCCTAAATAAACATTATGTGGAGTATTTTAAATAAAAATCAAATATGAAACCTTACAAAAATCATAAATTGAAAATAGATATTAGTTTTGAAAGACTAACCGCAAAACAATATAAAGTAGCAAAGCTCACGGGGAGGTTCACGTTGAAAAGAAGGAGTCAGATCTTGCAGAAGCCATATCTCATAGTATATAACTCTAAATTGGTGATTCTTGAGCCTAACCTCAAGGATTTTTTGAGAGAAACAACTTTGTCTCAAACAACAAAAGGCTAAAAATGACTTGAAGTGGTTGAAAAATGGCCTGGAACATATACAAGGTGAAGTAGTACGAAAATGGGAGAAAGAAAGAAGAAAGAAGGATGGAACTTTAAGGGCAAGAGACTTTTGGCTTAAAATGGCTGAACTTTGGGTCCTATTTATATAGTTTGAGAGTCCTATTGACATCATGTATGATGTCAACAACTTGGGGGTAAAGGAAGTTTATGAGGTCATGTTATTGACATCATGTATGATGTCAACAACTTGGGGGCCAAGTATTCAAGTTTGTAAGAGAAGTTTGTGACTTTGGTCATGCTTTAGGAGTAAGAAATGGACTTAGGTCATTTGGAAAAGAAATACTCAAGGTAGAAAAATATCTTATTTTCGGCTACTAAATTCCCGGCTTGCATATCAAAATCTTTTATAAAACATAATTTTAACCAAATGATTTTCGTAAATAAAACTAAATAAAATTCTTTTAATTTGTGTCACTTTAAAACATAATAATATGTATTACTAATAAATTATGACGTATTCAAGTCAAAACATAATTAATATTTTATAAAACGAGTTTAAAAATACGGGGTATTACACTAAAACTTATTTAATAAAGGTGAACAAAACGAAACGTAAATTAATAAATTACTTTAATAAATCATAGTTGTCCAATAATCAATTCTACTTTACATTGTAATTACTGCCTTGATTTTCGTGCTCAAAATCTTATCAATGTGTGCTAAGAAAATTGCTCAGATTTTTAGGGTCATTTTAGGTCTTAAGATTCAAAGTAAGAGAAATAAATAGCTTAAATCCCGTGCAATGCATGATTTATTACCAAAGTTTATACTCCTTCCATTTTTAAGAGGTATCCCTATATAATTTATCTTTCATTTGCTAATCTAATTTGATAAGAACTTATTTTTTCAGATCTAATCAGATGTAATTGTTTAGTTTAATTTGACTGAACATTGACCTTATATGTAAACTAATCTAGGTAATTTCATTATCTTTAATATAGTGATATTTAACTATTTAAGTGGGGGGTATAAGTATTAAATTTTGACCGGCATATACATTAAGATAAATTAATTGAATTTAATTTAATATAAAATAAGTAAGTAGAATATGGAGTGTTAAATAATTATAAGATAGGTATCATATATAGGATAAAATTTATATGATAGGTATCATAGGATGAATTTTATAAAGTATAGTTAGTGGAGATATATTTAATTGTTATAAGAAAAGAGAAAAATAATAATAATAATTAAAAAAAAAGAAGTATGAGTGAGAAAAAACCTGTATGTACATAGTTCACAATAAAATTATTGTGGACCAAAGTCCATACATGAGCTACTGACATATTGTTGAACATAGTGACCCTAATTTTAACATGGTAACCTTTATTAAAAATTTATGTGACTTTATATTATTGTGACCGTAAAATGTGGACGTATAAGCCCACGTTATCTTGGACAATACAAATTCATATATATATATATACTAAGCTCTTATGACCTTTGTAATAACACATTGAAATTAAATTTATTCTAATAAAATAACTTTTATCATAACATAGTGACCAACTTTCTATTTATTAAATGGTCATAGTAGCTTTTATATTAGTGGTGCATAATAAACTAATGCGAACTAGATGCTTTTAATAATTTTTTGTATTAGTGAAGATAATAGTAAGCTACGGGACAAAAATTATATAATATTTATTTAAGTGGGGATAGTGAGAGAGTGAAACAATAAAGCAATACTGATCTGAGTCTTTATCTTTACTAAAATAGAAAGTGTTGCGATTATTATTAAACAAGTGTAAAAGGAAAGTGGTGCGACCATTACTACAAAATAATGTAGGGAATATTTCATGGTAAGGCCATGTTTAGTTTATTTTATTTTTACTTATTTCAAATATGATTAGAAAAATTAAGGCCAAATCAAATCAGATACAGAAAAATAATTAAGATTATATTTAGTTAAATTTGAGGTCACGAATAAATTGGGAAAAAATTATTTTTAAAACACATCGATTTGCTTGATAGTAAACAAACATGCTTGTACCAAAACATATTTTGTCACACAAAATGAGCCGTTTAAGATATAACTTTACTTTACAAATTTCACCTCAAATTCGATTATTAAGGGCCAAAATATTCACCAACATATTAATCGAGCAATATTATCGACACACAAATTTAGATATTAATCATGGTTTTTTTTTATTTATTTTTTTATTTTTTATTTTTACAAATAATGTTTAGCTTAGATTTCTCCATTACAGTTTAAGAGAACACCTAAAAAACTTAACTAATAATCAATTTTCCCTGCTAGATAATAGAGTCACACAAAATTGATATTTATTCAAAATAATGTGCAACCGAAGTCTTCTTAGTAATTAATTTTGGAAATAATTTCAGCAATAAGCTAAATTTTGAAAATACTTATATTTAAATAAATCAGATGACTTACAACACACTTTTTTTTGGAACCACTTACAACACACTTAATTGTACTTATTATTAATTAATTGTATTTAAATATTATTATAAACTTAAATAACCACCCACCCCCACTACATGGAAGCCCACACCCTCATCCACCGCCAACACCAAACTAACCACCTCCCTCACCCTTGACCCTTTTATATTCCTCCTTGCCGCTGGCCAACCACTGCACACACTGCACCTTTTTCCCACAACCCCTTTATCGGCCCCTCCATATATAAACGCCACCCCAGAACCACCTAACAAACCTCAAAACCCATTTGCAAATTTTTATTTACCTTATAATATTCATATTTTCATACTAATTTTGTTATCCAACATCAATAATACAAGTTTTGAAACCATCATAACGGTAACACTTCCTCCATTTATATGTACTACCATCACCTCACTTCACCAACAATCACATACCCACTCTTCTCAAATGTTTTCAATTACTATAGTTATGAGAACTCATCTTCTAAAAGATCTACAACAACTAACTTATCTAAATTCACAAACTCATTTCAAGTTGAAAATCACATATTATGTAACCACGACTAATAATTTCATGGAAAATATTCACCAACAAACATCTTTTTCATATTTATAACTGTTATGGGACATTTTGTACAACTGTTGACCGACGTTGACATTCAAGACCAAGATATTCAAGACCATGTCAAGATAGTTAGTAGTGGTCCCTAAAGTCAAGGAGAAATAATAGGTCAACAAGAATAAGTACTCAAGGTTGTTACAATGTATGTACTCCCTAATGAATTCCAAGTTCGTTGGAAGACCAAGTAAAGATGTCAACCGCCACCTCCTACTTTCAAGGAGTTCACCCCTACTATCCTCCAACCACCTTTCAAATGCCTTATAAATAGAGAAGCCTTATTCTCATTAAACCCACTCCAATCCCACGTATTAACCTCCCCAAAACTACACTATTACTCATATATAGATCCATGTAAACATTCCACTAAGGAGATATAGCCAAGCCTCCCCATACTATTATTACATACTGCTTATACGAAATACCCCCATGAGCCTAGTCCATTGTCCACATGTGTATTCCACTACAAAATCCATACAACCTTAGTATAACTCATAGCTTAGCTTCTCCTATGCCATAGTAAAGTCCACTAACCATCTACTATATTTTATTCCCTCAAGAGCAACCATATAAACATATAACTAGAACACAAATGCGCCACATACCTCCTTACCGTACTATGAAAGTCACTTGCTACGCCTACTTGTATTTATTTACATTATATTTCCTACATATTGAGTATGTAATGTAATTGTAATCATTGGCTTTATGCCCATATTATAGTGGATTGGTGGCCTCATTGCCCCCCGCGGTTTTTACCTACCTTCATTGGGGGTTTCCGCGTCTCCATATCATGTCTCCTCCCTCTCCCTTTATTTTTCTATTATTTACATTCCGCATTCCATGCTCCTTATTTTAATTTAGTTGATTCGTAGCCCGTATCCCACATCAAATCCTACTTGACGAAATTTAGCATAAACAATTTGGCGCCCACCGTGGGGCTACAGCTAGATTGAAATATCAACCCTACAAAAGTTTCTTTCCAAGCACATTCAAACACATTCCCATCATCAAGATATATCTAATCCCGTAAAGTTACTTTATAAGAATTATTGTTCGTGGTCTCTACGACGAGAAGTGATGATCAACGCCAACTTAACTCAATATGCTGCAACATGGGCGATTATCTTTGACGATCTCGAGACATTTGGTAATATTCTTTTTGGTGGTTTAATTTAACTAACTATTTAATGTCTCTTTAAGCTATGACAGATTATATCGTCATTAAACATCACACTTAAAGGGAAGGACGCCATGGAAAACATTGCTTTAATTCATGGGTCTCATGATGCCACAAAAATTCAGGGTTTGTCGTCATTCACAATATTATTTTTTGTTTAATTAACATTATTTTTAGGCTATGTTGTCTCTAAATAAAACAGTATTAAAGTTTCGACGAAGGAAGCCTGTTCCGACGACGAAAGTCAATTCCGACGACGACAATCAGTTCCGACGACGACTAGTGTCGACAACGACATCAGTCAGCTCTGACGACAAAAGCCAGTTTCGACAACGATAGTCAGTTCCGACGACAACAGTCAGCTCCGACGACGACAACCAGTGTTGACGACGACATCAATCAGTTTCGATGACACCATTTAGTAACGTCGTCAGCAACCTAATATCACCAGTTAGTGACGACAACACTAAGACAAATGTTGCTTTAAACGACGATGCAAGTAAGTGTAGACACCCATTTGTGTCTCCCCAAAACCAAACCCAGTGATGAATACCTTTCACGTCGAACCATAATCGAATGAGGTGAAAGTGTGAAAAGTCTAGTGTTGCGGTTAGTTTTTGTTAAAATTCTTTCTTTCTGTTTTCGAAAACCCACTCTATTTTATGAAAACGTCCATTCCAGTTTAGTTTGGTCCATGATAAGGGTCCAATAATGGTGTAGTTGGATGGGGTTTGAAAAGACCTTTCCAACGATATATTATAAGCCCAATTCCGATGGATAATGAGGAAGTTATGGCCAAAATACTAAACTGGGCCCAAACCGGATTTTACCTACGACCCAATGATCATGAGGAGGGTCCAAAGGTTTAATCCTATTCCTAAACTAATTAGGATTGATTAGAATCTTCTATAAGTTTCTAAAATATCTTAATTATCCTTTTTTGAAAAGATAAGATTAAGGAATTTGATTTAAATATAAACTTTCCTTTTTTATAAAACTTTCCTTTTTTAAAGTTCTAGTTCTATTCGGATTTAAACATGTTCAAAGACAGTCAGATATTATTTTCGTTCCTCATAATATTTTTATCCAAATTTTATATGGTTGGATAGATCTTGAAATTATCTTTCCAATGATATATTATAATAATAATTCCGAGCTATAACGGAAAAGATATGAATAAGATATCAAACTCTATCCAAAACTGACACCATCTCACTATTTCGTTCATATCTTTTATTCTACAATATATTTTAATCTGATTTTAATTGGGTTAGAAAGTAAACTTCAATATCTTTCCAACGACATCTTATTCATCTTATTCCAATTCCTGGATCAAAAGATATGATAAAAACAAAATCCGCAAAAACTGATGTCTACGAGTTTTATTTCGATTCGAATTTGGATTCTTTTCTTAATTCTTCGACCCTCTTTTTTTCCTATAAATAGAGGTCATATCTCCCCCTTTTCAATCACCAACTCTCATAAAGATTTTCTTGATTATTCTCTCTCTTTTCTAAACTTTGTTTTCACATACAAAATTCTGCATTCGCAAGATCTAGAAACACCTAGCCATATTCGAAGTTGCCTTCGCCCTAGACGTGAAAGTTTTAATTTCTGAGGGTTTGGTCCCAAATCTCTATTTCAATTATTTAATTTAATTGTTTGTTTATTATTTTCCTTGAAGTTACTAACGTGTGTATTTTGTTATTCGAAAGAGGTACGAAGCATCAAAGTAAGTACTTTAATGGTTTTAATTGATATTATGATGTAGAAATCATGTTTACATTGTTGTTATGATATTCCTAGTATCATGTCTAGGGTAATTTTAATATTAAATATGATTCCTATGATGCTTCCTATGTTCTTCCTAATATTAATTCATGTTAGTATCATGTTAGGGTTAAAGATTTGATTTTTATTGCTTAGTGACATGCTGGGGTTTGTTATTAATCTTGTTAGTATCATGCCTAGGATCTTGCTATTTTTATTATGCTTTAATATTAACATTAACATGATTATGATTATAATTGTTATAATTTATGATGATTGTGAATATTATTGTTATTATTATTTTGATGATGATTATTTTATTTATAATTATTATTCATGATGTTGATTATTTATTATGTTGCTTGATTATATTTATTGTTATTGCTTGATCACACCTTTCATGCATGTTTAAAGGGAATTTGGTACTTGTAATCACGATTAATAAGATAATTAATAATCTTGTTAGGATTAATACGATTATAATTCAAGTGATCGCCAATAATAGTTTATTTGTGCATTAAATTCAACCAACATAGATTAAACAGGTTTAGGGTTAAATCTATTGATTGCATTTTAATCAGAAAGCGCACATGAATACGATCAGAATAAAGTAGAGGCCTATTATTAGGGCTGATTCAATCTCTTTTAGGTTGGATTTGTACCTTCATCCCCGAACTCTTATTTGGTTCAAGACCTTATGGAGTTGACGATCTCTTGGATCGTTAAGGGGTGTAACCTTCACCCTGTGAACGGTTTACAAGTTCCTAAAACTTGTTGCCGACTCTTTTGCTCTATCTTCTTCCCTTTTGGACGCCACCGTACTTTAGTGGATGATCACAGTGGGGTTCAAGCTAGTGGGATTTAAAGGCTTGAAATTATTCCCTACAGTAAGCTTTTGCCTAAATGAAAAATTCATATTTATTACTAAAGACTATTCTATTCTAAAAGTAATTTCATTGACTTTTATCTATAACTCATGACATTAGCTTATGTAACGCTTAGATTTTTATATTTTATGATAACTAATTTATGTCGTACCAAGCATATTTTTTGATAAAGTAAGGTTACAGGTGGAGATTTATAACGTTAATTGATTGTGACATCGGAGTATTGTCGTCGACAACAACAAGTTGACGGTAACTATAGACACCCAAATGTGTCTCCCCAAAACCAAACCCGGTGATGAGTACCTTTCACGTCGTATCATAATCGAATGAAGTGAAAGTGTGGAAAGTCTAGTGTTGCGGATAGTTTTAATTTCTTTTCTCTTCTCTCTGTTTTTGAAAGCCTATTTTAAGAAAACATCCAATCCAGTTTGGTTGGTCCATGATATGGGTCCAATATCGGTGTGGTTGGATGGGGCTTGAAAAGAGCTTTCCAACGATATATTATAAGCCCAATTCCGATGAATATTGAGAAAGTTATTGCCAAATTACTAAACTGGGCCCGGTTTGAGCCTTATATGCGGCCTAATGATCTAGAGGAGGGCCTAATATGGATTTATCATTCCTAATGCAATTAGGAATGGTTTTAGTCTTCTAGAAGGTTCTTTTCATTCCTAATTCAATTAGCATTGATAAATTGACTTTTTGAAATTTTAATCAGAATAAAAAAGTGTTTTTGAGGAAAATACGATTTTATCCTCCTGTACGGTTAAATTCTATCTGATTTTAGAAAACGCGTCAAAAACCTGATTAGCGCCTAACGCCAGCATTAGCGCCTGGCGCTAAGTGTAGGCGTCGCTCGAAGTGCGCCTACGTTAAAAGCATGTGGTGAATATGCTTGGCACTCATAGGAAGTGGGAATTGACATTACGATTAGGGAAAACGATTAGGGACAAATAAAGTAGGGAGCTGCCAACAAGTTTTTTAAGAAACTTGTAAACCGTTCACGGATCATAAAAGGCAACCACGAATAAGGGACAACGATTGACCCATGAAGGTTACACCCCATTCATAATCCATGAGATTACTAACTCCATATGGTTCGGAACCACGAAAGGAGGATCGGGGATGATGGTACGAAGTGAGTCATGGAGTCACATTCGCCCGTATTGGCCTCTACTCGATTCTTATATTGAAAAGCATTCTTGCGATCTCAAAGGCATACAAACAAAATATTCAATTTGCTCCAAACTATTATTAAGCTAAATTGGTTGAATATTAATGCAACATATAATTCTAAAATATCGTGATCACTTTAATTAATTAACAAGATTAAAAAGGAACCTAAACCGGTCGTCTAAATTATCTTATTAGACATGATTTTCAATTACATATTCCCTTTAAACATGCAATATGGTGATCAATAAATAATAATAGAATAAAATCAACATTAGTATTGGAAGCAATTTAACAATAATAGTGTTAGTCAAATCAAATAATAATAATAACCTAATCATGATACTAGCAACAAGAATAATAAGAGTAATTAAGTGATTAATTACTCACTTTTCGCGTTTCCTTGAATTGCTACATCATGAATAAACTGTTAGTAACTTCAATAAAAAATATAAATCAAATGAAAATTAAATTAAATAAATGTAGATTTGATTTGGTCCAAACCCTCAGTTATTTATACCTTTCACGTCTTTGATTTAAGTATATAACTTTGGGTTAAGTATGAACTCCTTGGAATGCTTAAGGGAAGTATTTTGGAAGAATAGGGAGGCTAGTGTTTAGGCTAAAGAGGGATAAGAGAATGATATGATGATCAAGCTTGTTCATGATTGAAAAAGGGTAAATATAACCTCTATTTATAGAGAAAAAAGAGGGGTCGAAGAATTAAGATAAGACCCGAATTAAATCGGAATAAAACTCGATAGACAGCAGTTTTTGCGGTTTTTGTTTTTATCATATCTTTTGATCCAGAAATCGGAATAAGATGAATAAGATATGGTTGGAAAGATCTTGAAGTCTACTTTCTAAACCAATTAGAATCAGATTAAAATATTTTGTAGAACAAAAGATATAGCCGAAATAGTGAGACGGTGTCAATTTTTGATAGAGTTTGACATTTTATTCATATCTTTTCCGTTATAGCTCGGAATTGATATTATAATACTACCTCCGTTTCTTATTATGTGCAACAAAGGAATATTTTATGCCTCACAAATAATACCTCTTTGTTGCACATAATAAGAAACGGAGGTAGTATATCATTGGAAAGATAATTTCAAGGGATATCCAACCATATAAAATTTAGATAAAAAATATGAGGTACGAAAATAATATCTGTCTATCTTTGAACGTCTTTCAATTCGAATAGAATTAGGACTTTCAAAAAAAGGAGTTTTATTCAATTTGAGACTATTTAATCTTATCTTTTCAAAAAGGATAATTAAGATCTTTTAGAAACTTATAGAATCTTCTAATTAATCCTAATTGGCTTAGGAATGGGATTAAATAATTTGGACCCTCCACATGATCATTGGGTCGTAGGTAAGGTGGGCTTAGGTCCGGTTTGGGCTCGGTTTAATATTTTGGCCGTAACTTATTCGTTATAACTCGGATTTGGGCTTATAATATATCGTTGGAAAGCTCTTTTCAAACCCCATCCAACTATTTAATAATTAGACCCATATTATGGACCACAGGATTAAACGTTTTTATAAAAAGGACACGAAATGAATGATTTTCAAGGACACGAAATGAATTATTTTGGGTTTAAAGGCACGAAAAGAGTAAAATAAGTTATGGTTTGGGGAAATGAGCTAAGAATTGGGTTGGTTTATGAAATGGAAATATGGATTTAAGCATTCCAAGATTAAATACTCAACCCGACCAATAATGGCGGTGAAAGGTTGTTCATCATCGGGTTTGGTTTTGGGGAGACATTTTTAGGTGTCTACACTAAGCTTGGCGCCTGGCGCTAGCGTTAGCGTCTGGCGCTAATGTCAGCGTCTGGCGCTAACTCTGTTTTTCACGTCAGAACTCTGGTTCGATTTTCTATCTTTTTGGCTGATTTTCTCTATAAATAGCCTCCTAAAAGCTCCGTTTTCAATCATCTACAATCATCTATTCCTTAGTTCTCTAATTCTTTTCTTTCGAAGCTAAAGCTTTCTCTCTCTCTCTTTTCTGAACCACCCTTCATACAAAATTCCGCATTCACAAGACCCAGAAACACCTAGCCAAATTCGAAGTTGCCTTCGCCCTAGACGTGAAAGGTTTTAATTTTTGAGGGTTTGGACCCAAATCTCTCTTTCAATTATTTAATTTAATTGTTTTGATTTATTATTTTCTATGAATTTACTAACGTGTGTATTTTGTTATTAGAAAGAGGTACGAGGCGTCCAAGTAAGTGCTTTAATGGTTTCATTGTTATTATGGTATAGAAATCATGTCTAGGTTATTATTATGGTTCCTAGCGTCATGTTAGGGCATTTTGATCTTCCTAATATCATGTTTAGGCTAACTTTAATATCAAATATGACAATTATAATTCCTGTGATGCCTTTTATTTTCTTTCCTAATATTCATGTTAGTATCATGTTAGGGTTAAAGCTTTGATATTTATGCTTAGTGACATGCTAGGGTTTGTTATTAATCTTGTTAGTATCGTGCCTAGGATCTTGCTATTATTATGCTTTAACATGATTATTTTTATAATTATTTTAATAATTATGATTTTTATGATTATTATTATTATGTTGCTTGATATTTATTGTTATTGCTTGATCACACCTTTTATGCATGTTTAAAGGGAATTTGTACTTGTAATCACGCTTAATAAGATAATTAATAATCTTGTTTAGGGTAATATGATTATAATTCGCGTGATCGCCAATAATAGTTTTGTTTGTGCATTAATATTCAACCAACATAGATTAAACAGGTTTAGGGTAAACCTATTGATTGCATGTTAGTCAGAAAGCGCACATGAATACGATCAGAATAAAGTAGAGGCCTATTATTAGGGCAGGTTCAATCTCTTTTAGGTTAGATTTGTACCTTCATCCCCGAACCCTTATTTGGTTCTAGACCTTATGGAGTTGACAATCTCTTGGATCGTTAAGGGGTGTAACCTTCACCTCGTGAACGGTTTACAAGTTCCTAAAACTTGTTGGCGACTCTTTTTCTCTATCTTCTTTCCCTTTGGACGCCACCGTACTTTAGTGTATGATCACAGTGGGGTTAAAGCTAGGGGTAATGCTTGAAATATTCCCTACAGTTTTTGACGACTGCACTGGGGAGGATTTCTATTTTAATTCCTGAAATTTATTTCGGCAATGATTTAGAATGAGGGATGAGACTCGAAAAGTTCTAAGTATTTCATGTGCGTAATTTTGATTAACATTATTGTCATATGCATAAAAAAGATCTCATTGGAAAGACCATTCGTAATGAGTTAAAACATAGGATTTTTACACGTAGGAAATTTGAGAAATATCTTTCACAACTATGATCGAAATAATGCTGCGCGAAACTGGAAAATTTTATCGAGCACAGAAAGCTGCTGAGGCATGTAGGAACTAGCGTCAGCGAAGAAAGATTAGCGCCAAAGTTTTGACGTTAGCGCCAGGCGACAACTTCTGTATCTAGGCGCTAAAGCCAAAAAGTGGCGCTGGCCTATGTTTGCTGGCGCCAAGTTCTTCCAATATCGAGCCAGAAATATGCGTTCTAATTTCGACCAGTTTTTAGCACTGTTTGCTCGATCCTACTTCCTGATTGAGTTTTTCTCACTTTGCTGAAACCCATATGTGTTCAACATATGGACATAAACCTCTGGGAATTCATGCTCCATCTACCTGATTGAACGCTCCGAGAAACAAAGGGTACATTCGAGAATGTTGAATTCACCAAACCATGGAAGCGAGTTTTCTAAATTCGCGGTGTCCCATTCACTCGCGCCAACCCTTCACGGTAAGGCTTCCGCGTGGTGCATCTGGACAATTAACCATGGACCCTCTATTGACTAACCCATATCCCGAACTTTAGAGAACTAGAGCCATGGTTAGGTTGCAAACTCATTGCATCATATTGTGCCTACTTGACTAATTGTGCATTATTGGTTGTGCATACTCTATGTGTTTTTCCTAACCGTTTGTTTGACTTGTGCTAAGATTAAATAAATTAATTAATGACTAAAAGAACTTTGCCTAATTAATTAATTAATTAATTAATTAATTAATTAATTAGAGTAATTAAATTCTAATATTTAATCAGAGTTGACTTAGTACGACTTTAGAAATACCCCTGTAGGGTAATAATACTGAAAACAGTTTCAGATCGACGCTCCAGCAATGGCGCCAAAATTTAAACTGTAGCGCCACTTTGTGGAGTGTAGTGCATGGTGACAATCCTGTCGTCTGGCGCTATACTGCAAAGAGAGGCGCCAGTCCTGTCGTTTTGACGACGGTTCGGTTTATTGCTCGAGTTATCACCTTATGTCTAATTGAACAGTTTTCTAGTTGATTCGGTTAATTTTTACTGGTAATCATACCTTGTCAAGTCATTAATTTAGTCTAAGCACTAAGTTCCATGGTCTTACACAAGAGTCAAAACATGTCACTTACACTCACTATATAAAGCACACACTAATATACACTTTGACCATGTCTAAGGGAGTCTTGTATGCGCGTTTTTTTTTCGTCATTTTTTAGGGGGATAAGTCGGATATTAATCCTCCAAATAAATCAACTTGTTTAAACCCTATACTTAATAGCCAAAAATATATACCTTATTTTTGCCAAAAATATGCACCTATATTTTTTACTTTTTTTCTCTTTTAAACCGTAAAATCAAGGTCAATTTGAGTCAAATAATTAAAACAAAAAATGGTTTGATTTACAGCGCGTGGTCAAGAAAAGAAGGGTGTTTAATCAAAGACAACCTTTTTATCCAAGTCCAACTTTTCGACAAACCCATCGCTCGTAAGAGGAAAGCTAAGACAATAATGGAAACTCAAGAAGAAGTCAATGAGCTCATGAACCAACTGATTACTGTGACTGAGGCGTTAAAGGTTCTAACCCTCAAGATTGATGATCCTGTGAAACAACAACAGATGGCCCTCATGCAAGAGAGTCTGAGCAAGCTATCTAGCGACTACAAGTTTCAAGGGATTAGCTCACAAGGGGTCTCGATGGACAAGGATCTTCTTCCGCAGAAGTTCAATGCCAACGACATCCCAAAATTCAAAGCAACTGAAAACCCTTACTTTCATTTAAGAGCCTTCGAAACAATAATGAGTATTAAGGGTATCGACAAGAAAGTGTTTCCCTCTCTGTTCTCATTATCTCTCGAAACCGTTTGCCAACAATGGTTCTTTTCTCTTGAGAAAGAAAAAACCACTACTTGGGAGTCCATAGTAAACGCTTTCATTGATAGATACAAATGAAATATTCAAGTTGAGACTGACTATAGGGAACTTGAAATCCTCAAGCAGAAGGAGATTGAAGGTTTCACCTCTTTCTTTAATAAATGGAGAGAAACCTCTGCTAAGATGATTGAGGTGCCAAGCAAAAAAGAGTCCGTAAGGTTATTCATCAAAAACCTTCAAGAAAAGTACTCCAAGCATCTCAAATATCAGAATAATCTCCATACCTTCAAGGCCGTCTACGACATTGGGATTAATATTGAAGACGACCTGGCTAAGATGAAAGCTGCCAACAATAACTCCAACAGTGGCTGGAAAGGCAAGAAGAACGACAATCCTTCTTCTTCCAAAACCACCCACTCAAACAATGTCAGCACTTTTAACTTAAGTGAAGTCCTTGCTATGAATAATCAAGGACAAAAGAAACCATTTAGGAGGAACTTTACTCCTATTGGCATGAGTTATGACACTACATTTGATCGATTAAATGCAAAAGGTCTTATAACTCCTATTGGACCGTTTGGGGACCCACCAGTCGAGAAGAGGACGGCTAATTGGAATCCCAACGCATATTGCAAGTATCACCAAGGTAGGGGCCATCTTACTGAGAACTGTTGGAAGCGTAAGGAAGCTATCCAAGACTTAATCGACAATAACAAGCTACCATTGCCCCCTACCAGTAAGAAGCCAAGTATTGATAATGCGCCTCTCGCTCACTCCTTGCCCATCTATGATGAGGAAAACAAGGTTGATCCCTCATCTCTCATCAAACCTATCAAAGAAATCCATGCTATCGAGGAAGAGGAGGAGATCTTTTTCGATGCCGTGGATAACCTTCCAGAATTAGCAAGTAAAGAGGATATACAATTGCTTACACTGTCCATGTTGGAAGGGTCAAACTTGCTACGCGAAGCCCTCAAGGTTGTGAAGGAACTTCAGAAAAAGTATGACGAGGTTCCACCCTCAAAAAATAAACCCAGGAAAGAGTTCACACCCAAGTGAATGACCTACGATGCGGAACACTTTCCTTTGCAAGTATTCGATAAACCCAAGAAGAGTAATAGACTCTACACTCCAATTGGGATTCCATATGCACAAATGTTCAAGATGCTCTCCGAGAGTGGCAAGGTCAAACCTCTCGAACCGAGACCATTTGATTCGTTAAAAAGGAAAGATAGATTTTATTGTCAATATCATCAATCAGGGGGGCACACTATTGAAAACTGTTTTAAAATCAAGGATTTAATTCAGAAAATGATTGATGATAAGAGGCTAGTCCAAGTTCCACAAGAAGAAGATGCAAATATTAATGGAGTTTGGGACAGCGACGAAGAAGACATTTATTTAAAAGACATGGTAGGACCGCCACCTTCGGTGTCATATGCCATGTATGACTTTTGGGTTGAAGAAGATTCATCCATAGATGTCCTCACAAGATCCGGGAAAATGCAACCTCCTATTTTGACACAACCCATGCTAACCACACGGCAAGTTCCCATACCTGTAGACACCCATTTGTGTCTCCCCAAAACCAAACCCGGTGATGAGTACCTTTCACGTCGAATCATAATCGAATGAAGTGAAAGTGTGGAAAGTCTAGTGTTGCGGATAATTTTAATTTCTTTTCTCTTCTCTCTGTTTTTTAAAACCTATTTTAGGAAAACAGCCAATCCAGTTTGGTTGGTCCATGATATGGGTCTAATAGTAGTGTAGTTGGATAGGGCTTGAAAAGAGCTTTCCAACGATATATTATAAGCTCAATTCCGATGAATATTGAGGAAGTTATAGCCGAATTACTGAACTGAGCCCGGTTTGAGCCTTATATGCGGCCCAACGATCTAGAGGAGGGCCTAATATAGATTTATCATTCCTAATGCAATTAGGAATGGTTTTAGTTTTCTAGATGGTTTTAGTTTTCTAGATTCTTCTAGTAGGTTCTTTTCATTCCTAATTCAATTAGCATTGATAAATTGACTTTTGTTGACTTTTTAGAGTTTTAATCAGAATAAAAGAATATTTTTGAGGAAAATACGATTTTAACCTCCTGTACGGCAATTTCTATCTGATTTGAAAAAACTCGTCAATATTTTAGTCAGCGCCAAACGCCAGCATTAGCGCCTGGCGCTAGCGTTAGCGCCTGGCGCTAATGTTAGCGTCTGGCGCTAATTGCCAGCGTCGGCGCTAATCAAGTTTTGTTTGCGTCAGAACTCTCTTTTGATTTTTTTAATCTTTTTGGCTGATTTTCTCTACAAATAGCCTCCTAAAAACTCCGTTTTCATTCACCAATTCTCTCTATCCACCAACTCTCATTAAGAATTTCTTGATTATTCTTTCTCTCTCTTTTCTAAACTAGCCTTTTCTCAAATACAAAATTCCGTATTTGCAAGACTTAGATACACCTAGCCATATTCGAAGTTGCCTTCGCCCTAGACGTGAAAGGTTTTAATTTCTAAGGGTTTGGTCCCAAATCTCTCTTTCAATTATTTAATTTAATTGTTTGATTATTATTTTCCTTGAAGTTACTAACGTGTGTATTTTGTTATTAGAAAGATACGAGGCATCCAAGTAAGTTCTTTAATTATTTGCATTGATATTATGATATAGAAATCATGTCTAGGTTGTTATTATGATTCCTAGTATCATGTTTAGGGAAAAGGTTATAATATCAAATATGCTTATTATGATTCTTGTGATGCTTCCTATTTTCTTTCCTAATATTCATGTTAGTATCATGTTAGGGTTAAATCTTTGATTTTTATTGCTTAGTGACATGCTAGGGTTTGTTATTAATCTTGTTAGTATCATGTCTAGGATCTTGCTATTATTATGCTTTAACATGATTACGATTATTTTAATTATTATTATTATTATTATGATAATTTATTTATTTTTATGATTATTATTATGTTGTTTGATTTTTATTGTTATTGCTTGATCACACCTTTTATGCATGTTTAAAGGGAATTGGTACTTGTAATCACGCTTAATAAGATAATTAATAATCTTATTTAGGGTTAATTTGATTATAATTCAAGTGATCGCCAATAATAGTTTTATTTGTGCATTAATATTCAACCAACATAGATAAACAGGTTTAGGGTTAACCTATTGATTGCATGTTAGTCAGAAAGCGCACATGAATACGAACAGAATAAAGTAGAGGCCTATTATTAGGGCAGGTTCAATCTCTTTTAGGTTGGATTTGTACCTTCATCCCCGAACTACCAGTCATGGTTCCAGACCTATTGGAGTTGACGATCTCTTGGATCATTAAGGGGTGTAACCTTCACCCTATGAACGGTTTGCAAGTTCCTAAAACTTGTTGGCGACTCTTTTGCTCTATCTTCCTTCCCTTTGGACGCCACCATGCTTAAGTGTATGATCACAGTGGGGTTCAAGCTAGGGGTAATTCTTGAAATATTCCCTACAATACCTATCATAGAAGATAATGACATTATCAAACAAATTAAGAAAACCAAGGTTTAAATGAACGTATGGAAGCTTCTGGCAACGTCTCGAGAACATAGGTTGGCCGTAATGAATGCCTTGGATAAAATAGGGGTATATTCTAACACCACTCCTGAGGGGTTGGCTAACTTACTCACGAGTGATCTCCCTAGTCCTATCAACTTGATCACCTTTTCCGATAAGGATTGGCCTCCAGAAGGTGACAAGCATTATAAGGCATTAAATCTCACAGTGGTTTGCAAGAGAATGAACGTCCCTATGACTCTTGTAGACAATGGATCGGCCATTAATGTCTGTCCACTTAGAACTGCGAGAATGCTAGGCATAAGGGATGAAGACCTAACCCCGTCAACGCAAGGAATAAGAGCCTATGACAACACTCGTCGTCAAGCTCTTGATAAATTACTATGAATGTAACGGCGGGAGCGATGGAACACGCTACTACGTTCCAAGTAGTAGATATTAAAGCTTAGTTCAATTTATTGTTGGGACGCCCTTGGCTTCGTGACCTAAAGGACGTCCCCTCATCTCTCCACCAACAGGTAAAGGCTATAGTTGGAGGAATTCCCATTACAATCGATGCTCCACCCATGAGAATTAAAGCTACAGAGAATCCAATAATTAATGTGGAGCACGATGAAGACGATGAAGATTTGTGGGGCTTTAATGAAGAGGTCTCCTTAATCAAAGATGATTAAAAGACCCCTCTCTGCCACGAACCCCACTCCAATATGATCGTGAACGCTATTCTGAAGAAGCAAGGACATTTTCCTGGGATGACCCTAGGAAAGAAGAAAGGAATAGCAAAACCGCTGGAATCACCTGGCCTCCCTAAATTAGATACTTTCTAACTTGGTTTCGAACCGACTCAAAAAGATCTCAAGCGAGCCCAGGAAAAGTCAAAGGCACTAAGGGACGCTCGCATCCAAAAGAAAGAAATCCCAATGGATCAGTATCCTCTTACCCTTAATGGACAATTTATAAAAGAAGGAGAGGACTATCCATGCTATGAATTTCCCGAACCATTTGTCATAAATGGCATAAGGCAACTGGGATTCAAAATTTTCTTAGATTGCTACTTCATAGACGAAATCCCAACTCCTGTCCATAAGGAGAAAGCACTCCCATGATTTGACTTTATTGTCATGGGATTACTATTTGGGCGAGAAAAGGATGAGCCAACATACAAAGGGGATAACTCCTCGCTCATTCAGACAGTCCTACAAAGTGAAAGCTTCGATCCCTCGAAGCTAATCACTCCAGCGGAAGGATCACTACAAGGGTGGCGCAAGACCGTCAAGGTGACTACTCCAAGTGGAAGGAAGATCTCCATCACAACGGGGCAAGGACCGATGTTTGAAGAGTCGTCAGAGTCAGAGTCTCTCCCTATAGAGTCATCTAAGTCCTTAGTTATAGCACCTCCTCCTTTTATCTCTTCCCCTAGGATAGTTACTGATCAAGTCCCTGAGGACATATCCCTCTTTGATGTAATGATATCAGAATTTAATAATATGGCTTCTTCTCCTTACTCCTTGTGTTCTTCTTTAACCCAAGATGACGAGCATTGCTTAACTAACAATGAAAATGACAAAGAACTTATTAAAGCAATGGAAACACTTGAAAAGAAAACACCGATAATTGAAGAAACTGAGACGGTTGATATCTCAAATGATTCAACCAATAAAAGAGAAATAAAATCGGACTAACACTTAATGAACAAGAAAGAACCGATTTAATTAACTTGCTTAAAGAATTCATCGATGTATTCGCTTGGTCATATGAAGATATGCCAGGCATTAATAGAGAAATAGCTCAACACACTATACCGTTAATTCCAGGAATGAAACCTGTAAAACAAAAGTTACGTCGAATGAAACCCGACGTAGCTCTTAAAATAAAAGAAGAAGTTCAAAAACAAATAACTGCAGGTTTCATCAAGGTATCCAAATACCCCGAATGGGTCGCCAACGTCGTCCTGGTTCCGAAAAAGGATGGAAGGGTAAGAATGTGTGTCGACTATCGAGACTTAAATAAGGAAAGTCCAAAGGACGACTTCCCTTTACCACACATCGATATTATGGTAGATAACACAGCAAATCATGCACTTCTCTCGTTCATGGGTGGATACGCGAGCTATAATCAGATTCTCATGGCGGAAGAAGACATGGAGAAAACAACCTTCATAACACCATGGTGTACTTACTTCTACACGGTAATGCCATTCGGGTTGAAAAACGCGGGTGCTACTTACCAACGAGCAGCGACTGCCTTGCTCCATGACATGATGCATAAAGAAGTTGAAGTATACGTGGACGACATGATTGTTAAATCAAAAGATCGCCCAGGCCATCAAGTAGCCTTATAGACCTTAGGCAAATGGAGCAGTCGAAGCTGCTAGCAAAAATTTAAAGACTATCATCGAGAAAATGACGGAAAATTACAAGGATTGGCCTGACAAACTCCACTTTGCATTGTGGGGTTATCGCACGTCAATTCGCACATCAACAGGAAATACGCCATTTTCCTTAGTTTATGGAATGGATGTCGTACAACCTGTCGAGCTAGAGATTCCATCTCTACGCATCGCATTAGAGAGCAAACTTGATAAAGTCGAATGGACTAGGGCAAGATATGAGGAGCTAATTCTACTTGATGAAAAACGACTAGAAGCTCTACATCACACTTAATGTTACCAAACTCGTATGGCTAGGCATTTTAATAAGAAGGTCAAGACAAGAAACATCAAAGTAGGAGATTTGGTGTTAAAAGCATTAAGGAAAAATGTTTTAGATCCAAGAGGAAAATTCAGACCTAATTGTTCTGGACCCTACATTGTCAAAACAATCCTGTCAGGAGGTGCAACAAAATTAACTGACATGGATGGCAATGAGTTCTCGGACATGACAAATCTTGACCAACTTAAAAAATACTACCCGTAATCACTTGAGTATGACACTCAATAGAGCTACATTTGGCATGATTCCCTAAGAAAGGATACGTAGGCAACCCTTTACGGGTGCGGCCACTTTATTTTTTTCAAACCTCGCATCCTAGACTTAATAAAAAATTCGAAATTGCCTTCGCCCTAGACGTGAAAGGTTTTAATTTTTGAGGGTTTGGTCCCAAATCTCTCTTTCAATTATTTAATTTAATTGTTTTGACTTATTATTTTCCTTGAAGTTACTAACGTGTGTATTTTGTTATTAGAAAGAGGTACGAGGCATCCAAGTAAGTGCTTTAATGGTTTCATTGTTATTATGATATAGAAATCATGTCTAGGTTATTATTATGGTTCCTAGCGTCATGTAAGGGCATTTTGATCTTCCTAATATCATGTTTAGGGTAACTTTAATATCAAATATGACAATTATAATTCCTGTGATGCCTTTTATTTTCTTTCCTTATATTCATGTTAGTATCATGTTAGGGTTAAAGCTTTGATATTTACGCTTAATGACATGCTAGGGTTTGTTATTAATCTTGTTAGTATCATGCCTAGGATCTTGCTATTATTATGCTTTAACATGATTATTTTTATAATTATTTTAATAATTATGATTATTATTATTATTATTATTATTATTATTATTATTATTATTATTATTATTATTATTATTATTATTATTATTATTATTATTATTATTATTATTATTATTATTATTATTATTATTATTATTATTATTATTATTATTATTATTATTATTACTATTATGTTGCTTGATATTTATTGTTATTGCTTGATCACACCTTTTATGCATGTTTAAAGGGAATTTGTACTTGTAATCACGCTTAATAAGATAATTAATAATCTTGTTTAGGTTAATATGATTATAATTCAAGTGATCGCCAATAATAGTTTTAATTTGTTTGTGCATTAATATTCAACCAACATAGATTAAACAGGTTTAGGGTAAACCTATTGATTGCATGTTAGTCAGAAAGCGCACATGAATACGATCAGAATAAAGTAGAGGCCTATTATTAGGGCAGGTTCAATCTCTTTTAGGTTGGATTTGTACCTTCATCCCCGAACTACCAGTCATGGTTCCAGACCTATTGGAGTTGATGATATCTTGGATCGTTAAGGGGTGTAGCCTTCACAAGTTCCTAAAACTTGTTTGGCGACTCTTTTGCTCTATCTTTTTTCCCTTTGGATGCCACCGTACTTTAGTGTATGATCACAGTGGGGTTCAAGCTAGGGGTAATGCTTGAAATATTCCCTACAGTAACATTATATTTTGTGGCTAACTTCATTTCATATTGTTTGCATTTTTTCATGAAGTTGCCACAAGGGGGCAAGATCTTATGCTCTGATTATCAATCTAATGATTTGATTAAATTTTGTTATTTGATCCCTGATGCTTCGATACATCATGCTTTGGTTATTATGATTATTTTTCCTTAGTTTTGACGCTTTGATCATTATACTTTGATTAACTGTCGATGCTTTGATTATGGTTCATTCTTAACGTAATTATGAATGTTTAACGCCTTTTCGAATACTTATGGTGGATAATGTTATTTGTTATTATTTCATGTATAATTAACAAACGAGTTGGTATATATGAGCATACTCTTGTAGATAATTCACCAATCTAGAATATGACCTCGAGGGCTTTTCTGATTTAATATTCCCGAGTGATCCAACATTGGGGGCTCGATTTAAATGACATCAATTCTTATCAAGGTAACTTTCTGTTATTTAAAATTTATGTCGAATTCCATCAATCTTGTCACAAACCGTGGTAGTCACCGACACTATTGAGGTACACCACATTATCGCTTTTAGTTTTTACATTTATACTGTCATGATCATCATGCTCTTTAATTTGTTGCCTTGCTTAAAGCATTTATTTCTATTTCCATTGATCATCTTCATTAACTTATTATTACTTTGATTTTCTAATTAGCATTGTCATTGACATGATTCTACCGCCTAAAAGTTTTATTTGTTATGTCTATCATCTTTGTTGACGTAGTAATACACATAGTTAATTTATGTTATCGTTATTTGGCCTATTTATTTTTATTAAGTGATTATCAGTAATTCTAGTGATGAAACATGTGGTTACATCTTGGTTTATGAGTCAACGTCATATGCAATATCTAAATCTTTTTACGCGTCGTTTACAATTCATATTTTCAATTTATTTATGACTTAATGCAAAAATCCGACATTAGTGT
Organism: Chenopodium album; assembly: GCF_948465745.1. Taxonomy (NCBI): domain Eukaryota; kingdom Viridiplantae; phylum Streptophyta; class Magnoliopsida; order Caryophyllales; family Amaranthaceae; genus Chenopodium; species Chenopodium album. Next base: position 67,652,532 of record NC_137837.1, on the reverse strand, counting down.
TTAGAGTGATGACGAAAAGGTTACTCGACGCCAAGATTAAGCATAACGATTTCAATATTATGTATGAAAACATCATACACCTCGACGCCATGAAGATGATGACGTAAATAAAGATCATGACGACATGTGTGAATGGGGAACCTCAATGTCATGGCGATGACAACCAAGGGTCACACCAACAAGTTGTAACGACATTGACAAAGGATCGGAACATCAGATAATTATGATCAAGGGTCATGATGACATGAAAGTAAACTCTAACACACTTAAACACATTTGACTTGATCATCTTGTATGTTCTTTATCACTATTTCTTTATGTTTCCTACATATCTATGATATATGCTATTCTTAGAAATAGCGATTATTTTAACAAAATATTTCAAATGCTTACGATAACTCACTAACTAAGTCGTCAAAAGAATATCCATTGCTTTATCCTATATTTTGTAGAGTACAATGAATGACGGTGTCAAAGGGGTTCATGATCAAAGCTCCAAACAACGGTTACTCACAAAGGCGTCAGTTACACTGACATCCCCAAACGGGATGAGGAAAACTGCCGCTCAAAAGAACATCGTAGCAAACGAATCCCGGGAAAAATAGACCTTAGCGTCAGACGCCAAACGCCCGATACCTGAACTACCAATTTAATCCTCAGTGTTCGGCGTCAGACGCCAGGGCGCAAGGGGTATTGGAACACAATGCAGTGATGGCCATACAACGATAGTATAACTTTTTAAAGTTATTCTTCAAATGTACACCGAAAGGATTGGTCGTAACGATTGATCATATTGACAAATGAAACACTAAACAATGAGCAAGTCCTAAAGTACATAGAGTGTCTTAAGTCTACAAAGTGTCATAAGCATGTAGAGTATCGTTAGTGTCGATAAAAAATCGTTTTAGAAAAACATTCTTTTATTTATTTGCATGTCTTCAATATTTTATATATGAAACATTTATTTTTTGTTCTCTAATTTAAATTGTTTTTGTCATGCATCGGTAACATAGACACATAATGTCCAATGTCGGCAGCTCTGGAACTATGTTAGAGTTTACCCTCCGATACAAGGTCATGCAATTATTATATTTGCTCACAAGTCTTTGTTCTCAACAATGTTACAAAAGTTATCACATACGATAAATATTTTGTACTTTAAACTTTTAAAGTGCAAGACAAAGCGATCGAATGTTATCTCCGTACAAAGGAAACGTTTGAAATGTTAATGGCCTTGACGCCTGAATTTATTATGACGAAAGCACCACTTGGTTGTGACACCAAGTGTGAACACTAAATACATTCAACAAACTTAGCGCCGGACATCGCAACAAAGTTTTCCGATTGGCTTTAACGCCATAAATTGAGTTAACACATTAAGAAATCCTTTATTGATTGCATTCAAATTACATATGCGGCCTCGTCGCCAGACACCATGTTGAAAAGAGTTTTTGTCGCCTAAATGGGCCGAGTTCGACACCATAGGTCATAACAAAGAGCTAACGTATCATCGTGGTTATTGCTATAATGACAACGATTCAATTGCTCTACCCTCGAATTGAGCGACCCTAAAGCAAAATCACTATCATCAACAGGTTTGGTTTAATTTAATGTATTTTATATTAATGAGTTATTATATTATCCTCTAACGACATTGTAGGCGTCGCTCGAAGTGCGCCTACGTTAAAGCATGTGGTGAATATGCTTAGCACTCATAGGAAGTGGGAATTGACATATTACGATTAGGGACAAGGAAAGTAGGGAGCTGCCAACAAGTTTTTAAGGAACTTGTAAACCGTTCACGGATCATAAAAGGCAACCACGATAAAGGGACAACGATAGGCAACAACGATTGACCCGTGAAGGTTACACCCCATTCATAATCCATGAGATTACTAACTCCATATGGTTCGGAACCATGAAAGGAGGATCGGGGATGATGGTACGAAGTGAGTCATGGAGTCACATTTGCCCGTATTGGCCTCTACTCGATTCTTATAGTGAAAAGTGATTCCTGCGAACTCAAAGACATACAAACAAAATATTCAATTTGCTCCAAACTATTATTAAGCTGAATTGGTTTAATATTAATGCAACGTATAATTCTAAAATATTTGTGATCACTTGAATTAAATAACAAGATTAAAAACGAACCTAAATCGGATGTCCAAATTATCTTATTAGGCGTGACTTTCAATTACATATTCCCTTTAAACATGCAATATAGTGATCAATAAATAATAATAGAATAAACATTAATATTGGAAGCAATTCAACAATAATAATGTTAGTCAAATCAAATATAAAATTAAACTAATCATGTACTAGCAATATTAAAATAAAATAAGAGTAATTAAATTAATTAATTACTCACATTCTGCGCGTTCCTTTAAATTGCTACATCATGAATAAACTGTTAGTAACTTCAATAAAAATATAAATCAAATTGAAATATAAATTAAATAAACATAGATTTGATTTGGTCCAAACCCTCAGTCAATTATACCTTTCACGCCTTGGTTTAAGTATAGAACTTTGGGTATTGTATAGACTCCTTGGAGTGCTTAAGGAAGAAATGTTAGAATAGGGAGACTAGTGTTTAGGCTAAAGAGAGAGAAGAGAATTATTTTATGATAAAGCTTGTTGATCCTTGAAAAAGGGGAGATATGATCTCTATTTATAGAGAAAAAGAATGGTCGAAAAAACAAGATAAGATCCGAATTAAATCGGAATAAAACTCGATAGACTGCAGTTTTTGCGGTTTTTGTTTTTATCATATCTTTTGATCCAGAAATCGGAATAAGATGAATAAGATATCTTTGGAAATCTCTTGAAGTCTAATTTCTAACCCAATTAGAATAAGATGAAAATATTTTGTAGAAAAAAAGATATGGCCGAAATAGTGAGACGGTGTCAATTTTGGATAGAGTTTTTTATTTAATTCATATCTTTTTCGTTATAGCTCGGAATTGATATTATAATATATCATTGGAAAGATAATTTCAAGGGCTATCCAACCATCTAAAATTTTGATAAAAACTATGAGGCAAGAAAATAATATCTGTCTATCTTTGAACGTCTTTCAATTCGGATAGAAATAGGATTTTCAAAAAGAAAAGTTTTATTCAATTTCAAACTCTTTAATCTTATATTTTCAAAACGGATAATTAAGATCTTTTAGAAACTTATTGAAGTTTCTAATTAATCCTAATTGGTTTAGGATTGGGATTAAATAATTTGGACCCTCCACATGATCATTGGGTCGTAGGTAAGGTAGGCTTAGGTTCGGTTTGGGCTCGGTTTAATATTTTAGCCATAACTTATTCGTTATAACTCGGATTTGGGCTTATAATATATCATTGGAAAGCTCTTTGCAAGCCCCATCCAAATATTTAATCATTGGACCCATATTATGGACCAAAATAAACTGTATCAAACGTTTTTATAAAAAGGACACGAAATGAATGATTTTAAAGGACATGAAATGAATTATTTTGGGTTTAAAGGCACGAAAAGAGAAAAATAAGTTATGGTTTGGGGAAATGGGCTAGGAGTTGGGTTGGTTTATGAAATGTATTGGTATTGAATATGGATTTAAGCACTTCAAGATTAAATACTCAACCCGACCAATAATGGCGGTGAAAGGTTGTTCATCATCGGGCTTGAATTTGGGGAGACATTTTTAGGTGTCTACAGAAGCCCCCACTTTGGCTGAGTTTGTGGAAACGTCAATTTCAAAAACGATAGTCAAAGTAGTCGATAGGGACGGAGAATGATTTAAGACGTTCTGCGATCCTAAATCACTCTGTATACGCCGATACCTGCAGAAAAATGTTAATTCCACAGATAAAAGAGTAAAAGGATAGAATACGTATCTAGCACCAGTGTATCGGTGACAAATGAATTTGGCAGCTTCCTATGCTTGAAGGAATCCACCGGATGACGTTTGTTGAAACGCTTTCCATGCTTGAGGAAAGACGACAGATGAGTTTGGTAGTTTTCTAAACCTGAAGAAACCTACCGGATGACACTTTCCATGCTTGAGGAAAGTCGACATATGATTTTGGCGTTTTTCTATGCTTGAAGAAATCCATCGATAATGCTTTCCATGCTTGAGGAAAGTCGACAGATGATGAGATTGCAAGTCTCTGTGTATCGAGAACCTTGCGTCATGAAATGATGGTGGTTCGATTGTCCCCGGACGTGGGCTGTAAATGGTTCGCTTGTCCCCGAACGTGGGTTATATGGTCCGCTTGTCCCCGGACGTGGGCTGTAAAGGGTCCGCTTGTTCCCGGACGTGAGCTGTAGATGGTCCGCTTATCCCCGGACGTGGGCTGGTTGTAAATGGTTCGCTTGTCCCCGGACGTGGGCTGTAAATGGTCAGCTTATCCCCGGACGTGTGCTGTAGATGGTCCGCTTGTCCCCGGACGTGGGCTGTAGATGGTCCGCTTGTCCCCGAACGTGGGTTGTAGTTAGTCCGCTTGTCCCCGGACGTGGGCTATAGATGAGACCTGTAAAAATAAATTTGCCAATGGACTCGTATATATTGTGATTGACTTGACCACTAACTTGACCAAGTTTGACTTGATGTGACATGACATGTGTATGACTTGTGAGTGTGTGTGTGTGTGTGTATGTGTGTGTAGACACAAGCAAACGAAGATGCAAAAGCAAAAATTTTCCGTCAATTTTTGTCATGAGTGGAGGGTACCGACTTTCTCCCGAAAAAGAAAGATGTGAAAACTGAACTTTTATTTTCGAACTTCCCTCGATGAGAAAATTTTGAATTTTTTTTTTTTTTAAACTTCCCCAAAAGAAAAGACGCGAAAAAAGGAAAGAAGTTTTGAACTTCCTCGTTGAGCAAGACAAAATGAATCGCATGGATTGAATTGCTTTTCTTGAAAGTAATGTATGCATGATGCATGTTCTTAGGCCAGGAGGCTAAGGACAATTACATCATGTGACACGATAGATGAATGAACTTAGGTCATGGAGCTAAGAATCATTTATGGTGTAAAGAAACGATCTTGAACGTCACTTAGGTCTGGAAGCTAAGCACGTATACAGATGAAGTGATTATTGCATAATGAACGTTGCTTAGGTCAAGGAGCTAAGCACGATATGCTTTGTATGATTAAAAATCATTGATATATAAATGTTTCTCAGCACATTATGCGATGCATGAAACAATGAATATTGCTCAGGTCAGGAAGCTAAGCAAGTATACAATGTTTCTTCTAATGAATATAATGTTGTCTTTAAATATGATGAAACATGCATAGTGTTGAAACAAGATTTCATGATAAAGGGATCTTAAAGGGAAGGATGATTGATATGGATATGGATGTGTGAGTGAAGTGTGTGAATGTGATACTAAGGCTGGCTGCAAGGGTTATGGCGATGGAAAGAGATGTGAGAAGAGTTAAAGATGATGACTCTTTAGGCTAGGTAGGCTAAATGATGTGGGTTCAAGCCCCCCAAGTCTAGCTCTAAATGGGTAGGGATATAGAGATAAGCATTGGATATTCTTTCACTCGATCATGCATAGATATGAATATGAATGTGGCCGCACCTCAATGTGAGGTTGTCTATGTATCTGTTAGGAATCAGGCCGAACGTAGCTCTAACCGAACTTTGCACAAGTGTGTGTACACCTCAAAGAGGTCTTTCAAGGGTTGTAATGTGGTTAAGCTGAAGGTTTAAGGAAGAAAGGGGTAAAAGGCTCAAGACCCGAGAGAAGCCCCCAAGATATGCAATTGTGTATTAGACTTTGCAAGTTTTAATTTTCATATATTTTTTCTTTAATTTTTTTTTCATTCTTTTGAATCAATGTAGGCAATCTCAGATCATGCGGTCCATCACTCACTTAGCATTCATGTTTCTCAGGCACGGTACCAAGCACTCGATGAGAGACGCAATTTGAGACGTGTTCATATCAAAGACATTGGAACACTTGCCTTTAGACATTGTTTTATTGTTGTTGTTGTTGTTTTTTTTATTTACTTCCTTTTTGAATGTTATACAATTACACATCTTCCAATCCCAAGGTTAAGTGAATGTGGGTTGAAGAAATGAGGGCCAAACGTTAGACGAGGCTCAAAGTGGTTGATGAAGAAATGGAATGTGATTGAACGGTTAACAGGGAATGGCAGGGTTGCAAAGGTGCCTGAAATGATTGGTGTACCTTGTGTTTAGTTAGGTAATTGATTTTTTTTCTTTTAATCACATGTTCGAATGTAAGAAAGAGATGCTCATTTATGAAGAAGGTAAGAAATGTGACGCATAGACACATGGATAAGGAGAACCTATGCTAGACTTTTTAGGGGGAACGGTTTGAAACAAAAGAAGAAGAAAACATGAAATCTTGGTGAGAATCTTGAATCGTGCTTTGTCTTCATGGCTGTTTATGAGTTACTTCTTGCCGCCTGGTGAGGAAAATAGTTTCTTGTTGTTGATGCTTTGATTGGAAGGAAAGAAGGAAGGAGTGACGTTCCCCCTTCCCCTTATTCTTTCAACTATTGCCTAGTGATTTTAGACTCAAATATTGTGTAAAGAAGAACTCACTTAATGCATTCACTCAATACTCGGATTGAAAAGGAAGAGTGTATGAAACGATTTTGAAAACTGATGAGAAATACTCCACTCATTCCTATTACGACGGAAAACGATGCATGCATGGTCCTAGTATACGATCATAAACAATGTAGTGCATTACTCGAAGACAAAGTGTGTGAAATGACTTAACATGTGTGATTAGGTGAGTATATTAAGACTCATGGTATGATCGCATGGCTAGACATGAGCACGTTGTGAAAAACAAAGGACCTAATGACCAAATAGCACGGAAGACTAAAAGACAAACTAACTTGATTAATTTTGTCCATTTTTAATGTTTATGCTATTTACTAGGTGAAAACGGTCCATTGGCAATCGTTAGTCATAAATAAGATCAACCACAATCAAAGACAAAGAACACATGTTAAGGTTAGCACAAAAATCGATCACAAGAAACTAGGAAGAGGACTAGAATTCTAGAAGAGTTAAGACTCATGGGTATAAAAAAATCTATAATCCTATGTTATACGAGTTGAAACGGATTAAAGGACTTGGCTAAGACTAGCTTGACACGATTTTTTTTTATTTTTTAAATAAAATAATAAAGGTAACGTTAAAAAGACACCTAAACTGGACAGGCTGTAGTATATCGGTTATAACTTTTGATCTGTGACTCTGATTAGGACGAAACCAGCTCCAAGTGAAAGATAAAACTCGGGGCTACATATCCATAGGTTACACGACACGTAAATATTTCTAGAACTCCGGCTATGACCAAAACAAGTTGACTCTTATGCAGTATACGGGAATAAAAAACCGAGTTGACTCAAATTTTAAAAAGAAATCTATGACTCGACTCTAAAAATAAATAAATAGGGTTTGATAAGAGAAAAAATAATTAAAAAAGTCAATAAAAAAAATGCACATATAAGCATATTGTCACGCATGATGCAATGAAGTTCGCAACCTAAAGTCAAATTCTATGTTCGACTATGGTCAAGCTTTTGGGTGTCAAAGGGTACCATGGTTAAGAGTTTGGACGCGTTAGCAAGGAAGCCTCCCTTGAGGGTGTATGCCAACGGGCGGCTCCGCGAGTTCGTGATGAAATCGAACTCGACTCCATGGTTTGGGTGGATTTAAAAGCTCGGATGAACCCTTATTGCCATGAGCGTTTTCGGGTTGATAGAGCATAAATCCCCCGGGCTAGCCACATACGTAGAACACGTACTATTGTGGCAAAATAGGTAAGCTAAAATGCATATGCATATGTGACAATGCCAATTAAATCACAGGAATATTTTTCAAGAATCTTTCAAGTCTCATCCACTCATCTTAATTAAATACCTATCACTCAAATCGATAAATAATCAAGAATCCTCCCCAGCGGAGTTGCCAAATTGTAGGCGTCGCTCGAAGTGCGCCTACGTTAAAGCATGTGGTGAATATGTTTGGCACTCATAGGAAGTGGGAATTGACATACTACGATTAGGGACAAGGAAAGTAGGGAGCCGCCAACAAATTTTTAAGGAACTTGTAAACCGTTCACGGATAATAAAAGGCAACCACGATAAAGGGACAACGATAGGTAACAACGATTGACCCGTGAAGGTTACACCCCATTCATAATCCATGAGATTACTAACTCCATATGGTTCGGAACCACGAAAGAAGGATCGAGGATGATGGTACGAAGTGAGTCATGGAGTCACATTCGCCCGTATTGGCCTCTACTCGATTCTTATAGTGAAAAGTGATTCCTGCGATCTCAAAGGCATACAAACAAAATATTCAATTTGCTCCAAACTATTATTAAGCTAAATTGGTTTAATATTAATGCAACATATAATTCTAAAATATTTGTGATCACTTGAATTAAATAACAAGATTAAAAAGGAACCTAAACCGGTTGTCCAAATTATCTTATTAGGCGTGATTTTCAATTACATATTCCCTTTAAACATGCAATATAGTGATCAATAAATAATAATAGAATAAACATTAATATTGGAAGAAATTCAAAAATAATAATTTTAGTCAAATCAAATATAAAATTAACCTAATCATAATACTAGCAATATTAAAATAAAATAAGAGTAATTAAATTAATTAATTACTCACATTCTGCGCGTTCCTTTAAATTGCTACATCATGAATAAACTGTTAGTAACTTCAATAAAAATATAAATCAAATTGAAATATAAATTAAATAAATATAGATTTGATTTGGTCCAAACCCTCAGTCAATTATACCTTTCACGCCTTGGTTTAAGTTTAGAACTTTGGGTATTGTATAGACTCCTTGGAGTGCTTAAGGAAGAAATGATAGAATAGGGAGACTAGTGTTTAGGCTAAAGAGAGAGAAGAGAATTATTTTATGATAAAGCTTGTTGATCCTTGAAAAAGGGGAGATATGACCTCTATTTATAGAGAAAAAAGAATGGTCGAAAAAACAAGATAAGATCCGAATTAAATCGGAATAAAACTTGATAGACTGCAGTTTTTGCGGTTTTTGTTTTTATCATATCTTTTGATCCAGAAATTGGAATAAGATGAATAAGATATCGTTGGAAAGCTCTTGAAGTCTAATTTCTAACCCAATTATAATCAGATGAAAATATTTTGTAGAAAAAAAGATATGGCCGAAATAGTGAGACGGTGTCAGTTTTGGATAGAGTTTTTTATTTAATTCATATCTTTTTCGTTATAGCTCGGAATTGATATTATAATATATCATTGGAAATATAATTTCAAGGGCTATCCAACTATATAAAATTTGGATAAAAACTATGAGGCAAGAAAATAATATCTGTCTATCTTTGAACGTCTTTCAAATCGAATAGAAATAGGATTTTCAAAAAGAAAAGTTTTATTCAATTTCAAACTCTTTAATCTTATCTTTTCAAAACGGATAATTAAGATGTTTTAGAAACTTATAGAAGTTTCTAATTTATCCTAATTGGTTTAGGAATGGGATTAAATAATTTGGACCCTCCACATGATCATTGGGTCGTAGGTAAGGTGGGCTTAGGTTCGGTTTGGGCTCAGTTTAATATTTTGGTCATAACTTATTCGTTATAACTCGGATTTGGGCTTATAATATATCATTGGAAAGATATTTTAAAGCCCCATCCAAATATTAAATCATTGGACCCATATTATGGACCAAAATAAAATGGATTAAACGTTTTATAAAAAGGACACGAAATGAATGATTTTAAAGGACACGAAATGAATTATTTTGGGTTTAAAGGCACGAAAAGAGAAAAATAAGTTATGGTTTGGGGAAATGGGCTAGGATTTGGGTTGGTTTATGAAATTTATTGGGATTGAATATGGATTTAAGCACTTCAAGTTAAATACTCAACCCGGCTAATAATGGCGGTGAAAGGTTGCTCATCATCGGGTTTGGATTTGGGGAGACATTTTTAGGTGTCTATAGACATGTTGATGCAGGATCAAAAGTAAGTATATTTATTGTCTTTCTCTAAACAGTATTCATATTTAAAGTAATTCAATCATCTAATTGTCCAAGTACTCAATCTATGATACAACATTCGAGATTTGGCTTTATCGCCAGTGTACAAATACATCGTCTCTTTCTTCAATGGTCTTAGCACCCGAATCACCTATTTTGGCCTTTTCGCCAGTTCATTATTTGTTGACAATCTCCGACTAACGTCGTGATCATTATCACAACCAACGTTAAACATCGACAAAGTCCTTCCGACGTCGACGACATCAAATTCCGTCCATCGACGATCAACTTTCGTCCGTCAACGATATTAGCCTCCGTCCGTCGACGACACCGGCTTCCGTCCGTCGACAACATCAACTTCCTTCCTTCGACGACCATCTTTCATTCGTCGACGACATATGCTTCTGTCCGTCGACGACCATCTTTCGTCCGTCATCGCCGACACTTGCTTCCAAAGTTGACACTAGCTTTCAACTCGGTGAACAACGTCCAATGACATCATTGACATTGATATGGCAGCAACTTAAGCTTACATATGAACAAATTATGACCTCTAAAAAGACCAACAACGAAGGCATCAAGAGTCAAGACACAAAGGCAATGACACTAATATCGAAATGAAGACGGAGTCAAAATTAAAGTAAGTATAATTTTCCTAGTTTCTCCGTGCTCCAACTAAGAAAATGGGGGCTATTATTATGGGACATTTTGTACAACTATTGACCGACGTTGACATTCAAGACCAAGATATACAAGACCATGTCAAGATAGTTAGTAGTGGTCCCTAAAGTCAAGGAGAAATAATAGGTCAACAAGAATAAGTACTCAAGGTTGTTACAATGTATGTACTCCCTAATGAATTCCAAGTTCGTTGGAAGACCAAGTAAAGATGTCAACCGCCACCTCCTACTTTCAAGGAGTTCACCCCTACTATCCTCCAACCACCTTTCAAATGCCTTATAAATAGAGAAGCCTTACTCTCATTAAACCCACTCCAATCCCACGTATTAACCTCCCCAAAACTACACTATTACTCATATATATATCCATGTAGACATTCCACTAAGGAGATATAGCCAAGCCTCCCCATACTATTATTACATACTGCTTATACGAAATACCCCCATGAGCCTAGTCCATTGTCCACATGTGTATTCCACTACAAAATCCATACAAACTTAGTATAACTCATAGCTTAGCTTCTCCTATGCCATAGTAAAGTCCACTAACCATCTACTATATTTTATTCCCTCAAGAGCAACCATATAAACATATAACCATAACACAAATGTGCCACATACCTCCTTACCGTACTATGAAAGTCACTTGCTACGCCTACTTGTATTTATTTACATTATATTTCCTACATATTGAGTATGCAATGTAATTGTAATCATTAGCTTTATGCCCATATTATAGTGGATTGGTGGCCTCATTGCCACCCGCGGTTTTTACCCACCTTCATTGGGATTTTCTGCGTCACCATATCATGTCTCCTCCCTCTCCCTTTATTTTTCTGTTATTTACATTCCGCATTCCATGCTCCTTATTTTAATTTAGTTGATCCGTAGCCCGTATCCCACATCAAATCCTACTTGACGAAATTTAGCATAAACAATAACATTATAGGATATTTATGTCCATACTATACCACAAGTCCACAATTAAGAATTTGATATGAATTTTGTTAATAAAACATTCATTTTCAATACTAATATAATACAAATAATACTAAAACAATTATTGTTGAAAGTAAAATAATACGGATGATGAATTACAAAATATTTACATAACAATTTCAATACTACAACAAAACTTCTGGTCTCCGTTGTCTCTTTTGCTCACTCACCTGTGGTAGTTTGCCTTTAATTTCAGCCTCCATTGTTATCGACCATCGTATGGACCACATAACTCTCTGATTTCGCCAACCGTTGTTTCATACTCTAAGCCACATCACTCTCTGAATATGCCGATCCTCGGGCCTTCCTTTCCCCAACCACCTTACTCATCAGTTACTCACCTTAAAGCCACCATCATCGACTCTCCCCTTAAAGTCGTCGTCCTCGCCCCTCACCTTAAAGTCGTCGTCCTCGCCCCCCGTCGGCCCTCCATGATGTATTCTTGCATATACTCCAACATCATTCACCGCCAAAGTACAATTAAATTCAAATTTACAATTCAAAATCTTTCATTTGCAAAATTTTCAAAGGAAATTTCAAAACTATCACGCGGGATCAAGTGGGCCAACTTCTTTCAGCCAATAGAAATATTTTCGCTTAAAAGGTGGCCCAGCCACCCAAGTCCACGTAAAACCTAGCCAATCCACTATTGTTAGGGTCGGGCTGAATGCCAAGTGTAGCTTAGATTTGTATTATGTTTTGTACTTGTATAATTGTTAGTTAAGGTTAATATGGATGTATTTTTTATCAAATAAATTAGAATACATATAGTAGATAACACAATGTACTAATGCATTTTTTCTTACAGAATCCCATGAGCCAAATGGCTAACCAAGGATCAACCCTTGGACCGCCCATGGGTTTGCCCTGATTGGTCCACGTGTCTAGGGTATTTTTACCATAAACAACTATTATTATGATTATTATTATTATTATTATTATTATTATTATTATTATTATTATAAAAAACCAACAATGTCATACAACTTACAAAAATTAGCTAAATTTTTACCTACACCCCAATACCCCATGGTAGGGAACATTATGTGCCCCCCCCCCCCCCACACACACACCCCCTTGGCGCGTCCCCCAATCACTCTCCTTTTCAATTGAAAATTTCCTGTAAATTTTTATAACATATTCATTTATGTACTAGTAAATGTTCATTTTTGTATCATTAGATTGTTCCTTTTTATAGCAAGGAGTTTTTTTTGTTCAAATTTATAAATTTTCTAAATTATATTTTCAAAAGTTTCTCTATAAATAAGAATGACAGCAAATTTATTTATAAGGATTATTGCGTTCAAATCATTTTTATTATAAAAAGTATTACATCATCAAATGTTCATTTTGTTTATTCATATTTCAACAGGTTTTCATTTTTGTATCATCAAATGTTCATTTCAAGAGCTATATGTAAGTAATATATTAAGATGTATGCAAATACCTACATACGTCTTATAATTCTATTTATTTAAATAAAATAATGTTAAAAAATAATGTCCAATTGAATTACAATAATAACACATTTTTATACTATTACATGTAATTGTTTCATTCCTAAGAAAAAAAAAATGTAATTGTTTCATAAACATGAAAGTGAACCATTAAATCCTAAATGTATATGTGTCTTGTTAAATGAACATTCTTTGTTACATTTGGTAAGTGGAATCATTCTCCTTGTTGTATGTTTATACCTTTTATTATTTTTTTGGTGTTTAGAGAGCCACAAGGGCGGGGGTGAGATTCGATCCCGAGATCTCCTAGAACCGGGAGGGAAATGTTATACCTTTTAATTCATACATAGTCTTATGATGTTTGTGTGTTTTCTCGATACACGTCTATTCTCAATATGTATATTGTCGTTTTCACCTTTCTTATTTGCTTAACCTGTGTAGTGGGAGATACATAATTCAATTGTTGAAAATGAACAAGTATTGAAATCTAAATAAACATCTTTCAACATGAAATGAACAAGTATTATTAGTCAAATAAACATTTTTCAATACGATGATGAACAAATTAAATTTAAATGGAACAATATTCAATATTGGTAACGAACAAGCACTAAAATATAAATCAAGATAACAACTTTTGATGTGAGAAATTACAAGTATTATAATTAATGAACATCTTTAGATTTAAGAATGAACATATTATAAGATTGCTAATGAACATCTTTCAACATATATAGAAGAATGAACAAGGAGTTAATACTACTAATTGGGAGCACTAAAGTTTGCAAAAAGTTTCACCGAAGGTTTAGAAGTTACAAAAGTTTCAAATAGAGTACTCAACCATAAGTGACTTACTAAAACAAGTAAACATTTGCAGGGGAAAAAAAAAGGGTACATACTAATGTTTGGTGTCCTTCAATAATAATTTTGGTAGATAATTAAAGGTAGGAGAGAAAAAAGTGAATTTAATTAAAAAGAACACCACCACTCCGGCACCACCAATAGCAGCCACAACTGTCAGCCCACATCATCCACACCAAAACCGCCAAACGCCTGCCTAAAACCACCCCCTCTCACCCCGAACCACCTAGAAACCACCCACACGCACCTCGAACAATCCTAAAACCACCCCCTCTTAGGCCGAATAGACCCAAAATCACCCTCTCTTAACCCCAACAACACCGAAACCACCTCCTCTCAACTCAAACCACACTAAAACCAAGCCCCTCTCAGTCGAATCACCAAAAACCACCAACACTCAACATAAACCACCCCAAAACAACCACCCTCACTCAGCCCCCAAAACAACCACCTTCACTCAGCCCCCAAAACCACTGACGTTCAGCCTAAACTAACCCAAAACTACTCGTACTCACCTAGAACCACATCAAAACCACCCCAAACTAGCCATTCACCCCTGAAACCATCAGATCTAAACAATTTTAAAAAGAGAGAGAGAGCGCGGGGGAAAGAAAGGAACACTCAGGTGACGACATTAAATATGGTGATGAGTAGCGACGACGTTGACGGTGGTGGTAGATGCAGCAGCAGTTGATGGTGGTGGTTAGATGCGGTGGTGACGACGACGATGGTGTTTTTGCCTTCGTGGGAGTTATATCCAGTTGAATGAATTTTTTGGATTGAATTGTTTTAATTTATCTTTTTATATACGAGTTAAATTAGGTGAAAATAAATGTTATAAGTTAGATTAGGAGTTTATGTCATTTTAGGACTTTTTGTGAATAACTACTTTATACATTTTAGTTTTTGTGAAAAACTATCTTATGAAAAAAAAATGTTTTAAGGAACTAATAAACACTAGATGTTGTAGGAAACTACCCTATAAAACACTTAGGGGGCATTTAGTTTGCAAACTGGTATGGGGTTGGAATCAGGAATGAAACCATAGTGGTATGAGTTTGGAACTTGATTCTTAATACCATATGTTTGGTATGCTTTTGGAATGCATTTTTTTTTAAAAATTTGATACCTAAAAATATGGGAATTAGCCAAACCCACCTCCCCCCTTAAGATCATAAAACAAACATAAGGTATGAGTTTAAACCATTTTAAACCCATACCTTATACCTTAATTATGTGAACCAAATTCCCCCTTAGTGTTATAAGAAGCTACCTTTTGCCAAATTATTACATTGAATAAGGGACGTTAAATGACCCATTTTCAAGCCTCTCTCTCCTCTCTTCTCTCTTTAAAACCCTAACTCCCATTGTTGAATTTTGAAGGGGCTTCTATTGGTTTTTACCGGTGGAAAGCCCCAATCGTTGTTTTTGTGTGTTTTTTTTCTCTTGTTTTAGGTTTATAATAACATTTCCTTTTCTAGGAGGAATATTTCTCCCTCAAAAGACAGGGTTTTTCTTATTCTTTAGGAGGATTTGGCTCATTCGAAAAACCGAATTTTTCCTCTCTTTTGAGGGAGGATTTGCTTTTTTATTTCATGGACTGCTATAGAGTTGTTTCATGGGTATAATTTTGTGCGGGATTTAAAAAGAGGTTGATATTTCAACAACAATCTACCGAATTAGACGGAAATTTTCTGCACAACTACAACACATCGATAGACCTCCTCGCCGAAGAAAGTTGTAATTCACAACGATATGAAAGAGGGTATAAAGAATGTACGATTTGCAACAATGATCGTTGTTTTGCTTACGTATGTTTTTATTTTATTCAATCATTATGTATTTGTTAAATCTAAATCTATTTGTAGATGTCGTATGACTTATTTTTGAATCAATTTTATTATTTTTAAATAAGACCTATTTTAATTTATTTTTTTTCTCCTATTCTTACCCAATATCTCCATAACCCCCTTCTAAGTTATAACTCCTAATTTCCCCCTTTTTTTTCTTTAAATAGTAGCAACTTACAGCATTTAGTTTTTATAAGGTAGTTTCTTGCAACACTTTATTTATAAGGTAGTTTTTCACAAAATTTGATATGTATAAAGACCAGTTCTAATGGTGAAACTCAAGTTTGAGTATTGAAATACAAAATGAATTGTTTCTACCTGTAATGGTGATACCCAACCTACTTCTCAATTTATCAACTCATGTAAAGTCTAATTCCCCAATGGTGAAACTCTCTAAAGAATACTAATGTCACTTTCAATTTATGGCCCACTAAATTCATATTGTACGTTTTTGTTTTTTTTTTTTTTTTTTTTTTTTTTTTTAAAAAAAAAACAGAAATAATAAAACTTAAATAAGTTACAAAATATATTATAATATTGATAAAGGTCACACTTTTTGTCAAATGAAACTCAAAGTTAAGTATCTAAACTTAACAAATTTCTTTTGGAGTTGGTATACTTATCGGTATATGAACTTATTAGTATACTTTATGATTTGAGTATGTGAACTTAGCAACTTTCTTTTAGAGTTTGGATACCAACTTATTAGTATACTTTGCAATAAATACTATCTCTCCTAAAAATACTTACTTGAGTCTCACCATTGAAGAGGATGTAAGGTAGTTTTGAGTACTCTATTTGAAACTTTTGTAACTTCAATACCTTCAGTGAAACTTTTAGATCATTTTATATGTGATTTTTTTATTGTTAAATATCTATATTACATAATGATTTTATTTTTTTTTTTTTTTAAATTATATACTACCTCCGTTAATTTTTATTTGCAACTTTGGAATATTTTATGTCTCACAAATAATACCTCAAAATTGCAAATAAAAGTTGTAGTAATAAAATACACATTAATACAAATCTAACAAAACCCAACTTAATATATTTCTTGTTTACAGATTATCATATACATAAGGTCAAAGTTTGATCAAATTAAACAATCAGCAGACCAAATCAGATAAGCAAAAATAAAGTAAACTAAACAAGCATTTATTTCTAACCTATATAGAAGAGGGTGGTATGGGGGAGCAATGATGCACACAACCAAAATAAAATGATCCATATCAAAGGAAAATCGCGAAAGTGTTGCACCCTCTTTTGTTAAATCAAAAAGAAAGGAAATGACCGATCTTTGTAAATTACATCGGTATATTTCTACAAATTCATTCGCAATAACATTTCTATCGCAACACGAGACAAGAAACTTCAAGTTTAAGATGCTTAGTTTTTCATCTAGACAATCTTTCAGCTCTTTATTAAAAATGCTATGCAGCTCCAACAGAGATTTTCTATCTAGGATGAATACAATCCATTCCTCAACATAAATTTTGTTATCATGGTGCTCTTTGCTCAACATATGAACCGGATATTCCAGAAGTGCCAAGGACTGTGACCTACAAGTGAGAAAGAAAAGTATAGTTGAATAATACTGAATTTGCAGTGTACATAAAAGTTATTGTAGAGAGGGATAACAGAAATCTGTCCTTTGTTAAGGCTCTTCAACCTTTCAACAGAAATCTTTATCAAATAGTTGAACATTTTCCGGTATCCACACCTACTATATCAGGTCTAAGATGTGAATTTATGGTCAAGTAAAGAATTTCATACAAATTTCCAACATCAAAAAAATTGGGTTTGAACAACAAACTCCTTTTCCCCCATTTACGTTCCGTTTGTTTTGACAGAAAACATTTTTAATGGAAAATCATTTTCCAAAGAAAAAAAAAAAATAATTAAATAAAAAAAATCAGTACAAAACATAATGGTTAAAAGCACTTTCCTTTGTCTGATAATAGGAAAGCTAATTGAGAATAAGGAGAATGTAGATGAAAGGGAGGGGGAGGATAGATGAAAGAAAATAGAGAAGTGAGGAGGGAATAGAAAAATGTGGCATACCTCTCCTAAAGGAAATGGTTTTCCTTCTCTGAAAAGTAATTTCCACAAATGGGAAAATCGTTTTCCACCCTTCAATAAAAAAAAGCCAAAATTTTTTGCAGAAATGTAGTATAATAATTTTCTATGAAAATGTTTTTATTAAAACATACAGAGCCTTGTAGTCAATTACACATCAATTTCATCATAAGACGATATTCAAATATCAATTATGAGGTTGAAAAAGAGGAGTTAAAAAACCTAAATGAATTGGAAAAAGTTTCTTTTTGGCACAATCATTCTCAGATACTTCTAGCTTAATAAGTTCCCAGCATATCTTGTATCACTTACATCATTATTATATGAAAGCATAATTATTATTATACTCTGAAGTCACAGCCTGAACGTTAGCTACTAGCTATAGAAACTAGACACACGCAATCTATCTATAACTTTATACTAAAGGCGAAACCAGGAATGACACATGTCATCTCATGATTAAAAACTTTCCCTCCAAAAGTTTTTATTTTTATTTTTATTTTTTTTGGGCCAAAGCTTCTTAAAGAAGCTTTTAATACAAACTATGCAATAATATTTCATTTCCTATTTATTTTTTTATACAATAATATGTAATAATACTATAATAGTTTGCTACAGTGTTACAAGGTTCGCGGTACGGAGGTGCGAATTGCGATCTGGTTCGTTCGTACCGGAACGCGGTACAAACGCGACTCAGGTCGTTTGTGGTCGCGACTCTAGATCTTGAAATTGACGACCCGATTTAGATTTCACAGACTGAGATTATGCTTTTGCGTTTTAGGGTTAAAGGTTGTTGACACTCGTGTTGAAGCTTCAAAAATGGTGGAGAATAAAGGTTGAAGACAAACATAGGAGAGAGGAGAGAGAAATCAGAACATTGGATACTACTTTTATTTTTTTATTAATAAATTAAGTGAAAAGTAGGAGAGACAAGTCAGAAAACTGAATGGCTTTTTAAATATAACAATTGGACCCACACTCTATTAGTTTCCTCTTTATTTTTATGACACCCACCCTTTTACAGTTTTACTTTCCCTTGGTTATTAAAGATATCAGATACGATTGACCCAAGGGCAATGCAGTATTTTTATTTTTGAGTTTTTCTATACAGTGCCCCTGAGGTATTGACTTTTCTAAGTTGTGCCCACCCATTTTCAAAATTCTACACTGTACCCCCAAAGTATCTTTAGTGTCTACGATGTAACCCTGCCCTAATCCCTCCGTTAACTTAAAAATAAAAAAATAAAAATAAAATAAAAAATAAAAAATAAAAAAAAACCCTAAACACCTCTCTCCTCCCTAAACACCACTACACCTCCGGCCGCACCACCGCTGCACCTCCAGCCGCACCACAGTCGCACCCCCAGCCGCACCACCGAGCCGCGCTCCTCTCTCCTCGACCCACCACCGCGCGTCACCACCTAGTGCACCACCAAAGAAAGTGTTGGAAAAGGCAAGGGAGGAATTCGAATTTGAAGTGAAATTTTGACAAATTGGTTTAGGGCTTTTATTTCATTGGATTCTAATTGCAAAATTAAGTTGTTAATTGTTGTTTTTGTTTTGAAATCAAAGAATTTGGTTTAAAATAATAGAAAACCCTAAGTTTTTCCCCAATTTGATTTTAATTGTTAAATCATCAATTTTGGTTCAATTAGATTGAGATTCAATACACAAAACTTGTTTTAATTGATTTTTCCAATAAAAATATGCACGAGTATAGTTCAATTGGTCGAAAATCTGGGCTTGAAGAACGAAATTTGGGCATGTCGCGCGCGGTGGTGCGGCTGGTGGGTCGAGAAGAGAGGAGCGTGGCTCGGTTGAGAGAGGAGAGAGGAGGGTGACGCGCGCGGTGGTGGGTCGAGGAGAGAGGAGCACGCGCGGCTTGGTGGTGCGGCTGGGGGTGCGGCTGGAGGTGTAGTGGTGGGTAGTTGTGAGGGAGGAGAGAGAGGTGTTTGGGTTTTTTTTTTTTTTTTTTTTAATTTATTTATTTTGAAGTTAACAGAAATTCAACGGTGGGATTAAGGTAGGGTTACATCGTAGACGCTAAAGGTAACTTGAGGGTACAGTGTAGAATTTTGAAAATGGGTGGGCACAGCTTGGAAAAGTCAATACCTCAGGGGCACTGTATAGAAAAACCCTTTATTTTTTCAAAATACAGAATATATACTTCTTCGTATTTCACATATATATATATATATATATATATATATATATATATATATATATATATATATATATATATATTTTCGTACCCATCGTACCGGAATCACCAAAGGGCAGCGTTCCGCGTATTCGTTTCCGTACCACATTTCGAATCGTACCCCGTACCTTGTAACATTGGTTTGCTATCTATAACTTTGTAATGTAATTCATAGTTATTTTTATTAGTCATGCATATATTATTCTCTCTGTTTTTTTTAGTGTGATAAATTTTTAAATTTTTTTTTGTAATTACAGAACTTTCATCCTATTTTGCAATTAGGTATAATTTTTTATAATTAAATAATAGTGTTAAACTAATGATAAATATTAAGTATTAAAAATTACCATGCATGGCACGGGACTTAACCTAGTTAAGCATAATAGTCATAAAGTAAAAGTCTCCAAACTCACACCAAGAATCCATCTCTCTAACTGGAGGATTTTCCTTGACCTATTTTTACAATTAACATGTCTCAGGCGATTATTTTGATATCTTTTTAGCAATTATAAGACTAATTAATTGTGCCCACAACTATTAAGCCACACTTCAATATTTCAGATGTACTTTGGCTTTACTAACCAGTTTACACAGTGGAACACACAAAATAAATGTCACTTCTAGATATCCTACATATTATTTTAGAAATCCAGGAATAGACAATAAGATAAAATGCTTTTCATACCTTTCCCCATTGAGAATCAAGACCACCGCACCTCATCTTTAAATGAATCATCCTCCTTCCCAACTCTGACTCTACTTTCTTCTTCAGATAGACTTCATCAGGTCCAAATGAATCCAGATACTTACTATAGCGATCATAAGCTGACTTCAAAGCCTGAGCATAGTGTTCTGGAAGAGGCTTCACATTCTACACAATAAAATGGGCATAATAAGACAGAAAACTCTACTTATAATAAGCCTGTATTTGATTATGTCCCATAATACCTCGCCACTCATTCCAACAAGGTCATCAATTGCCATTTTGAAGGTCTCAAGACTGCCGATGAACTCTTCAGATGCCTCAGCTGCACGGAATATGCTTTTCAAGGCCTCCTTGCCAACTTTGTCATCAGAACCTTCTGATAAGACTTTTAATGCATCCTTGATGAGAGAAGGTGGGAGTTCCCCCCAGTCTGCAGCCATGAAGTCCTTGAACACAGCTTTTATTTCTGAATCTTTTATGTCAGGCAAGGGAGCCACATCTTTACTGAAAGAACGGATGCTTCCAAATGCCAACCCAAAGGGGGACCTGCAATCTGTCCATAACATATAAGATTAAAAAGAACCAAAAGGAAAGGAATTGCATCAAATAAATGTAGTTATCATGGATTCATCCTGAGACAGTTATCATGGATTCATCTGAGGACTATGCGCAGCAAAAAAGACTAGGAATCAGAAATCTTGCAATGGAAACAGCAAAGGGTCACCAAATTCGAAACTATCGTATTAACCAATGACCTTGCTTCTTTCTTTACATAATAAAAAGTATCATTTCTTTTTTGACAATAAAGTTCTTTCAATACCTTCCTACATCAGTAAATCCACTGACACAACCCAGATAAGATGATAACTTTCTTCATTTGAAGAAGAAACAAAATATAAGTACATTCCCCAAGGCCCAGCAAGAAAACTAATAGTTTTTCGCCAAAGCTCTTTAAAATACAAAAGGATCAAAACCCAAAAACAATATTAATATCCAATGCTGTACAGATAAAAATAATCCCAGTGTCCATCTTGCTGAGGCACCAAAATAGCATAGCAAGATCTCAACAGTAAGGAACATAAGCAGCAAACGAGTAGCAGCTTAGAGAAATGGAAAGTACCATATCACAGAAGCTTACTATAAGAATCGAGTTTAATGTGACAGTGACACTATGCAATGAATGGCAACAAAATGCACAAATCCTACATTGCCTCCTAACTGCGGTAAGCTTTCTGTGTCCGATAACAAAGACAGGATGCTACTGTTACCAGAACCTGTGTACTGCAACAAGGCAGTAAAGAGCATGTTTGGGGATAGATATGGAGATGACACAGCATAGAAAAGTAGAACAATCTAGCTAGTTGAAGCCTGAAAAGTGAAAGTATAGAAGCCATAAATTCTTCTCACACGGTTCCAAAAAAGGCTTGATTTGACTATATGCTTGTCAATATGTAATTCAATCCTTAGAATGAAGCCCCAACCTTGCAACATAAGCATGCAAATTGAAGTATGGGCTAGGTATTTCTAAAATGGGAAAATAAGCAATGGAGCAGGGCAATGTTTACTATCCCAATTCTGGGACACCCTTATACCATTAAGTCAGCAACCATCATCCGCAGAGACAGTGGACAGTCCAAGAATCACGTAGAGTATTAATTAATGTTCTAGTAAAGATTACAGACATACAATACAAGATCTTACAACTAAATGACTACTTTACAAGTATATACAGCACTGTTGTACATAACATTTCGACTTATTTAACACAACAAACTGTATAGTCCCTCAATCAACTTCAGCTTGATGGGTGTAATACATCTTTCATAAATACTTCATCCGTAATAAATTAGTTGATACATTTTGACTTTTGACATCATTCAAAATTCTAGTTTGGCTAACTTTTGTGATTTATTGATAAGAAAAATCATCAACATGTGGAAACTTGTTAGATTTATTTCAATGTTTATTTTTAAACTATAACCTTTTTTTGATGTATTACAATGTTTTTAGTTTTTTCTTGTTGATCATTAGATATATTTAAGGTTAAAATGATGCATTGGCAAGCGAGACAAATGAAACATGTTGACCAAATTGAAACAAAAAAAACGACTTCTTGTTCCCTACCGTTCCATGATTAACAAAAAAACGACTTCTTGTTCCCTACCATTCCATGATTTTCCTTTACAAAGTAATCATGTTAAAGTCTTTTTATGCTATTAAAAAGTATTCCGAGGACATTGAGGAAACTAAATTCATAGAAATTCCCATTACTAAAAAAAAATTACATTGGCAATGAGTACGTCATTAGGACATTGAGGAAACTAAATTCATAGAAGTTCCCATTACTAAAAAAATTACATTGGCAATGAGTACATCAAGAAATGAAGATATCAATCCAAGAGTCCAAGAGTCTACATGATGAAAGATTGAATATGTAAAAACCATAATTGCCTTCAATGTTCATCACTCTATAACATTTATACTAAACCACAAGCTTCTTAAATATATTCCTTTATTCATAATAATTAAATGATGTGGGGTGGCCGAAGTTGAAATACTTTACGGAGCAGAAACATTGCAGAGGGCTAGAATGATTGTTTAAACATTACAACTCCCAACAAAAAAACGAATAATCCAATCAAAAACTTAGCTTACATCACAAAATAAGTTTAGTGCACTAATTTGAGCTTTATCTTAAAACTAGATTTTAAAAAAGTTACACTAAGAATTTTGCACTTTGTGCCAATCATCTATGATTAACAGATCAACAAAACTTTACCATTGATCCTAAAAATTTGCATCATTCAAGTTAAATAATAGTTAGAATTCTGTAATTTTCACACTAAATCAGATTCATCAAACAACATAAAAATTAAAACCAGGTGCTCAAAAACCAAAACCAACCTAGAAATTCAAATGAAAAAGAAAATAAATTACAACAGATCAATCAAAAAACCCAGAAAATCCCAAAAATCATTTTCAATGTTTAAACCCAGAATTCCAATAAACTCAAAATTAAATCAAAAAATTTCCCAGAAAAATAAAATCAAAACTAACAGTAATTGCAAAATGGATGAAGAAAGAGAAAGGACCTGATGAAGAAATATGATTGAACGGAGTTGACGAAGAGCGGGGTGAGAGATTGAAGAAGGAACGAGAAGATTGATGACGGTGGGAAAGTACGGAACGCCATGAAGAAGAGGAGAGAGAAGAGAGGCGCCTTGCTGCCACCCTCAACATCTTCGAGATGATTTGGATTTCCGCCTTTGACGGTGAGAGAAATTGAAGGGTTGGGTGGTGGACGGAGGTGCGTACCAAGGAGTGAAGGAGGAGAGAAAATGAGAAATGGGAGATTTGTAAAGTAAAAATACAACACTAAACTTGCCAAAGTTTGGGAATTAGGAGGAGGTGGAGGTCAAGGTTGATATTAGCGTTATAGTTAGCTATGTTCTGAGGACCTCTTTCGGTTTGATCTAATAAGGTAGTAGGGTTAGTGGATGGTAAATTAAGGGAGAGAGAATCTAAAACTAATAAAATTAGGTCTCATTTGTCAAAATACATGATTTAGATATTATAAAAGTTTTTCAAATAAGGAATTGAGCAAATATTTAAAAACGACCGCAAAAGAAAAGTGGAGCAAGTATTTAAAAACGGAGGGAGTAATAGCATTAATGAGTCAAATATGTAAACAAATATTTTAGGATATAAATGTCAAACTTTTATGAGATTAAATAACAAGTAAAGTATAAGATTAGTCCTTTATGTTTGGGGTTTGTTTGGATTTAGTCCTTTTAGTTTCAAATGGTTGAATTTAGTCCCTCAAGGCCTCAACCATAGGGGTGAGCAAAAATTCCGGGTACTCGAAATTGAAACCAGAACCGGTTAGGAACCAACGGGTCCAAAACCGGAATTGGACCCGGTGGTTCCAATTCTGGGTAATAAATTAAGGACCTGGTTATAACCAATTCCAATTCCAATTCTCAACTTTTTGAAACCGGAACCGGTTGGGTACCCGGTCACCTAATATATGCTAAACTAAATAAATTTTAAATAATAAAAATATGATGAATGTATCTAATTTGTAAATTAAAAAAGTATTATTAATACCCAACATAAATACAAATAGCTTAATGCATATATAAATATAAGTATTAAACACTAAAAATGAGCTTAACTAAAATAAGAATTATAATTTGTATTATATATTAACAATTTCATACATAAGTGGGTAGCCGGAACCGGAACCGGTACCAGGTGGTTCCAATACCAATTCCTAAATTTTAGGACCCGGTTGAACCAATTCCAATTCTGAATCCGAATTTTAGGACCCGGTTCCAACCAATTCCAAATCCGGATCTTAAACCCCTACTCAACCACCACTAAGGGTGGTCCAATTGCTGAGTGGACCAAACTTGAAGGAAACGTTTGCTTATTTGGCAATTGAACACCAAACATGAGGGAAACGTTTGATGACTTGGCTTTCAAACGTGAAACCTTATGACGTGGCGAAGAATATCAATAGGGAAGCTTCTTCTGCACGCTTTAGTAAAACAATTAACATTAAGGTAAGTGGGACACGTGGACCAATCACAAGTTGTTGAAGGTTACTAAGGTAAAATGATTTAGAATTAACCTTAGTAAGGTTTAACTGAGGTTACATTCGTGGGAAAGCGCGCTAAATGAGTGATCCATAGTTAATTCAGTATTTACAAAAATCATTTCTCACCAAAAAGGTTGCGCCCTTTCATCTCCTTTCCTCTGTTTCAGAAGAGAAGCACTCCATTTTTAAAGCTTCAAAGAAGGCGAATCATCACTTTGATTGTCGTTTTGGGGTCAATTTGAAGTATTCTGCAAGGTACATTGCTTAGTCTCTAAGTGCGCTTCTTTTTTTTCGAAATTGTGATGATCATTATATGGGTGTTGTTAGGGTTTACTCGTTGTTTGATGATTAGTTGAATTTAGTAGTCAATTTTGTGGATTTTGGTTTACATTTAAGTTGTTTATTTGTGTTTTGTTAGTAGATGATACAAATGAAATTGAATTATGACTTTGATGTTGATTTGAAACCCTAGAAAATCTGTTTAAGTTGTGTAAATAACAGGGGTGTTTGAATTGTTTGTATAGTCATTCACACTTGGTTTTTATTATTTAGGATTACCCATGGCCAAACTTCATGAACTTCACCCACTGTTGTCCTTGTCTGACGTGTTAGTTGTGGAAGTTTTCTCTCGTCTGAGAGACCCCAAGGACAGTGAGTGTATAACTAGCGTGTGCAGGGGTTGGAGAAGGATTGCACGACATGGCCTTGATGAAACCCACCCTGTGTTGTCCATGGAGGAGATAATGTGCAAGAATGTGTTTCCAAGACTTAATGACTAGGCTGGGAAGCAAGTGAAACTGGTGTGCAAGGATTGGAGGAGGATGTGGTACAAGAGGAGTATTGTCCTTCTATAGTCAACCAAGACACTACCACCAAGAAGTGGGCCTTGGAGTCACTGGTTGATGGTGATGGTTCTGAATTATGGCTTGGGATGAATGGGGAGTGGTGGGCTTACTTTGATGGGGTTTCCCTTGTTGTTTGGGGAAGAAGACTATTGAGAAGGGGTTGGGGTATTGGTTGGGGTAGGGGTAGGTGTAGTTTTTTGGTAACAATGTTAGGATATTGGCCATGATGTGTTTTTGGTTACTGGCCTTATGAATCACTGCAGATTAGGGAATTTTTTTTGTGCATTGTAGGAAATGATTTGTACTCTTTTGAATTGCATTGGTTGTGATTGTAGATGACAATGTGATTGGAAGTTGTAACACATTGTCGTATCAATCACAACACTTTTGTAAGGATTGAAAATTATTATATATCTATGAAAATGCAGTTTGTTATTAATTAATCTCTTTCATTATTTATGTTGAGCACTGTCATTTATATGTTGTTTTATAATTGTGTGCATCTTAGATTGTTTATGGAGTTGAATGCTTATTTGGTTGTTCATCATGGTGGGTATTGGCAGCTTGGTACTCAATCTTCATATTTGGGTGGGAGAATTAATGTGTTTGATAATATACCTGAAAATGTTGATGGAGCCTATGTGAAGGAGTTAATTGTTAGGTTGGGGTATATGATGACATTGTTAAGGTCCATTTCTTTGATCCTAGGAAGGATTTTAATAGTGGCATCAGATATTTGGGATTTGAAAGAAACATATGTGATCCTTTCTTGGATTTACTCATGGAATACAAACTCATACACATATACACTGAACATCAAGAAACCAGTAGATCTGTGATTCATAACATGGGGAAAAGGAGTGGATTAATGGGGTTACTTCAAGGGGGGTGTGATTTTGATCCATTTAGTGATGGTTACCATAGTCTTAGGCACAATGAACCATATATAGACTATGACACAGAAGTTACTGATGAGGAGGATGAAGAAGCTATGAAAGAAATGAAAAATCCTATAAAGAGGAGGTAGAGATGTTGAAAAAGGTTGCTGCATCTAAAGGTGTTGTTGATGTTAGAAGTGATTTTGAGAGATTCAATGACCTTGACAGCCCTGTGGAATCAAATGATGAAGCTGATTGTGGATATCTTGTTCCGCCAAGACAAGTACAGTGGAGTGAATCCAACCACAATGAACAAAGTGATTCTGATTTTTACCTTGGACAAAAATTTGTGAACCCAACTGCATTTAAAATGGCCCTAAGGCACTAATGTGTGTCTCAAGGTAGGAACATGCCTTTTAGTAAGAATAATAAGAGTAGAGTGGGGGCTGAGTGTGAGCACAAGAGTAAAGGATGCCCATATAGGATTTGGGCTTCATGGACTAAAGACAAGAATTATTTTTCTGTTTAATCATATGTTAGGGAGCATACATGTGGTAGAACTCACAAGGTGAAGACAATGTCTTCTTCATGGCTTGCTAACACCTACCAGAATCAGTTTGAAGTAAACCCCTACATGAGGTTGCATGATATAATGGATTGAGTTTGGTTAGATTAGGGTATCAGAATTACTAAATACATGGCTTTTAAATCTGGGAAGAGAGGGCAAGGTCGTATACTTGGTGAGTATAAGGAACAATATGGTCTGTTTCCAAGGTATGCACAAGAGATGTTGAGAAGTAACAGGGGGAACACTATGAAGTTGAAGTTGAATGGTCAAGTGTTTGATAGGCTGTACATTTGCTTTGAAGCTTTAAGGAAAGGTTTTTTAAGTGGTTGTAGGCCATTTATTTCACTGGATGGGTGTTTTTTTAAAGCACCTTATGGGGGCCAGCTTTTGGTAGCAGTTGGGAGAGATGGGAACAACCAAATGTTCCCAATAGCTTGGGCAGTGGTGGGGGTTGAGAGTGCAGACACTTGAAGCTGGTTTTTGAGCCTTTTAAAAACTGACTTAGGTAGTCTTGAAGGTACAGGGTACACAATTATTTCTGATTAGCAAAAAGGATTAGTTGGGGCAGTGGCTGAAGTTTTCCCTCAAGCAGAAACAAGAGTGTGTGCAAGACATGTGTACTGCAATTTTAGAGGTGTGTTTGGGGGAAGTCTTGAGCTTAGGAAACAGTTCTGGATGATAGCCAAAAGCAACACAAAAAATGATTTCCTTACAAGGATTGAGGGAATTAGAAAACTGTCAAATGATGCTGCTGAAGACCTTATGAAGAGGAATCACAAGAAGTAGTGCAGGGCATTTTACACTCCTCTATCTTGTTGTGATAGTGTAGAAAACAATATGAGTGAAGTGTTTAATGCATTCATACTGAAATTCAGACTCAAAACAATCATAACAATGTTGGAAGACACCAGAGAGAGTTTAATGGAAAGACTTCACAAAAAGAGAGATATGATGAAAGAAGCTGACATGTCACTATGTCCTAGATTCACCAACAGTTAGAGAAACACAAGATTTGGGCAAGAGGGTGGATTGCTTTTTGGGATGGTGGCTTCTGTTATGGTGTTAGGGAAGGGGCAACACAAACAAAGTATGTTGTCAACTTAGCCCACAGGACCTGTAGCTGCAACGCATGGCAACTCAGTGGTGTACCATGCAAGCATGAAATTGTAGCTATATATATGGAACATAGTTGAGCAGCCTGAGGCATATGTGAATGATTACTTTAGAAAGTCAACCTATGCATTGTCACACCAGTACTTGTTAGAGCCACTCAGTGGCCCACAAGAATGTCCCACTTCAGATCAGTCAATCTCTGCACCACCCCTCAAAAAAGTTAATCACAGACCTAAAAAAAATAGAAGGCAAGGGGTAGGAGAAGTCTCTATCAAAGGGAAGGTAATTAAGAAGGACAGGGTTGCCTCAACAATGCACAATATGTGGAAAAAGAGGTCATAACAAAAGGTCTTGCAAGAATGCACCAACAGAACAACACTGCACTACTTCTTCTTCAAGGGAAGAACCAGTTCTAAGTGAAGCTACCACAACAGAAGTCAGTGCATCAGACAAGACCAGCAAGAAGAGCCAACATCAACAATGCACAAATTTTGGACTTCTAGGCCATAACAAAAGGTCTTGCAACAAAGTAGTTAAAGTGACCCTTCTGCAACTACAAGCCACATCACTTCTATCCCTATGCACAACAAAGTTGTTGGAGTGTACACCTATCCCAATGGATTTCAAAGGATTGCAACAGTGAGTATTCTGTTCCTAATTGACTGTTTTGTCACAATTTTCTGTTTCCTATAATATGTATAACACACTTTCTGCTCACTCTTTACAACCATGCACCAATCCTAACCCAGCTCATCAAAGACCAGCAGCTTTCTATTCTGACTTTGAATGGGAGCAAACCATTTACTCTATTTTCACAAGAGTACCTTCTATCACAGTCTCAGCCTGAATAGAACTCCCAACACCAGCAAACTATTTCAGCCCAAGAATTGCAAAATCAAGCTAGAGCAAAACAATTGGAAATATCAAACAAGAAACATTAAGGTACTTAGCATAAGACAATTTCTCATTCATTTATATAAGTCAATACATAGAGTACCATTATTATTCCAACTAATAACTAATTTAAAATTTTTCTAATCACAAAAACAGAAACAAACAGTAGTAGTAATGCAGTTAACACCCACACTTCACACTTAAACCCTATAGAAACCCTTCCCTTTTCCCTTTTCATCTTCAGCATCAAATACTCTGTCTGCATCTTCCTTGCATAGTCCTTTTCTTCATTCATCTTCTCCCTTAAGTGGTCAACATCAGCAACTAACCTAATATCACATCTCTCTGCCAGTCAATCTCCCTTCATCAAACCACCACTTGAAAACCCTGCATCCCCTTCTGTTTGTGTGTGCATTGTAATCAGGACATGCCATGAACCTCCTTCCTGGGTTGTCTTTAGTCCATGATCTATACTAGTTCTTGTCAATGACAGACCACCGTGGCAAGTAGTACCACTGCCAAATGAACCCCTACTACTACTAGACATTATCAAAACTAACTAGATTTTTTTTTTTCTCTCAAGGCTGAATTGTTCAAGAATTCCACAGAGGAACTACTTCAAGCAGCAGATGAATTTTTGGTGATGGTCCGACTATTTTTGGTGTTGAAGATGAAGACTATTATATAGCCAT
This sequence comes from Chenopodium album, assembly GCF_948465745.1. Lineage (NCBI taxonomy): Eukaryota > Viridiplantae > Streptophyta > Magnoliopsida > Caryophyllales > Amaranthaceae > Chenopodium > Chenopodium album. Next base: position 67,622,080 of record NC_137837.1, on the reverse strand, counting down.
GTTGAACTCTAAAGGCTAGTTTTTGAATACACACAGAATTTCAGTTATTTTGGCTGTTAAAAATGCATTTACTGAAGTCCTTTAAGTTTAAACAACTTTTTTTTTTTATGAAGAAGTCATCAAAACTACCTCAATTAAGTATAATCAGCAATAATTAAATCAGAGAAATGCCTTCAGCTCCTTTATGTTTTGCTTACTCCTCTTTTGCAGGTCCCTAAGGTTTCACGTTTGAAAGCCAAGTCATCAAACGTTATCCTCATGTTTGGTGTTCAATTGCCAAATAAGCAAACGTTTTCCTCAAGTTTGGTCCACTCAGCAATAAGACCATCCTTAGTGGTGGTTGAGGGACTAAATTCAACCATTTGAAACTATAGGGACTAAATCCAAACAAACCCCAAACATAAAGGACTAATCTTATACTTTACTCAATTAAATAACACTAATGAGAGTAAATAAATATTTAAAAAAATATAAGGAAATTTTAACAAGAACACACCAACCTTTGCTTCGTTCTCTCAAAATAAACCAACTTTAAAATCTGCTTAAAATAAACCCAAGTTTATACTTTCTTTTTCTCCCGTATCAAATCTAGCAGGTCACTTATTCTATTATACCTTGCTCTAATCCACGTGTCATGTCCTCATTTGTTAATTTTTTTTAAAACAAAATTGATAATTAACAAAAATTCTGTATTGTTCTTGATTCTGTATTGGGCCCACCCCCTTCTCAAACTCGAACTTATCCTTGATCTCCCATTTAGATCGAGTAGCAATCTTTGTTGAATTCATAATGCAGTTCGTACGTTTTAGCTTTCTTGGATATGGTATGTTGATAGTCAGCCACCCAAACCTCTTTTTTCTTGTTGTTTGATTGCTTCTTTTTGCCGGCCGAGTCGTGCTGAGAAAAGGGTTTCGTCTCAATGCCCTTGGCCGGCTCTTCCGCTTTAGTAAGCGAATAGAAATTTGATGCCTCAATGTATGACTCGGCCTCTCGCAAGATGTCTACGTATGTCCAAATCTTTAACCTGATCAGATCAAACTTGAAATCATTGTGCCTTAATCCTTGAAGAAATTTCGAGTAGGCAATTTCATTCAGCAAATTCTGAATTTATGCTTTCTCCATATTAAACCTTTGGACGTACGAATGCAACCCGTCTTTATTTTCTTATTGAACAATAGTTTCCAAGTTAAAACTAGTCTTCCGAGGTGATATTTGTAGGAGAAGTTTCCAACGAACAACCAACTTAGAGTTGTGAAGCAATTTATGCATCCAGCCGACAAACTGTTGAACCAGTTTTGGGCCACACCCTTGAGAGTGGCAGGGAAGCATTTGCACCAAGTGGCATCATCCACATTTTGTAAGTACATCAAGTTCCTATACGAGGAGATAGGCTCTTCAGGGTTGCTCGTACCATCTTAGGCACCCACAAGTATGCTTTTAACTTTTACTAGATATGGAGAATTGAAAATTTCTTAAGAAAATGAATCGAAGGCGGCTTGTCACCTAAAGTCAACAGGCGCATTTACCAATCAAGAGGCTAAGGTTGAGTGTCTGGTCCGGCCAGGTAAGCTACCTGGTCGTACAACAAGCCATATTGCCCGTTTGAGATAAGGTCATACTGACCGTTAGAGTAGGCTGGCCATATTTCCCATTTGAGTAGACGGCAGAATTACATCGTAATTATGGGGTACTTGAAACTAAGCTGGTTGAGATAAGGGAACTGGAGTTTGAGTGTGGTAGGCTTGACTTCTATTTGTCCTGTCCGAGCTGGTATACTTGGAGGGGGAATGGTTTGACAATTCATCCGGAATGGTAAGAGTGGTGGTCGTATCCAAGTAGTAGGACTGGTCAGCCCGCTCCTACCACTTCTGCTTGAGATAATCCCTAGCACCCTTGAAGCGTTTGGATGGTTAGTTTGGTTGCCTGAGTGGCTGCCTAATGTCCCCCCTCTCCACCGAATTCGATTTCTCAAGGAGTCTCGACCACTTTGTCCTAGGCACCCTAGGGGACCTCGGTTGCCTCCTAAATGGGGTAGCTCTTGCATCCTCAGTATTAGCCACTTTTCCATGGGGTTTCTTTTTAGTGCCCTTTCCTTCTTTGTTGGGCGGCTGCCTAGAAAAAGAGGGTAAAATTTCCTTTTGGAACTTGGGCAAAGTTTCTTGTAGAGAGCCGGCCATCACAAGAGGATCCTCGACCTCATGGAATGAAGCGATCAATGGGTCATTGTTGTTAATATTAACCTCAATATTATCTGCATTTCTGGCCTGACCAAAACCGGGTGTTTGACCATCTTTAGCAATTCAGACGTGTATCCCCACATACAACGCCAAATGTTATGGGTTTTTTGGAATCTCTCGGGATATAGGTCATGAGTATGTCTAGATAACTGTATACACCCAAATGTGTCTCCCTAAAAATAAACCCAGTGATGAATACCTTTCACGTCATTTGATTATCGAACGAGGTGAAAGTGTGGAAAGTCTAATGATGAGGATGTTTTTATTAAAATATTTCTCTTTCTGTTTTCTAAAAATATTTCTTTTTCTTACTCCTATTTATGAAAATAGCCAGTCCAATTTGGTTTGGTCCATAATAAAGGTCCAATAATAGTGTAGTAGGATTGGGCTCGAAAAGAGCTTTCTAATGATATATTTGTAAGGAGGGTGTTCCCATCATAAGGGGATCCTTCCTTAGATGCCCATTGACCCTTTAAAAGCTTAGGAATTTACACTTGTTAAGGTGTAGTAGGATTTGAATTCCTGACTGTATGGGGGACCTTGAATTAGAATTGATCTTGTCATCACGCTTTTTTTTAAGAAACAAGTAGGGAGTCGCCAATGAGTTTTAGGAAAACTCATAAACCTCGTTCATGCCTTTCTCCCATGGGGAGTTCATGGGATAATTAGCATGAATCGTAAGTTTAACCATGCCCAAATTGGTCTACATAAACCAGAAATGAGTTCGGGAGCGAGGGTACTAAAATAACGTTCCTTTTAGGGAGGAATTGCTATTCTAGCCCTAGTGCGACCTCTACTAGCTCTTCCTTTTTCACAATTTCATCACCAAATAATATATGCAACGTGATACCTAAAACTAAGTTAGTGATTTTATTTACACGCATTAATCATGTAGGAATTACATTGAAAAACTCGTTATTCTTATTTAATCAATATTCGTGAAAGAACAATAAATAAACAATATTCACTTTGTCTTAAGTGATAAAACAATTAATTATTCAAATTCTAGTCTTGATTAATGAAAAAGTACTATGTGAATTAATTTATTAAAAGTTTGTTTAAAGTGATCAAACAACACTATTTATTCAATCAAAGTTATTTAAATAAGGAAAAGTGATTTATCTAAGTGCTCAGGAAACTAACCGTTCTTCTTTTATGTAAAATCTCCATTTAATGTGTTTATGGACTTTCTTTCTTCTTCGTACCTCCAAGGACTTCAATGGATTCAATTAGGGTTGGAAAGTATTTGGGAAGAAAGAAGAAAAAGTAGTATGATAGTGTAGACACCCATTTGTGTCTCCCCAAAACCAAACCCAGTGATGAGTACCTTTCACGTCAAATCATAACCGAATGAAACGAAAGTGTGGAAAGGTCTAGTGTTGCAGAAAGTTTTAATTTCTTTTCTCTTCTCTCTGTTTTTGAAAACTTATTTTAAGAAAACAGCCAATCCAGTTTGGTTAGTCCATGATATGGGTCCAATGGTAGTGTAGTAGGATAGGGCTTGCAAAGACCTTTCCAACGATATATTATAAGCCCAATTCCGATGAATATTGAGGAAGTTATGGCCAATTTACTAAACTAGGCCCGGTTTGAGCTTTATGTATGGCCCAATGATCTAGGGGAGGGCCTAATATGATTTATCATTCCTAATGCAATTAGGAATGGTTTTAGTCTTCTAGAAGGTTCTTTTCATTCCTAATTCAATTAGCATTGATAAATTGACTTTTGTTGACTTTTCAGAGTTTTAATCAATATCAAATAGCATTTTCGAAGAAATTATATTATTTTATCCTCCAGTACGGTAAACTTATCGGATTTTCGAAAACGCGTTGGAATCAGGCTTGGCGCCTAACCCCAGGCCTTGGCGCCTGGCGCTAGCCATTGGCGCCTTGCGCTAGTGTTGGTGCCTGGCGCCAGCCAGCCAGGGTTGGCGCCAGCTCTGTTTTCTGAGCGTCAGACTCTGTTTTGTTAATTTATCTTTTTTGGCTGATTTTCTCTATAAATATCGTATTTAAAACTCCGTTTTCATTCACCGATCATCTAGATTTCATCAATTCTTATTTCAATTCACCAACTCTCATTAAGATTTTCTTGATTATTCTCTCTCTCTCTCTCTCTCTTTTTCTAAACTAGCCTTTTCTCAAATATAAAATTCCGCATTCACAAGATCTAGAAACACCTAGCCATATTCGAAGTTGCCTTCACCCTAGACGTGAAAGGTTTAATTTATGAGGGTTTGGTCCCAAATCTCTCTTTCAATTATTTAATTTAATTGTTTGTTTATTATTTTCCCTGAAGTTACTAACGTGTGTATTTTGTTATTAGAAAGAGGTACGAGGCATCAAAGTAAGTGCTTTAATTGGTTTATTGATATTATGATGTAGAAATCATGTTTATATTGTTATTATGATATTCCTAGTATCATGTCTAGGGCAATTTTAATATTAAATATGATTGCTATGATGCTTCCTATGTTCTTCATAATATTTATGAATGTTAGTATCATGTTAGGATTAAAGATTTGATTTTTATTGCTTAGTGACATGCTAGGCTTTGTTATTAATCTTGTTAGTATCTGCCTAGGATCTTGCTATTATTATTATGCTTTAATATTAACATGAACATGATTATGATTATAATTATTATAATTTATGATTATGATGATTATGAATATTATTATTATTATTATTTTGATGATGATTATTTTATCTATGATGATTATTATTATGATTATAATTTTATTATTCATGATTTATTATTTATTATGTTGCTTGATATTATTTATTTATTTATTGCTTGATCACACCTTTTATGCATGTTTAAAGGGAATTGGTATTTGTAATCACGCTTAATAAGATAATTAATAATCTTGTTAGGTTAATATGATTATAATTTCAAGTGATCGCCAATAATAGATTTATTTGTGCATTAAATTCAACCAACATAGATTAAACAGGTTTAGGGTTAACCTATTGATTGCATGTTAATTAAAAAGCGCACATGAATACGATCAGAATAAAGTAGAGGCCTATTATTAGGGCAGGTTCAATCTCTTTTAGGTTGGATTTGTACCTTCATCCCCGAACCCTAATTTGGTTCTTGACCTTATGGAGTTGACGATCTCTTGGATCGTTAAGGGATGTAACCTTCACCTCGTGAACGGTTTACAAGTTTCTAAAAAACTTGTTGGCGACTCTTTTGCTCTATCTTCTTCCCTTTTGGACGCCACCGTACTTTAATGTATGATCACAGTGGGGTTCAAGCTAGTGGGATTTTAAAGGCTTGAAATTATTCCATACAAGTTTTGGCGACTCCACTGGGGAGGATTTCGATTTTAATTCCTGAATTTGTTTCGGCAATGATTTAGAATGAGTGGATGAGACTCGAAAAGTTCTAAGTATTTCATGTGCGTAATTTTGATTAACATTATTGTCATATGCATAAAAAAGATCTCATTGGAAAGACCATCCGTAATGAGTTAAAAACATAGGATTTACACGTAGGAAATTTGAGGAATGTCTTTCACAACTAGGGCTGAAATAACACCGCGCGAAACTGGAAAATTTTATCGAGCATAGCAAGCTGCTGAGGCATGTGGGAAGTAGCGTCAGGGGCCAGAGCTTGGCGCCAGCATTTTAGTCGTAGCGCCAGACGCCAGTATTGGCGCCAGGCGCTACAGTTAAAACCTGGCGCCAATCTCTGTTTGCTGGCGCCAATTTCCCCCAATACCGAGCCAGAAATATGCGTTCTAATTTCGACCGGTTTTTCGTATTGTTTGCTCGATCCTACTTCCTGATTGAACTTTTTCTCACTTTTCTGAAACCCATATGTGTTCTACATATGGACATAACCCTCTGGGAATTCATGCTCCATCTACCCGATTGAACGCTCTGTGCAACAAAGGGTACATCCGAGATGTTGAATTCACCAAACCATGGAAGCGAGTTTTTTCTAAAACTCACGGTGTCCCATCCACTCGCGCCAACCCTTCACGGTTAGGCTTCCGGGCGGTGCATCCGGACAATTAACCATGGACCCTTTTTGACTAAACCATATCCCGAACTTTAGAGAACTAGAGCCATGGTTAGGTTGCGAACTCATTGGATCATGTTGTGCCTACTTGACCAATTGTGCATTATTTGTTGTGCATATATATTCCATGTTTCTCTTAACCGTTTGTTGACTTGTGTTGAGACTAAATAAATAAATGACTTAAAGAACTTTGCCTAATTAATTAATTAATTTATTAATTTGAGTCAATAAAGTCTAATTTTTTAATCAGAATTGACCTAGTACGACTTTATGCATACCCCAGTTGACTAATAACACTGAAAAACAGTCCTAGACTGAAGCTCCAATATTGGCGCCAAGGTCTGAGCTGTAGCGCCACACTATGGAGTGTAGCGCCTGACGACAACTATGTTGTCTGGCGCCAAGCTCCACAGTGTGACACCAATCCTGTCGCTTGGCTGACAGTTCGGATTATTGGTCGAGTCATCACCTAGGGTCTAATTAATCAGTCTTTTGTTTAATTCGGTTAATTTTGCTGTCAATAATGTTTAATTTAATCAATGATCGAGTTTAGAAACTAAGTCCCATGGTCTTACACAAGAGTCCAAGCATGTCACTTACACTCAACGCACACACCAATACACATACTTTGACCATGATTAAGTGAGTCTTGTGTGCGCGTTATTCCGTTATTTTTTTTAGGGGGGTAAGTCGGATATTAATCCTCTAATAAAAAATAATAATACCTAGTTCCCTAAAAATATGTACATTATTTTTGCCAAAAATATGCACCCCTTTTCTTCTTCTTTTTTCCCTTAAAATAAACCATAAAGTCAAGTTGATTCGAGTCAAGTAATTAAAACGCAAAATGGTTTAATTTACAGCGCGTGGTTAAGAAAGGAAGGACGATTAATCAAAGATAACCTCTTCGTACAAGTCCAACTTTTCGACAAACCTATAGCTCGCAAGAGGAAAGCTAGGGTTATAATGGCAACTCAAGAAGAAGTCAATGATCTTAAGAACCAACTGGCTACTGTGACTGAGACACTGAAACTTCTCGCACTTAGAATCGATGATCCCGTGAAGCAACAACAAATGGACCTCATGCAAGAGAGTTTAAGCAAGTTGTCTAGCGACTATAAGTTTCAAGAGCTTACATCACAAGGGGTCTCGGTGGACAAGGATCTTCTTCCGCAGAAGTTCAACGCCAACGACATCCCAAAATTCAGAGCAATTGACAACCCTTACTTCCATTTAAGAGCATTTGAAACAATAATGAGTATCAAGGGTATCGATAAGAAGGTCTTCCCTTCTCTTTTCTCACTATCTCTCGAGACCGTTTGCCAACAATGGTTCTTTTCTCTCGAGAAAGAAAAGACCTCTACCTGGGAGTCTATAGCAAACGCTTTCGTTGATAGGTACAAGTGCAACATTCAAGTCGAGACTGACCATAGAGAACTTGAAATCCTCAAGCAGAAAGAGAATGAAGGCTTCACCTCTTTCTTTAACAAGTGGAGAGAAGCCTCAGCTAAGATGATTGAGGTGCCAAGTGAAAAAGAGTCTGTGAGACTGTTTATCAAGAATCTCCAAGAAAAATATTCCAAGCATCTTAAATATCAAAATAATCTTCATACCTTCAAAGCCGTTTATGACATTGGGATCAATATTGAAGATGACTTGTCTAAGTCAAAAGCTGCCAACAATAACTCCAACAGTGGCTGGAAAGGAAAGAAGAACGACAATCCTTCTTCTTCCAAAACCGCCCACTCAAATAATGTTAGCATCTTTAATTTAGGAGAAGTTCTTGCCATGAACAACCAAGGACAGAAGAAACCATTTATGAGGAACTTCACTCCTATTGGCATGAGTTATGACACCGCATTTGATCGCTTAAATGCAAAAGGTCTTATAACTCCCATTGGACCATTTGGGGACCCACCAGTTGAGAAGAGGTCGGTTAACTGGAACCCCAATGCACACTGCAAATATCACCAAGGTAGGGGCCATTCCACTGAAAGCTGTTGGAAGCTTAAGGAAGCTATCCAAGATCTAATCGACAATAACAAACTACCGTTGCCCCCTGCCAGTAAGAAGCCAAGTATCGACAATGCACCTCTAGCTCATACTCTAGCTATCTTCGATGAGGAAAACGAGGTTGACCCCTCCTCTCTTATTAGACCTGTCAAAGAAATCTGTGCCATAGAAAAAGAAGAGGAGATCTTTTTCGATGTCAAGGATAGTCTTCCAGAACCGGCAAATAAGGAAAATATACAATTGCTCACACTGTCTATGAAGGAGGCATCGCAACTACTACGTGAAGCTCTCAAAGTTATGAACGAACTCCATAAGAAATATGATGAGCTTCCACTTCCAAAAGAAAAACCTAAAAGAGAATTCACACCAGTGAAAATGACTTATGAGGCAAAGCACTTTCCCTTACAAGTCACTGAAAAACCTAAGAAGAGCAATAGAATCTACACTCCAATTGAGATCCCATATGCGCAAATGTTCGAAATGCTCTCCGAGAGTGGCGAGATCAAACCTCTCGAACCGAGACCATTCGAGTCATTAAAAAGGACAGATAGATATTACTGTCAGTATCATCAATCAGGGGGTCACACTATAGAAAACTGTTTCAAATTCAAGGATTTGGTACAGAAAATGATTGATGAAAAGAAACTAGTCTAAGTTCAACAAGAAGAGGACATAACCATTAATGGAGTTTGGGACAGTGATGAAGAAGATGTCTACCTAAAGGACATAGTAGGACCTTCACCTTCTGTGTCATACACCACATATGACATTTGGGCTGAAGAAGATTCATCAATAGATGTCCTCACAAGATCTGGGAGAATGCAACCTCCCGTTTCAACACAACCTATGCCAACTGTGCATCAAGTTCCCATACCTATCATCGAAGACAACGACATTGTTAAACAGTTTAAGAAGACAAAAGTTGAGATGAATATGTGGAAACTTCTGGCAACATCTCGAGAACATAGGTTGGCTGTAATGAATGCCTTGGATAAAATCGGGATAGATTCTGACACTACTCCTGAGGGACTAGCCAACTTCCTCACAAGTGACCTTCCTAGTCCGATTAATTTGATCACCTTTTCTGACAAAGATTTACCCCTAGAAGGTGACAAACATTACAAGGCATTAAACCTCACGGTAGTCTGCAAAAGGATGAATGTTCCTATGACGCTTGTAGACAATGGATCGACTATCAATGTCTGTCCACTTAGAACCGCGAGGATGCTCGGCATAAGGGACGAAGACCTAACTCCGTCCATACAAGGAATAAGAGCCTATGATAATACTCGTCGTCAAGCTCTTGGCAAGATTACCCTAAACGTAACGGCAGGAGCAATAGAACATGCTACTACTTTCCAAGTAGTGGACATCAAAGCTTCATTTAACTTATTGTTGGGACGCCCTTGGCTTCATGATCTAAAGGCCGTCCCTTCATCTCTCCACCAACAAGTGAAAGCTATAGTTGGAGGAATTCCGATCACCATCGATGCTTCGCCTATGAGAATCAAATCCATAGAGAATCCAATTATTAATGTGGAACACGACGAAGAAGATGAAGACCTATGGGGCTTTAACGAAGAAGTCTCCTTAATCCAGGAGGATGAAAGGACATCTCTTTGCCATAACCCCCATTCCAACATGACCGTCAACGCCATGCTGAAGAAACAAGGACACTTTCCTGGGATGACTTTAGGAAAGAAGAAAGGAATGGAAAAACCGCTGGAGTCACCTGGCCTCCCTAAGTTAGACACTTTCGGACTTGGTTTTGAACCGACTCGGAAAGATCTCAAGCGAGCCCAGGACAAGTTGAAAGCACGTAAGGACGCTCGCATTCAAAAGAAAGCAATTCCAATGGATCAGTACCCTCTTACGCTTAATGGTCAGTTCATAAAAGAAGGAGAGGACTATCCATGCCATGAATTTCCCGAGCCATTTGTTGTAAACGGCATAAGACAACCAGGATTTGAGATTTTCTTGGATTGCTACTTCACTGATGAAATCCCAACTCCCATCCATAAGGAGAAAGCACCCCCATGCTTTGACTTTAACGTCATGGGATTACTGTTTGGGCGAGAAAAGAATGAGCTGACTTATGAAGAAGATAACTCCTCGCTCATTCAAACAGTCCTACAAAGTGAAAGCTTCGACCCCTCAAAGCTAATTACTCCAGCTGAAGGATCACTACAAGGGTGGCGCAAGACTATCAAAGTGACTACTCCAAGCGGAAGGAAGATATCAATCATGACAGGGCAAGGACCGATGTTTGAAGAGTCGTCTGAGTCAGAGTCTTTCCCTTTAGAGTCTTCTAAGTCTTTAGTAGTAACACCTCCCCCTTAAATTTCTTCTCCTAGGATAGTTAGTGATCCAATCCCTGAGGACATATCACTCTTTGATGTAATGATCTCAGAGTATAATAATATTTCTCATTCTCCTTACTTCTTGTGTTCTTCCCTAACCCAAGATGACGAGCATTGCTTAGCTAACGATGAAAAAGACAAAGAAATTATTAAAGCAATGGAAACACTCGAAAAGAAAACACCGGTAATTGAAGAAACTGAAACAGTTGACATCTTGAATGATTCAACTCATAAAAGAGAAGTTAAAATCGGATTAACATTGAATAAGCAAGAAAGAACCGATTTAATTAACTTACTTAAAGAATTTATCGATGTATTTGCTTGGTCATATGAAGATATGCCAGGCATTAATAGAGAAATAGCTCAACACACTATACCACTAATTCCAGGAATGAAACCTGTAACACAAAAGTTACGTCGAATGAAACCCGACGTAGCACTTAAAATAAAAGAAGAAGTTCAAAAACAAATAACTGCAGGTTTCATCAAGGTATCCAAATACCCCGAATGGGTCACCAACGTCATCCCAGTTCCAAAGAAAGACGGAAGGGTAAGGATGTGTGTCGACTATCGAGATCTAAATAAGGCAAGTCCAAAGGACGACTTCCCTTTGCCACACATCGATATTTTGGTAGATAACACGGCAAATCACGCGCTTCTCTCGTTCATGGATGGATACGCGGGTTACAACTAGGTTCTCATGGCAGAAGAAGACATGGAGAAAAAAACCTTTATAACACCATGGGGCACTTACTGCTACATGGTAATGCCATTCGGGTTGAAAAACGCGGGTGCTACTTACCAACGTGCAGCAACTGCCTTACTCTATGACATGATGCACAAAGAAGTCGAGGTATATGTCGACGACATGATTGTAAAATCAAAAGACCGTCCAGGCCATCAAGTAGCCTTAAGGAAATTTTTCGAAAGGCTAAGAAAATATAATATGAGGTTGAATCCATCTAAGTGTGCTTTTGGAGTCACCTCAGGCAAGCTCTTGGGATACGTCATAAGCTCTAGAGGAATAGAGGTAGATCCAACCAAGATTAAAGCAATCATGTCAATGCCACCGCCCAAGACTGAGAAGCAGATTCGAGGATTTATTGGCCGGTTGCAATACATAAGTAGGTTCATATCAAAACCGACGACAATATGCGAACCGATCTTCAAGAAGCTCAAGAAGAATGTACCAGTAATATGGGATGACGAGTGTCAAAAAGCCTTTGAAAAGATCAAAGCCTATCTCGCAAATCCTCCCGTATTAGCGCCAGCACTTCCTAGAATACCTCTTAGGTTATATTTGACGGTTACCAAAGAGACAATGGGAGCCATGCTAGCACAAGAAGTAGAAGGTAAAGAGAACGCAATCTATTACCTAAGTAAAAAGATGCTCGAATACGAAACACGCTATACACCGCTCGAGAAATTGTGCCTCGCCTTGGTGTGGGCCACAACTAAGTTAAGACATTACATGTTGGTGCATAGCGTTTTCGTAGTCTCCCGATTAGATCCACTCAAGTATCTGTTTGAGAAATCTACACTCAATGGACGCATATCAAGATGGATAGTCAATCTAGCCCAGTTCGATGTAAGGTTTATGCCACAAAAAGCTATTAAAGGATCTGTGGTGTCAGACTTTCTAGCAGATTTTCCAATAGAAGACTCGACGCCAACACAAGACAATGAATTTCCAGATGAAGACCTAATGGTCACTGAAGATGATACTTGGACCTAGTAATTCGACGGAGCCTCAAACCAAAAGGGATGTGGCGTTGGAGTACTACTAGTATCACCTAAAGAGGAGCATGTTCCAATCTCCATAAAGCTTGATTTCGACGTCACCAACAACGCTGCTGAATATGAAGCATGCGTGGTAGGCCTTGAAACAGCTTTGGCATTAGGAGTAAAGAAGTTAAGGATATTCGGAGACTTCTCTTTGATCATCAATCAGATATCTAAAAGGTGGAAAGTAAGGAGCGAAAGCGTAGCCCCTTACCAAACCTATCTGGAAACTCTTACCGATTAGTTAGAGAAGGTAGAATACACATATCTACCTAGAGAAGAAAACCAATTTGCCGATGCCTTGGCGAGATTAGCCTCAATGGTTAGGATTCCCTTGGAAATCGAGCAAATGCCTCTAACTATCGAAAAAAGGCACAAACCAGCATATATCCAGGCTATAGAAGACGACGACTTAGTCCAAGAAGAAGAAGAAGAAGAAGAACTGTGGTACACGGACATACTCAATTATGTCACCAATGGAGAATACCCTCCTCATGCTGACAAAAGAGCAAAGCGAGCATTGAGACTTTTGGCTTCTCAATATGTACTCATAGACAACGAGCTACATAAAAAGGTACCTAAAGGTCGAGCTCTCTTATGTGTAGGAAAGATGGATGCACAAAGAGTAATGAGAATAGTGCACGAAGGAATCTGTGACACTCATGTAAATGGCAAAATGTTAGTCCAAAAAATAATGCGAGAAGGATATTATTGGACTACAATGAATAGGGATTGCCATCAATACATAAAAAGATTCCCTAAGTGCCAAATTTATGCCAATTTACAACATGTCCCTCCATCTTTGCTCTACACCTACACATCGCCATGGCCATTCTCTACATGGGGAATTGATATCATTGGCAAAATCACTCCCCCAGGAACAGGAGGTCACGAATTCATCCTAGTAGCAATCGATTACTTTACAAAGTGGGTGGAAGCGCAATCGTACGCTATACTCACTGCAAAGCATGTAGCACTCTTTATCGAAAGAAATATTATCTGCCGATATGGAGTCCCACATGAAATGATAAGTGACAATGGAACTCACTTTCAAGCCGAATGTGAAGAATTGCTACAAAAATATGGCATTCAACATCATCATTCTTCCCCTTATAGACCTCAAGCAAACGGAGCGGTCGAGGCAGCTAATAAAAATTTAAAGACTATCATCGAGAAAATGACGGAAAATTATAAGGATTGTCCTGACAAACTTCACTTCGCATTGTGGGGTTATCGCACGTCAATCTGTACATCAACAGGAAATACGCCATTTTCCTTGGTATATGGAATGGACGCCGTACAACCTGTCGAACTAGAAATACCATCTCTACGCATCGCGTTAGAGAGTAAACTCGATGAAGTTGAATGGACTAGGGCAATATATGAAGAATTGATTCTACTCGATGAGAAACGACTAGAAGCTCTACATCACACTCAGTGTTACCAAACTCGTATGGCTAGGCATTTTAATAAGAAGGTCAAGACAAGAAATATCAAGGTAGGAGACTTGGTATTAAAAGCGCTAAGGAAGAATGTTTTAGATCCAAGGGGTAAATTTAGACCTAACTAGTCTGGACCCTACATTGTCAAGACAATCCTATCAGGAGGTGCAGCAAAACTAACTGATATGGATGGCAATGAATTCTCAAACATGACAAATCTTGACCAACTTAAGAAATACTACCCATAATTACTTGAGTAGGATACTTAAGAGAGCTACGTTCGGCCTGATTCCTTAAGAAAGGATACGTAGCCAACCCTTTACGGGTGCGGCCACTTTATTTTTCGACATCTCCGCGTTCCAGAATTAATTAAAAATTCAACAGAAAATCGGCGAATCATTGGCGTCGCAGAACAGAACCTGGCGCCAGCCAGAAGTCATCAGCGCCAGCCGATGGAATTGGCGCATGGCGCCAGACTTCAATGGCAGGCGCCAAATGCCAATAACTGGCGCCAATTCGGGATTAAAATCTGGGCGAATTTCGGTGTTTTTCGGAAAATTTTCGACTTCCGTACTCGAAGAATTTCTGGAAAATTAAATTTTTTTCGATTTTCATTGCTTTAATAAGATAAATTTAAAGTAAATAATTTAATTGAAAGCTGAAATTTCATTAAATAAAACTACATTATTGATGGAATTTAAATAAAAGCTGAAATAAATTAACTTTGAATAAAAATAACAATCTAAGTCTAATAAGTCTAAAGCTAAGCAATGCTCTTAATCTTTCTTTTCCTTTCTAGCTCTTTTCCAATTCTTGTCAGTTTCCTCCTCTTCATCCATAACTTTAGCTAGTAGGCATCCTTTAGAGGACCTACATTCAATTTTGGAATAGATGGTCTCCCCTTCAGCTAACACTCCATTCTTCTTTTCCACCCAAGCCTTTTTGTCTGTGGTGTTAGCTTTCCTTTTCCCTTTGTCTTTGGTAGTATTTTTCTTCCTAGGCATTGTAGGTGTTTTGAATTCAATTCTTGCACCTAAGCGTTCCTTGGCAGGAGTCACCCCGTCACCTAGACGTTTCTTCACATCGGTTCTACCCTGATCAATCGAAGATTTCTTCAGCAACCACTTCTTTACATCATTGGGCAAAGAAGGAGGGACCTTTTGGGTAATCACTTCCCATAAAGGTCTAGCGCCCCAGTAAGCATCAAATCTGTCTACTTCTTGAGAAATAGGGTACTCAAAGGGAGGACGAAGATCTCCGGAAGGAATATTCTGAAGCAAGCCGTATTGTCTTTTTACCCTGCAGGGGTAATAATAAGTTACACGAGACAAGCTTGGAAGACGGCAGAAAGGTTGCTTGTTAACACCAACCATCCGTTTTATTTTCCACCATGGGACAACCCACTTGATAGTGAAATCACGTGATTCAAAGACTTTTCTCCACCCATGGCGCCCAATTTTAGGAATGCATTTCTTCCTCCTCACGAAGCAATTGGGAGTATTTTTTCAATATCGTCCGGAGGGCTAATTAACCCTAGCCTCTCCATTAGCCACATCTGTAAAAAATTGCAATGCAGATAAATTATTATTACAATACAAAAATGTATTTTTTGATTTCTGTAATTAAAAATATTATTTTTCTACCTGTAATAAAATTGGAGAGCCGCGAAAAGGCGCTTTTGGGTCCCTTTTCAATTCACCTAGACTAATCATAGTCTCTCCAACTATTAATGGCATTGGATTTCTCCCTGATTCAATTTGTTCTAGTATAGTGGTTATAATTGATTGACCCTCATTATTTTTACCACTACTAAGGAAAAATTGATTAAGCATGCAAAATAGGAACACCCTTCTTCTATATATATGAAAGGATTCAGCAAGAGGTTTATCAAAATAATGGCGTGCAAATTCTTTCAAATTAACTATGTTGCTATCTACTATTTTTGATAAATCCCTTTCCTTTAAATTAAAGAAGCGCTCAAAATCCTTATAATAATATGCATCTACTCTAGGGATTGCTATAAGGTCTATCGCAGGGAAGCCTAAGATAACACCAAGTTCCTCTGGCAAAGGGCTAATCTCATCATACCCTATTCTGAAACAATGAGTATCAACATTCCAAAACTCTAAAGCGGTATGTATGAAGTCTAGGTCAATATCTACCCCTTTGATGCCATAAATTCCCCCCAGGTGAAATAAATCTAATTCTTTTCTCTCCCTTGCATTAAGATATCGACACCATTCATGAGTGTATTGGGTGAAGGTCTTGGTGGCTAAAGACATGATTATTGTTTTTCTAAAGAAGAGAATTATTTTACTCGCTGGAATTATGAGAAGAAGCGACTAGGCAGGAGGATTTTTATACACAAATTGCGAAGACTTTTAATCAGAATGAAACACGGTATCAGCGTCAATTGGCGTCACAATCCCGTGATTGGCGCCAACCGCCAGCGCTTGGCGCCACACGCTAAGTGTAGCGCCTGGCGCTACGCACCATAGTGTGGCGCCAGCTGGCGCCAAGTTGCCAGATCAGCCGCGCGTGCTCAACTTGCGCTTTTAATATTAGACTCGAGTCGGTTAATGACTTTATGGCTCCGTTTAATTTTCCTAAACATCTTTTCTACCCTTTTTCTTCATTAATTAAATATAGCTATTATTTTTTAATTTATATTATTCCTTTTGGACTTTATTTTAAATTCCAAACACCCGACATTCTATTCAATTTTTTCCTTTTTTATTTTTTCTTTTTGGGGGAGAGAGTCGGAGACCCTCCATCAATAATAAAAATAACGGAATTTTTTCGTAAAATTGTTGTCACACTTTTCTTGCATACACAAACATACACACAACAATCAAATAAATTCATAATAGCATAAATATACAAAATGTGTCTATAAATAATGAGTCTAAGGCAAAGTTCTATAAAAAGTCAAAATAAAATATACACAGGAACAAACTACGGCGCCGGAGGGGGTAGGCCCATCATGTCATAGAATTGCGACAGCTCTAGCTCCAGTCTCCGTAGTAGGAGGAAGACTCAATATAGGACCACTCCAGCCAGGATCAACTTGAGGCTGAGGCCGCGGAGGCTGCTGCGATGACAAGCCTACCTCGTACATCCCACCACCTCTGAAAGCCGAGGTAGCCTCTCCTACCGGTACAACGTGAGCACCCTCGGAAGAAGATCCCGAGCCCTCGGCAACGTCAGCTCGAGCAGCCTCAGAGCGACCGCCTCTACCCCTTGACGAAGTGCGACGACGTCTTGAGCTAGACCTCGCTGGATCCCTCCGCCCCTCAGGTCTCGCGCGGGTGTGAGAAGCGATAGGCTGGCCCTGCAAAAAGAATTAAATCAGAAACAAAGTAAAATTGAAGTAGCAATGCAAAAACAATGAGTAAAGAAAGACTACCTCTCGGATGACGTCATCCCGCCGGCAAGTGGCCGCGTTCCTCATCCGAACGAGCTGCCTCCGGAAGGCATCTATGCATCGTGCCATCGCCGAAACCACCTCGCATGAAAACTGTCAGAGAAATAAGTCAGTAAAAATGCATGATATATAAACACAAAAATTCTGGAAAAACTAGGCTTACTCTAGTCTGGTGGCGAGGAATCGACCGCTCTACGAAGAGCTCGCCCTCGGGAGCTGGAGAAATCATCTCCTCGATTGGCCCGTACATCCCCTGACAGTGGATGGACATACGGGGTGGCACGAACTCAGGAGCACCGTCCTGATAAGACAAAAAGGTCAGTAAAACATTACTTGGGGGCTACTTAGTGGAAAATAAAGGTAAGAAAAACTTTCCCTCACATCCTCAGCCGGTACGGGGGCTGGAACTAAAAAAGGTAGTAGCTCCTCAGCATAACACCGCCCGAGGATCACAAGGGACTGCCAAGGGGTACCAGCTCCCTCAGACATGCTCGACAACCGCGCCTCGTCGAACGTATGACGTGGTGGAACAGCAGGAACGACGAAGACATCAAAAGAATGCTGTCTAGCGACCCTCTCTCCTAAGTACGCGACCGCTCCATAAGTCCCCATAAAATAGCGACGCTCAGCAGAGTACTGTGCGGCTAACCCAGGGACTGTCCAACCGCCCCACGGCCGGTATACCACCTCAGGTCCCTATAAAGAGCATCAATCAGGCAAGAATACACATAAAGCACCGCGGAAGAGCAAGATGAACAATAAAAGTCGTACCGAGATGATCCGGTGCCGGACATGTGTAGTGGACATGTCCACATGATGATCGCCCCAAGAGGCGCTTAATGGAAATCCCCACAGCGATGGTCTCGCTGGCGCAGCAGAAGGAAAGTACTCGTAGAACCAGATCTACAAGGAGTTAAAAGTGTGAGTAAATGCTAACTAATATGCAGAGCTAAACTTTATAGGGAGTAAATGTTTACCTCTACGACCTTCCAAAAAGCAGACAAAGCAACGTTCTTCCCAAAGGACCGGTGTCGGCACGAGTCCCTCAGCGCACGAACGAAGTCAGCATAGGCCAAGCTGGCCCAGTCATAAGTCCCGATCCGGTGAAGATCATGGAAAACAGGGAGGTAGTAAAGCAATGCCCTACTACCTTTGTCAGGGGAGAATTTCCCTGACAACAACATCAGCACAAAGATGCGCACCCGCTGCTCTCGGGTGGTCGCATCGTCATCAAGAGCCGCTGCCAGCGTCGAGCGGCGAATTCCTCTAGCACTAAACTGAGTCGTCTCGACCTCAGCTCGGCCCCGAATAGCGATCGACCCCAACAACTCCTCGAACTCCGAAGAAAAGACGTCGATTCCACTGTCAAACGACAGTGGCACAAAAGTGAACTCCAGTCCTGTGATGAGACTGAAGTCCGTAGGGGTGACCATCATCTCGCCCCAAGGGAAATGGAAGGTGTTGGTGGTGTCCCAAAAGAACTCTACCAAAGCGCGCACTACATGATGACCCCCGCTAGAGGCGACCATAGCCTCAGAGGTCTCGAACATAGTAGCTAGCCCGCAAGACTCCCATAGGAGTCTCGTCTCAAGATCCCTTGCAATGTGCATCCTGTACAAATTGCCTAAGCCATCACAGCCAGAGCCATGATGCCGTGTCCTCCCGGGCGCGATACCCTGTCTCACCCTCTCAGAAATGTGGTGGACAGGGGCGAAGAACAGGGTCCGCTCATCCCACTCCGGAAGTCGACCAAGCGAAGTGGAAGGCGTGATGTCGTCCTCTACGGGCTCATGCTCCTGTCTAGTGTTTCGGGACCGTGAACCCGAGCCTCGTTGTCTAGCCATGCTACATTGTGCAAAATTATCATGAATTAAGGTTCTATAGTATCTAAGGTTTGCCTAGTCGCATGATGCTATGTTCGCAAAAACAGAGTACGTATTTCTAAAACAGAGCACAAATTCAAATTGAGCATGACAACATTTTTTCAAGCAATCAAACAATTTCTTGCAACACTATAGTGATTATTGTGACAAAAGTAACGATAATTGCTAGCAAAAACATCAAGAACAAGCCACATTGTTCTTCACGACCTTAGGAGGTCCAACAATGGCAAATTGCTCATTTCTTCATCAAATTGAGTCAAACAAGTCTCAAATTTCTCCCAAGGAAATATACAAACATAATCAAGCAATTTCATGGCATAAAACTTGACAAACAAAGCAAATTCAGCATTATAAGTTTTGAATTTTCATGAATAAACATGCCAAGAATTCATAAAAACTGATATGTGTTTGAAGAAAACTTACATAGATCAGGAAAATAGCTAAAAAGAGCTTTGATTTGCAACAAATTTGAGCGAATTCGGTTGAGAAACGAGCAAGCAATGATCAATTGAAGCTTTCGGGTTTCTTCGAGCAGTTTCGCGATGAACAAAGCAGCGAAATGAAGAGGAAAGGGGTATTTAAGGAAGTCCCCGTGCTGGCGCCAGGCCCTATGCATTGGCGTCACATATTTGGCTTGGTGCCTGGCGCCAATATCAGCGTCTTGCGCTAATGCTAATAAGGTGGCGCTGATGTTTTTTCAGCGACGCCAAAGCATCCGGCCACCTGATGAGGTTGAGCTAGTCTTCTGCAACATATTTTTGGGTTCCTTGGTACGCCAGTTAGCCCCTGTAAGCAATTTGACATGATTTAGTAATCGGCTTGATTACATAAAGTGATCGACCTGATAAGAGATCGTCTCACTTAGCTTAAAGCGCCTAAGCATTGGCTCATTAGCAAAAAAGCACCGACATATAGGTTCAAGAGCAAAAGAGCACCGACGTATAAGTTCAAAGCAACGGAAGCGCCGACGTACAGGCATAGCGAGAGCAAAGTTCAGGCGAACTTTTAAAGATCAACAGGCGTGGATCTTTGGTAATTTCCTTTGGAAAATTATCGCATCAAATGAAGGTGACTTCAAGAGAAGATATCTTCGACGACATTCCCTAGCTTGCGGAAAGTTGTCACAAACAACTGGAGGTAATTTCGGGCGAAGTTATCTTCGATGGTATTCCCTAGGATGTGGAATATTATCAATGCGGATGGGGATTGTTTCAAGAGAAATAATCTTCGATGGTATTCCCCAGGATGTGGAATATTATCAATGCGGATGGGGATTGTTTCAAGAGAAATAATCTTCGATGGTATTCCCTAGGATGTGGAATATTATCATAGCGGAGAAGGATCGTTTCAGGCAAAGCAATCTTCTAATTTAGAAGCAGTTACAGGCGTAGCGGTTTTCAAGCGGGATGGCATTCTCTAGATTGCAGGAGGTCATCAAAAAAATCGGTTACTTTCAGAGACGTGTGCTCGACGGTGCAAGATACGCGTTTCTTAACTCTTTTATCTGTTTAACTAACGCTAGTTTTGCAGGTATCGGCGTTGCAAGATTGATTTAGGATCGCAGAACGTTATGAATCATTCTCCGTCCCTATCGATACTTTGACTTTCGTTTTTCGAAACTTTCGTTTCTCCAAACTCAGTCAAAGTGGGGGCTTCTGTAGACACCCATTTGTGTCTCCCCAAAACCAAACCCAGTGATGAGTACCTTTCACGTCGAATCATAATCGAATGAAACGAAAGTGTAGAAAGGTCTAGTGTTGCGGAAAGTTTTAATTTCTTTTCTCTTCTCTCTGTTTTTGAAAACTTATTTTAAGAAAACAACCAATCCAGTTTGGTTGGTCCATGATATGGGTCCAATGGTAGTGTAGTTGGATAGGGATTGCAAAGCCCTTTCCAACGATTATATTATAAGCCCAATTCCGATGAATATTGAGGAAGTTATGGCCAATTTACTAAACTGGGCCCGGTTTGAGCTTTATGTACGGCCCAATGATTTAGGGGAGGGCCTAATATGATTTATCATTCCTAATGCAATTAGGAATGGTTTTAGTCTTCTAGATTCTTCTAGAAGGTTCTTTTCATTCCTAATTCAATTAGCATTGATAAATTGACTTTTGTTGACTTTTCAGAGTTTTAATCAAAATAAAATAGCATTTTCGAAGAAATTATATTATTTTATCCTCCAGTACGGTAAACTTATCGGATTTTCGAAAACGCGTTGGAATCAGGCTTGGCGCCTAACCCCAGGCCTTGGCGCCTGGAACCAGGCCTGACGCCTGGCGCTAGCCATTGGCGCCTGGCGCCAGCTAGCCAGGGTTGGTGCCAGCTCTGTTTTCTGAGCGTCAGACTCTGTTTTGTTAATTTATCTTTTTTGGCTGATTTTCTCTATAAATATCGTATTTAAAACTCCGTTTTCATTCACCGATCATCTAGATTTCATCAATTCTTATTTCAATTCACCAACTCTCATCAAGATTTTCTTGATTATTCTCTCTCTCTCTCTCTCTCTTTTTCTAAACTAGCCTTTTCTCAAATATAAAATTCCGCATTCACAAGATCTAGAAACACCTAGCCATATTCGAAGTTGCCTTCGCCCTAGACGTGAAAGGTTTAATTTCTGAGGGTTTGGTCCCAAATCTCTCTTTCAATTATTTAATTTAATTGTTTGTTTATTATTTTCCTTGAAGTTACTAACGTGTGTATTTTGTTATTAGAAAGAGGTACGAGGCATCAAAGTAAGTGCTTTAATTGGTTTATTGATATTATGATGTAGAAATCATGTTTATATTGTTATTATGATATTCCTAGTATCATGTCTAGGGTAATTTTAATATTAAATATGATTGCTATGACGCTTCCTATGCTCTTCCTAATATTTATGAATGTTAGTATCATGTTAGGATTAAAGATTTGATTTTTATTGCTTAGTGACATGCTAGGGTTTGTTATTAATCTTGTTAGTATCATGCCTAGGATCTTGCTATTATTATTATGCTTTAATATTAACATGAACATGATTATGATTATATTTATTATAATTTATGATTATGATGATTATGAATATTATTATTATTATTATTATTTTGATGATGATTATTTTATCTATGATGATTATTATTATGATTATAATTTTATTATTCATGATTTATTATTTATTATGTTGCTTGATATTATTTATTTATTTATTGTTTGATCACACCTTTTATGCATGTTTAAAGGGAATTGGTACTTGTAATCACGCTTAATAAGATAATTAATAATCTTGTTAGGTTAATATGATTATAATTTCAAGTGATCGCCAATAATAGATTTATTTGTGCATTAAATTCAACCAACATAGATTAAACATGTTTAGGGTTAACCTATTGATTGCATTTTAATTAAAAAGCGCACATGAATACGATCAGAATAAAGTAGAGGCCTATTATTATGGCAAGTTCAATCTCTTTTAGGTTGGATTTGTACCTTCATCCCCGAACCCTTATTTGGTTCTTGACCTTATGGAGTTGACGATCTCTTGGATCGTTAAGGGGTGTAACCTTCACCTCGTGAACGGTTTACAAGTTCCTAAAAAACTTGTTGGCGACTCTTTTGCTCTATCTTCTTCCCTTTTGGACGCCACCGTACTTTAGTGTATGATCACAGTGGGGTTCAAGCTAGTGGGATTTTAAAGGCTTGAAATTATTCCCTACAGTTTTTGGCGACTCCACTGGGGAGGATTTCTATTTTAATTCCTGAATTTGTTTCGGCAATGATTTAGAATGAGTGGATAAGACTCGAAAAGTTCTAAGTATTTCATGTGCGTAATTTTGATTAACATTATTGTCATATGCATAAAAAAGTTCTCATTGGAAAGACCATCTGTAATGAGTTAAAAACATAGGATTTACACGTAGGAAATTTGAGGAATGTCTTTCACAACTAGGACTGAAATAACACCGCGCGAAACTGGAAAATTTTATCGAGCACAGAAAGCTGCCGAGGCATGTGGGAAGTAGCGTCAGGGGCCAGAGCTTGGCGCCAGCATTTTAGTCGTAGCGCCAGACGCCAGTATTGGCGCCAGGCGCTACAGTTAAAAGCTGGCGCCAGTCTCTGTTTGCTGGCGCCAATTTCCCCCAATACCGAGCCAAAAATATGCGTTCTAATTTCGACCGGTTTTTCGTATTGTTTGCTCGATCCTACTTCCTGATTGAACTTTTTCTCACTTTTCTGAAACCCATATGTGTTCTACATATGGACATAACCCTCTGGGAATTCATGCTCCATCTACCCGATTGAACGCTCTGTGCAACAAAGGGTACATCCGAGATGTTGAATTCACCAAACCATGGAAGCGAGTTTTTTCTAAAACTCGCGGTGTCCCATCCACTCGCGCCAACCCTTCACGGTTAGGCTTCCGCGCAGTGCATCCGGACAATTAACCATGGACCCTTTTTTACTAAACCATATCCCGAACTTTAGAGAACTAGAGCCATGGTTAGGTTGCGAACTCATTGCATCATGTTGTGCCTACTTAACTAATTGTGCATTATTTGTTGTGCATATATATTCTATGTTTCTCTTAACCGTTTGTTGACTTGTGTTGAGACTAAATAAATTAATGACTTAAAGAACTTTGCCTAATTAATTAATTAATTAATTAATTAATCTGAGTCAATAAAGTCTAATTTTTTAATCGGAATTGACCTAGTACGACTTTAGGCATACCCCAGTTGACTAATAACACCGAAAACAGTCCCAGACCGAAGCTCCAATATTGGCGCCAAGGTCTGAGCTGTAGCGCCACACTATGGAGTGTAGCGCCTGACAACAACTATGTTGTCTGGCGCCAAGCTCCACAGTGTGACGCCAGTCCTGTCGCACTTCCTTTTTTGTAACATCATCGCACTTCCTTTCGGGACAAGAGGCTAAAAGTAGGTGTCTACAATATTATAGGCCCAATTCCGATGACTTATGAGGAAGTTATGGATTAAATTAGATTAGGCCCAATGATTTTCAATGGTGGCCTGATGATCTAGAGGAGGGCCTATTATTTAAAAAGGATGTTTTAAATATGATTTCGAAAACTGCTCAGTCGCTTAATTACCTGCAACCAGTGTTGAAGGTAATTACGCGTGGAAAAGCGCGTTGACTTTTGGACCAGCGCGAGATGACAGAGTCGTCGCCAGGCGCTGACCTTCGTCGCCTGGCGTTGGTCTTCGTCGTCTAGCGACGAGCTCGTCGTTTGGCGCTGGCTCCTGTCGTTTGCGACAGGAGGAGTTTTATTCCGAATATGATTCTCTTTGATCCCGTGCTATTTTTCTTATAAATAGGGGTCGTTTCTCCCTGTTTTCAAATCATCTACATTCACAACAATCATCTTTCTCTCTCTAAAAGCTAGAAGCTTTCCTTCTCCCTCTTTTCTTTTTCTAAACCTTCCCTCTCTCAAAATTCCTCATACATTAGCTTTAGAAAACACCTAGCCAAGTTGGAAGTTGCCTTCGCCCTAGACGTGAAAGGTTTGATATTTCTGAGGGTTTGGTCCCTAATCTCTATTTCAATTATTTAATTGTTTTGATTTATTATTTTTCCTTGAATTTACTAACGTGTGTATTTTGTTATTAGAAAGAGGTACGAGGCATCGAAGTAAGTAATTTAATTGTTTTATTGATATTTTGATATAGAAATCATGCTTAGATTATTTTATTAATTCCTAGTATCATGCTTAGATTGTTTTATTGCTTCCTAGTATCATGTTTAGGGTAATAATTAAGTTTCTAATATCAATTATGATTATTATGATGCTTCCTATGTCTTTCCTTATATCATGTTAGTATCATGTTAGGGCTAAAGCTTTGATCTTTATTTTTTAGTGACATGCTAGGGTTTGTTATTAATCTTGTTAGTATCATGCCTCGGATCTTGCTATTATTATTCTTTAACATGATTTTTTTAATTGATATTATGATATTTATTATTATGTTTTTGTTGTTATTTATTGTTATTGTTTGATCACACCTTTTATGCATGTTTAAAGGAAATTTGTAATTGTAATCACGTTTAATAAGATAATTAATAATCTTATTTAGGGCTAATATGATTATAAATCAAGTTATCGCCAATAATAGTTTTGTTTGTGCATTAATATTCAACCAACATAGAGTAAACAGGTTTAGGGTTAATTTATTGATTGCATGTTAGTTAGAAAGCGCACATGAATAAAAGAATAATAAAGTAGAAGCCTATTATTAGGGCAGGTTCAGTCTCTTTTAGGTTGGATTTGTACCTTCATCCCTAAACTTCCAGTCATGGTTCCAGACCTATTAGAGTTAACGATCTCTTGGATCGTTAAGGGGTGTAACCTTCACCCTGTGAATGGTTTACAAGTTTCTAAAACTTGTTGGCGACTCTTTTGCTCTAGCTTCCTTCCCTTTGGACGCCACCATGCTTAAGTGTATGATCATAGTGGGGCTCAAGTGTGTGTTGGCTTGAAATATTCCCTACAATAACCGACCGCAGACACCTGCAAAAACAACGAATATTCCATTTGACGGAATATTCGCCGCTGGGGGTCAAGTTAGTATTCGGAAAACAAAGATATTAAGAGACAAAAAGTAGAGAGAAGTTAGAGCACCTTGTATGCCTTTTTATTATATGTCTCAATCCACCCCTCCCATCATTAATGATTGGGGTTTTTATAGGGGCCGGGTGGGAATGTGTGCATTCAAGGGTTGGTGCCCTAAAAATTAGTGCACTGATTGGCTGTGCAATCAAGTAAGGACACGTGTCCTTTGGGGGAGCCATTTTGGCGCTTCTCTCGAGAATTATGATCCTAATGTAATGGAGGCCTTTACCTATTCAGGTGCTCTCATGTTTGCCATGTGTTAGCTGTCTATTGGGACACGTGTGGCCTTTTAATTAGGCCACATGTCACCATATGATTGGACCACATGGTAGAGGTATTTTTACCCTAAATAGGAGTAATATAAACTTATACCCATTTCCCAAAGAAGAAGAAATGTTTTAAAAACTTTTATAGATATTTATAATGTGTGTATGTGTAGTATATCTTTTTTAAAAGAATTCCAAGCAATATATAGACTATGCAAGAAAAATAAAGGGGAAAATGTAACCTCTCCAACAAGTGAATAAATGTAAAAATTAATCACCATAAACACCCTCATAGACGAAGGAGTTATACAAGATGTTACAAATCAAGAAGAATCCAAAGAGAGTATCCATGGAGAAACCCGTTGGAGTCCAACGGTCAACCCTGATCCGACAGCCA
Source organism: Chenopodium album (assembly GCF_948465745.1). Taxonomy (NCBI): domain Eukaryota; kingdom Viridiplantae; phylum Streptophyta; class Magnoliopsida; order Caryophyllales; family Amaranthaceae; genus Chenopodium; species Chenopodium album. Next base: position 67,595,640 of record NC_137837.1, on the reverse strand, counting down.
TGGCCTGATCGAGCAGCATGAAACTAAAATCCCTCACACCCTACCAGGCGAGAGCGGTGTCTAATTCTAGGCCTTCTCGCAGTCTTTGTACGTCTCTTCTCGTGATCGATAGGGAGAATGCTTGACACTCAATTTCTTACCTTTCGTTATTCCAACAACTTTATGTGGTTGTCTTCAATTTTTCTTTTATTTGTGTTAACTGTTTACATGCATGCATGTCCTTAAAACTTGTTGGCAGTTCCTTACTTTTTCCCTTAATATATTCACATATATTAAAATAAATTCCAACCCTAAATGCCATACACGCTCTAACGATTAAAGGAAGTCCCGTCCTTTAATGCAACCATGATTTACAGTTTACTTTGCTAGGAAACAATCAGTTTTCAAGTACACTTTTAGTTGAAGAGCCTAAACTCTAAAGATTGAGAATAGTGGTCACTTCACTAAAAACTATTTCTCATGATCAATTATAAACAACCCCTACTAATATTTACATTCAGCTTTATTTTTATCATCCGTTCACATCTATAAGTCACATTTCTTGAAAAACTTCTTGAATTTCTAGCTCATATGTTGAGCAGAGATGACAGAAGTAGAATAATACTTAAACTTCCGAGGATGGATCGTATGCACCCTTAGTAAAGAACCTCAGTTGAAGCTGCATATCATCATGACTAATGATCTGAAACATTGTCCACCTAGAAAATAACTCGTAGTTTTATATGTATAAACCAGTGTAATTTTGTTTCTGATTTTTACTTGTCACTATGCTTTTATTTGTACAAATTTTTATCCACAATGGAAATCAAAATGAATATAGGTGCTATTACAACTCTTTAACATTCTTAGTGATGAGACCTTATACTCGCTAGTACCAGTAGCCTCTTGCTCTACCATACTGGACACTGGTGCCTCACAAGTGTCGATAATCTGTAGTAATGATTTTATTACAAGGGCATTCCTCAAGTTCTCAACTACATTTAGGTCACTGCAAATACAAAATTGCAGTCCAACAAGGGATTTCAGCAGTGTTCGTCAGCTTGTATATATTAATCAGGAGGCTATCAAATCGTCTTCATGATTTTTGGAAAGCTTTTATACCATGACCAAGATTCTGAGGGGGATTTTGACAAAGTTGGAAGTAACTATGCCTTTCGATAGAGAGAAAATAGCCAGTGACAGACTTCCTGGATGATTGCACGCCTCTTAACTTCATAACTATCCAATGTTTCTGAAACCCACCACATCCTTTCTGCTAAATCCGGGTCCTTAAAAGTTGAGCAGCATGAGAAATCAATTTTCACTAAGAAATAAACTTCACTATCATCAACAGCTGTTGCAATGCACGGGGAGAGGTGGTTGTTGACAGATTCAATATCATCCATTTCTTCATTAACTTTACTGTTTTTCCTCCTGTACAAAATGATCATCATGCTCCTGTTGCTTTGCTTTGCTGACAAAGAGCACTACGGATTTTGGATGAAGAACGAATGAGTAGTTATCGTTCAACATGCTTCCTTTTATTTTAAAACTGGCCTCCATTGCACGACTACGGATCATTGAGACTACTACCTGCACATAAATTACCCTAAAAAAGATTCAATTAAAAATAATAAAACCAGTAACAACGACATATAAGCCATTGCATAGAAATTAGAATGAAAATATAGGAAATAGTCAGGTACTATGTACTTACTGCACATCTTTGAAATCTGTGATGGGATTCTCTTCTTCTTCTTCAGGAACGCTACAAGATAGATGCAACGGAATACGCACACAAAACAGAAAATAGGTCGAAAGGTTGGATGTTTGATTAAGCCAGAAGCTTGCGAATGATAAACATGGCTTTAAGCCATGACTCTCCAAGTCTAATACAAATATTTTGAATGCCTTCTTCTTACTAGACTACTACTATTTATACTAGCATTACATTACTTAAGTTGGCAACATACACTTAATTACTACAATGGATAACCTTGTCTTTTTACTAATTTAGTGCAATACAAACAAACCAATAAAGTTACTTGTCCCATGACCAATCCTCTGTTTCCCTTTGGTGTTGCCATGGTAAGTTATTGTTGTTGGTGACAAGCCCTTGCTGTCCTCTCGGTCTTCGGTGGTAGGTGAGAGTCATGGGAGGTGGCCTTGGGTTCATTGCAACACTCCCCCCCAAAAGAGCCACCTTGTCCTCAAGGTGGAAGCTCGGGAAGCTAGCCTTAATAGCCTCCGCATCCTCCCAAGTCGATTCGAACTCCGGCATCCCCCGCCACTTAAGGCTCAACCACTAGCTCCATCTCCGGTGTGAGTTGAGTGGGAATGGTGGGTGAACTCGGGATATCCCCCAATACTTGTTTCAATTGTAACACATGAAAAATAGGGTGTATTTTGCAATCAGGTGGAAGCAACAACTTGTATGCCACCTTCCCAATTCGCTGAACCACCTCAAACGGCCCATAAAACCATGCAGCTAACTTCTCAAACGACCTCTTGGCCAAGGATCGTTGGTGATAAGGCTACAGCTTCAGAAAAACTCGATCCCCAATCTGAAATTCCAGATCTCTTCGCTTCCCATCGGCATTAGCCTTCATTACTTGTTGGGCTCTCATCAAATTAAGTTTTAGCTCATCCAATATCAAGTCCCGCTCTTGCAATATCTCCTCTACCGTACCCACTATGGTCTGACCATATCCTACCCTTATAAGGCAAGGTGGATCACGACCATAAAACACCTTGAATGGAGACATCTGACTTGAGGAGTGTACCGATGTACTATAAGAATATTCGGCCCATGATAGCCATCTAGCCCATGACTTGGGTTTCTCTCTGTAGACACCAAAAATGTCTCCCCAAAACCAAACCCGATGATGAACGACCTTTCACCGCCATTATTGGTCGGGTTGAGTATTTAATCTTGGAGTGCTTAAATCCATATTTCCATTTCATAAACCAACCCAACTCCTATCCCATTTCCCCAAACCATAATTTTCTTCTTTTCGTGCCTTTAAACCCAAAATAATTCATTTCGTGTCCTTTAAAATCATTCATTTCGTGTCCTTTTTATAAAAACGTTTAATCCAGTTTATTTTGGTCCATAATATGGTTCTAATGATTTAATAATTGGATGGGGATTTAAAAGAGCTTTCCAACAATATATTATAAGCCCAAATCCGAGTTATAACGAATAAGTTATGACCAAAATATTAAACTGAGCTTAAACCGAACCTAAGCCCACCTTACCTACGACCTAATGATCATGTTGAGGGTACAAATTATTTAATATTATTCCTAAACCAATTAGGATTAATTGGAAGATTTATAAGTTTCTAAAAGATCTTAATTATCCTTTTTGAAAATATAAGATTAAAGAGTTGGAAATTGAAGAAAACTTTTCTTTTTGAAAATCCTATTTCTATCCAAATTGAAAGACGTTCAAAGATAGACAGATATTATTTTCGTGCCTCCTATTTTTTTATCTAATTTTTATATGGTTGGATAGCCCTTAAAATTATCTTTACAATGATATATTATAATATCAATTCCAAGCTATAACGGAAAAGATATGAATAAAATGTCAAACTCTATCCAAAACTGACACCGTCTCACTATTTCGGACATATCTTTTATTATACAAAATATTTTTATCTAATTTATCTTATTTATCTTATTTCGATTTCTGGATAAAAAGATGTGATAAAAACAAAAACTGCATAAACTGCTGTCTATCGCAAGGCGTTCCAGTCGGGGGAGCGACTCTCGGTCGCATTTTTAACGTGCTTGGAGAGCCTGTTGATAATTTGGGTCCAGTTGATACTCGCACAACATCTCCGCATTAGCACAAGCCACGAGCGAGCAGCAGGTTCGCGATTTCCAAGTTCTCCTGCTACGGGATGGAAATGGGGGAATGTCTACAATCCCTGGGGTATTTGTATATAATTATAATGCGACTTTTTTTTATCTGATTCGAATTCTTATATTTTCTTGATTCTTCGACCCCTCTTTTTCCTTATAAATAGAGGTCATATCTCCCCTTTTTGAATCATCAACAAGCTTGATCACAAAATAATTTTCTTCTCCCTCTTTAGCCTAAACACTAACAAGCCTATTCTCTCAAAATACTTCCCCTAAGCACTCCAAGGAGTCCATACTTTACCTGAAGTTCTATACTTAAAACCAAGGCGTGAAAAGATAGAATTAACTGAGGGTTTGGACCAAATCAACTCTACTTTTAATTTAATTTTCATTTGATTTATATTTTTATTGAAGTTACTAACAGTTTATTCATGATGAAGCAATTCAAGGAAACGCGGAAAGTGAGTAATTGATTCACTTAATTACTTTTATTTTAATATTGCTAGCATCATGATTAGATTTATTTATATTTGATTTGACTAACACATTATTGTTGAAGTGCTTCCAATATTAATGTTTATTCTATTATATTTTTTATGATCACCATATTTCATGTTAAAGGGAATATGAAATTGAAAATCACGCCTAATAAGATAATTTGGACAACCGGTTTAGGTTCTTTTTAATCTTGTTGTTAATCAAGTGATCATAAATATTTTAGAATTATATGTTGCATTAATATTCAACCAATTTAGCTTAATAATAGTTTGGATCAAATTGAATATTTTGTTTGTATGCCTTTGAGATCGCAGAAATCACTTTTCACAATAAGAATAGAGTAGAGGCCAATACGGGCGAATGTGACTCCATGACTCACTTCGTACCATCATCCCCGATCCTCCTTTCGTGGTTCCGGACCATATGGAGTTAGTAATCTCATGGACTATGAATGTGGTGTAAACTTCACGGGTCAATCGTTGTTGCCTTCGTTGTCCCTTATTCGTGGTTGCCTTAAATGATCCGTGAACGGTTTACAAGTTCCTTAAAAACTTGTTGGCGGCTCCCTACTTTCCTTATCCATAATCGTATATGTCAATCCCACTTCCTATGAGTACCAAACATATTCACACATGCTTTAACGTAGGCGCACTTTGAACGACGCCTACAATTTGGCGACTCCACAGGGGAGGATTCTTGGTTACTTATCGATTTGAGTGATCTGTATTTAATTGAGATGAGTGGATGAGACTTGAAAGATTCTTGAATTGTATTCTTGAGATTTAATTGGCATTGTTACATATGCATATACTTTTTAGGTTACCTATTTTGCCACAATAGTACGTGTTCTACGTATGTGGCTAGCCGGGGGGATTTATGCTCTATCAACCCGAAAACGTTCATGACAATAAGGGTTCATCCGAGTTTATAAATCCACCCAAACCATGGAGTCGAGTTCGATTTCATCACAAACTCGCGGAGCCGCCTGTTGGCATACATGACAGGCTAAAGTCGTATCACCTAATCAAAAGTAATTCCTAAAACCACTAACTAATAATAGATAGGGAAGTAGGGTCGAATCCACAGGGAAACAAGTCTTTTTTATTCCTAATTAACTAATATAATCTAGATTATGAAGTAACCAAAATATTATAATTAAAAGGAACTAAACTACGAAGATTAAGAATAAGGAGAAAATAATGAATTAAAAGGCCTAGGGCATAGGTTCACCAATAAATAATATTCCAGGGTAAAACATAATAATCAATTATCAATGCATAAATTAATCAGATCATAAAGGGCTTTCGCTACGTATTACCATCACACAATTAATTTACTGGTATTAAATCTCATCTCTCGAATCTCGACTTAACCATTTATAAATTAACCTGCCTATTGAAACTAAACCTAAACATCAATTCTCATCTTTTGAATTTCGAATCAATATTGTCAAACTCATGCATAAAAGATACGCGCAAATCTAGTCACAGAGCATTAAATCAATCTATAGGAAATTAATCTAGCATTGACAATTAACAACAATAAATTATCCCTTCATATTATTTATGGATCTCCACAAACCCTAGAAATAAAACTACTCACACATAATTAAATCTAAAAAAATCAAAGTAATAAAACAAGACATGATTAAAGGAATAAAAAATAAATAACTGAGATTAAGAGAAGAGAAATTGTTACCAAAGATATCTGGAATTAATTAAGAATAGAGTTAAGAACAAAGTATATGAGAGAGAAACTAATCTAAAAGCTAAGTAGAGAGAGAAAATCTAAGAAAGAATTTTAAAAAAGTAAAAGAAAAGTCCTAAACTTGCTTAATGGAAAAGTATTTATACTAAGCAAGAATCCTAAACTAAAACAAACTTAATCGCCGAAAATTAACTCCTTAAAATAACACGCGCCCGATCGGGCTAAAGGTCGTCCGATCGGGCGCGCCTTTTTCTCCACGTACTCTTCTAAACAGCCGCGCCCGATCGAGCTAGTAGCTCACCCGATCGGGCGCGCCTTTGGCCACGCACCAGCACAACTCTCGCGCCACGCCTGATCGAGCTAAACTTGCCTGATCGGGCCCTTGCTTCACCTCGAGGCTTGGAACTTTGATTGGGCTTATTTCTTAGGCCCAACTCGGATGTCCACTTAGGGTCTTGATCATTCGGTCCAAATACCTCGGTATCCCGATTACCGAGCCCTTAATCATCGGCTTGATGACTCTAACCGGCCTTGGGCTTCAAAGATGGTCATGCTCCTCCAATTTCCGTAGTTGATCCATGACAACCCGGGAAAGTGCTCCAAAAGTGCAATTTCCTACAAAACACAACCTAAACTACGAAAACACTAGAAGACACCAATTAGTAATAAAAGTGGCTCTAAAGAGCAAAAAACACTACTAATTATGACCAAGGGACAGGGGTAAAATACTATATAAAATACACATATCAAACTCCCCCAAGCCAAACCTTTGCTTGTCCCTAAGCAAAGATCTCATCAATGAATAAATAAATATGCTTCACCCCAAAAAGTAAAAATCAAGCACAAACAATTCAAGGTAGATCCAATAAACATGCTTCAAAGTCAACCAATCAAATTCATCCAATTAGCCTTCTTCCCCAACAATTGTCAAATAGAGCAAACCACAAGAGCATATAGAATTCAAGACTAGTGCTCACACACTCAACTCTCATTTATGTGGCGAGTAAAAGATGTACTCGATCGCTCTCCAACCAACCCCTTTAATGTGAACAATGCCCACCCAACTCACACTCTCGTGTGTTTAAAGCAATGAACGCTCAACCTACCAGTCGACTTGAAATATGTCAAATCATAACTTGCATTGATAAACAACACTTTCACATTCATACAACTCTATGCACAAAGTTCGGAAGGTCTTTAAAGCTTGTAATGTAAGGCTAGGGTAAAGGGTAGGAGTCATTTGGGAACAAGTGAGAGAAAAACTATGCTTAAGGGAGCAAATCCTAGTAAAACCCATGATCAAAATAAATAATGATCAACATCTCCTACATAACTCAACTCCAACAATAATCCACCAAATGCAATTCCAAACAATATAAACAATCCCAACTCTTACAAATTTCACTCATAAGATATAATAATGAGGAATTAGGGTGAATAAACAAAATTTATTTTCCAAACTTGAATATTTTCATAGAAGCTCATTTTTTTTCTTCCTTTTGATCAACCTCCAACTAGAACATTTGAACATTGAACAATTTTTTTTTTCTTTTTGTTTTTTTTTTCTATTGAAGTTCACTTTTTTTTTCACTTTTTTTTCTTGAACTTCCCTTTTTTTATAACATCATACTTTATTTTTTCAAGAAGATATAGCTTTCAAACTCATCAAAAATAAACATGATCAAGAACAAAATAACTTCTCAAAACCCACCCAAATTGTGCAAATAATAAGCACACTATACAAACTCCTTTGCCTTACTCACTAATAGCTCCCCCAAGCCAAGCTTGGGACTAGTAACCAATGGGGCAAAATAGGTTTGTAATGTGGCTAATAAACAACAAAAAGTCAAGGCAACAACATGGGTAGCAAGAAGGGAACAAATGTATCTACAATCATCTGAAGGCCACCTAAAAGAACAAATGCCTTCGTCCTCCACAATGTGCATAATAATGAGTCATACAAACACTACTTATAGTTGCAAATCAATACTCAAATTCATTGACATACCAGGAACTAACACACATTCCTAACCAAATCAACTAGCCAAGCACTATATTCACAAGCAGTTGGGTAAAATTGACTCATGTTAGGGCTCCAAGGCAAATAAACATCAAATCATGATCAACTAATCCACAATATTTATCATCAATAACCAAGAATCAAAACAATTTCTCAAGTAAGGGGCACAGGGAAGCATGATTTATAGTTCATTGGAACGTATTTTTGGATTTTTTATTGTTCGATTTTTTTTGTATTTTTAATATAGTAAAAGCAATAAAGAAAACTACACTAGAAAGCAAATAAAACTATACTATAAAGCAAATAAATAGAGAAGAGGAAGAGAATTACTAAAAACAAGATCATCCCCCCAAGCCAAATCAAGAAATGTCCTCATTGACTTGGGATTGTAGCTAGAGTAACTACTTCTCATCTTCATCCATCCTCGAATAGCCTCCCCCATGGCTAGAACCGGCTCCTCCATGGCTCGAACCACCACCTCCGTAACCCGAACCACCTGCAAAATAGTTAGGGTCTACATTCTCCCTAAGCCCACCAAAAGGAGCATCGGTCCCATAACCGTGGACCGAATAGTAGTCCACATAGGTACCAAAGGCACTTGGGCCCGAATATCCTCCTTGAGGATATTGAAACCAATCGGGAACAAGTGAGGCGGGGGGAATAGCCCCCCGACGTGCATAGTCATCATACATGGGGTATAAACCCCTCCCAAGGTTTCTCTCCACATGCCCCACCCTCCTATCTAGGGACCCTACTCTAGTATCTAGGTTTCGCACCATACTCTCCACTCTCCCTTTCCCCATCTCAATCCTATCTAGTTGGCTCCTAAAAGCCGAGAAGTCATAAGGGGCGTTTGGGTCGATGTTATAGTTCGTGGAAGAAGTGAGGATGTCATAAGTGTAGGGATGGGGTGGTGGTTGAGGGTGAAATTGAGGTTGTGGTGAAGGTGGTGCTTGGTGAGCCGCTTGAGCCTCACCTTGGTTACCTAAATCAAAGGTGTAAGAAGGTTTAACCTTCTCAAACTTAGTCAAAACGGGGTTAGGAAACGTAAAGGCATTGTCCCTTCTACCCGACTCCCTTTGGATTACCCACCAAGTTTCACCCCCTATGACATTGATCCAGTTGAGGCTACCTAAGTAGGGTAAGTCCATAAGAGTTTGGCCTACTACCATCCTAAAGTCGTTAGGAACAAAGTTAAGGTGCTTGACCGCTATGTGGGTGACTAAACCGCCAAAATAAATAGGGGCCCTAGACCTACCACTCTCGGCCGTGTTGGCCGCCCGTTGGAAGTGTTGGGCTATCCTATGAGGTATGTTTAGTTTGTCACTCCTAGGGATCATGTAAGACCCTAACAACTCTAGTTCATCCCTCCTTACATTAGCGGGTTCATGCCTCCCAACTATAGTGAGGCCAACAAACCGTTGCCAAAATTTTAGCACGGGATGTTGTATCCAAGTGCCCTTGGCATGTTGGAGGTTTATATTAGCATCCCCCGTGAGGGATTGATAGACAACGGCAATGTTGTCTTGGGACGGTTCAATAGATCTATCCGATTTCAACTCAAATAATTTACCAAATTCTTTCAAAGTCAATCTCACATCATTATTAAGCAAACGAAATTGAACATGAGTAATCAAAGCATTAGATTTTATCACATTAAAACTAGAAATAAATTCCAAAGTTAAATAGTCATAAGTATCATAATGTAATTGAAATAAACCACTCATTCCAATGCCCTTAAACAATTTTTCTACCGGTTTATCAATTCCTAATCTAGAAAGCGTAGAATGATGAACAAAACATGTAGGAATTACCTGCCTCGAGATGAGGTTGAGCATCCTTTGCCGTTGTTCTTGTGAGGTTATCACCATCTCGCTCCATCCCCGAATTTGCAGCTCCAGGTCAACCAATGGTGGTTGTTGTTGCCTTGAGCTTTCACCCCTTACGGTCCTAGATCTTTGGAGGCCATTGTTATGAGAAATGGTGGAATTTGAAGCTTTCTCTCTCTTAGGGTTTTGAAAAAATTTGAGAGAAAGTGGTAGAAATTTAGTGTAGATCGAAGGGAAAGATGAGAGGATTAAGAATATGTAAAAATTATTGAGTTTGGATGGAAGAATTAGAGAAGATCTTGAAAGGAAGTATAGGTTGAAGGTATGAAAATGGAGGTTTTAGAGAGAGAAAGTGATGAAGAAGAAGATGAAATAAGGAGAAAGTGAGAAAAGAAGAGTAAGGAAAGAATGTAATAGGACGGCTAAAAAGTACCGCACCCGATCGGGCAAAAATATATTACTCTGAAAACTTAATTGCGCGCCCGATCGGGCGCGAATGCGAAGGGAATTTTCGCCCTTTGCTCGCCCGATCGGGCGAGAGTCGCCCGATATATCTTTTCTCCTTACTCAATTTCTCAAAAATTGCGCCTGATTGGGCAAGCTTTGCCCGATCGGGAGAAAATAGCTTGATTTCCAACCTCACTTGCGCGCCCGAACGGGCAAGCTTCGCCCGATCGGGCAAAAATAAAGCTGAAATTCTCTTTACTTTTGCGCCCGATCGGGCCCGTGCCCAAACCGGATCTCTTCTTTTTCAACTTCTGTACAAAAACACTTGTAAAAGGTAAAATTGCACTCTCCTCTCCTCTCTAAAAAATAAAAATAAAAATAAAGTAAAATAAAAGAAAAACTAGTCTAGAAAGCAAGAATTACGGGTTGCGTCCCGCAAAGCGCTGGTTTATCTAGGTCCCGCACGACCTTCTTACCAAGTACAAGAACTAGGAACCTTGACCTAATGCTTGGCCGGGTGGTTTCTCACCCGGTCGAGCGATGTTTAGGCTACGATGCGGCTTCCTGACATACCCTGTGGGACGCCAATTCACCTTATCTGGTGGATCCTCCTTGACTTGGATTGGGGGCTCTTCAATGTTACGCACTAAAGATCCCTTTTCGATCGAGGGTTGCTTCAAATTGTAATTACCTTTAGCACTTGCAACTCGATTTGGCGGAACACTTATTGTAGACTCGGTTTCCACAACTTGCTTGATTAATTCCACCTTTTCGTCCTCAAAACCAAGACCGACAGTGTAAAGGGCTCTTTTTATTGCATCCACTTCCTTCTGCCATTTCTCTATCTCATCTGTAATGGATGCAACACAAGATACCACCTCCAAGGGATCTTTTACAAGAGCTTGGGGCTTGTTAGAATAACTTTGAACCACATTAACACTAAAGCACTTCTCCTCTGTCATGGGGCTTTTAGGGGTATTATTAAGATTAAAAATAAGTTTATCGTCCCCTACTGATTGTGTCAGTTTACCACATCCCACATCTATAATTGCTCTTGCAGTGTTAAGAAATGGTCTCCCCAAAATAATTGGGGTTTGTGTATCCTCAACCATATCAAGAACAACAAAATCAACATGTATATTAAATTTACCTACTGTAACAGGAACATCCTCTAAAATACCTAAGAGGTATTTGAAAGAACGGTCGGCCATTTGTAGAGTAATATTAGTAGCTTTTTAATTTACCCATATTTAACTTGGAACACACAGATAATGGCATAACACTAACGCTAGCACCCAAATCACACAATGCATTATCAATCGTTAGATTGTCAATATGACAAGGGAGAGAAAAACTACCCGGATCTTTTAATTTAGGTGGAGATTTATTTTGAAGTACGACACTACACTCTGCAGTGAAAGCTACTGTCTCTACCTCACTAATATACCTTTTTCTTGTCAATATTTCCTTCATAAATTTTGTATACGCAGGAATTTGTGTGATTAATTCAGTGAAGGGAACTGTTACCTTCAAATCTTTTACCATCTCCAAAAACTTACCAAACTACTTATCCAAATTTGTTTTCAAGTGACAATTGGGGAATGGAAGTTTGATAACTGGCTTTGGAGCATTATTGCTCTTATCTGAAGTGGCCACTTTCCCTGGAGTCGTACCCTGCAATGTAGAATTAGATATATTAGTAATAATTTTTAGCTCTGCGGAGCTATTAGCTACATTGTCTGGTTTAACGGAATCAAGATTAGCATTATTTATTAAAACAGGTTCATCATCTCTGGGCATAGGGGGCCCTTCGTAGTTTGAACCACTCCTTAGAGTAATTGCATAGGCTTGATCCGTAGGCCTGGTCGGCTGTGCTGGCAGAGCTCCCTGTTGGCGGGCTTGTAGAGTAGCGGAAAGTTGCGCAATTTGATTATCTACAATTTTATTGTTTGCTAGGATCGAATCAATTTGGGCATCTCTACTCTCCATGTGCTTTTGCATATTAACCAGCATCGCTCTAATTTCTATCAAAGCAGGGTCGGAAGATGAGGAGGGTTGTTGTGGTTGGTTCTTCTGGCCAACATTGGGGTGGTAATATTTTTGTTGTTGTTGTTGTGGCGCCTGTGGTTCTTGTGGTGGTGGTGGATTTTGAACATTGGTACTCCGGTAGGAAAGGTACGGATGATTCCGGTACCCAGGATTGTAGGTGTTGGAGTATGGGTTATTCTGCCTATAAGCTTGAAAGACATTAACTTGCTCCACGGAACTCCTGCAATCTTGTTCCCAATGACCTAGAATTCCACAATTTTCACAGAAAGCCTCATTAGCATTATTATTAATTGCAAAAACATTAGCTACATTAGCAGTGCTAAGATTATCTAATTTCTGGCAGATAGAGGTTAATTGAGCTTGCAAAAAGGATACAGAGTCGACACTATGCTTCCCCTTGTTAGCAAAGCCTCTAGGATTCCCATATTGGGAATTATGTATCGCCATATCTTCGATAACTTGACCTGCATCATCAACATTAAGATTCATAAACCTCCCACTAGCTGCAGAATCTAAGATTATTCTAGATGAATTTCCAATGCCATTATAAAAGGCTTGGATTAACTACCATTGTGCCAAAATATGGTGGGGGCATTCTCTTTGTAGGTCCTTGAACCTCTCCCAAGCCTCATATAAAGTTTCGTCGGCTTCTTGGGCAAAGTTCTGAATTGCACTCCGTAGTACGGCTGTTCTCTCTACAGGATAATATTTGTTATAAAAATTCAAAACAAGAGTTTCCAAGTCAGTTATACCAAGTGTAGTTCTATTTAAACCATTAAACCATAATTTGGCTTTTCCAGTTAAAGAGAAAGGAAAGAGAATCTCCCTGATTTGGTCTTGAGTGACCCCAGCTTGCTTGATGGTATTACAATACTCACAATAGTCTGCAATATGAAGATTTGGGTCTTCACCCTTAGCTCCACTAAATTACTTCCTTTCTATCATCGTTATAAATTGGGGTTTAATCTCAAACTGTACCCCATCAAGAGCTGGAGTGGGAGTAAGGTGTGAAAAATATGTAAGCTTTGGTTGTGAATAATCACTAAGCTTCTTTGGAGCCATCATCTCTAATTCTGGATCTGATGATACCTCTGAATAACTAGAATCAGTTGGAGGATCTCGGTGATTATTATTATCACCAGAATTCGCCAGAATTTGCTTGTAAAGATTCTTCTGTCTATGGTAGGATCGTTCGATCTTAGGATCGAATGAGATGTAACCTGATCTGGAACACCTGGGCATAAACAAAAAAAACTAAAAGCAAATATGAGACTTGCCTCAAAGAACTAACGTTCTATGAGACAAAAAGAAATAACCTAGACTACAGAAATAATCAGAAATAAAAAAAAAACCGTTTCCCCGGCAACGTCGCCAAATTTTGACTGGCTAAAGTCGTATCACCTAATCAAAAGTAATTCCTAAAACCACTAACTAATAATAGATTAATTTAGCATTCACAATTAACAACAATAAATTACCCCTTCATATTATTTATGGATCCTCACAAACCCTAGAAATAAAACTACTCACACATAATTAAATCTAAACAAATCAAAGTAATAAAACAAGACATGATAAAAGGAATAAAAATAAATCAATGAGATTAAGAGAACAAAAATTATTACCAAAGAAATATGGAATTAAGAATAGAGTTAAGAACAAAGTATATGAGAGAGAAACTAATCTAAAAGCTAAGTAGAGAGAGAAAATCTAAGAAAGAATTTTGAAAAAGTAAAAGAAAAGTCCTAAACTTGCTTGTATTTATACTAAACAAGAATCCTAAACTAAAACAAACTTAATCGTCGAAAATTAACTCCTTAAAATAACACGCGCCCGATCGGGTTAAAGCCCGCCCGATCGGGCGCGCCTTTTTCTCCGCGTACTCTTCTAAACAGGCGCGCCCGATCGAGCTAGCAGCTCACCCGATCAGGCGCGCCTTTGGCCACGCACCAACACAACTCTCGCGCCACGCCCGATCGAGCTAAACTTTCCCGATCGGGCCCTTGCTTAACCTCGAGGCTTGGAACTTTGATTGGGCTTATTTCTTTGGCCCAACCTGGATATCCACTTAGGGTCTTGATCATTCGGTCCAAATACCTCGGTATATCGATTACCGAACCCTTAATCACCGGCTTGATGACTTTAACCAGCCTTGGGCTTCAAAGATGGTCGTGCTCCTCCAATTTCCGTAGTTGATCCATGAAAACCCGGGAAAATGCTCCAAAAGTGCAATTTCCTACAAAACTCAACCAAAACTACGAAAACACTAGAAGACACCAATTAGTAATAAAAGTTGCTCTAAAGAGCCAAAAACACTACTAATTATGATCAAGGGACAGGGGTAAAATACTATATAAAATACACATATCAATACACCCTGAAGGGATGCTGCCTTGCTAACGCGTACAAACTCTTAATCATGGTACCCTTTGACACCCAAATAAGCTTGACCATAGTCGAACATAGAACTTGACTTTAGGTTGCGAACTTCATTGCATCATGCTTGACGATGTGCTTTTATGCGCATTTTTTTATTGACTTTTTTTAATTAATTTTTTTTTCTCTTTTCAAACCCTTTTTAATTTTTAGAGTCGAGTCATAGATTTTTTTTAAATTTGAGTCAACCCTGATTTTTATTCTCGTATCCTGCACAAGAGTCAACTTGTTTTGGTCATAGCCGGAGTTCTAGAAAGAGTTACGTGTCGTGCCACCTATGGATCTGTAGCCCTGAGTTTTATCTTTGATTTAGAGTTGGTTTCATCCAAATCAGAGTGACAGATAAAATTTTATAACTTATATACTACATCCTGTCCAGTTTAGGTGTCTTTTTAGCGTTACCTTTTTTTATTTTAAAAAAAAAATCGTGTCAAGCTAGTCTTACCCAAGTCCTTTAATCCGTGTCAACTCGTATAACATAGGATTGTAGATTTTTATTTTTTTTATATACCCATGAGTCCTAACTCTTCTAGAGTTTTAGTCCTCTTCCTAGTTTCTTGTGATCGGTTTTTGTGCTAACCTTAACATGTGTTCTTTGTCTTTGATTGTGGATAATCTTATTTATGACTAACGATTTCCAATGGACCGTATTCACCTAGTAAATAGCATAAACATTAAAATTGGACAAAATTAATCAAGTTAGTTTGTCTTTTAGTCTTTCGTGCTATTTGGTCATTGGGTCTTTTGTTTTTCACAACGTCCTCATGTCTAGCCATGCGATCATACCACGAGTCTTAATAAACTCACCTTATCAAACATGTTGAGTCATTGCACACACTTTGTCTTCGAGTAATGCACTATATTGTTTATGATCGTATACTACCATGCAATAGGAATGAGTGGAGTATTTCCCATAAGTTTTCAAAATTGTTTCATACACTCTTCCTTTCCAATCCGAGTATTGAGTTAATGCATTGGATGAGTTCGTCATTACACAGTACTTGAGTCTGAAATCACTAGGCAATAGTTGGAAGAATAAGGGGAACGTCACTCCTTCCTTCTTTCCTTCCAATCAAAGCATCAACAACAAGAAACTTCTTGTCCCTCTTGGCGGTAACAAGTAATTCATAAGCAACCATGAAGACGAAGCACAAGACAAGTTTCCATACAAGATTTCATGCCTTTTATTTTCTTTCGTTTTAACCCTTTACCCCTAATAAGGCCCTGTTTGATTCTCCTTAATTTTGCTGAACTGAAATTATTTTTACTGAACTGAAATTATTTTTACTGAACTGAACTTAATTTTACTGAACTGAAATTATTTTTACTGAACTAAAATTATTTTTACTGATTTTCTATTATAATTATTCTTTAAGAAAACTGAATTTTACTGAACTGAACTTATTTTTACTGAACTGAAATTATTTTTACTGAACTAAAATTAATTTCACTGAACTGAACTTATTTTTACTTAACTGAAATTATTTTTACTTAATATTATTTTTTTAAGGTAAATCAAACAGGGCCTAAGTCTAGCATAGGTTCTCCTTATCCTTATGTCTATATGGCATGTTCCATCAATGAGCATTTCTTTCCTTTGCATTCGATCATGTCATTCGCAATAAAAAAAAAAAAAAAAAAAAAAAAAAAAAAAAAAAAATCAATTGCCGAACTAAACACAAGGTACACCAATGATTTGAGGCACCTTTCCAACCCTGTCATTCTCCATTTACCATTCAAGCACACATTCCATTTCTCCATAAATCATTTTGAGCCTCGTCTAACATTTGATCTTCATTTCTTCAACCCACATTCACTTAACCCTGGGATTGAAAGATGTGTAATTGTATAACATTCAAAAAGCAAGTAAAAAAAGCAGCAAAGCAATAATAAAACAATGTCTAAAGGCAAGTGTTCCAATGTCTTTGATATGAACACGTCTCAAATTGCGTCTCTCATCGAGTGCTTGGCACTGTGCCTGAGAAACATGAATGCTAAGTGAGTGATGGACCGCATGATCTGAGATTGCCCACATTGATTCAAAAGAATGAAAAAAAAAGCCAAAAAAATGAAAATAAACTTGCAAAATTCAAAATTTCAAATTCACAATTACAAATGTTAGGGATTCTCTCGGGTCTTGAGCCTTGTACCCTTTTCTTATTTAAACCATCAGCTTAACCACATTTCAACCCTTGAAAGACCTCTTTGAGGTGTACACACACTTGTGAAAAGTTCGGTTTGAGCTACGTTCGGCCTGATTCCTAACAGATACGTAGGCAACCTCACATCGAGGTGCGGCCACATTCATATTCATATCCATGCATGATCGAGTCAAAGAATATTCAATGCTTACCCCTACCCATTTAGAGCTAGACTTGGGGGCTTGAACCCACATCATTTAGCCTACCTAGCCTAAAGAGTCATCATCTTTGACTCTTCTCACATCTCTTTCCATCGCCATAACCCTTGCAGCCAGCCTTAGTATCACATTCACACACTTCACTCACACATCCATATCCATATCAATCATCCTTCCCTTTAAGAGCCCTTCATCATGAAATCTTGTTTCAACACTGTGCATGTTTCATCATATTTAATGACAACATTCATTAGAAGAAACATTTTATACTTGCTTAGCTTCCTGACCTAAGCAATATTCATTGTTTCACGCATCGCATAATGTGTTGAGAAACATTTATATATTTTTGAATACAACGCATATCATGCTTAGCTCCTTGACCTAAGAAACATTCATTATGCAATACTCATCAATCATTTCATCTATATACGTGCTTAGCTTCCAGACCTAAGTGACGTTCAAGATTGCTTCTTTACACCATATATGATGCTTAGCTCCATGACCTAAGTTCATTCATCAAACGTGTCACATGATGTAATTGTCCTTAACCTCCTGGCCAAAGAACATTCATCATGCATACATTATTTTCAAGACAAGCAATTCAATCCATACGATTCATTTCGTCTTGCTTAAGGAGGAAGTTCTAAACTTCTTCCCTTTTTCATTATTTTCTTTTGGGGAAATTCAAAAACTTTTTCATAATTTTTATCGAGGGAAGTTCGAAAACAAAACTTCATTTTTCACGTCTTTCTTTTTCGGGAGAAAGTCGGTACCCTCCACTCACGACAAAAATTGACGGAAATTTTTTTAGGGTTTTTATCTTTTTAGGGTTCCATGTGTTCCCTCTGCTCATTTTCCCTATAAATAGGACCCCCCTTTCTACAGGGAAAATTTTTGCTTTTGCATCTTCGTTTGCTTGTGTCTGCACACACACACTCACAAGTCATACATATGTCATGTCACATCAAGTCAAACTTGGTCAAGTCAGTGGTTAAGTCAATCACAATATATACGAGTCCATTGGCAAATTTATTTTTGCAGGTCTCATCTACAGCCCACGTTCGGGGAAAATCGAACCAACTACAGCCCACGTCCGGGGGACAAGCGGACCATCTACAGCCCATGTTTGGGGACAAGCGGTGATTCTCCAAGTCTAATACAAATATTCTGAATGCCTTCTTCTTACTAGACTACTACTATTTATACTAGCATTACATTACTTAAGTTGGCAACATAGCCTTAATTACTACAATTTCTACCCTTGTCTTTTTACTAATTTAGTGCAATACAAACAAACCAATAAAGTTGCTTGTCCCCTGCTCAGTCCTCTGTTCCCTTTGCTGCTGCCATGGTAAGTTGTTGTTGGTGGTGACAAGCCCTTGATATCCTCTCTGTCTTCGGTGGTAGGTGAGAGTCATGGGAGGTGGCCTTGGGTTCATTGCAATAGATTGTTTTGGTTGCAATTACAGCAACTGGAAAACGGATCCTTCAAGATTGAAGAGAACAATCTGCACCTCTTAGCAGAATTCGATAGGTGTTCTAGACAGAGTATTGCCATTTCTTTCTGGCTCATTTTTTGGGGATGATCTGAGGCTGTCAAGTTGAAGGAAATACTACCTGCTCAGCTTAGGTTTATGACTCAGTTCAATATAAACCAACTTCTGAATGTTGAAATATAACTGCTACCCCTGCTAATCTTATTCAGAATCTTGAAATGTCCAATCCTTTGGTGTAAAGACAAAGTATTAACGAAAACGACTGATTTATATCTAAATAGTTCAACTTAACCTTTTTCTTACCATTAGTGTATCTTTTAACAGCTGAAAATTGCATAAAGCCTAATATGTATATTTCTTGGAACAGTTACTTCTAAGTTGATCTGTATATATGTGCAGTTTTCATCTCTAAACTTCAAGGTAACTTCTGTCCAGGGGCATACCTATTAAGCCCTTATGGTGAGCAACTACAGCCCCATTTTGTAAAAAAAAAAAATCAAGTCCATAAGCCCAAGTAAGTTAAAAAATAAATAAGCCCAAAAAATTGGACCCCTATTCTAAATGTGTCTGTTACATTAACTACAAACAAGTAGTGACTCCTTATTTCTCCTAAATGTTCACGTGAGTGGGGAATATAAAAAGCAATATTTAATTTTTTTAATTTTTTTTTTATAAAAGGTTCTTGTACAGTCACCCTTTTCACAAAACCCTTACCTAATTTTCTCTCTCCAACTCAAATGCCTCAACACTTGCTCAAATGCCCCCAATTCTACTGAGTACTAACTAGCTTAGTACTACTTCCGCCCAACCCAACCCCACCGCAATTGCATTTGCCGACCTGATAATGCTAATTTACTGCCGGAAAAGTTCGTCACCGCTTCTGAGATCCGACTTCCTAATTGTACAAATTTCGATATTTCTTACCTTTACTTAAGCTGTGTGAATTTTACAACATTATAATTTAATTTATTATGTGTTTAATCAAGATTCAAGATTTAATTTTTACTTTGTAGAATTAATTTGTGTATTTGATTGATTCAGATTATAGATTTTAACTTTAGAGTACTAAAGTGACTGTGCGAGTGATTAACTTAGGTAATTGATTGACTTTGGATTAAATTTACATAAAATTGAATGATTGTATTATTCTAAATTATATTCTAATACTATGCAATTGCAATTGTGCAAATGTGACTGATTTTTTTATTTTCTGTTTAATTTGCTTATTTACTAACAATCTAAAAGAAGATTGATATGATTTCTAAATACTTGAATTTTTGATATGTCAAATTTAGACAATGTTGTGATTCGGTGTTATTCAGACCAATTTTTGTGTATAATGTTCTTGTTGTTCATGATGATGAATTAAGCAATCCTCATTATAGATGGTGATATTATTGCTTTATGTCCATATCATGCTATATATATGATTGTTAATTTTATTTGCAATGATTAATATAACAAGACAATAAAATCGTATATATATTATTGAGTTCACTCCCATAATTTTCCATCAAACCTACAAGATCATCTAACAAGGCACTGTAATAAACAAATAAGTTGTTATTTCAAATAGAGAAAATTGTGAGAAAGGACCTTTTAAGCGGTCGACTTTTTGTAAAAGGACCTTTTAAGTTAAAATTTGTGAAAAAGGACCTTTTAAGTTGCATTTTGTTTGTAGAGGGTACTTGAGTGCTCTTGCGTGGTGGTCAACGCCGGAGCTCCACCGTTGACTCCGGCGGTGACTTCATGTGACTATCACGTGACTTATTAAAAAAAAACCCCAAAATTTCCCTCTTTCTCGACCTAACCCTTTCATTTCCCCCCTTCTCTCTCCTCCTCTCTAATTTTTCATTTATGTGCTATGCAAATGGAGGGCCAAACATGTACTCCTTCTGCCATTGTTGGTGAGCAATGAATTGAAGACAAAGCATTCAATTTTTTTGACATTAAAAGGTAAGTTTTTTTTTTCTCTCTCTTCTAAATTTCGTCATTTTTGCCTAAATTGGAACCTGTACTTTCACCATTTGCCCTAAATTATTATGCTGCCGATTTCAATGGCTGGGAAAGGTAAACGCAAGTAAACTTGTAAGAAATCCAAAGAATTGATATTTAGCTTTACTAAAATCCAAAATACAAGGTAAAAGCCCTTAATTTTTATACGAAGTCCCATATGAAATGTTTGTCCATTTTACTTGGATTAGTGTGTTTATTACTATAATATGAGATGATAAGATCATGTTCTATAAAATAATGAATTGAATTGATCATTGACCCACAAATTAAGGGTATGCTTAACTGTTATTTTTTTTTATTATTTTAACTTGCAAACGAACATCTATGAAGTTTGGTTTGATTAATTTATTGTGATTATTTTATAATTGTTTTAGTTGTTTATTGAATTAATCAATTGCATAGTTAGACTGAATGTGTAGTATTTAATTCACTCAGGTTTAATGCTCAGTACCTTGTTTATAAAATGCAAGACCCAAGAGAACCAGAACATACTTATACTATTTTATCCCATAAAAAACCCAAGAGAAGGATTAAAAAACAATTTCAGGTTATTTTAAATGAAGTAGTGGGTAGTGTTGCACATGGTTTGAGTGACTTCAATAATGATGAAGATGTGTGTTTGAGTGAGGATGATTATGAGGACAGAAGTGATGATGATTTGTTTGCAAAGTATGTAGACTTTGACATATCTGACACTGTTGCTAGGAGTTTGAGTGATGAGAACCCCTCCCAGAACAATGAAGCTGTTGGTGAGTATCATGAGGCAGGGGGGATGCAGTTGCATAGTGATGATGAGTTAAATGAAAGTGATTAGGAATTAGGGAGTGTTGTTGTATCTGATGATGAAGAGGTTGAGTATTCTATTTTTAACCCTAAATATGATTTCAAAAGACCCATTATGCTCTGTTTGGGCATGAAATTTTCTTCTGCTGCAGTTTTTAGAAAAGCTTTACAACATCATGCAATTGAAAATGGGTATAAGTATTATTTTTTACATAACAAGAGTAAAAGGATTAATGTCTTTTGTGCCCAAAGGTGTGATTGTGAGTGGAAGAAGGGCAAGAGGGTAGAATGCCAGTGTAAGAAGAAGAGGAAATGTTTGTTCAAAGTTCACTGTAAGAAATTGAAAAATGAAGAGACATTTCAGTCTTAGGTTAGAGCATGTGTGTGGGCATCAACATGAAAACAACAAAGTAACTAGTCAGTATTTAGCATAAAGGTACCTTGAAGATTTTAGGGATGACCCTACTTACAAGATAATTGTCTTCCAGAAAAGAGTGAGGATAGAGTTAGGAGTTGAAGTTGGGTACTCTAAGTGTTATATTGCAAAGAGTATAGCACTAAAAATGATAAATGGGAATGTTGTAGAGGAGTATGGGAAGGTTTGGGAGTATGTTGAGACCATTAGGATGTATTATCCAGGAAGCACCGCAGTGGTTAAGCTATCAGGTATTGAAAACCCCACTCCCTTGTTTCAAAGAATGTACATATGCCTACAACCATCTAAAGAAGGGTTCATGGCTGGTTGTAGGCCAATACAGGACGGGTGTCATTTGAGAGGGCAATTCCCAGGAATTCTTCTAACTGCGGTGGAAAAAGATGGGAATAATAACATATTCCCAGTGGCATGGTCTGTGGTTGAAACAGAGAATTCTGAGACTTGGACATGGTTTTTAGACTTGTTAGTGAAATATCTTGGGTTTGTTGCTAGAGGTGTAACTTGGGTAAGAGAGTTAGAAGATGATGATGTTACCTTCATGTCCGACATACAAAAGGTTAGTGTTCTACATTTGTTTCAGAATACTTTATTGATGCTCTTTGCGTTTTAACAAATTATTAATGTCTTGTTTGTAGGGCCTTCTTGATGCTTTCAGTACAATTATGCCTACTGCAGATATCAGATTTTGCTGCAGGCATATATGGACTAACTTCAAACAGAAGTTCCCAGGAGAGGCATACAAAGAGTCATTTTGGAAAGAAGCAAGGTCTTCGACTAAGGTATGTATATATACTTGGCAGTTGGCAGTAACTAACTTGCTATCAATGTACATATGTATGTGCATATCTTGTTGTTTTTAAAGAATTGGAACAATTTAGTAACAACGGTTTATAATGTATGTGTGATTATACAGCATCAATTTAAAGTCCATATGGATGAGATAAAGAAAATGAGTACAGAGGCATACAACTACCTAAATGTTATCCCAGATTACCATTGGTCGAGGCATGGTTTTAGTTCTAGAGCTAAGTCGGGGATGTTGTTTTATAATTGTTGTGAAAGTTTTAATAATGTCTTGAGAGAAGTTAGGACTAAACCAATACTGTCTTTGATGGAGTGGATTCATAGATATGTGATGATGAGAAGTTGTGCCAAGAGAGAAGGCTTAAAAGATTTTGATGGTCTTATAATGCCAAGTGTTGTAAAGATGATTGAGAGGGGACAGAAACAAGTCTACAACATGAGAATCAGACAAGCAAATATTTTTGAGTTTGAAGTGGACCATGAGGAAGATACCTATGTTGTGAACCTTCAGAATAAAAATTGTGGGTTGTTATAGGTGGAGCTTGATGGGAATCCCGTGTTGGCATGCATTAGCTTGCATTGCGAAGAGAAGATTGAACTACGAAGAGTATGTGCATCCAGCCTATCATGTAACAACTTATGCTGCAACTTATTCTCCTAAGTTCTCTAGTATGCCAGGTCATAACCAATGGGAGAACTCCACCATGCCAAAACCCCTCCCACCTCCATATATGGTTTTGCCAGGCAGGCCTTCAAAGAAAAACAGAAAGAAAGAACTTGATGAGGGTAAGTATGTGAACAGGCCAAAGAAGCTAAACAATTGCAGAAGGTGCGGTGGCTTAGGTCATTCAAAAACAAAATGTTTCAGACCACTTTTGAGCAAAGAGCCTTTGAGAAAAGGTGGCAGACCACCAAAGGGAGACAAAGGGGCCAACACTTCACAGCAGGCCACACCATCTACAACCCCTGCTTTAACAACATATGCAACTTCACAAGCACTAACCCCTGCTTCAACAACATCTTAACTTCACAAGCACCATCTACATCAAAAAAATCAAAGTCTTCCAGCCAACCTACTACAACAAGGAACAAGAGAAGGAAGATAGCTTCTGTGAATGTACTCCAAGCATCGCAACCTTCCCAGCAAAGTTGTTTATCTAAAATTTGATTAATGTAGTAAACATTTGTATTTTGGTAAATTATGTCTGTACTTAGAATTATGCTTCGTCTGGATATTTTGGTTAAACAATATTTTGATGAACAATATTTTGGTGTAGATATGGAGTATGACTGAATGAATATGCTATAAATTAAATCCCAACAATTTGATCTTCCTCATCTTTATGTGTTATGTTCTTTTACTGTCTTATTGTTTAAGTTTCCAGGAGCTTTTAAAAAAAAAAGAAAAAAAAAAAGGTTTCCAGGAGGAGAGAGAAAGGGGGGAAAATGAAAGGGTTCGGTCGGGAAAGAGGGAAATTTGGGTTTTTTTTAATAATAATAAGTCACGTGACTATCACGTGATAGTCAACGCCGGAGTCAACGCCGGAGCTCCGGCGTTGACCACCATGCAAGAGCACCCAAGTACCCACTACAAACAAAATGCAACTTAAAAGGTCATTTTTCACAAATTTTAACTTAAAAGGTCCCTTTTCAAAAAGTCGACCGCTTAAAAGGTCCTTTTTCACAATTTTCTCTTTCAAATAACAATATAGTTTATGTCAACTCCAAAATCCCAAAATCTTTCTCACAGATAAACGTCCTGACTCAAAGCAAAAAGAATTTGCACAACAAAATTATGCAAGCAGGCAGACAGAGTAGTTGTCACTTGGCAGTATATCAAGCAAAAGTTGCGAACAAGCTGATGAAGTAATTGCAAGATTATCAAGTAAAATGCCACACATTCCTTGTCCATCTTCAAGTCATTTACTGCAGCTCAACTAGACTCGCAGCCTCTCTAATACATACAACATGTAGAAGATATAAATTAGTCAAAACTAATCACCCAAATTATTGGATATTATTTTATTGTATATTGTAGAATATAGTCAATTTGCTTGTACAGGTTCTTAGTTTACTTATTAGTATTCCTAGTATTTCTCTTATGTATAAGCTTAATTTTAGGGGATTTTATTCTCTCAAATCCCACTGTAACCTCTCTTGTAATTGCCTATATAAAGGCTTAACTCCTTAATGAGAAAAGTATCTCTTCTCCTAAACTCTATATGGTATCAGTCGCCTAAAAGATTCTACTCTATTCAAATTTCTTTCTCTCTTCCAATGGCTAATGATCAGTCCCTCATTCCTAATTCTAATGAGCCTGCCAGACCATTCACCATTTTACAATTACAAAATACCATCAAATTGACACCCACCAATTACATAGCCTGGAAGACTCAATTGCAAGCAACTCTTCTAGGCTATGACCTGTGGAAATATGTTGATGGCTCTTTTCCCTCTCCTTCTACCTATATCACCAATGATGATGGCTCATCTATCTCCAATCCAGCAGCCTTAACTTGGTTCCGACAAGATCGACTTATTTTTTGTGCTCTAATTGGATCTCTTTCCCAAGACCTTGTACCTCTTGTATCTCAAACTGATACTTCCAAGAAGGCATGGGACATCCTCTCCTCCACTTATGCTAGTCCATCTCGTGGGCAATTCAAACAAATCAAGGCTCAACTCTCCAAAATTACTCATACCAACCAATCAATTCATGAGTATATGAGGGACATCAAGAGGCACATCGATCGTCTTGCCTCTATGGGAAAGCCTATGGACCATGAGGATATCATTGACAAGGTGCTCCATGGACTTGATTATGAGGTGTACAAATCTGTCATTGATGATGTCAATGCGCGAGACACCGCCATTTCATTTGAAGAACTTCATGAAGAACTCATTACTAAGGAGGTGGTTGTTGCTAATACACCCTCCCCCACCCAATACCCGACCACTTTGCATGCTACTCAATACAAGAAAGGTTATCACAAGGGTCAGCAATCAAACTCTTCTTCACCGGGCTTGCTTCCTACTCCTCACTCTCCTTCTTCAGTGAAGTCACAACGCCCTTTTTTGGGTAAATGTCAATGGTGTCGTACTACCGGTCATGCTCTCGACAAATGCAATATATTCAAGAATCTATTTCCTAACATTGTCGTACCAAATCCGGTCTATGCTAAAACGAGTCATATGGGTCAACATTCCCATTCTCTACCCCAAGCTCATATGGTGCACTCAGTTAATCCCGGCTCCTCGACTAATAATGGTTGGCTTTTAGACAGTGGAGCATCTCATCATGTCACAAATGATCTCAACAATCTTTCTCTACATGCACCTTATGATGGCTCGGATGAAATTGTGATTGGTGATGGCTCATCTCTTCCGATAGCAAACATTGGTTCTTTCTCTCTTACAACTCCTTCTAAATTATTTACTTTCTCTAATGTCTTACATGTTTGTAGGCGTCGTTTAAAGTGCGCCTACGTTAGAGCATGTTGTGAATATGCTTGGCACTCATAGGAAGTGGGAATTGACATAATACGATTAGGGACAAATAAAGTAGGGAGCCGCCAACAAGTTTTTTTAAGGAACTTGTAAACCGTTCACGGATCATAAAAAGGCAATCACGATAAGGGACAACGATAGGCAACAACGATTGACCCGTGAAGGTTACACCCCATTCATAATCCATGAGATTACTAACTCCATATGGTTCGGAACCACGAAAGGAGGATCGGGGATGATGGTACGAAGTGAGTCATGGAGTCACATTCGCCCGTATTGGCCTCTACTCGATTCTCATATTGAAAAGCATTCCTCTGATCTCAAAGGCATACAAACAAAATATCCAATTCGCTCCAAACTATTATTTAACTAAATTGGTTGAATATTAATGCAACACATAATTCTAAAATATTGTGATCACCTGAATTAAACAACAAGATTAAAAAGGAACCTAAACCGGTTGTCCAAATTATCTTATTAGGAGTGATTTTCAAATACATATTCCCTTTAACATGAAATATGGTGATCATAAAAAATATAATAGAATAAACATTAATATTGGAAGCAATTTAATCACAATTCCAACAACATAAAATCGTTAGAAAAATAATAGAAATAAAAGTAACATGATTCTTACTTTGATTCTGTTTGTTTGCAACTACAAAATAATAAACGAGTTAGTAACTTCAAGGAAATAATAAAACGATGATTAAATTAAATTAAATAAAGTAGAGTTGATTTGGGGCCAAACCCTCAAACAGTTCTACCTTTCACGCCTTGGCTTAAGGATGGAACCACGAGTAAAGTATGGACTCCTTTAAGCACTTGAAGAAGGAATTTTGAAATGAAAAGGGTAGGCTAGTGTTTAGGCTAAAGCATAGAAGAGAGAAAAATAAATTCGAGAGAATTAATTGATGCCCCGTACATCAGAAATGAGGGGGTATTTATAGGGAAAATATGCTGAGGGAGCACACGGAACCCTAAAATGATAAAAACCCTAAAAAAGTATCCCGTGACATGGCAAACTGTACCGTGACACGGGTTGTCCCACCGTCAGACGGCACACTTTCCCGTGTCACGATACATTTTTAGTGTGACGTGGGAAATTTTCAGAAAACGGGATAGAAAATGCGTTAAGGGTTTACGCGGAAAAGACACGGAATGTCCCGTGTCACAACAAACTTCCCATGTCACGGGAAATCCCACCGTCAAACGGGAAGGATTCCCGTGACACGATGGGTACCTGCCGTGGCGCGGGAATTTCCGGCCTGTTTTTCCGTCTAAATACATTTTTAACCCTAATTTCATTCGGCATTTTAAGTGCCGATTGATAATTTCGGGCCTTTTCTGACTTATTATTATTTGGGCTAAAATAAGAAAATAATTAAATAAAAATAAATAAAAGGTTTGGGCCAAAAATAAATAATAAAACAATAAAATAAAAAAGTTTGGGCTAAAATTAAATAATAAGTTTGGGCTGAAATTAAAACTATGCTTTTACCAAACATCAAGACTAATCCATGGACTGTTAAAAAATATGAACTTAATCAAATACGATTTTTCAAGCACTCTCGCGATTAAATACTGAACCCGACCAATAGTGGCGGTGAAAGGTTGTTCATCATCGGGTTTGTTTTTGGGGAGACATTTTTAGATGTCTACAGAAGCCCCCACTTTGACTGAGTTTGTAGCAACGTCAGTTTTGAAAACGATAGTCAAAGTAGCCGACAGGGACGGAGAATGATTTAAGATGTTCTGCGATCCTAAATCACTCTGTATACGCCGATACCTGCAGAAAAATGTTAGTTCTACAGATAAAAGAGTAAAGGGATAGAATGCGTATCTGGCACCAGTGAATCGGTGACAAACGAATTTGGCAGCTTCCTAAGCTTGAAGGAATCCACCGAATGACATTTGTTGAAACGCTTTCCACGCTTGAGGAAAGCCGAGTGAAGAGTTTGGTAGTTTTCTAAGCCTGAAGAAACCTACCGGATGACATTTTCCATGCTTGAGGAAAGTCGACGTATGAATTTGGTGTCATTCTATGCTTGAAGAATTCTACCGATAACGCCTTCCATGCTTGAGGAAAGCCAACAAAGGAATTTGGCGGTTTTCTATACTTGAAGAAAAATCCACCGATAACGCTTTCCATGCTTGAGGAAAGCCGACTTGGCGGTTTTCTATACTTGAAGAAAAATCCACCGATAACGCTTTCCATGCTTGAAGAAAGCCGACTTGGCGATTTTCTATACTTGAAGAAAAATCCACCGATAACGCTTTCCAAGCCTGAGGAAAGCCGACTTGGCGGTTTTCTATACTTGAACAAAAATCCACCGATAACGCTTTCCAGGCCTGAGGAAAGCCGACGATTGCTGAAATTCGCAAGTGTATGATGGTTCGATTATCCCCGAACGTGGGCCGCAGATGATTCACACCTTTAAGTCGATTATCCGACCAAATTAAGTGCTTAAAATGCCAAAAAATAGACTTTGATGCTTGCTAGGGGTAAAATGGTAATTTTAGTCCCCTTTAAGTATCAGTTACAATTTTCCGCGTAATTCCAGCGAAAAATAACTGTCCAATTTATGCAAAAAAAATCGTGCAACCTTAGTCAAAATGTCAGGAATATTCGAAAATAATTGTGCAAAGCCACCGTGTCACAAAAATTATTCCCGTGACACAGTACGGATCCCCGTCACGCGGAGTTGCTTCCCGTGACGCGGCAAGGGGGTCCCGTGGCGCGGGAATCAAGTGGCTGAAAAAACGGTCAAATGGCATCTTTGACCAGTCAAGGCTTGTGCACCACACAAAATCTGTCTGTTACGTGGGAACAGGGTCCATTGCACGGGATTTTTTGGTTTTAAATATCACACATTTTCCTCATTTTGCTCATCTTTCTCGTCCGATTTTCACCCAAAAGCTCGAAATTTTTTTTTTTGCTTGCTCGGTTTGCCGTGTCTCGAATGCTTTTCACTGGCGCTCGGTGTTCGTTCCCGTCAGGCGGCTTGCATCGCCGTGTCACGGCGGTTCTGTTTTCTTTCTCCTTTTTTTTTTTTTTTTTTTTTTTTTGCTGCGATTTGCTACTGTTCGTTGGTGCTGTTGCTGCACATCGGAGCTCCGGCGACTTTCGTTATTGCCGTGACATGGGAATTGTTCCTCGTGACACGTCACCCTTCCACCGAGCCGCGGCCAAGCTCAACCGTGTCACGGCGGCTGCGCTAATCTCCAAGGTTTTTCCGAGCTTTTGGAGCTCAAATCCTCACCAATTCTGCTCTAATTTCTTGCTACTTTCCTCATTTTATTTTCTCTACGAGGACCCATGTAAGTTTCCCTTGATTTTGTCTCGAATTTGCTTTAAACAAGTAATTTCATGAAAACCCTTAAAAATCAATTTGGGGATTTTTGATTTTGAGGTTTTATGTTGAAATTCTTGCCATGATTTTACTCGTATATGTATGTATGTGTGTTTGTGAGAAATTTGAGACAAAAATTGCATGATTTGATGGAGAATTGAGCAAATCACCATTTTTGGGTACTACTTTTGTGAAATGATGTTCATGTTACTTCTTTGCACTTGAAATGGTGAAAAAATGGTGGTAGACCTTGTGAAATATTTCATGATGTGTTGATTCATTGTTTTTGTGCAACTTCAAAACATATTTTGCGTATGTACTATATTGTCATGCAGAACATAGTATCATGCGGCTAGGAGAACTAAATACCATAATTTTGCCAAATTTTAGCCTAGAGGTAAAAAATTTAGCGTATAATTCGATAAATAACTAAATAACTTAGGAAATGATGCTAAGTATTTAGATCTTTATTTTTATAAAAATGCAACTTGAATTAAATGTCTTAGGAAATGATGCTAAGCATTTAGATCTTTATAATAGCATGCCTAGGCTACAGGATCGCGATCTTTCTACCCAGGGCCGGCGTTAGGCTTTTCGGGAGGACACTCCCACTATTCCTGAGGGTATGGACGATGATGCTTTAGAGTCCGAGCCTCGGGCTTCTACGAGTAGAGGTAGGTGGGTTCCACCCCTGTGGACTCCAGACCAGTTGGTTTTCTTCCTCGAAAACCATGTTTCTCATCGCCCACTCTCCGGCATAGTCGACGGCACGCTTCGCCACCATGGTTCTGGAGCCGGTGATTTGATTCCTCGACTTCACCAGATCATTATGAGGGATCCTGCTACAAACGCCCTATGGGAATCGGCTAGTTTAGTAGATTTCTATACGGCAGTTGTAGGGTTTCGCAGCCCCCGGGGTTGTGGTGCGACGGTCGTTCGCGCATTGTTGGAGTATTTTTGGGATACTACCAACACTTTTCATTTTGCTTGGGGGGAGATGACGGTGACCCCTCTGGACTTCAGTATGATTAGCGGGTTGCGCTTCACCGACCGGGTTGTAGCTCAGATGTCTGATCTGTCTTGGGGATCGGCTGAGGCAGCTGATTTGTTAGGTCCGATTGTTCAGCATATCAGGACCCGACCAGTGTCTCGAGGTGGTCCTAGGAGCGGGCGATCGGAGCTGGCTTCAGTTTTAGCTCGTGGCTTCGACATGGAGGATACATCGGCTGAGCAGCGAGTGCGGATCTTCATCCTGATTCTGATCTCCATGACCCTTTCTCCTGATAGGAGTTCACGCGTACTCCTTTGCTACCTCCCCTCTTTGGTCAGGATCCATGAGATAGGATCCTATAGCTGGGCCAGCCTTGGATACGCCGATCTTCTCTTATCGTTACGTCATGGCTGTCGGCAGCTGAATGACGAGTCTCCTATCACTGTCTATGGTCTGTGGAGAGTCGTAGAGGTGATGATCTTTTCCCCTTTTGTTTCACTTTAACTTGTTCGACTCATGTGCTAAAGATTACTTTTCATTGCAGCTATGGTTCTACGAGTACTTCCTAGGCTTGGCTCCTCGCCGGCGTCGTGGAGCGGTCCATGATTTCCCTGTCGGGGCCAGCTGGCGTGATCGAGGAGAGTCGCGGGTGGAGTCTGTCCCTGCGCTGCGTGGGCTGCTACGCCGAGGCACCTCTTCTGTTGGCGTAAGAATTATTTTTGTTGCCTGTTATTTTCCCTCTAAAGTTGTTTCCGTTGTTTCACGCCAACTTTATATGGTTTTCAGGTTGCCATTGATGTCCAGTATCGTCCTTGGGCCGGGATGACTGATCTTCCTGAGGCCTTGCGTCTTTCAGCGCACCGCACCATTTTGGTTGGTACCAGACGCTTTGTCTGGTATTTGGGGGAGCGAGTCGTTCGTTAGCACAGCGGTGATCGCCTTGTGGTGCCCTCATCTCCACCTGAGTCGATGCTGGACTCACGCTTGATTAGGGAGTTGATAAACAGGGGAGAGCGCTATACTTTTCCATGGCAGGAGCTTGTGCACATGGAGGGTGATTATGCGCAGGACTTGCTTCCCTCTCTGGCTCCTCCACCCCGTCTTCCTGAGGTATGATTTCTTTTAGAGGATCTTTGTTACTAGTCTCTGTTTTAAATAGTCGAATAACTTGATTATTCGATCATATTTTCAGACGACTATTCGCCCTGTGGGGAGGATCGAGATTCCGCCTCAGTCTGTCCGCTACCCGGGGCCGATTGGTATTACCGAGGACCATATTGCTGACGCGTCATAGGGTTACAGACAGGCGCAGGAGTCTCTGCCCGAGGTCTTTGAGCCGGTAAGTTTTTGATGCATTATTCATCCTTTTAACACCGCTTGTTACTGACTTTTATTTGTTTTATCCTCAGCCTAACCGCCCGGAGATGATGGGACTAATGAAGCTGGTTGATGCCCTGAAGTATTGTATCATCAAGCTTCGGCGTGGTGCGAGTTGTCGGAGCTCTAGTGACGTTCTTGAGGTATCATTCATTTTTTACTTCTACCATTTGTTTTATTTTGCATTGTTGACACCTTTTGATTTTGTATCTTTTAGGAGCAACGGAGGTCCCGCTCGCGCTCGAGGCATAGAGGCTCGGACGAGAAGGAGCTTGGTCGTGGTAGACGATCTCCTGAGATTCACCGGCGTTCTCATTCTCAGCGAGAGCCTCAGGTTACTCAGCCGTTTCAGGAGGCTCATTGGCAGCAGCCTCAGTCTTCCCAGCGCTTTCCGGGCCAGAGTCAGGGGCAGCGGCAGTCGTTTTCACAGCCTCCACAGCCTGAGTTTGGGTCTGTTTTGACTCCCTTGGATCGTGGTTCATTTTCAGCTCCATTGTCCGAGATTCCTCCACTGGTGTCGGGCTTGTTCTCAGTTCTGATGTATGGGACGATGACTTCACCGACGATTCCCGCGTCTTTGAGTCAGTCTACACCGTTTACCGGTTTGACGGGTCCTGCCTTGAGTTTGACTACTGTTGGGGTCACAGGGACTAGTAGGGACACTACTCCCCGTACTCGGATGATGGAGGGACTCTTTGGCTCACCGTTCCCATATTCACAGGGTGGAGATGATACTGATTCTGGCTCTAGAGACTTTTGACCGAGGGTTTTTATTTATACATGCTATGATGACACTTGACATGTTTATTTATTACGACTCTTTTGTACATTATTCACAGTTTATGTATTTATTATTGTGTGTTAGTGTGTGCTTGAAACTCATTGTGTGTGATCGTGTATTTATTAATGACGCGACAAAAAAACGTTAGTGGAGTAATAGAGGGTATCGACCTTCCCCAAAAGAAAAGAAATAAAAAGACAAGTGAAAAAAATAGAATAAGCAAATAAAATGATAAAGAGAAAAATAAAAAATAAATAAAATAAATAAATAAAATAAAGATAATAATAATAAAAAATAATAAAAAAGTTGAGAATTTTATTAGAAATAAAACTCTCAGAAAATTAAAAAATAAACGGTGAAGATAAAATATTAAAAAAATTCGGATAGATACGGGAAAAGATGAAAAAAGAAAAACGCGTGAGGTGCCGTGACACGACATTGTATACCGTGTCACGGTGGGTTTTCCCGTGTCACGGCACGCGTATTCCGCAGCGGTGTGTTTTACGCGTATGAAAAGATAATTTCTGAGGAGTTCGAGCGCTTTTGCTATAAAATAGGACCAGTATATTCATGATGTGCATAATTACGAAACACAAAATAATTTAGAATTCCATATTTCAATAATCATGTCTCAGAATTTTGATAATACATTGCGCGAGTGGTCTTATTCTTTGACCAATGCTGACAAAAGAGAGTTAGAATTATTTCATGTCAGGGGTTTGCTAGCCTTGCGACATGTAGCTATTGAAGATGATTTTCTTAGGGCAGCATTAGATTATTGGAGTCCAGAAACACACTGTTTTAAATTTGATTATGATGAAATTTGTCCCCTGCCGGAGGAATTCGGTGCAATCTTTGGATTTCCTGCTAGAAATCCTATTGCCATGCCTACCCTACGTGAATATTATTACCAAGATTTTGAACGTCATCTGAATCTAACAGATCCAGATTTAAATAGAATTGTGTGTGGTAATGAGGTAGACTTAGAAAAACTTGCAAAATTATATTTTAATCGCCCTATCTCTGAGTCTTATCATGTATATCGTAGAAGGGCATATATTTTTTGCATGTTTAGCAAGCTTTTATTTGCAAACGGTAGGGTAGGACATGCTTGTCTAGCGTCTGTGCTTGAACATGTCGAATCTGGAAGATCTCCTATGCCGACGTGCCTTTGAGAAACATTTCGTGGCCTTGACGAAGCAAAAGCTGACCGGAAATCCATCAGGAAGGGCTCTCTTGTACCGCTACAGGTAAAAATACGCTCCGAGTAGCCCCCGTGACACAAAACAGGCACCGTGTCACGGTGGGTGTCTGCCGTGACACGGTGAGATCTGCCGTGTCACGGGAATCTGTACCCCTTTTTTTTTTATTTTTTTTTATCAACGACTGACTATTTTTTTTTTCTTGCAGATTTGGTTGATGGAGCGATTAGAACTATTTGAAGCCCCCGACGATGTTGAAAAATATGGCCCTAACGACCTAGTCCGTAGGAAAAAGAATTACTCTGCGAACATGTCGTATGAAGATTGGAAAAATTTCTTTGCGAAGAGGGAATTTTCCATTCGTTGGGTGGTGCCTTGGTGGAGGCTTACTAGGATGGTTGGCACGAATAATACTCCATATTGTCGTGTTCCTAGTATCTCAAAACTGACCTTTTATTGTCCTTCTCGACTGATGCGGCAGTATGGACTTGAACAAGTAGTTCCACGCTATAACGATAGTCCTCGTGAAGTATCGTTGCATGAAAGTAACGTTCACAAGTACGAGACTTATTGGATTAGAAGACCTTTGTGGACCATTTCTGCAAGTGACCAAGCGCCTCTTCCTTTATCTAGTGCATACAAGGCATGGTTGAACCCTAGAAGTAGGAGGGAACGATTCGGATCACACAAGTCTGATGTGAAGAGTCGTCTTGGAAATAAGAAAGTCCCTCCTAAAGATCGTCTAGGTCCGAGAACACAAGGGATTGAGTTTAAGACTCCTATAATGCCGAGAAAGAAGAATTATGTGAAAGGGAAGGGTAAAGAAAAGATGGTCTATAGGGAGAAACAACCGAAAAATTTCAAGAAAGGTGAAAGGGGTGAAAGTTCGACTAGGGGTGTGACGGTTCGGGCTACGAAAGACACATTAATGGTGAAGGCCGACCTAATTGACCAAGAGAAGGATGTTCCTAAAGTGAAGAGAGATTAGATCAATAGTGCTTTGCTTTTTATGATTTATAATTTTTATTTAAAATAAGGCATATGATGCCAATAATTGTAGTCGCATTTATTTCAATAATAATAGCATATTTATTTCAGCCTTAAAAATAAAAAATTACAATGACTTTTATTTATTATTATTTATCCGAGTCAAGGAGTCGGATGCAATGGAAAAACGAAAATAAAAAAGACTCGAACAAACAGTGAATTCGCAACGAATGTGACACTAAAAAAAAATCGGAAAACCTGAAATTCCACCGTGTCACGGTGAAAAATCCCGTGACACGTTACAAATTCCCGTGTCACGGAATTTTTTTTTTTTCAGGTCCACCGCGCCGCGGTGAACTGTACCGTGACACGATGGAATGTCCTGTGTCGCGGCAAAAACCCCCCTCTTTTTTTTTTTTTTTTTTTTTTTCAGGTCCACCGCGCCACGGTGAACTGTACCGTGACAGGGTGGAATGTCCCGTGTCGCGGGAAAAACCCCCCTCTTTTTTTTTTTGGTTTGAAGCTCCATCGAAATAGAGTGTCCAGCTATCATCTTCAGTCATGAGTAAATCTTCGTCAGGGAAATCGTACTCATCTTCTTCTTTTTCAGCTTCTTCTAGCGGAAAGTCTGCTAAGAAGTCAGAAACCGCTGAACCTTTGATGGCTTTTTGTGGCACAAATCTCAAGTCAAACTGAGCAAGATTGACTATCCACCTTGATAATCTGCCATTGAGTGTTGCTTTTTCGAACAAGTATTTGAGAGGATCCATCTTGGACACGACATGCACTGTATGAGTGAGCATGTAATGTCTTAGTTTCTATGCGGCCCATACAAGTGCGAGACACAACTTCTCAAGTGGCGTGTATTGCGTCTCATATCCTTGAAGTTTCTTACTCAAGTAATAGATCGCATTCTCCTTGCTTTCAATCTCTTGTGCTAGCATTGCCCCCATCGATTCTCTTGTGACCGTATTGTAGAGTCAAAGAGGAAAGTCAGGTATTGCTGGCGCTAGCACGGGTGGGTTTGCCAAGTACGCTTTGATTTTGTCGAAAGCTTTTTGGCAATTGTCATCCCATGTGACTGGGACATTTTTCTTGAGCTTCTTGAATATAGGTTCACATATCGTTGTGAGCTTTAATATGAACCTACTTATATACTGCAACCTTCCAATGAAACCTCGAATCTCCTTCTCATTTTTGGGTGGTGGCATGGCCATGATCGCCTTTACTTTTGTAGGATCTATTTCAATCCCTCAAGAACTGATCACGTATCCAAGTAATTTGCCTGACGTGACTCCGAATGCACATTTTGCTGGATTTAATCTCATGTTGTACTTGCAGAGTCTTTCAAAGAACTTGGGAAGTGCAATAATATGGCCTGGGCGATCTTTAGACTAAACGATCATATCATCGACATCGACCTCCACCTCTTTGTGCATCATGTCATGTAACAATGCTGTAGCTTCTCTTTGGTAGGTGGCACCCGCGTTTTTCAACCCGAATGGCATTACCGTATAGCAATATGTACCCCATTACGTGATGAATGTGGTTTTCTCCATGTCTTCTTCGGCCATCAATACCTGATTATATCCGGCGTAACCATCCATGAATGATAGGAGTGCATGGTTTGCTGTATTATCAACCAGAATGTCAATGTGAGGTAGAGGGAACCCATCTTTTGGGCTTGCTTTATTGAGATCCCTGTAATCAACACACATTCTGACCCTTCCATCCTTCTTTGGAACTAGAACCACATTTGCTATCCATTCTGGATATTTGGATACTCTGATGAAACCTACGGCCAACTGCTTCCTGATTTCTTCCTCGATTTTGAGAGCCACATCGGGTTTCATACGGCGCATCTTTTGTTTGACAAGCTTCATACCTAGAATGAGTGGTATCGTATGCTGAGCTATATCCCTGTCAATTCCTGGCATATCTTGGTATGACCAAGCAAATACATCAACAAATTCACTAAGCAAGTTAATTAGCTCTTTGCGTTCATCTTGACTTAGTGTTAATCCAATTTTTACTTCTTTAACAGTCGTATCATTGGAAATGTTAACTGTTTCTGTATCTTCGATAACTGTTGTTTTGTTTTCGTGTTCTTCCATTGCTTTTATTATTTCTTTGTCATTTTTATCATTAGCAAAGCAATACTGATCAGGGCTAGGGGAATGACACGCATCGTAAGCAAAGGTACTCATTTTATTAAATTCATTGGCTAATACATCAAGAGGGGCAAGGTCGGCTACGACCTCACCGGAATTATTAGGACTAGAAAGAGAGGACTCAACAAGAGACTCAGGGTTGAACTCTATAGCAAAAAGAGGGTCGGCCTCAGACTCTAAGGACTCGTCTACAGACTTAGACTCAGACTCGGACTCGGACCCAGACGACTCAGACTCATCAAACATAGGACCCTCGCCAGCGGTTATTTCCAACTTCTCTCCACTCGGCGTAGTGATCCTCAATGTCTTGCGCCATCCCCTTGAAATGTTGTCAGCTTGGACGATTAACTCAGAGGGGTTAAAATCCTTGTTTTCTATGACAGCTTGAACGAGTTCGGAGTTATCATTGCGGACCGGCTTAGACTCATTCTTCTCCATTCCAAAAAGGAGGTTGATTCCTCAATCATCATAGTTCGGGCTAGCTGGCTTCTCGGTTGTGAAGAGCTCTTCGTCTTCATCAACAAAGTCAAAATCGAGGAACATCTCGAATCCTGATTCACGTATCCCATCATGGACGAATGGTTCAGGGAATTCGTAGCATGGGTAGTCTTCCCCTTCTTTGATGTACTGGCCATTGAGGGTGAACGGATATGGATCCATGGCCATTTCCGTCTTCGTGATTCGAGCATTATTGCGAGCCTTAATCTTCAATAAAAGCTTGTTTTACATCTTCTTTTGTTGGCTTGAATCCCAAGCCAAAAGTATCCTTCTTGAGTGCGCCAGGATGGCCCCAAGATTCAGCCATTTTCTTCTTGAGTCCAAGGGTCATTCTAGGGAAATGACCTTGCTTCTTCAGAATGGCATTAATATTGGTGTTTGAATAGGGATCGAAGTCGAGATGACACTTTTCCTCCTCTTCAATCACGAGAACATCATATAGTGAAAACCCCCAAAGATCTTCATCTTCTTCGTCATGTTCAACATGGACGATAGGAGTGTCTATAACTTGAATGCGCATAGGAGAAGCATCAATAGTAATCGGAACCCCTCCAACTATGGCTTTCACTTTCTGGTGCAGCGATGATGGAATCGCCTTTAGATCATGAAGCCAAGGGAGTCCTAACAACAGATTGAAAGAGGTCTTAATGTCCACCACCTGAAATTCGGTGCGACGTTCAATGGCCCCCAGTAGTTATATTCAGTATGATAGTACCCACGGCTTGACGACGAGTATTATCATAAGCGCGAATCCCTTGAGTGG
The DNA here is from genome assembly GCF_948465745.1 of Chenopodium album. Lineage (NCBI taxonomy): Eukaryota > Viridiplantae > Streptophyta > Magnoliopsida > Caryophyllales > Amaranthaceae > Chenopodium > Chenopodium album. The sequence continues at coordinate 67,557,281 of NC_137837.1, read as the reverse complement.
AGGGAGTCATTTCTTCATTCTTTATGCCCAGCTTCTTTGCAGTACGGAGTGGGCACACATTGATTGCAGAGCCATTATCAACCAGGCTCATAGGAACATTCATCTACCTACACACCACAGTGAGGTGTAAGGCCTTATTATGTTGGTCCCCTTCCGGGGGCAAATCCTTGTCAGAAAACGAAATCAGATTGCTAGTACTTGGCAATTCAGTAGTGAGAAAGTTGACCAGTCCTTGAGGAGTCATGTCATCATAAACTCCTATTTTCACCAGAGCATTCATCACAGCCTTTCGATGCTCGTGGGAAGTGGCCAAAAGATTCCATACATTCATCTCCACCTTGGTCTTTTGCAGTTGTTTGACCACATCGCTGTTCTCAGGGTCGATGGGATCAACTATCGGATGTGATTGTGGTAGAGGTGGAGGTGGATTAGGTTGTTGCAACCGTCCACTTCTGGTGAGAACCTTGACCTCAAAGTCCCCCCCAGAAATCTTCACTTGTGCCAAGAGATGAGCAGGCTATATCCTTGAGATAGACGTCTTCATCGTCACTATCCCAAATTCCATTCACTGCTTCAGAACTCGAGACAAATACAACTTCTGGCAGAGGCTCATTCACAGGTTGAATGAGTATCGACGAATCAAAGGAGACTTCATCTCCCGTGATAGCCAAAGCATTAGAAAGAGGACCTGTTTGAATGTTAGGCTTCTTGCCCCCTGGAGGGACAGGAAGTTGATTATCATCAATTAGGTCTTGGATCCCATCCTTCAACCTCCAACATTTCTCAGTGTTATGACCCTTGCCTTGATGAAACTTGTAATAAGCATTGGGGTCACAGCTAGCGGTCCTATTCTCTGGTCGAGGTTCTGGAAATGGTCCGATTGGCATAATCAGTCCTTGACCATTCAAACGGTCATAAGCAGTCATAAGCAGCATCATAAGTCATTCCCAAAGGCGTGTAAACCCTCCTTTGCCTTTGGAATCTTTGAGGAGGAGCATTGAGGGCTAGCACATCATTGATATTAATATTGTTGGTAGCATTATGGGGCTTAGAAGACGAAGAAAAAGGAGTGTCGTTCTTCTTGTTTTTCCAAGTGATGTTATTATTGTTGCTACCAACAGACTTCAATAGTTCGTCTTCGATATTGATTTCAATATCGTATACAGCTTCAAAGGTACTCAGAGGCAGAAACTTCAATGTTGCTTGTACTTATGAGTTAGATTGGCAATGAACAAGCGAACCATTTCTTTCTCCTTGGGGGGATCCACCAGGAGCGCAGCTATTTCCCTCCACCTGCTTAAGTAAGTGGTGAAGCCTTCATTCTCTTTCTGTTTGAGAATGGAGAGTTCACGTTCAGAAGTCTTGGCCTGAATGTTACATTTGTAACGATTCATAAAGCTTTCAGCAACATCTTCCCAGGTCGCGACATGTTTGGATTCCAAAGAATAGAACCACTGTTGACAGGCATGCTCTAAGGAAAGAGGAAACACCGTAGGGAAGAGTGTCACATCTACTCCCTTAAGAGCCATGGTTGCAGAAAAAACCTTCAAATGGAAAAGTGGATTATCAGTAGGCTTGAATTTGGGAATGTCAGTAGTGGAAAATTTCTCAGGAAGCTTGTCTCTTATGGACGAAGAGGTGACAGGCTGTTCCACATAAGTGAATAATTCTTCAGAAATTTTGCTCATCTGTTTCTTAATCTTGTCCATTGCAGCGGTAGTGACATTGTTTTGATTGTCTTGTTCTACTGTGTGCTTACTCAAGTGGTGAGTGTCTGCATCATGTCAGACAATTTTTCAATTGTCTTGTTGAGGTTCTCGATATCTTCCTTGGTGGCCATTGGTTGAAAGTAGACTGGAGATAGATCTTGTGGAGATGATTGAGGTGGTTTCCTTGTACGCCTCTTTGGTATAAGAGGTTGTTGAGGTATGGACTCGAACCGTAACAATCTACCCCTGCTTCTTGACCAAGTGTTGTGACACCGAAACAAACACACCTTTTATGACCAAACTTAACCTTAACCCATCCGGATTAAAAAGTAATTTTTTTTTATTATCGAAAATCTATAATTTTGAAATTCTACTTGTTTATATTTTTTTTTTTTAAAAAAAAAAATGGGAGGATACCATCCAACTTAGTCCGAAAAAAAAAACGACACAAAAACAAGACTACCCTAAAAATACGGTCAAAAAGTAGTGTACGACTCAAAGAAAAAAAAAAGTGTGTGAACACGATATGTGAGTGATTAGGTGAAGTTATGGACGCGTGTTTTGACCGTACAGCTAGACATGACACCAAACTGGACACAACAACCACATACGTACGCACAAAAAACAAAAAAGGACAGACAGGACACCTTTCCTGGGCACCGTGTCACGGTGCAAACTGTTGTGACACGGTGCAGTCTACCGTCGAGCCCCGTGTCACGACACTGTTCACCGTGGCGCGGCAGAACATGCCGTGACACGGTGCGCAGTCCCAGGTCAGTTTTGTGATTTTTCCAAATTTTAACCGATTTTAGGTCCGTACTAATTACTATGTGAGAATAAAAACCCTCTGTCATGGGTTAAACAAAAGAGTAAATGCATGAAGGTTAGCACTAAACCACCACATAGCATTTAGGCACTATGATGTAAAAATAAAGTTCGCAACCTAGAGTCAAGATCTATGTTCAACTATTGGTCAAGCTTTGGGTGTCAAAAGGGTACCATGGTTAAGAGTTTGGACGCGTTATCAAGGCAGCCTCCCTTAAGGGTGTATGCCAACGGGCGGCTCCGCAAGTTCGTGATGAAATCGAACTCGACTCCATGGTTTGGGTGAATTTAATAACTCGGATGAACCCTTATTGCCATGAGCGTTTTTGGGTCGATAGAGCTTAAATTCCCCGGGGCTAAGACGCATGTAGAACTATTGACACCCATTTGTGTCTCCCCAAAACCAAACCCAGTGATGAGTACCTTTCACGTCGAATCATAATCGAATGAAACGAAAGTGTGGAAAGTCTAGTGTTGTGGAAAGTTTTTATTTCTTTTCTCTTCTCTCTGTTTTTGAAAACTTATTTTAAGAAAACAGCCAATCCATTTTGGTTGGTCCATGATATGGGTCCAATGGTAGTGTAGTTGGATGGGGCTTGCAAAGACCTTTCCAACGATATATTATAAGCCCAATTCCGATGAATATTGAGGAAGTTATGGCCAATTTACCAAACTGGGCCCGGTTTGAGCTTTATGTACGGCCCAATGATCTAGGGGAGGGCCTAATATGATTTAACATTCCTAATGCAATTAGGAATGGTTTTAGTCTTCTAGGTTCTTCTAGAAGGTTCTTTTCATCCTAATTCAATTAGCATTGATAAATTGACTTTTGTTGACTTTTCAGAGTTTTAATCAAAATCAAATAGCATTTTCGAAGAAATTATATGATTTTATCCTCCAGTACGGTAAACTTATCGGATTTTCGAAAACGCGTTAGAATCAGGCTTGGCGCCTAACCCCAGGCCTTTGCGCCGGGAACCAGGCCTGGCGCCTGGCGCTAGCCATTGGCGCCTGGCGCTGGAGTTGGTGCATGGCGCCAGCTAGCCAGGGTTGGCGCCAGCCCTGTTTTCTGAGCGTCAGACTCTGTTTTGTTTAATTTATCTTTTTGGCTGATTTTCTCTATAAATATTGTAGTAAAAACTCCGTTTTCATTCACCAATTGTTTTCATTCATCATCTACATTCATTCATTAACCAATTCTCATCATTCACAAGTTCTACAATCAGTTTTAATTAGCATTCTTCATTAATAATTCTTCCTAACTTTGCTTTTCATACAAAATTCCGCATTCGCAAGATCTTGAAACGCCTAGCCATATTCGAAGTTGCTTTCGCCCTAGACGTGAAAGGTTTTAATTTCTGAGGGTTTGGTCTCAAATCTCTCTTTCAATTATTTAATTTAATTGTTTGTTTATTATTTTCCTTGAAGTTACTAACGTGTGTATTTTGTTATTAGAAAGAGGTACGAGGCATCAAAGTAAGTACTTTATTGTTTAATTGATTTTATGATGTAGAATTCATGTTTACATTGTTATTATGATTCCTAGTATCATGTCTAGGGTAATTTTAATATTAAATATGATTGTTACAATGCCTTTATTCCTATGCTCTTCCTAATATTTATGATTGTTAGTATCATGTTAGGGTTAAATATTTGATTTTTATTGCTTAGTGACATGCTAGGGTTTGTTATTAATCTTGTTAGTATCATGCCTAGGATCTTGCTATTATTATGCTTTAATATTAACATGAATATGATTATGATTATAATTGTTGTAATTTATGATGATTATGAATATTATTATTATTATTTTAATGATTATATAATTATTATTCATGATATTGATTATTTATTATGTTGCTTGATTTTTATTGTTATTGCTTGATCACACCTTTTATGCATGTTTAAAGGGAATTTGGTACTTGTAATCATGCTTAATAAGATAATTAATAATCTTGTTTAGGGTTAATGTGATTATAATTCAAGTGATCGCCAATAATAGTTTATTTGTGCATTAAATTCAACCAACATAGATATATAAACAGGTTTAGGATTAATCTTATTGATTGCATGTTAATAAGAAAGCGCACATGAATACGATCAGAATAAAGTAGAGGCCTATTATTAGGGCAGGTTCAATCTCTTTTAAGTTGGATTTGTACCTTCATCCCCGAACCCTTATTTGGTTCATGACCTTATGGAGTTGACGATCTCTTGGATCGTTAAGGGGTGTAACCTTCACCTCGTGAATGGTTTACAAGTTCCTTAAAAACTTGTTGGCGACTCTTTTGCTCTATCTTCTTCCCTTTTGGACGCCACCGTACTTTAGTATATGATCACAGTGGGGTTCAAGCTAGTCGGATTTAAAGGCTTGAAACTATTCCCTACAAGAACACATACGTTTTTTCAGAAAAATCGAAGGAAGTTGACTGTGCGAAGAGAAAATAAGCCACCGGACTGATTTTAGGACTGCCGTGACACCGCAGAAATTCCCGTGCCACGGTACTGTGCACCGTCAGATGGTGCACTGTACCATGACACGGCAGATTTTTCCGTGGCACGGCAGTCAGAAGATCTGACTGGTGCCCTGTTTTCCTTTGCGCGCAACCAAGTTATCCAATTTTTCCTACGGGACAGACCTGAATGCGACGTTAAAACGTCTATGCAGATGCAAAAATGCCAAATTAATCACAGGAATATTTTTTCAAGAATCTTTCAAGTCTCATCCACTCATCTTAATTAAATACCGATCACTCAAATCGATAAATAATCAAGAATCCTCCCCATTGAAGTCGCCAAATTATAGACGTCGTTGAAGTGTGCCTACGTTAGAGCATGTTGTGAATATGCTTGGCACTCATAGGAAGTGGGAATTGACATAATACGATTAGGGACAAATAAAGTAGGGAGCCGCCAACAAGTTTTTTTAAGGAACATGTAAACCGTTCACGGATCATAAAAAGGCAACCACGATAAGGGACAACGATAGGCAACAACGATTGACCCGTGAAGGTTACACCCCATTCATAATCCATGAGATTACTAACTCCATATGGTTTGGAACAACGAAAGGAGGATCGGGGATGATGGTACGAAGTGAGTCATGAAGTCACATTCGCCCATATTGGCCTCTACTCGATTCTCATATTGAAAAGCATTCCTGTGATCTCAAAGGCATACAAACAAAATATCCAATTCGCTCCAAACTATTATTTAAATAAATTGGTTGAATATTAATGCAACACATAATTCTAAAATATTGTGATCACTTGAATTAAACAACAAGATTAAAAAGGAACCTAAACCGGTTGTCCAAATTATCTTATTAGGTGTGATTTTCAATTACATATTCCCTTTATAATAGAATAAACATTAATATTGGAAGCAATTTAATCACAATTCCAACAACATAAAATCGTTAGAAAAATAATAGAAATAAAAGGAACATGATTCTTACTTTGATTCTATTTGTTTGCAACTACAAAATAATAAACGAGTTAGTAACTTCAAGGAAATAATAAAACGATGATTAAATTAAATTAAATAAAGTAGAGTTGATTTGGGGCCAAACCCTCAAACAGTTCTACCTTTCACGCCTTGGCTTAAGGATGGAACCACGAGTAAAGTATGGACTCCTTTGAGCACTTGAAGAAGGAATTTTGAAATGAAAAGGGTAAGCTAGTGTTTAGGCTAAAGCATAGAAGAGAGAAAAATAAATTCGAGAGAATTAATTGATGCCCCGTACATCAGAAATGAGGGGGTATTTATAGGGAAAATATGCTTAGGGAACACACGGAACCCTAAAATGATAAAAACCCTAAAAACGTATCCCGTGACACGGCAAACTGTACCGTGATACGGGATGTCCCACCGTCAGAAGGCACACTTTCCCGTGTCACGGTACATTTTTAGTGTGACGCGGGAAATTTACAGAAAACGGGATAGAAAACGCGTTAAGGGTTTACGCGGAAAAGACACGGAATGTCCCGTGTCACGGCAGACTTCTCGTGTCATGGGAAATCCCACCGTCAGACGGGAAGGATTCCCGTGACACGGTGGGTACCTGCCGTGGCGCGGGAATTTCCAGCCTGTTTTTCCGTCTAAATACATTTTTTACCCTAATTTCATTCGGCATTTTAAGTGCCGATTGATCATTTCGGGCCTTTTTCTGACTTATTATTATTTGGGCTAAAATAAGAAAATAATTAAACAAAAATAAATAAAAGGTTTGGGCCAAAAATAAATAATAAAACAATAAAATAAAAAAGTTTGGGCTAAAATTAAATAATAAGTTTGGGCTGAAATTAAAACTATGCTTTTACCAAACATCAAGACTAATACATGGACTGTTCAACAATATGAATTTAATCAAATACGATTTTTCAAGCAGTCTCGGGATTAAATACTGAACCCAACCAATAGTGGCGGTGAAAGGTTGTTCATCATCGGGTTTGGTTTTGGGGAGACATTTTTAGGTGTCTACAATGTTCCATCTATATCACGAAATATTCTGTCTATTTCCAAGTTCTTTCAAGAAAACAATACTTCCATTGAATTCTTACCTTCTTTTTTTCGTGTCAAGGAACAGTTGAAGGGCACAACTCTTCTTCAAGGGCCTTCTAAAGCTGGAGTTTATGAATAGTACCCGTCAACTCCTCGAGTCTATACAAGTTTCAAAAAGCCCATTCATGATTGGCACCATCGGCTTGGGCATCCATCTAGTTCTATCCTTAAGATTTTAAATTCCAAGTTTTCATTAGCTATCTCCAACCTCTCTATGTCATATTGTAATTCATGCAATATTAATAAAAGCCACAAGTTGCCTTTCTCTAACTCCACTCTTACTTCAAATGCTCCTCTTGATCTCATTTTTACTGATGTTTGGTCTAGTCTAGTGGTATCACATGACAATTACAAATATTATGTAATTTTTGTTGATCACTTTAATTTACAAGATACACTTGGTTATATCCTCTCAAAAGAAAGTCGGACACTGAGAATACTTTCCATCATTTCAGGGCCCTAGTGGAAAAATATTTTAAAAGGCCCATAATTCAAGTGTTTAGTAATAATGGAGGGGAATACGAGAAACTTAGACCTTACTTTGCTACTCATGGCATTTCTCATCTTACTACTCCTCCTCATAACCCGGAACATAATGGGTTTGCGGAGCGTCGGCATAAGCATATTGTTGAAACAGGACTAGCTTTACTTTCTCATGCCAAAATGCCTTTAAAATATTGGCCATATGCTTTTTCTACAGCCACTTATATAATAAATCGTCTCCCAACCCAAACTCTTCACAATGATTCACCTTATCTTAGTCTCTTTGGTGTCGTACCTAACTACTCAAAGTTGCAAAATTTTGGTAGTCTATGTTATCCATGGCTTCGGCCATATGCTAGTCATAAACTTGATAATCGATCTCTTCCATGCATCTTTGTTGGTTATTCTCCATCACAAAGTGCATATTATTGCTTACATCTTCCCACCAATAGAGTGTATGTCTCTAGACATGTAAAATGTGTAGATGATGTATTCCCTTTCCCCACTTTTAGTCCCACATCCCCTTCTAATGTGGACGAATGGTGTACAGTGGCTATTCCCATTGAAGTGCCGCCCACTGTGTAACCCAATGTTGAGACTCAATCAACACTTCTATCCACTCCTATCATAACTTCACCTACACAACCATCAACCCCAATTACACCAACCACCACTATGTCGTCTTCTTCTCCTTCCCCACCACCACCTCCTCCCACTAGAACCATTGTCACACAACTACAAAACAATATTGTTAAGCCAAATCCAAAGTTTGCTAATCCCACCACCACTCAAGTTCAATCGCTTGAGCCCCGCAACATTACCCAAGCTCTAAAAGATCCTCGATGGCGTCATGCAACGACAGAGGAATATGATGCTTTGGTATGAAATGCTAGGGAGCTTGTTCCATCTCACCCATCTCAAAATGTAGTTGGCAACAAATGGGTGTATCGAGTCAAGTATAAGCCTACAGGTGAAATTGAGCGTTACAAGGCTCGTCTTGTTGCTAAAGGTTTCCATCAACGGCCCGGGATTGATTTTTCCGAGACCTTCAACCCGGTTATTAAGCCAACAACTGTACGTCTTATGTTATCTCTTGCGGTCACAAATGGGTGGACCATTCGGCAACTTGATATTAACAACGCCTTTCTTCAAGGCCATCTTAATGAGGATGTTTTTATGTCACAACCTCAAGGTTTCTTGGATAAGGATAATCCAATCATGTATGCAAGCTCCATAAGGCTATCTACGGCCTCAAACAAGCTCCAAGAGCTTGGTATCAAGAACTCCGTACCTATTTTCTTTCGTATGGTTTTCGTAATTCAATTGCTGATCCTTCATTGTTTATTTATAAGAAAAATAATGTCACATTTTATCTATTGGCATATGTTGATGATATTATTATTATGGGTCCTTCATCTTCCGCTCTACAAGGTTTTATTACTAGTTTGGCATCCCGCTTCTCACTCAAAGACTTGGGGTCCCTATCATATTTCCTTGGTGTCGAGGTACTACCTCATGAGCATGGGATGTTTTTAAGTCAAAAGAAATATATACAAGACTTATTAGAACGTGCCATGATGTCTGATGCGAAGCCGGTTCCAACACCTATGGCTACTTATCCTTCTCTCAATCTCACTGATGGCTCACCACTATCTAATCCCACTGATTATCGTGCGCTAATTGGTAGCCTTCAGTATTTATCTTTAACAAGGCTAGATGTAGTGACAGGGTAAAGTCGTATCCCCTAATCAAAAGTAAATACCTAAGTCCTCTAACTAAAGCAGATAGGGAAGTAGGGTCGATCTCCACAGGGAAACAAGTCTTTCTATTCCTAATTACCTGAAATAATCTAGATTATGAAGTAACCAATATTTATATTTAAATATGAAACTCAACTACTAAGATTCAGAATACTGAGAAAACAATATATAAAAGGATCTAGGGCATAGGTTCACCAATAAATAATATTCCAGGGTAGAATATAGTAATCATTCATCAATGCATACATCAATCAGATTATAAAGGGCTTTCGCTACGTATTATAATCACACAATTAATTTACCGGTATTAAATCTCATCTTTCGAATCTCGACTTAACCATTTATAAATTAACCTGCCTATTGAAACTAGACCTAAACATTAATTCTCATCTGTCGAATCTCGAATTAATATTGCCAAACTCATGCATAAAAGATCAGGCCTAATCTAGTCATAGAGCATTAATTCAATCAATAGAAAATTAATCTAGCATTGATAATTAACAACAACAAATTACCCCTTCATATTATTTATGGATCCCCACAAACCCTAGAAATAAAACTACTAACACATAATTAAATATAAACTAATCAAAGCAATTAAGCAAGACATGATAAAAAGAATAAAGTAAATAACCAAGATTAAGAGAAGAGAAATCGTTACCAAACTAATCTGTATTAATGGAAAATAATCAAGAACAAGAGTTGAGAGAAGAGTTAAGAGAGAGAAAAATCCTAAGTAGAGAGAGAAAGTCTAAGAAAGAAGATAAGTGAAATTAATCGTCCTAAAACGTACTTAAACAAAGCTCTAAACAACTTCCTAATTAGAAACTAATTGCTCGACAAAAGAGCTCTTCCAGAAACACACGCTCGATCGGGCTAGAGGCCGCCCGATCGGGCGCGCCTTTTTCTCGCATTGCTGTTCTCAACAACCGCGCCCGATCGAGCTAGCAGCTCACCCGATCGGGCGCGCCTTTGGCCACGCACCAGTACACTCTTGCGCGCCTTGCCCGATCGAGCTAAGCTTGCCCGATCGGGCCCTTGCTTCACCTCGAGGCTTGGAACTTCGATTGGGCTTATTTCTTCGGCCCAATCTGGATATCCACTTAGGGTCTTGATCACTCGGTCCATATACCTCAGTATCCCGATTACCGAGCCCTTGATCACCGGCTTGATGACTCTAACCGGGGCTCCAAAAGTGGTCGTATCCTTCTAGCTTCCGTAGTTGAACCATAAAGCCCGGGAAAATGCTCCAAGAGTGCAATTTCCTGTAAAATACAACTAAAACTACAAAAACACTATAACACACAAATTAGTAATAAAAGTGGCCCAAAAGAGCCAAAAACACTACTAATAACGACCAAGGGACGGGGGTAAAACATTATATAAAATGTACATATCATGTAGCATTTGCATTAAATAAGCTATCTCAATACATGCACAAGCCTACAAACCTACACTATGCTGCACTAAAAAGGCTACTTCGCTACCTTAATGGTACCTCACATCATGGTATTATTATTCATCGTCAATCTCCATTACAACTTCATGCTTTTTGTGATGCGGATTAGGCAGGTGATCGAGATAATTATGTCTCAACCACTGGCTACATTGTCTATTTAGGCAGAAATCCTTTATCTTGGAGTTCAAAGAAGAAAAAGAGTCTAGCTCTGTCTTCGACGGAAGCTGAATTTCGAGCCGTGGAAACCACTAGTGCTGAAGTCATATGGCTTAAGTCTCTTCTCCAAGAATTAGAGGTTCATGTTAACAAAGCTCCTAGTATTTATTGTGATAATCTGGGAGCAACTCACTATGCGGCCAATCCGGTTTTTCATTCTCGTATGAAGCATCTAGCATTGGCCTTCCACTTTGTACGAGAACAATTTCAAAGAGGTACACTTCGTGTACAACATATCTCAGGCCGTGATCAGTTAGCCGATGGTCTCACAAAGCCTCTAGCAAGGTCTCGATTTCATGACTTATTTACCAAGATTGGACTTGCTAAACGGTCGTCCATCTTGCGAGGGTATGTAGAAGATATAAATTAGTCAAAATCAATCACCCAAATTATGGGATATTATTTTATTGTATATTGTAAAATATAGTCAATTTGCTTGTACAGGTTCTTAGTTTACTTATTAGTATTCCTAGTATTGCTCCTATGTATAAGCTTAATTTTAGGGGATTTTATTCTCTCAAATCCCACTGTAACCTCTCTTGTAATTGCCTATATAAAGGCTTAACTCCTTAATGAGAAAAGTATCTCTTCTCCTAAACTCTATACAACATACCGTGGTTTTTAGAAACTATATAACTCATGTGAAAAAACAGACGCAAAGTGAAACTTATTTGGCAATAATAGCAAAGAAAATACCACTAATGCTATAAACAAACTGATGAAGTAATTCCCATATTATCAAGCCAAATGCTATATATTCCTCACTCGTCTTTAGGTCAGATATTGCAGCTTAACTAGAGTTGCACCCTCCCTTTATATGCAAGAAACAGTGGCTTTCAGAAACCATAAAGTGCATGAAAAAACTGATGCAAAATGACACTTATTTGGCCATAGTAGCACGGAAAACTGTCAAAATACACACTTATATATCTTGGGAATAAGTTGAATAATAGTTTCCAGAATAACAACGGGAAATTCCAAGTTTATCTTCATGATTGACAAACTTTGTCAATCTAAGGGCATTTTTGACATTTCATCTTAGTTAGTTGAGGATATGATTGTTGTAGACACCCAAATGTGTCTCCCCAAAACCAAACCCAATGATGAATACCTTTCATGTCATTTGATTATCGAACAAAGAGAAAGTGTGAAATGTCTAGTGATGAGGATGTTTTTATTAAAATATCTCTTCTTTCTGTTTTTGAAAATATTTCTTTTCTTACCTTATTTTTGAAAAACGTACATTCCAGTCTAGTTTGGTCCATGATATGGGTCCAATAAGGGTGTAGTTGGATGGGGCTTGAAAAGACCTTTTCAACGATATATTATAAACTCAATTCCGATGAATAATGAGGAAGTTATGGCCAAAATACTAAAATGGGCCCAAACCGGTTTTTACCTACGACCCAATGATCATGTGGAGGGTCCAAAGGTTTAATCCTATTCCTAAACTAATTAGGATTAATTAGAAGCTTCCATAAATTTCTAAAATATCTTATTTATCCCTTTTGAAAAGATAAGATTAAAGAATTTGAGTTAAATAAAAACTTTCCTTTTTAAAAACTTTCCTTTTTTTTTAATCCTGATTCTATTCGAATTTAAAGATGTTCAAAGACAGTCATATTTTATTTTTTTGCCTCATAATATTTATCCAAATTTTATATGTCTGGATAGATCTTGAAATTATCTTTCCAATGATATATTATAATATTAAATTCGAGCTATAACGAAAAAGATATGAATGAGATATGAAACTCTATCCAAAACAGACACCGTCCTACTATTTCGGCCATATCTTTTTATATACAAAATATTTTAATCTGATTCTAATTGAATTGGAAATTAGACTTCAAGAGCTTTCCAAAAGCATATCATATGCCTTATTTGGACTTATGGATCAAAAGATATGATAAAAACAAAATCCGCAAAAACTGTTGTCCTTCGAATTCTATTTCGATTCGAATTCGGATTCTTTTCTTATTCTTCGAACCTCTTTTTTCTCTATAAATAGAGGTCATATCTCCCCCTTTTCAATCATCAATTCTCATCAATTCTTTTTCTTTCTAATTCTCATCAACTCTCATCAAGAATTTCTTGATTCTCTCCCTCTTTCTAAACCAACCCTTTTATAAACGAAATTCCTCATACATTAGCACTAGACACACCTAGCCAAGTTCGAAATTGTCTCCGCCCTAGACGTGAAAGGTTTTAGTTTCTGAGGGTTTGGTCCCAAATCTCTCTTTCAATTATTTAATTTAATTGTTTATTATTTTCCTTGAAGTTACTAACGTGTGTATTTTGTTATTAGAAAGAGGTACGAGGCATCCAAGTAAGTGCTTTTATTTTATTTTTTGATATCATGATATAGAAATCATGTTTAGGTTGTTATTATGATTCCTAGTGTCATGTTAGGCCATTTTGATCTTCTTAGTATCATGTTTAGGGTAATAACTATAATTTCTATTATCAAATATGACAATTGTGATTTCTATGATACTCCTTATATTCTTTCCTTATAACATGTTAGTATCATGTTAGGGCTAAATATTTGATCTTTGATGTTTAGTGACATGCTAGGGTTTGTTATTAATCTTGTTAGTATCATGCCTAGGATCTTGCTATTAATATTATGTTTTAATCATGATTATTTTAATCATGATTATTTTATTATTATTATTATTATAATAATTATTATTTTAATTATTATTATTATAATGATTATTATTATGTTGCTTGATTATATTATTGTTATTGCTTGATCACGCTTAATAAGATAATTAATAATCTTGTTTAGGGTTAATTTGATTATAATTCAAGTGATCGCCAATAATAGATTTATTTGTGCATTAATATTCTACCAACATAGATAAACAGGTTTAGGGCTAAACCTATTAATGGCATGTTAGTCAGAAAGCGCACATGAATACGATCAGAATAAAGTAGAGACCTATTATTAGGGCAGGTTCAATCTCTTTTAGGTTGGATTTGTACCTTCATCCCCGAACTACCAGTCATGGTTCAAGACCTATTGGAGTTGACGATCTCTTGGATCGTTAAGGGGTGTAACCTTCACCTCGTGAATGGTTTACAAGTTCCTAAAACTTGTTGTCGACTCTTTTGCTTTATCTTCTTTCCCTTTGGACGCCACCGTACTTTAGTGTATGATCACAGTGGGGTTCAAGCTAGGGGTAATCCATGAAATATTCCCTACAATTGTCAATTCCACCTGATGACTGGTATTAATTCCCTTGATTATGCATCCACATGTGCATACCCATGCATTGTTGACTTCACAGCTTACAACATGGAGCTTGCAATCGTTAACTTCCCTTAGTCAAAGATGATTGCCCCACAACTCTTCATTTATTGTTGCAAAATTGTTTCAAAGTATATTGCCCCACAAATGGCATATTATGATTTGGGAAGAAGGAGGCATTAGTTCTTTGTATATTTACTTTCTTTCTTGTATATATCAACATGTGCATTTTGCTTGTAATTCGGTAAAATAGATTTTTACTTTCTTTATTTGTAAATCAACATCTTTCCAAAGTATATTTAATTTCTTTATTTGTATAAATCAACATGTAAATTCATATTGTAATTCGGTAAAATAGATTAATATTTGTATAAATCAACACGTAAATTAATATTGTAATATATAAATCAACATGTAAATTAATATTGTAGTTAAATTTATGAGGTGTTACATTTCTCTGATATTTTTTTTAATAATAAAAATTTAAATCATGACTTACAGGATGAATTTATAAGATTACATCATCGTTACTTTCTCAATCGCTCACTAAAGTTTTTTGTTAATGAATCTTTGTAATTAAGAAATGCTGCTTGGTTGGGAAGAATTATGAGTCAAAGATTGATATTTGCATGGTCAATGTAGTACCACCTACCAACAATAAATGCATCTAATGACAAAGTAAAAAAGAAAGTGACGGAGCCGTTAACCATTTTCATCCAAGTTGTATTCTTCAACATGCGACTAGGCTGCTTAGTGGACTCCCTCAAATGCAAGAAGCTGACATGGCTACAAAGATTGACAAAGTTCGTTAATCATGAAGATTAACTAGGCAGCCCTCAATAACAACCAAAATACTACAAATTCTTCTTCTTTTTCAAGTTATTTCTGCTAAACAAAAGTCGCGGTCTCTCTAATAAGTAAATACAAGAAACACATTGATGCAGATAAAGGCATTTATTTCTAAAGATCATGTGAAAAATAATGGAATTTCACATCATTATCATCCTGTAAAGCAATACTAATTGTCAAATTTGACTACAAATTGGTAGTACAAAAGCAATTATGTAACTAAAATTCTCACTAAAACAAGAAGCCAAGAAACACATGACATATCAGTCATTAGCATGGTTGCGAAAATTTTACTAGGAAGACTTCTGAAGCCATTGTGCTGTAAAAGAGATAAGCGATCGAATTTTGGCAACAACATCAATTTGATCAAGAGGAAATTTAGACAGAGAAATATGTAAGGATCCAAGCCCAGCATCAACCTTTCCCTCAGACAATGCAGCACACCCCAACTGATAAGCTTCCTCATCAATGTCTGCATCATCAGAAACTGAACCTCGAACCGAGCCATTAGCCCTCAGTCATCAACGAAGAACCGAGGTGTGCAGTAACTTGAGTGTATTCTAAATTTCTAATGCAGCTATGGCTGCATTTATCTCTGCCATAAGAGCATCTAGCGTCTGTAGACACCTAAAAATGTCTCCCCAAAACCAAACCCGATGATAAATAACCTTTCACCGCCACTATTGGTCGGGTTTAGTATTTAATCCCGAGAGTGCTTAAAAATCATATTTTCATATTTTTGAACAGTCCATGGATTAGTCTTGATGTTTGGTAAAAGCATAGTTTTAATTTCAGCCTAAACTTATTAATTAATTTTAAGCCCAAACCTTTTTTATTTTATTGTTTTATTATTTATTTTTGGCCCAAATATTTTATTTATTTTTATTTAATTATTTTCTTATTTTAGCCCCAATAATAAAAGTCAGAAAACGCCCGAAATTATCAATCGGCACTTAAAAAGCCGAAGGAAATTAGGGTTAAAAATGTATTTAGACGGAAAAACAGGCTGGAATTTCCCGCGCCACGGCAGGTACCTACCGTGTCACGAGAATCCTTCCCGTCTGACGGTGGGATTTCCCATGACACGGGAGGTCTGCCGTGACACGGGACATTCCGTGTCTTTTCCGCGTAAACCCTTAACGCGTTTTTATCCTGTTTTCTGAAAATTTCCCGCGTCACATCAATTATGTACCGTGTCACGGGAATGTGTACCGTCTGACGGTGGAGTTTCCCGTGTCACGGTACAGTTTGACCGTGTCACGGGATACTTTTTTAGGGTTTTTATCATTTTAGGGTTCCGTGTGCTCCCTCAGCACATTTTCCCTATAAATACCCCCTCATTTCTGATGTACGGGGCATCGAGTAATTCTATTATTTTATTTTCTCTCTTCTATGCTTTAGCCTAAACACTAGCCTACCCTTTTCACTTCAAAATTCCTTCTTCAAGCACTCAAAGGAGTCCATATTTTACTCGAGGTTCTGTCCTTAAACCAAGGCGTGAAAGGTAGAACTGTTTGAGGGTTTGGCCCCAAAATCAAATTTATTTTATTTTATTTAATTTAATTATTGTTTTATTATTTCCTTGAAGTTACTAACTCGTTTATTATTTTGTAGTTGCAAACAAACAGAATCAAAGTAAGGATCATGCTCCATTTGTTTTTATTATTTTTCTAACGATTTTATGTTGTTGGAATTGTGATTAATTTGGTTTTAATATTAATGTTTATTCTATTATTATTTTTATGATCACCATATTGCATGCTTAAAGGGAATATGTAATTGAAAATCACGCCTAATAAGATAATTTGGACAACCGATTTAGGGTCCTTTTAATCTTATTATTAATTGAAGTGATCACCAATATTTTAGAATTATGTGTGCATTAATATTAAACCAATTTAGCTTAATAATAGTTTGGAGCGAATTGAATATATTGTTTGTATGCCTTTGAGATCGCAGGAATCATTTTTCACTATAAGAATCGAGTAGAGGCCAATACGGGCGAATGTGAGTCCATGACTCACTTTTTACCATCATCCCCGATCCTCCTTTCGTGGTTCCGAACCATATGGAGTTAGTAATCTCATGGATTATGAATGGGGTGTAACCTTCACGGGTCAATCGTTGTTTCCTTCGTTGTCCCTTATTCGTGGTTGCCTTTTATGATCCGTGAACGGTTTACAAGTTCCTTAAAAACTTGTTGGCGGCTCCCTACTTTATTTGTCCCTAATCGTTGTCCCTAATCGTAATGTTAATTCCCACTTCCTATGAGTGCCAAGCATATTCACCACATGCTTTAACGTAGGCGCACTTCGAGCGACGCCTACAATTTGGCGACTCCACTGGGGAGGATTCTTAATTATTTATCGATTTGAGTGATCGGTATTTAATTAAGATGAGTGGATGAGACTTGAAAGATTCTTGAAAAAATATTCCTGTGATTAATTAGGCAATTTTGCATCTGCATAGACGTTTTAACGTCGCGTTCAGGTCTGTCCCGTAGGAAAAATTGGATAACTTGGTTGCGCACGAAGGAAAACAGGGCACCAGTCAGATTTTCTGACTGTCGTGCCACGGCAGAATCTGCCGTGTCACGGTACAGTGAACCGTCTGACGGTGCACAGTACCGTGACACGGGAATTTCTGCCGTGTCACGGTAGTCCTAAAATCAGTCCGGTGGTTTATTTTCTTTCCTCACAGTCGACTTCCTGCAATTTTTCTGAAAAAACGTATGTGTTCTACATGCGTCCTAGCCCCGGGGGATTTAAGCTCTATCAACCCAAAAACGCTCATGGCAATAAGGGTTCATCCGAGTTATTAAATCCACCCAAACCATGGAGTCGAGTTCGATTTCATCACGAACTCGCGGAGCCGCCCGTTGGCATACACCCTCAAGGGAGGCTGCCTTGCTAACGCGTTCAAACTCTTAACCATGGTACCCTTTTGACACCCAAAGCTTGACCAATAGTTGAACATAGATCTTGACTCTAGGTTGCGAACTTTTTTTACATCATCGTGCCTAAATGCTATGTGGTTGTTTGGTGCTAACCTTTATGTGTTTGCTCTTTTGTTTAACCCATGACCGAGGGTTTTTATTCTCACATAGTAATTAGTACGGACCTAAAATCGGTTAAAATCTGGAAAAATCACAAAACTGACCTGGAATTGCGCACCGTGTCATGGCATTTTCTGCCGTGCCACGGTGAACAGTGCCGTGACACGGGGCTGTCTGCCGTCTGACGGTAGACTGCACCATGTCACGACAATCTGTACCGTGACACGGTGCCCAGGTCAGTGTCATGTCAGTCTTTTTTTCGATTTTTGTGCGAATGCTGTGTCCAGTTTTGTGTCGTGTCTAGCTATACGGTCAAAAAACGCGTCTATAACCTCACTTAATCACTCACACATTATGTTCACACACTTTTTTTAAGTCGCGCACCACCTTTTGACTGTATTTTAGGGAAGGCTTGTTTTTTTTTTTGTGTCGTTTTTTTTTCGGAGTAAGTCGGATGGTATCCTCCCATATGTTTTTTTTTAAAAAAAATAAAAAAATAAACAAGTAGAATTTCAAAATTATAGATTTTTAATAAAAAAATTTTTTTTTTTCCGGATGGGTCAAGGTTAAGTTTGGTCATTAAAGGTGTGTTTGTTTCGGTGTCACAGCACTTGGTCAAGAAGCAGGGGTAGATTGTTACGGTTCGAGTCCATACCTCAACAACCTCTTATACCAAAGAGGCGTACAAGGAAACCACCTCAATCATCTCCATAAGATCCATCTCCAGTCTACTTTCAACCAATGGCCACTAAGGAAGACATTGAGAACCTCAAGAGGACAATCGAAAGATGGTCTGACATGATGCAGACACTCACCACTAGAGTCAGCACTGTAGAATAAGACAATCAAAACAATGTCACTACTGCTGCAATGGACAAGATTAAGGAACAGATGAGCAAGATTTCTCAAGATTTTACTTATGTGGAACAGCCTGTCACCTCTTCGTCCATAAGAGACAAGCTTCCTAAGAAGTTTTCCACTGCTGACATTCCCAAATTCAAGCCTACTGACAATCCGCTTTTCCACTTGAAGGCTTTTTCTGCAACTATGGCTCTTAAGGGAGTAGATGTGACACTCTTCCCTACGGTGTTCCCTCTTTCCTTAGAGCATGCCTGTAAACAGTGGTTCTATTCTTTGGAATCCAAGCATGTCGCGACCTGGGAGGATGTTGCTGAAAGCTTTATGAATCATTACAAGTGTAACATCCAAGCCAAGACTTCTGAACGTGAACTCTCCATTCTCAAACAGAAAGAGAATGAAGGCTTCACCACTTACTTAAGCAGGTGGAGAGAAACAGCTGCGCTCCTGGTGGATCCTCCCAAGGAGAAGGAAATGGTTCGCTTGTTCATTGCCAATCTGACTCATAAGTACAAGCAACACTTGAAGTTTCTGCCTCTGAGTACCTTTGAAGCTGTATACGATATTGGAATCAATATCGAAGATGAACTGATGAAGTCTGTTGGTAGCAACAATAACAACAACACTTGGAAAAACAAGAAGAACGGCACTCCTTCTTCTTCGTCTTCTAAGCCCAATAATGCTACTAACAATATCAACATCAATGATGTGCTGGCCCTTAATGCTCCTCCTCAAAGATTCCAAAGGCAAAGGAGGGTTTATACGCCTTTGGGAATGACTTATGACGCTGCTTATGACCGTTTGCATGGTCAGGGACTGATTATGCCAATCGGACCATTTCCAGAACCTCGACCTGAGAATAGGACCACTAGCTATGACCCCAATGCTTATTGCAAGTTTCATCAAGGAAAGGGTCATAACACTGAGAAGTGTTGGAGGCTGAAAGATGCAATCCAAGACCTGATCGATGCTAATCAACTTCCTGTCCCTCCAGGGGGCAAGAAGCCTAACATTCAAACAGGTCCTCTTTCTGATGCTTTGGCTATCATGGGAGATGAAGTCTCCTTTGATCCGTCAATACTCATTCGACCTGTGAATGAACCTCTGCCGGAAGTTGTATTTATCTCAAGTAATGAAGAAGTGAATGGAATTTGGGATAGTGATGATGAAGACGTCTATCTCAAGGATATAGCCTGTTCATCTCTTGGCACCAGTGAAGATGCTTGGGGGGAATTTGAGGTCAAGGTTCTCATCAGAAGTGGACGGTTGCAACAACCTAACCCACCTCCACCTCCACCACAATCACATCCGATAGTTGATCCCATCGACCCTGTAAACAGCGATGTGGTCAAACAACTGCAAAAGACCAAGGTGGAGATGAATGTATGGAAGCTTTTGGCCACTTCCCACGAGCATCGAAAGGCTGTGATGAATGCTCTGGTGAAGATAGGAGTTGATGATGACATGACTCCTCAAGGATTGGTCAACTTTCTCACTACTGAGCTGCCAAGTACTAGCAATCTGATTTCGTTTTCTGATAAGGATCTACCCCTGGAAGGGGACTAACATAATAAGGCCTTACACCTCACTGTGGTGTGTAGGCAGATGAATGTTCCCATGAGCCTGGTTGATAACGGTTCTGCAATCAATGTGTGCCCACTCCGTACTGCAAAGAAATTGGGCATAAAGAATGAAGAATTGACTCCCTCCACTCAAGGGATTCGCGCATATGATAATACTCGCCGTCAAGCCGTGGGTACTATCATACTGAATATAACTACTGGGGCCATTGAACGTCGCACCAAATTTCAGGTGGTGGACATTAAGGCCTCTTTCAATCTGTTGTTAGGACGCCCTTAGCTTCATGAGATAAAGGCGATTCCATCATCGCTTCACCAGAAAGTGAAAGCCATAGTTAGAGGGGTTCCGATTACTATCGATGCTTCTCCTATGCGCATTCAAGTTATTGATACTCCTATCGTCCATGTTGAACATGACGAAGAAGATGAAGATCTTTGGGGGTTTTCACTAGATGATGTTCTCGTGATTGAAGAGGAAGAAAAGTGCCATCTCGACTTCGATCCCTATTCAAACACCAGTATCAATGCCATTCTGAAGAAGTAAGGTCATTTCCCTGGAATGACCCTTGGACTCAAGAAGAAAATGGCTGAATCTTGGGGCCATCCTGGTGCACTCAAGAAGGATACTTTTGGCTTGGGATTCAAGCTAACAAAAGAAGATCTGAAACGAGCTGCATTGAAGATGAAGGCTCGCAATAATGCCCGAATCACGAAGACGGAAATGGCCATGGATCCATATCCGTTCACCCTCAATGGCCAGTACATCAAAGATGGGGAAGATTTCCCATGCTATGAATTCCCTGAGCCATTCGTCCAAGATGGGATCCGTGAACCGGGATTCGAGGTGTTCCTCGATTGTGACTTCGTTGATAAAGACGAAGATCTCTCCACAGCCGAGAAGCCAGCTAGCCTGAACCCTGATGATCTGGGAATCAACCTTCTTTTTGGAATGGAGAAAAATGAGTCCAAGCCGGTCCGCAATGATAACTCCGAGCTCGTTCAAGCTGTCATAGCGAACAAGGATTTTGACCCCTCCGAGTTAATCGTCCAAGCTGACAACATTTCAAGGGGATGGCGCAAGACATTGAGGATCACTACGCCGAGTGGAGAGAAGTTGGAAATAACCGCTGGCGAAGGTCCTATGTTTGATGAGTCTGAGTCGTCTGGGTCCGAGTCCGAGTCTGAGTCTAAGTCTGTAGACGAGTCCTTAGAGTCTGAGGCCGACTCTCTTTCTGCTATAGAGTTCAACCCTGAGTCTCTTGTTGAGTCCTCTCTTCCTAGTCCTAATAATTCTGGTGAGGTCGCAGCCGACCTTGCCTCTCTTGATGTATTAGCCAATGAATTCAATAAAATGAGTACCTTTGCTTATGATGCGTGCCATTCCCCTAGCCCTGATCAATATTGCTTTGCTAATGATAAAAATGACAAAGAAATAATAAAAGCAATGGAAGAACACGAAAATAAAACAGCAGTTATTGAAGATACAGAAACAGTTAACATTTCCAATGATACGACCGTGAAAGAAGTAAAAATTGGATTAACGCTAAGTCAAGATGAACGCAAAGAGCTAATTAACTTGCTTAGTGAATTTGTTGATGTATTTGCTTGGTCATACCAAGATATGCCAGGAATTGACAGGGATATAGCTCAGCATACGATACCACTCATTCCAGGTATGAAGCCTGTCAAACAAAAGCTGCGCCGAATGAAACCAGATGTGGCTCTCAAAATCAAGGAAGAAATCAGGAAGCAGTTGGCTGCAGGTTTCATCAGAGTATCCAAGTATCCGGAATGGATAGCAAATGTGGTTCCAGTTCCAAAGAAGGATGGAAGGGTCAGAATGTGTGTTGATTACAGGGATCTCAATAAAGCAAGCCCAAAAGATGGGTTCCCTCTACCTCACATTGACATTCTGGTTGATAATACAGCAAACCATGCACTCCTGTCATTCATGGATGGTTACGCCGGATATAATCAGGTATTGATGGTCGAAGAAGTCATGGAGAAAACCACAATCATCACGCAATGGGGTACATATTGCTATACGGTAATGCCATTCGGGTTGAAAAACGCGGGTGCCACCTACCAAAGAGCAGCTACAGCATTGTTACATGACATGATGCACAAAGAGGTGGAGGTCGATGTCGATGATATGATCGTTAAGTCTAAAGATCGCCCAGGCCATATTGTTGCACTTCGCAAGTTCTTTGAAAGACTCCGCAAGTACAACATGAGATTAAATCCAACAAAATGTGCATTCGGAGTCACGTCAGGCAAATTACTTGGATACGTGATCAGTTCTCGAGGGATTGAAATAGATCCTACAAAAGTAAAAGCGATCATGGCCATGCCACCACCCAAAAATGAGAAGGAGATTCGAGGCTTCATTGGAAGATTGCAGTATATAAGTTGGTTCATATCAAAGCTCACAGCGATATGTGAACCTATATTCAAGAAGCTTAAGAAGAATGTCCCAGTCACATGGGATGATGATTGCCAAAAGGCTTTCGACAAAATCAAAGAGTATTTGGCAAATCCACCCGTGCTAGCGCCAGCAATACCTGACTTTCCTCTTCGACTCTACCTTACGATCACAGGAGAAACGATGGGGGCAATGCTAGCACAAGAGATCGAAAGCAAGGAGAATGCAATCTATTACTTGAGCAAGAAACTTCAAGGATATGAGACGCGATACACACCACTTGAGAAGTTGTGTCTCGCACTTGTATGGGCCGCACAGAAACTAAGACATTACATGCTCACTCATACGGTGCATGTCATGTCCAAGATGGATCCTCTCAAATACTTGTTCGAAAAAGCAACACTCAACGACAGATTATCATGGTGGATAGTCAATCTTGCTCAGTTTGACTTGAGATTTGTGCCACAAAAAGCCATCAAAGGTTCTGCAATTTCTGACTTCTTAGCAGACTTTCCGCTAGAAGAAGCTGAAAAGGAAGAAGATGAGTACGATTTCCCTGACGAAGATTTACTCATGACCGAAGATGATAGCTGGACGCTCTATTTCGATGGAGCTTCAAACCAAAAGGGATGTGGTGTAGGAGTCTTGCTCGTATCACCCAATGAAGAGCACATCCCAATTTCCATGAAGCTCGACTTTGATGTCACCAACAATGCCGCGGAATATGAAGCATGCATTTTGGGGTTAGAAACAGCTGTCGCCTTGGGAATTAAGAAACTCATAATCTACCGTGATTCTTCACTAATCATTAACCGAATCTCCAAGAGATGGAAAGTGAGAAGTGAAAGTCTCGCTACGTATCAAGCTCATTTAGAAACTCTCACGGAGCAACTAGATGAAGTGGAGTATACGTATTTGCCAAGAGAAGAAAACCCATTCGCCGACGCACTAGCTAAATTAGCATCAATGGTGCGAATTCCAACTGATACAATCAGAATGCCACTGACCATAGAAAGAAGATATGAGCCGGCTTATGTTCATGCACTTGACGATGAACAAGAACCACAAGAAGAAGATGAAGAGCCATGGTATACAGACATCCTTAATTATGTGACAAGAGGAGAATACCCTCCTAATACTGATAAAAGGGCACGCCGTGCTTTGAGGCTCCTGGCCTCACAGTATGTGCTCATTAGGGGAGAACTCCACAAGAGAACTGCAATGGGAAGAAATCTCTTATGCATAGCCAAGAAAGAAGCACATAAAACCATGGAAAACCTTCATGCCGGTATATGTGGAACACACATGAATGCGAAGATGTTAGTCCAAAAGATTCAACGACAAGGTTACTATTGGACTACTATGGAGAGAGATTGTCACGAATACGTCAAGAAATGTATGAAGTGTCAAGTCTACGCAAACTTACAGCATGTTCCACCTTCACTTCTCTATACGTATACTTCTCCATGGCCTTTCTCCACTTAGGGCATTGACATCATTGGAAAAATAACACCACCAGGAGAAGGGGGGCATGAATTCATTCTCGTAGCAATCGACTACTTCACCAAATGGGTCGAAGCTGCCTCATATGCCAAGTTGACGGCAAAACACGTAGCTCAATTCATTGAGAAAAATATCATATGCCGCTATGGGGTACCACATGAGATGATCAGTGATAATGGAACACATTTTCAAGCTGAATGCGCGGAATTATTACAGAAATATCCACTAGTAGAAAAATACAATAAGGCACCCCCATAAAGGCATCGGTTCAGGCCAAACCGGTGCCCTAACCGGCCCAAAATTGGGCGCAATTTTACACAAATAGAAAAGGCACCGGTTCAGCCTAAACCGGTGCCAAAAATTAAAAGGACACCGGTTTGAACCGGTGCCAAATCGAACCGGTTCCTTTAAATATTAAAAAAAAAACCGCCCATATAACTCCCCCAACCCTAAGTATTTTCGCCCGTGTTCTCTCTCCTCTCCTCTTTCTCTCTCCTCCTCCTCCTCCTCTTTCTCTCTCCTCTCCTCCTCTTTCGCGTCGCCGTTTTCCTTCAATCCTTCATTTATCTTTCTAGATCTCCTCCTCCTTGCTATTATCACTCGAAAACTACCAACAAATTCGAAGACAACAACATGCAACACGGATTTTGAGGTTTTTCAATCGATTTTGAGGTTTTTCATTCGAATTTAATAGTTTTTTTTTTCGATTTTGATTTTTTTAATTTCAAACTCTTCTTTCAATTGATTTTGATTTTTTTTTCAGCGATTTCTCGGTTTTTTTTTTACGATTTTTTTTTTTCTGGGTTTTTGATTTTTTTCGATTTCGATTGTTTTTTTTTTCGATTTCGATTTTAATTTTTTTTTTCTGGGTTTTTGATTTTTTTCGATTTCGATTGTTATTTTTTCTGGCTTTCCTTTTGATTTTTTTCGATTTCGATTGTTATTTTTTCGATTTTGATTTTGTTTTTCGATTTCTGGGTTAATTTTCGGTTACAATAATCGATTTTGGGTTAATGCATGCGTTTTTGGGTTTGTTCTAGGTTTGTTGATTTTTTTTACTTGATTTAGATCCGTTAAAGATGCAAGATTTGTTCTGGGTTTGTTGTTCTACGTTTGTTCTGGGTTTGTTTTGGGATTTTCTTTTTTATTTTTCGATTTAAATTTGAAATTTTTTTATTTTCTGAGTTTTTTTTTTCTAGATTTTCGATTTTGGTTTTTAATATCTGGGTTCAATTTTGGTTTTTAAATGATGTTCTGGGTTTTTTTTTTCTTATCAACTGATTTTATTTTTTATTTTTCGATATTTTTTATTTTATTCGATTTAAATTCGAAATTCTTTAATTTTTTCTGGGTTTAATTTTTTTGGAAGCTTAATTATATTAATCGTTTTTTTTTTTGCTTTAATTGGTGCAGGTATCTTGAGTTAGATCTTAAAGGGAAGAATCAAGAATTCAAGATGCAAGAATATTGAGTTTATTTTTTTTTATTTATATTGTAATTTTTTTTATATGTTGTAATTGAACTAATACTGTATTGATGTATATTGTAAAATTATTTTGATTATATATTGTAAATTTTTTATTATGTTGATTGAAATTCGATCTATATTTTGATGTTCTAAATAATTTGATTCGATTTTTAATTGTTTGATGTTCTAAAATAAAAAATAAAAAAAAACAAAAAAAAAAATTATAATATTTGGCACTTTTGGCACCGGTTAACCGGTGCCAATTTCAAGTTTTGGCACCGGTTTGAACCGGTGCCTTTTTAAACCCCTTTTTGGCACCCCTCACATTGGCACCGGTTCAAACCGGTGCCTTAGGCCGGGTTTGAACCGGTGCCAAATTCATTTTTTCACGTAGTGATCATATCAAGCATCACCGATCATCACCTTACAGACCATAAACAAACGGAACAGTCGAATCGGCCAACAAAAATGTGAAAACTATCATCGAAAAGATGACAGAAAATTACAAGGATTGGCGAAGTAAGCTACATTTCGCCTTTTGGGGTTATCGAACCTCTGTTCGTACATCAATGGGGGCTACCCCTTTCTCTTTGGTCTATGGAATTGAAGTTGTACAACCAATCGAGCTCGAAATCTCTTCTCTTCGAATCGCATTGGAAAGCCAACTAGATGAAGTCGACTGGATTAGAGCAATATACGACGAACTGGTCTTGCTTGATGAAAAACGCTTGGCAGCTTTGCATCATGTCCAAACCTACCAACAGCGTATGGCACGACATTTTAATAAAAAAGTCAAGACTAGAAATATCAAAGAGGGTGACCTAGTGCTTAAGGCACTTCGTAAAAATGTGTTAGATCCAAGAGGAAAATTCAGACCGAACTGGTCAGGCCCGTACATTGTTAAAGACATCCTGTCTGGCGGAGCGGCACAATTGGTAGACATGGACGGTAACGGCGTCCATAATTTAACCAACTTGAATCAACTCAAGAAATTCTATGCCTAGTCGCATGGGTTCATGACCCAATAGAGCTACGTTTGGCCTGATTCCTTTTTAGGATACGTAGGCAACCCCTCAAGGGGGCCCGACCACTTTAAAATAAAAATCCTCCCTCTGTTGATCAAATATGCGCGTCAGTTCAACATTGCGTCACGACAAAAAATAAATAAATAAAATTGTCGCGACACGGGACATCCCACCGTGTCACGGTACTGTTCACCGTGAACGGTGGGCCTAAGCGAAAAAAAATAACTAAAAAAAAGAAGGGAAATTCCCGTGACACGGGATTTTACCCCGTCTGACGAGAGAAGTTCCCGTGCCACGTCACCTTTTTGCCGGCAAAAAAAAAAAAAAAAAAAAAGGGAAAATTGCCGTGACGCGGGAATTTGTAACGTGTCACGGGACCTTTTCACCGTGACACGGTGGAATTTCAGGTTTTCCGTTTAGTAGCGCATTCGTTGCGGATTCATTGAGCGAGTTTTTATTTTCATTCTTCCATTGCGTCCGACTCCTTGACTCGGATAAATAAATACTAAATAAAAGTCATTGTAATTTTTATTTTTAAGGCTGCAATAAATGTGCTATTATTATTAAAATAAATGCGACTACAAATATTGGCATCATATGCCTTATTTTAAATAAAAATTATAAATCATAAAAAGCAAAGCACTATTGATTTAATCTCTCTTCTCTTTAGGAACATCCTTCTCTTGGTCAATTAGGTCGGCCTTCACCATTAATGTGTCTTTCGTAGCCCGAACCGTCACACCCCTAGTCGAACTTTCACCCCTTTCACCCTTCTTGAATTTTTTCGATTATTTCTCCCTGTAGACCATCTTTTCTTTACCCTTTCCTTTCACATAATTCTTCTTTCTTGGCATTATAGGAGTCTTAAACTCAATCCCTTGTGTTCTCGGACCTAGACGATCTTTAAGAGGAGCTTTCTTATTTCCAAGACGACTCTTCACATCAGACTTGCGTGATCCAAATCGTTCCCTCCTGCTTCTAGGATTCAACCATGCCTTGTATGCACTAGATAAAGGAAGAGGAGCTTGGTCACTTGCAGAAACGGTCCACAAAGGTCTTCCAATCCAATAAGCCTCGTACTTGTGAACGTTACTTTCATGTAACAATACTTCACGAGGACTATC
This sequence comes from Chenopodium album, assembly GCF_948465745.1. NCBI lineage: Eukaryota > Viridiplantae > Streptophyta > Magnoliopsida > Caryophyllales > Amaranthaceae > Chenopodium > Chenopodium album. The sequence continues at coordinate 67,529,126 of NC_137837.1, read as the reverse complement.
GTTATAGCGTGGAATTACTTGTTCAAGTCGATACTGCCGCATCAGTCGAGAAGGGCAATAAAAGGTCAGTTTTGAGATACTAGGAACACGGCAATATGGAGTATCATTCGTGCCAACCATCCTAGTAAGCCTCCACCAAGGCACCACCCAACGAATGGAAAATTCTCTCTTTGCAAAGAAATTTTTCCAATCTTCATACGACATGTTCGCAGAGTAATTCTTTTTCCTGCGGACTAGGTCGTTAGGGCCATATTTTTCAACATCGTCGGGGGCTTCGAATAGTTCCAAACGCTCCATCAACCAAATCTGCAAAAAAAAAAGAAAAAAAAAATCAGTCGAGGAAAAAAAAACGTGTAAAATATTCCCGTGACACGGGATTTCATCCCGTCTGACGGGAGAAGTTCCCGCGTCACGGCAACCAAAAAAAAAAATTATCAAGCAGATTCCCGTGACACGGCAGGTTTTGCCGTGTCACGGCAGACACCCACCGTGACACGGTGCCTGTTTTGTGTCACGGGGGCTACTCGGAGCGTATTTTTACCTGCAGTAGTACCAGAGAGCCCTTCCTGATGGCTTTCCGGTCAGCTTTTGCCTCGTCAAGGCCACGAAATGTCTCTCCAAGGCACGTCGGCATAGGAGATCTTCCAAATTCGACATGTTCAAGCACAGACGCTAGACAAGCATGTCCTACCCTACCGTTTGCAAATAAGAGCTTGCTAAACATGCAAAAAATATATGCCCTTCTACGATATACATGATAAGACTCAGAGATAGGGCGATTAAAATATAAATTAGCAAGTTTTTCTAAGTCTACTTCATTGCCATAAACAATTCTATTTAAATCTGGATCTATTAGATTCAGATGGCGTTCAAAATCTTGGTAATAATATTCGCGTAGGGTAGGCATGGCAATAAGATTTCTAGCAAGAAATCCAAAGATTGCGCCGAATTCCTCCGGCAAGGGACAGATTTCATCATAATCAAATTTGAAACAGTGTGTTTCTGGAATCCAATAATCTAATGCTGCCCTAAGAAAATCATGTTCAATACCTACGTGTCGCAGGGCTAGCAAACCCCTGACATGAAATAATTCTAACTCTCTTTTTTCAGCATTGGTCAAAGAATAAGACCAGTCGCGCAATGTATTATCAAAATTCTGAGACTTGATTATTGAAATATGAAATTCTAAATTATTTTGTGTTTCGTAATTATGCATATCATGAATAAACTGGTCTTATTTTATAGCAAAAGCGCTCGAAACTGCCCAGAATTTATCTTTTCACGCGCGTAAATCACACCGCTGAGTAATACGCGTCCCGTGACATGGAAAGTTCCACCATGTCACGGGAACTATTGCCGTGACACGGCAAGTTTTGCCGTGACACGGTGCACGGTGCCGTGACACGGCACTTCACGCGTTTTCTTTTTTCATCTTTTCCCGTATCTATCCGGATTTTTTATAGTATTTTATCTTCACCGTTTATTTTTCAGTTTTTCTGAGAGTTTTATTTCTAATAAAATTCTCACCTTTTTTTTATCTATATTCTTATTCTTATTTTATCTTTATTTATTTATTGATTCATCACTTTAAGATTTTATTTCTTTATCACTTTATTTATTTTTTGTCTTTTTATTTCTTTTTATTTTGGGGAAGGTAATTTCATTTATTTTATTTCTTTATCATTTTATTTTTTGTCTTGGGGAAGGTAATTTCATTTATTTTATTTCTTTATCATTTTATTTTTGATTCTTTTTCTTTTGGGGAAGGTAATTTTTTTTTGCTTGTCTTTTTATTTCTTTTTCTTTTGGGGAAGGTCGGTACCCTCCATTACTCCACTTATATTTTTTTTCGTCGCGTCGTTAATAAATACACAATCACACACAAGGAGTTTCAAGCACACACTAAAACACAATAATAAATACATAAACCGTGAATAATGTACAAAGAGTCGTAATAAATAAACATGTCAAGTGTCATCATAGTATGTACAAATAAAAACCCTCGGTCAAAAGTCTCTAGAGCCAGAGTTAGTATCATCTCCACCCTGCGCATATGGGAACGGTGAGCCGAAGAGTCCCTCCACCATCCGATTACGGGGAGTAGTGTCCCTACTAGTCCCTGTAACCCCAGTAGTAGTCAAGCTCAAGGCAGGACCCGTCCAACCGGAAAACGGTGTAGACTGGCCCAAAGACACTGGAATCTTCGATGAAGGCATCGTCCCATACATCGGAACTGAGAACAAGCCCGACACCAGTGGAGGAATCCCGGACAATGGAGCTGAAAATGAACCAGGATCCAAGGGAGTCAAAACAGACCGAAGCTCAGGCTGCGGAGGCTATGAAAACGACTGTCGCTGCCCCTAACTCTGGCCCGGAAAGCGCTTGGAAGACTGAGGCTGCTGCCACTGAGCCTCCTGAAATGGCTGAGTAGTCTGAGGCTCTCGCTGAGAATGATAACGCCGGCGAATCTCAGGAGATCGTCTACCACGACCAAGCTCCTCCTCGTCCGAGCCTCTAGGCCTCGAGCGCGAGCGGGACCTCCGTCGCTCCTGAAAGATACAAAATCAAAAGGTGTCAACAATGCAAAATAAAATAAATGGTAGTAGTGAAAAAATGAATGATACCTCAAGAACGTCGCTAGAGCTCCGACAACTCGCACCACGCCGAAGCTTGATGATGCAATACTTCAGGGCGTCAACCAGCTTCATGAATCCCATCATCTCCGGGCGGTTAGGCTGAGGATAAAACAAAGAAAATTCAGTAACAAGCGGCGTTAAAAAGATGAATAACGCATCAAAGAAAACTCACCGGCTCAAAGACCTCGGGCAGAGACTCCTACGCCTGTCTGTAACCCTCTGGCGCGTCAGCAATATGATCCTCGGTGATACCAATCGGCCCTGGATAGCGGACAGACTGAGGAGGAATCTCGATCCTCCCCACAAGGCGGATGGTCGTCTTAAATTATGATCGAATAATCAAGTTATTCGACTATTTAAAACATAGACTAGTAAAGAAGATCCTCAAAAGAAATCATACCTCAGGAAGACGGGGTGGAGGAGCCAGAGAGGGAAGCAAGTCCCGCGCATAGTCACTCTCCATGTGAACAAGCTCTTGCCATGGAAAAGTATAGCGCTCTCCCCTGTTGATCAACTCTCTGATCAAGCGGGAGTCCAACATCGACTCTGGTGGAGATGAGGGCACCACAAAACGATCCCCGCTATGCTGTCGGACGACTCGCTCCCCCAAATACCAGACAAAGCGTCTGGTACCAACCAAAATGGTACGGTACGCTGAAAGACGCAGGGCCTTAAGTAGATCAGTCATCCCGGCCCAAGGACGATACTGGACATCAATGGCAACCTGGAAACCATAAAAAGTTGGCGTAAAACAACGGAAACAACGTCAGAAGGAATAGCGCAACAAAACTAATCCGTACGCCAACAGAAGAGGTGCCTCGGCGTAGTAGCCCACGCAGTGCAGGGACGGACGCCACCCGTGACTCTCCTCGATCACGCCAGCTGGCCCCGACAGGGAAATCATGGACCGCTCCACGACGCCGGCGAGGAGCTAAGCCTGGGAAGTACTCGTAGAACCATAGCTGTGATGAAAAGTAATCTTTAGCACATGAGTCGAACAAGCTAAAGTGAAACAAAAAGGGAAAAGATCATCATCTCTACGACTCTCCACAGACCATAGACGGTGATGGGAGACTCGTCATTCGGCTGCCGACAGCCATGACGTAGCGATAAAAGAAGATCCGCGTACCCAAGACTGGCCCAGCTATAGGATCCTATCTCAGGGATCCTGGCCAAAGAGGGGAGGTAGCAAAGGAGTACGCATGAACTCCTATCAGGAGAGAGGGTCATAGAGATCAGGATCAGGATGAAGATCCGCACCCGCTGCTCAGCCGTCGAATCCTCCATCTCGAAGCCACGAGCTAAAACTGAAGCCAGCTCCGATCGTCCACTCCTAGGACCACCTCGAGACACTGGTCGGGTCCTGATGTGCTGAACGATCGGACCCAACAAATCAGCTGCCTCAGCCAATCCCCAAGATAGATCGGACATCTGACCTACAGCCCGGTTGGTGAAGCGCAGCCCGCTAATCATGCTGAAGTCTAGAGGGGTCACCGTCATCTCCCCCCAAGCAAAATGAAAAGTGTTGGTAGTATCCTAGAAATACTCCAACAATGCGCGAACGACCGTCGCGCCGCAACCCCGGGGGCTGCGAAACCCTACAACCGCCGTGTAGAAATCTACTAAGCCAGCCGATTCCCATAGGGCGTTCGTAGCAGGATCCCTCGTAATGATCTGGTGAAGTCGAGGGATCAAATCGCCGGCTCCAAAACCATGGTGGCGAAGCGTGCCATCGACTATGCCGGAAAGTGGGCGATGAGAGACATGGTTTTCACGGCAGAAAACCAACTGGTCTGGAGTCCACGGAGGTGGAACCCACCTACCCCTACTCGTAGAATTCCGAGGCTCGGACTCTAAGACATCGTCGTCTATGCCCTCAGGAACGGTGGGAGTGTCCTCCCGAAAAGCCCGACGCCGGCCGTGGGTAAAAAGATCGCAATCTCGTCGTCTAAGCATGCTATTATAAAAATCTAAATGCTTAGCATCACTTCCTAAGACATTTAATTCAAGTTGGATATTTATAAAAATAAAAATCTAAATACTTAGCATCATTTCCTAAGTTATTTAGTTATTTATTGAATTATATGTTAAATTTTTACCTCCAGGCTAAAAATTGGCAAAATTATGGTATTCAGTTTCTCCATGACAAACTAATACTACGGTTCGTTATTTATTGAAATATATGCTAAATTTTTACCTCCAGGCTAAAAATTGGCAAAATTATGGTATTTAGTTTCTCCATGACAAACTAATACTACAGTTCTCCTAGCCACATGATACTATGTTCTCCATGACAATATAGTACATACGCAAAATATGTTTTGAAATTGCACAAAAACAATTAATCAACACATCATGAAACACTTCACAAGATTTACCACCATTTTTTCACCATTTCAAGTACAAAATAAGTAGCATGAACATCATTTCACAAAGTAGTACCCAAAAATGGTGATTTGCTCAATTCTCCATCAAATCATGCAATTTTTGTCTCAAATTTCTCACAAACACACATACATACATATACAAGTAAAATCATGGCAAGAATTTCAACATAAAACCTCAAAATCAAAAATCCCCAAATTGATTTTTAAGGGTTTTTCATGAAATTACTTTTGAAGCAAATTTGAGGCACAAATTAAGAAGAACTTACATAGATCCTTGTAGAGGGTCGAAAATGAGGAAGATAGCAAGAAATTAGAGCAAAATTGGTGGAATTTTGAGCTCCAAAAGCTCGAAGAACTTCGAAGAGCTGCGCGGCCGCCGTGACGCGGTTGAGTTTTGCCTCGGCTCGGTGGAAAACCGACTTGTCACGGGGACCAAGTAGGGTGCCGGAGCCCTGTTGTGCAGCAGCAGCACCGACGAACAACAACAACAACAGCAGCGAACAACAGTAGCAGCAGCCCGCAGTAAAAAAAAAAAAGAAAAAAAAAAATAAAAAAAAAAAAGAGAGAGAATGCAGAACTGCCGTGTCACGGTGAGGACGGACGGCGGTCGGATTGTCTTAATTGTGGCGCGGCGATTCGTGTGAAGCAAGAAGATGAAAATGGAGAAGTATAGAGAGAGGAGATGAGAAATGGCGAAATAGTGAAGCAGAAATGCGAATTTAAAGACAAAAAAAGTAACCGTTACGCTCCCCGTTCACCGTGCCACGGTTACCGTTATCGTGTAACGGTACACTGATAACGTGGCGCGCTGGTATCCGTCAATAAAAAGCACAATAATTCACACGTTGACTGATTCAAACAGCGGAAAAAAAGAGGGAAAAAATATTCCCGTGACACGGGATTTTATCCCGTCTGACGGGAGGAGTTCCCGTGTCACGGCAAAGAGGTGACGTGGCACGACAGCTCTATGCATTGTCAGCGAATATTCCTGGCGTTTTTGACTAGTTTGAATGATTTTTCGAGGTTGTTGGGCGATTATTTTCGCTAGAATTACGCGGAAAATTCTAACTGATACTTAAGGGGGACTAAAATTACCATTTTACCCCTAACAAGCATCAAAGTCCATTTTTCGGCATTCTAAGCACTTAATATGGTCGGATAATCGGCTTAAAATTGTGAATCGTCTGCGGCCCCACGTTCGAGGATAATCGAACCATCATACAAATTTCAGCAATCGTCGGCTTTCCTCAGGTTTGGAAAGCGTTATCGGTGGATTTTTCTTCAAGTATAGAAAACCGCCAAGTCGGCTTTCCTCAGGTTTGGAAAGCATTATCGGTGGATTTTTTCTTCAAGTATAGAAAACCGCCAAGTCGGCTTTCCTCAGGCTTGAAAAGCGTTATCGGTGGATTTTTCTTCAAGTATAAAAAACCGCCAAATTCCTTTGTCGGCTTTCCTCAAGCATGGAAGGCATTATCGGTGGATTTCTTCAAGCATAGAATGACACCAAATTCGTTCGTCGACTTTCTTCAGGCATGGAAAGTATTATCCGGTAGCTTTCTTCAGGCTTAGAAAGGTACCAAACTCTTCAGTCAGCTTTCCTCAAGCATGGAAAGCGTTTCAACAAATGTCACTCGGTGGATTCCTTCAAGCTTAGGAAGCTGCCAAATTCGTTTGTCACCGATACACTGGTGCCAGATACGTATTCTATCCCTTTACTCTTTTATCTGTAGAACTAACATTTTTCTACAGGTATCAGCGTATACAGAGAGATTTAGGATCGCAGAACATCTTAAATCATTATCCGTCCCTATCGGCTACTTTGACTATCGTTTTCGAAACTGCCGTTTCTACAAACTCAGTCAAAGTGGGGGCTTCTGTAGACACCAAAAAATGTCTCCCCAAAACCAAACCAGATGATAAATAACCTTTCACCGCCACTATTGGTCGGGTTCAATATTTAATCCCGAGAGTGCTTAAAAATCATATTTTCATATTTTTGAACAGTCCATGGATTAGTCTTGATGTTTGGTAAAAGCATAGTTTTAATTTCAGCCCAAACTTATTAATTAATTTTAAGCCCAAACCTTTTTTATTTTATTGTTTTATTATTTATTTTTGTCCCAAACATTTTATTTATTTTTATTTAATTATTTTCTTATTTTAGCCCGAATAATAAAAGTCAGAAAACGCTCGAAATTATCAATCGGCATTTAAAAAGCCGAAGGAAATTAGGGTTAAAAATGTATTTAGACGGAAAAACAGGCTGGAATTTCCCGCGCCACGGCAGGTACCTACCGTGTCACGGGAATCCTTCCCGTCTGACGGTGGGATTTCCCGTGACACGGGAGGTCTGCCGTGACACGGGACATTCCGTGTCTTTTCCGCGTAAACCCTTAACGCGTTTTTTATCCCGTTTTCTGAAAATTTCCCGCGTCACATCAATTATGTACCGTGTCACGGGAATGTGTACCGTCTGACGGTGGAGTTTCCCGTGTCACGGTATAGTTTGACCATGTCACGGGATACTTTTTTAGGGTTTTTATCATTTTAGGGTTCCGTGTGCTCCCTCAGCACATTTTACCTATAAATACCCCCTCATTTCTGATGTACGGGGCACCGACTAATTCTATTATTTTATTTTCTCTCTTCTATGCTTTAGCCTAAACACTAGCCTACCCTTTTCACTTCGAAATTCCTTCTTCAAGCACTTAAAGGAGTCCATATTTTACTCGAGGTTCTGTCCTTAAACCAAGGCGTGAAAGGTAGAACTGTTTGAGGGTTTGGCCCCAAAATCAACTTTATTTTATTTAATTTAATTTAGTTATTGTTTTATTATTTCCTTGAAGTTACTAACTCGTTTATTATTTTGTAGTTGCAAACAAACAGAATCAAAGTAAGGATCATGCTTGTAGGCGTCGCTCGAAGTGCGCCTACATTAAAGAATGTTGTGAATATGCTTGGCACTCATAGGTAGTGGGAATTGACATTACGATTAGGGACAAATAAAGTAGGGAGCCGCCAACAAGTTTTTAAGGAACTTGTAAACCGTTCACGGATCATAAAAAGGCAACCACGATAAGGGACAACGATAGGCAACAACGATTAACCCGTGAAGGTTACACCCCATTCATAATCCATGAGATTACTAACTCCATATGGTTCGGAACCACGAAAGGAGGATCGGGGATGATGGTACGAAGTGATTCATGGAGTCACATTCGCCCGTATTGGCCTCTACGCGATTCTTATATTGAAAAGCATTCCTGTGATCTCAAAGGCACACAAACAAAATATTCAATTTGCACCAAACTATTATTTAACTAAATTGGTTCAAAATTAATGCACACATAATTCTAAAAATTTGGTGATCACTTCAATTAATAATAAGATTAAAAGGATCCTAAACCGGTCGTCCAAATTATCTTATTAGGCGTGATTTTCAATTACATATTCCCTTTAAACATGCAATATGGTGATCAATAAAAATAATAGAATAAATATTAATATTAAAACCAATTTAATCACAATTCCAACAACATAAAAATCGTTAGAGAAATAATAATAATAAAAAGAGTATGATCCTTACTTTGAATCTGTTTGTTTGCAACTACAAAATAATAAACGAGTTAGTAACTTCAAGGAAATAATAAAACAATAACTAAATTAAATTAAATAAACTAAGGTTGATTTTGGGGCCAAACCCTCAAACGATTCTACCTTTCACGCCTTGGCTTAAGGACATAACCTCGAGTGAAATATGGACTCCTTTGAGTGCTTGAAGAAGGAATTTTGAAGTGAAAAGGGTAGGCTAGTGTTTAGGTTAATAGCATTGAAGAGAGAATAATAAGAATAATAAAATTCTGGTTGCCCCGTACATCAGAAATGAGGGGGTATTTATAGGGAAAATGTGCTGAGGGAGCACACGGAACCCTAAAATAATAAAAACCCTAAAAAATTATCCCGTGACACGGTCAGACTGTACCGTGACACGGTCAGACTATACCGTTAGACGGTACACTTTCCCGTGACACGGGAAATTTTCAGAAAACGGAATAAAAAACGAGTTAAGGGTTCACGCGGAAAGGACACGGAACGTCCCGTGTCACGGCAGATCTCCCGTGTCACGGGAAGTCCCACCGTCAGACGGGAAGGGTTCCCGTGACACGGTCAGACTGTACCGTGACACGGTCACTTCCAGTCCATTTTTCCGTCTAAATTCATTTTTAACCCTAATTTCTTTCGGCTTTTTAAGTGCCGATTGATAATTTCGGGCTTTTTTCTGACTTTTATTATTCGGGCTAAAATAAGAAAATAATAAATAAATAAATAAAAAAAATGTTTGGGCCAAAAATAAATAATAAAATAATAAAATAAAAAGGTTTGGGCTTAAAATTAATTAATAAGCTTGGGCTAAAATTAAAACTATGCTTTTACCAAACATCAAGACTAATCCATGGACCTTTCAAAAATATGAATTTAGTAAAATACGATTTTTTAAGCACTCTCGGGATTAAATATTAAACCCGACCAATAGTGGCGGTGAAAGGTTATTTATCATCGGGTTTGGTTTTGGGGAGACATTTTTAGGTGTCTACAGAAGCCCCCACTTTGACTGATTTTGCAGAAACGTCAGTTTCGAAAACGATAGTCAAAGTAGTCGATGGGGACGGAGAATGATTTAAGACGTTCTGCGATCTTAAATCACTCTGCATACGCCGATACCTGCATAAAAATGTTAATTCCACAGATAAAAGAGTAAAGGGATAGAATACGTATCTGGCACCAGTGTATCGGTGACAAACGAATTTGGTATTTTCCTATGCTTGAAGGAATCCACCGAGTGACATTTGTTGAAACGCTTTCCATGCTTGGGGAAAGCCGACTGAAGAGTTTGGTAGTTTTCTAGGCCTGAAGAAAACTACCGGATAATACCTTCCATGCCTGAGGAAAGTCGACGAACGAATTTGGTGTCATTCTATGCTTGAAGAATTCCACCGATAATGCCTTCCATGCTTGAGGAAAGCCGACAAAAGGATTTTGTGGTTTTCTATACTTGAAGAAAAATCCACTAATGATGCTTTCCATGCCTGAGGAAAGCCGACTTGGCGGTTTTTCTATACTTGAATAAAAATCCACCGATAACGCTTTCCAAACCTGAGGAAAGCCGACTTGGCGGTTTTCTATACTTGAAGAAAAATCCACCGATAACGCTTTCCAAGCCTGAGGAAATCCGACGATTGCTGAAAATTGATAAGTGTATGGTGGCTCGATTATCCCCGAACGTGGGCCGCAGATGATTCACAATTTTAAGCCGATTATCCGGCCATATTAAATGCTTAAAATGCCGAAAAAAAGGCTTTGACGCTTGCCAGGGGTAAAATGGTAATTTTAGTCCCCCTTAAATATCAGTTGGGATTTTCCGCGTAACTCTATCGAAAAATAATCACCCAATAAGCTCGGAAAATCAGTCAAACAAGTCAAAAAGGCGAGAATATTCCCTGACCAAGCGCAATTTTGCCGTGCCACGTCAGCCATTTACCGTGACACGGGAAAGACTTCCCGTCAGACGGGACTAGAATCCCGTGTCACGGGACTCCCTTTTTTTTTTCTTTTTTTCTTTTCGCTGTTTGAATCAGTCAAAGCAACAGTCACTTTTTCTTTTTTTTTTTGTCCTTTTTCTGTCTTTAAATTCGCATACTTGCTTTCACACTTCACCATTTCACATCTCCTCTTCATTTCTCCATTTTTGCTTCTTGCTTACCAAAAATCGCCGCGCCACGCTTGAGGTTAACCGCCGGCCGTCGAAGCTCACCGTGACACGGTTATTCTGCAGATCTGACTTTTTTTCCTTTTTTTTTTTATTTTTGCTGCGGTTTGCTGCTGTTCTTCGCTGCTGCTGTTTGCCGTTGCTGTTTCTGTCCCGGAGTTGCCGCCTAAGTCGTCGGGGCTCCGTCAGCTTTGAAGCTCACCGTGACACGGGACTGCTTCTCCGTGTCACGGTTATTGTTGACCGTGTCGCGGCAGTTGTGCTGGTGGCCGGAAATTTTTTCGAGTTTTTGGAGTTCGATCTCACCAATTTGCTGTAATTTCTCGATATTCTCCTCATTTTCGACCCTCTACAAACATTCATGTAAGTTTCCTTTGATTTTTGCTTTGAATTGGCTTCACATAACAATTTCATGACAAACCCTAAAAAATCAATTTGGGGGTTTTTGATTTTGAAGCTTTATGTTGAAATTCTTGCCATGATTTTACTTGTATATGTATACATGTGTATTTGTGAAAGATTTGAGACAAAAATTGCATGATTTGATGGAGAATTGAGCAAATCACCATTTTTGGGTGCTACTTTGTGAAATAATGTTCAAAAAATGGTGGGGAATTCTTGTGAAATGATGTGTTGATTCATATTTTGCATATGTACTATATTGTCATGGAGAACATAGTATCATGCGGCTAGGAGAACTGTAGTATTAGTTTGTCATGGAGAAACTAAATACCATAATTTTGCTAATTTTTAGCCTGGAGGTAAAAATTTAACATATAACTCAAAAATTAAATAACTTAGGAAATGATGCTAAGTATATTTATTTTTATTTTTATAAATACGCAACTTAAAATGTTTAGGAAATGATGCTAAACATTTAGATTTTTATAATAGCATGCCTAGACGACGAGATTGCGACCTTTCTACCCGCGGCCGGCGTCGGGCTTTTCAGGAGGACACTCCCACTGTCCCTTAGGGCGTGGACGACGACGTCTTAGAGTCCGAGCCTCGGACTTCTACGAGTAGGGGTAGGTGGGTTCCACCTCCGTGGACCCCAGACCAGTTGGTTTTCTGCCGTGAAAACCACGTCTCTCACCGCGCACTCTCCGGCATAGTCGATGGCACACTTCGCCAGCATGGTTCTGGAGCCGGTGATTTGATCCCTCGACTTTACCAGGTCATTACCAGGGATCCTGCTACGAGCGCTCTATGGGAGTCGGCTGGCTTGGTCGATTTCTACGCGGCGGTTGTAGGGTTTTGCAGCCCCCGGGGTTGCGGCGCGATGGTCGTTCGCGCATTGTTGGAGTATTTTTGGGATACTACCAACACGTTTCACTTTGCTTGGGGGGAGATGTTGGTGACCCCCCTAGACTTCAGCATGATCAGCGGGTTGCGCTTCACTGACCGGGCTGTAGGCCAGAGGTCCGATCTATCTTGGGGATCGGCTGAGGTAGCTGATTTGTTGGGCCCGATTGTTCAGCACATCAGGACCCGACCAGTGTCTTGAGGTGGTCTTAGGAGTGGACGATCGGAGCTGGCTTCAGTTTTAGCTCACGGCTTCGAGATGGAGGATACGACAACTGAGCAGCGGGTGCAGATCTTCATCCTGATCTTGATCTCTATGACCCTCTCTCCCGACAGGAGTTCACTCGTGCTCCTTTGCTACCTCCCTTCTTTGGCCAGGATCCCCGAGATAGGATCCTATAGCTGGGCCAGTCTTGGGTACGCGGATCTTCTTTTGTCTCTTCGTCATGGCTGCCGGCAGTTGAATGACGAGTCCCTTATCACCGTTTATGGCCTGTGGAGAGTCGTAGAGGTGATGATGCTTGGCCCTTTTTGTTTCATTTTAGTTTGTTCGACTCGTGTGCTAAATATTATTTTTGTTGCAGCTATGGTTCTACGAGTACTTCCCAGGCTTGGCTCCTCGCCGGCGTCGGGGAGCGGTCCATGACTTCCCCGTCGGGGCCAGCTGACGCGACCGAGGAGAGTCGCGGGTGGAGTCTGTTCCGGCACTTCGTGGGCTACTACGCCGAGGCACCTCTTCTGTTGGCGTAAGGATTAGTTTTGTTGCGTTCTTTCCTTCAGATGTTGTTTCTATTGTTTCACGCCTAACTTTTTATGGTTTCCAGGTTCCCACCGATGTCCAGTACCGCCCTTGGGCCGGGATGACTGATCTACCCGAGGCTCTGCGTCCTTCAGTGTACCGTACCATTTTGGTTGGTACCGGGCGCTTCGTCTGGTATTTGGGGGAGCGAGTCGTCCGTCAGCATAGCGGCGATCGCTTTGTGGTGCCTTCATCCCCGCCAGAGTCGATGCTGGACTCCCGCTTGATCAGAGAGTTGATCAACAGGGGAGAGCGCTACACTCTTCCATGGCAGGAGCTCGTTCACATGGAGGGCGACTATGCGCGGGATTTGCTTCCCTCTCTGGCTCCTCCAACCCGTCTTCCCGAGGTATGATTTCTTTTGAGAATCTTCTTTGCTAGTCTCTGTTTTAAAAAGTCGAATAACTTGATTATTCGATCATATTTTCAGACGACCATCCACCCTGTGGGGAGGATTCAGATTCCTCCTCAGTCTGTCCGCTACCCCGGGCCGATCGATATCACGGAGGACCATATTGCTGACGCGCCGGAGGGTTACAGACAGGCGCAGGAGTCTCTGCCCGAGGTCTTTGAGCCGGTGAGTTTTCTTTGATGCATTATTCATCTTTTTAACGCCGCTTGTTACTGACTTTTCTTTGTTTTATCCTCAGCCTAACCGCCCGGAGATGATTGGAATCATGAAGCTGGTGGACGCGTTGAAGTATTGCATCATCAAGCTTCGGCGTGGTGCAAGTTGTCGGAGCTCTAGCGACGTTCTTGAGGTATCACTTATTTTTTTTATTTCTACCATTTGTTTTATTTTGCATTGTTGACACCTTTTGATTTTGTATCTTTCAGGAGCGACGGAGGTCCCGCTCGCGTGAAAGGCCCAGAGGCTCGGACGAGGAGGAGCTTGGTCGCGGTAGACGATCTCCTGAGGCTCACCGGCGTTCTCAGCGAGAGCCCCAGACTACTCAGCCATTTCAGGAGGCTCAGTGGCAACAGGGTCAGTCTTCTCAGCGTTTTCCGGGCCAGAGTCAGGGGCAACATCAGTCATTTTCACAGCCTCCAGTTCCCGAGTTTGGGTCTCCTTTGGATCCTGGTTCATTTTCAGCTCCATTATCCGGGATTCCTCCACCGTTGTCGGGCTTGTTCTCGGTTCCGATGTATGGGACGATGCCTTCGACGACGATTCCAGTATCTTTGGGCCAATCTACTCCGTTTTCCGGCTGGACGGGTCCTGCCTTGAGCTTGGCTACCGCTGGGCCTACGGGGACTAGTAGGGACACTACTCCCCGTACTCGGATGGTCGAGGGACTCTTTGGTTCGCCGTTCCCATATACACAGGGTGGACCACATGCACATGGTGGAGATGAGACTGATTCTGGCTCTAGGGATTTTTGACCGAGGGTTTTTGTACATACTATGATGACACTTGACATATTTATGTATTACGACTCTTTGTACATTATTTACAGTTTATATATTTATTATTGTGTGTGTTAGTGTGTGTTTGAGACTTCTTGTGTGTGATTGTGTATTTATTAACGACACGACGAAAGACATAAGTGGAGTAATGGAGGGTACCGACCTTCCCCAAAAGAAAAAGAAATAAAAATTACTTTCCCCAAAAAGAAAAGAAAAGAATAAAAATAAAAATAAAAATAAAATGATAAAGAGATAAAATAAATAAAAAAAATTATCTTCCCCAAAACAAAAATAAAATAAAAAAAAACAAAACAAATATAAAGAAATAAAATCTTAAAATAAAATAAAGATAAAAATAAAAAGGTGAGAATTTTATTAGAAATAAAATTCTCAGAAAAAACTGAAAAATAAACGTTAAAGATAAAAAATTATAAAAAATCCGGATAAATACGGGAAAAGATGAAAAAAGAAAGCGCGTAAAGTGCCGTGACACGGCACTGTTCACCGTGTCACGGCAAAACCTGCCGTGTCACGGCAAAAGTTCCCGTGACACGGTGGAATTTCCCGTGTCACGGGACGCGTATAAGCCAGCGGTTTGTTTTACGCGCATGAAAAGATAAATTTTGGGCAGTTTCGAGCGCTTTTGCTATAAAATAAGACCAGATTATTCACGATATGCATAATTACGAAACACAAAATAATTTAGAATTTCATATTTCAATAATCATGTCTCAGAATTTTGATAATACATTGCGCGACTGGTCTTATTCTTTGACCAATGCTGAAAAAAGAGAGTTAGAATTATTTCATGTCAGGGGTTTGCTAGCCCTGCGACACGTAGCTATTGAACATGATTTCCTAAGGGCAGCATTAGATTATTGGAGTCCAAAAACACACTGTTTCAAATTTGATTATGATGAAATCTGTCCTCTGCCGGAGGAATTTGGTGCAATCTTTGGATTTCCTGCTAGAAATCTTATTGCCATGCCTACCCTACGTGAATATTATTACCAAGATTTTGAACGCCATCTGAATCTAACGGATCCAGATTTAAATAGAATTGTTTGTGGTAATGAAGTAGACTTAGAAAAACTTGCTAATTTATATTTTAATCGCCCTATCTCTGAGTCTTATCATGTATATCGTAGAAGGGAATATATATTTTGCATGTTTAGCAAGCTACTATTTGCAAACGGTAGGGTAGGACATGCTTGTCTAGCGTCTGTGCTTGAGCATGTTGAATCCGGAAGATCTCCTATGCCGACGTGCGTTGGAGAAACATTTCGTGGTCTTGACGAGGCAAAATCTGACCGGAAAGCCATCCGGAAGGGCTCTCTGGTACTACTGCAGGTAAAAACACGCTCCGAATAGCCCCCGTGACACAAAACAGCCACCGTGTCACGGTGGGTGTCTGCTGTGACACGGTTAAAACTGCCGTGTCACGGGAATCTGCATACTTTTTTTTTTTTTTTACGATTAATTTCCACTTTTTTTTTCTTTTTTTTTTTGCAGATTTGGTTGATGGAGCGTTTGGAATTATTTGAAGCCCCCGACGATATTGAAAAATATGACCCTAACGACTTAGTCCGTAGGAAAAAGAATTACTCTGCGAACATGTCGTATGAAGAATGGAAAAATTTCTTTGCAAAGAGGGAATTTTCCAATCGTTGGGTGGTGCCTTGGTGGAGGCTTACTAGGATGGTTGGCACGAATGAAACTCCATATTGCCGTGTTCCTAGTATCTCCAAACTGACCTTTTACTGTCCCTCTCGACTGATGCGGCAGTATGGACTTGAACAAGTAATTCCACGCTATAACGATAGTCCTCGTGAAGTATCGTTGCATGAAAGTAACGTTCACAAGTACGAGGCTTATTGGATTGGAAGACCTTTGTGGACCGTTTCTGCAAGTGACCAAGCTCCTCCTCCTTTATCTAGTGCATACAAGGCATGGTTGAATCCTAGAAGTAGGAGGGAAAGATTTGGATCACGCAAGTCTGATGTAAAGAGTCGTCTTGGAGATAAGAAAGCTCCCCTTAAAGATCGTCTAGGTCCGAGAACACAAGGAATTGAGTTTAAGACTCCTAAGATGCCAAGAAAGAAGACCTATGTGAAAGGAAAGGGTAAAGAAAAGATGGTGTATAGGGAGAAAGAACCGAAAAAGTTCAAGAAAAGTGAAAGAGGTGAAAGTTCGACTAGGGATGTGACGGTTCGGGCTTCAAAAGACACACTAATGGTGAAGGCCGACCTAATTGAGCAAGAGAAGAATGTTCCTAAAGAGAAGAGAGATTAGATCAATAGTGCTTTGCATTTTATGATTTATAATTTTTATTTAAAATAAGGCATATGATGCCAATACTTGTAGTCGTATTTATTTTAATAATAGCACATTTATTTCAGCCTTAAAATAAAAATTACAATGACTTATATTTATTATTTATTTATCCGAGTCAAGGAGTCGGACGCAATGGAAGAACGAAAATAAAAACTCGAACAATGAATTCGCAACAAATGCGCCAATATTCCAAAAATAAAACGGGAAAACTGGAAGTCCACCGTGTCACGGTGGAAGGGTCCCGTGACACGGTACAAATTCCCGCGTCACGGCAAATTTATATATATATATATATATATATATATATATATATATATATATTTGGCTGACAAGGAGGTGACGTGGCACGGGACACTGTTCCCGTCAGACGGGATAAATTCCCGTGTCACGGGAAGTTCCCTTTCCCTTTTTTCCGTTCAGGGGCTGACGTGGCACGGGACACTGTTCCTGTCAAACGGGATAAATTCCCGTGTCGCGGCATTTTCTCCTTTTTTTTTTTTTTTTTTTTGCCGTGACGCAATGCTGAACTGACGCGGATATTTGATCAACAGAGGGTGGATTTTTTTATTTTAAAGTGGCCGAGCCCCCTTGAGGGGTTGCCTACGTATCCTAAAAGGGAATCAGGCCAAACGTAGCTCTATTGGGTCATGAACCCATGCGACTAGGCATAGAATTTCTTGAGTTGATCCAAGTTGGTTAAATTATGGAAGCCGGTACCGTCCATGTCTACTAATTGTGCTGCTCCGCCAGACAGGATGGCTTTAACAATGTACGGGCCTGACCAGTTTGGTCTGAATTTGCCTCTTGGATCTAACACATTTTTACGAAGTGCCTTAAGCACTAGGTCACCCTCTTTGATATTTCTGGTCTTGACTTTTTTATTAAAATGTCGTGCCATACGCTGTTGGTAGATTTGGACATGATGCAAAGCTGCCAAGCGTTTTTCATCAAGCAAGACAAGTTCGTCGTATATTGCTCTAATCCAGTAGACTTCGTCTAGTTAGCTTTCCAATGCGATTCGAAGAGAAGGTATCTCGATCTCGATTGGTTGTACAGCTTCAACGCCATAGACCAAAGAGAAAGGGGTAGCCCCTGTCGATGTACGAACAGAGGTTCGATAACCCTAAAGGGCGAAATGTAGCTTACTTGGCCAATCCTTATAATTTTCCGTCATCTTTTCGATGATGGTTTTCACATTTTTGTTGGCCGATTCGACTGCTCCGTTTGTTTGTGGTTTGTAGGGTGATGATCGGTGATGTTTGATGTGATATTTCTGTAATAATTCCGCGCATTCGGCTTGGAAATGTGTTCCATTATCACTGATCATCTCATGTGGTACCCCATAGCGGCATATGATATTTTTCTCAATGAACTGAGCTACGTGTTTTACCGTCAGCTTGGCATATGAGGAAACTTCGACCCATTTGGTGAAGTAGTCGATTGCTACGAGGATGAATTCATGCCCCCCTTGTCCTGGTGGTGTTATTTTTCCAATGATGTCAATGCCCCAAGTGGAGAAAGGCCATGGAGAAGTATACGTGTAGAGGAGCGAAGGTGGAACATGTTGTAAGTTTGCGTAGATTTGACACTTCATACATTTCTTGACGTACTCGTGACAATCTCTCTCCATAATAGTCCAATAGTAACCTTGACGTTGAATCTTTTGGACTAACATCTTTGCATTCATGTGAGTTCCACATATACCAGCATGAAGGTTTTCCATGGTTTTATGTGCTTCTTTCTTGGCTATTGTAGACACCCATTTGTGTCTCCCCAAAACCAAACCCAGTGATGAGTGCCTTTCACGTCGAATCATAATCGAATGAAACGAAAGTGTGGAAAGGTCTAGTGTTGCGGAAAGTTTTATTTCTTTTCTTTTCTCTTCTCTCTGTTTTTGAAAACTTTATTTTAAGAAAACAGCTAATCCAGTTTGGTTGGTCCATGATATGGGTCCAATAGTGGTGTAGTTGGATGGGGTTTGCAAAGACCTTTCCAACGATATATTATAAGCCCAATTCCGATGAATATTGAGGAAGTTATGGCCAATTTACTAAACTGGGCCCGGTTTGACTTTTAAGTACGGCCCAATGATCTAGGGGAGGGCCTAATATGATTTATCATTCCTAATGCAATTAGGAATGGTTTTGGTCTTCTAGAACATTCTAGAAGGTTTTATCATTCTTAATTTAATTAGGATTCTTCAGAGTTTTAATTAGATCAAATAGCATTTTCGGCTGAAATTATATTATTTTATCTTCCAGTACGGGAATTTTATCAGATTTTCGAAAACGCGTTAAAAGTCGATTTGGCGTCCAACCCCAGGCCTTGGCGCCCGGAATCAGGATTGGCGCCAGACGCCAGCATTGGCGCCTGGCGCTAGCCACTGGTCCTGGCGCCAAGTTAGTTTTGTGATCTTCAGACTCTGTTTTGATAAATTATCTTTTTTGGATGATTTTCTCTATAAATATCGTATCAAAAACTCCGTTTTCAATCATCAAGAGTCACCAATTCTCTTTATTCTTAAGTTTTCATCAACATTCATCAACAAGCATCAATTATCATCTACACCGATCGTTCACCAATTCTTTTCATTCTCAAGCTTTCATAAATTCTTTAGCATTCTTTCTTTCTTGCTTTTTAATACAAAATTCTGCATTCACAAGATCTAGAAACACCTAGCCATATTCGAAGTTGCCTTCGCCCTAGACGTGAAAGGTTTTAATTTCTGAGGGTTTGGTCCCAAATCTCTCTTTCAATTATTTAATTTAATTGTTTTGATTATTATTTTCCTTGAAGTTACTAACGCGTGTATTTTGTTATTAGAAAGAGGTACGAGGCATCCATGTAAGTACTTTATTGGTTTTAATTGATATTATGATGTAGAAATCATGCTTAGGTTGTTATTATGATTCCTAATGTTATGTTAGGGCGTTTTGATCTTCCTAGTATCATGTCTAGGGTAAATTTAATATTAAATATGATTGCTATGATGCCTTTTATTCTCTTCCTAATATTTATGATTGTTAGTATCATGTTAGGGTTAAAGATTTGATTTTTAATGCTTAGTGACATGCTAGGGTTTGTTATTAATCTTGTTAGTATCATGCCTAGGATCTTGCTATGCTTTAACATGATTATGATTATCATGATTATGATTGATATTGTTAATATAATTATTATTCATGATAATGATTATTTATTTATTATGTTGCTTGATATGTATCATATTTTATATTGTTATTGCTTGATCACCTTTATTGCATGTTAAAGGGAATTGGTATTTGCAATCACGCTTAATAAGATATTAATAATCTTGTTTAGGGTTAATTGTGATTATAATTCAAGTGATCGCCAATAATGGTTTGTTTGTGCATAAAATTCAACCAACATAGATTAAACAGGTTTAGGGTTAATCCTATTGATTGTATGTTAGTCAGAAAGCGCACATGAATACGAGCAGAATAAAGTAGAGGCCTATTATTAGGGCAGGTTCAATCTCTTTTAGGTTGGATTTGTACCTTCATCCCTGAACCCTTATTTGGTTCATGACCTTATGGAGTTGTCGATCTCTTGGATCGTTAAGGGGTGTAACCTTCACCTCGTGATGGTTTACAAGTTCCTTAAAAACTTGTTGGCGACTCTTTTGCTCTATCTTCTTCCCTTTTGGACGCCACCGTACTTTAGTGTGTGATCACAGTGGGGTTCAAGCTAGTGGGATTTTAAAGGCTTGAAATTATTCCCTACAGTTTTTGGCGACTCCACTGGGGAGGATTTCTATTTTAATTCCTGAATTTGTTTCGGCAATGATTTAGAATGAGTGGATGAGACTCGAAAAGTTCTAAGTATTTCATGTGCGTAATTTTGATTAACATTGTGGCATATGCATAAAAAGGTTCTCATTGCAAAGACCATCCGTAATGAGTCAAAAACATAGGATTTTACACGTAGGAAATTTGAGAAATGTCTTTCACAACTAGGACTGAAATAACACCACGCGAAACTGGAAGATTTTATTGAGCACAGAAAGCTGCTGAGGCATGTGGGAAGTAGCGTCAGGGGCCAGAGCTTGGCGCCACACTTTTAGCCGTAGCGCCAGACGCTAGTATTGGCGCCAGGCGCTACAGTTAAAAGTTGGTGCCAGTCTCTGTTTGCTGGCGTCAATTTCCCCCAATACCGAGCCAGAAATATGCGTTCTAATTTCGACCGGTTTTTCGTATTGTTTGCTCGATCCTACTTCCTGATTGAATTTTTTCTCACTTTTTTGAAACCCATATGTGTTCTACATATGGACATAACCCTCTGGGAATTCATGCTCTATCTACCCGATTGAACGCTCCTGGCAACAAAGGGTACATCTGAGAGGTTGAATTCACCAAACCATGGAAGCGAGTTTTTTCTAAAAACTCGCGGTGTTCTATCCACACGCGTTAACCCTTCACGGTTAGGCTTCTACGCGGTGCATCTGGACAATTAACCATGGACCCTGTTTGACTAAACCATATCCCGAACTTTAGAGAACTAGAGCCATGGTTAGGTTGCGAACTCATTGCATCATATTGTGCCTACTTGACTAATTGTGCATTATTTGTTGTGCATATATATCCTATGCTCCTCCTAACCGTTTGTTGATTTGTGTTGAGATTATAATTAATGACTTAAAGAACTTTGCCTAATTAATTAATTTGACTCAATAAAGTTTTTTCTTCTTTTAATCGGAATTGACCTAGTACGACTTTAGGCATACCCCAGTTGACTAATAATATCGAAAACAGTCACAGACCGAGGCTCCAATATTGGTGCCAAAATCTGAGCTGTAGCGCCACTGTATGGTGTGTAGCGCCAGAAATTTACTAAAAAGTCTGGCGCCAACCACCGTACTGTGACGCCAGTTTTGTCGCTTGGCCGACAGTTCGGATTATTTGTCGAGTCATCACCTAATGTCTAACTAACGAGTTTACTAATTAATTCGGTTAATTTTCGCTGTCAATAACACCTTGTCAAGTCATAAATCGAGTCTGGGTCACATAGTCTAGCCACATGGTCATGACACGAGTCTTAACGCACCATCTACACTCACTAGTCTTAGCACACACTCTGAGTATACATCACCATGGCCATGTCTTAGGTTCATGCATGAGTCAGTCTTTTCCGTCATTTGAGTTAGGGGGTACATTTTATTCCTAGTTCTTCATATCCCTCCACCTCCATCTTTTTTCTATTATGTTCCAATCTTTCTTCACTTCCTCCATCCATTGCATGTTGAATAAAGTTTGAGTCAAATAATTAACAATTAGTATCCCCAAATTCCTTTCCCAAAGTACTTGGTCGAGGAGAGAAGGGCGATTAATCAAGGACAACACCTTTATTCAAGTCTTACTTTTTGATAAACCGATTCGTCAAAAGAGAAAGGCTAAGAAGATAATGGCAACTCAAGAATAAGTCAATGAGCTTAGGAATCAATTAGTTACCATGACTGAGACACTGAAACTCCTCACACTTAAGGTCGATGATCCCGTGAAGCAACAACGGATGGACCTCATGCAAGAGAGTCTGAGCAAGTTATCTAGTGACTATAAATTTCAGGGCATGAGCTCGCAAGGGGTCTCGCTGGATAAAGAACTTCTTCCGCATAAGTTCAATGCCAACGACATCCCAAAATTCAAGGCAACAGATAATCCTTACTTCCATCTAAAAGCTTTCGAAACTATAATGACCATTAAGGGTATTGATAAGAAGGTGTTCCCCTCTCTGTTCCCACTATCTCTTGAAACCGTTTGCCAACAATGGTTCTTCTCCCTTGACAAGGAGAAAACCTCTACCTGGGAATCGATAGCAAACGCTTTCGTTGATAGGTACAAGTGCAATATCCAAGTTGAAACCGATCATAGACAACTTGAGATGCTAAGACAAAAAGAAAATGAAGGCTTTACTTCTTTCTTTAATAAATGGAGGGAAAATTCCTCTAAGATGATTGAAGTCCCCACCGAAAAGGAGTCTGTGAGGATGTTTATCAAGAATCTCCAAGAAAAGTATTCGAAGCACCTAAAATATCAACACAATTTGAATACTTTCAAGGCCGTTTATGACATCGGAATTGAAATCAAAGATGACCTTGCAAAGCAAAAAGCTACTAACAATAGTAACCACGGTGGCTGGAAAGGAAAGAAGAACGACAATCCTTCTTCTTCCGAAAACACCCACTCTAGTAACAATGTTAGTACCTTTGATCTCAGTGAAGTTTTAGCCATGGATAACCAACAATCTAAGAAGCAACTAAGGAAAGACTTCACCCCCATTGGGATGAGCTACGATACTGCCTTCGATCGACTCCATGCCAAAGGACTCATTACTCCCATTGGACCTATTCAAGATCCCGCACCTGAAAAGAGATTGCCTAGTTGGAATCCAGACGAACACTGCAAGTATCATCAAGGTAGGGGTCATACTACTGAGAGCTGTTGGAAGCTAAAGGAGGCTATCCAACATTTGATTGATAATAACAAGCTTCCCATGCCTCCAAGAAGAGCGAGTGATGATAAAGGAAACAACACAAGACAAGAGGCGAGCTCCAACAAAAAGATTTCATGACCTCTTTTTCTATTTTTCATTTTTTCCTTTCCTCAATAAGTCTAGCATAGGCACCTTTCTTTTCCCTTAGATTAACTTTGTAGATTCTTTATTTTCCTTTAATAAAATGAGCATCTATGTCCTTGCACATGATCATCACATTACATTGAATTAAAAAAAAAAAAAAAAAAAAAATCCATGTCGAATTAAGCACAAGGTATACCAATGATTTGAGGCACCCCTTGTAGCCACATCATATCTCCTTTCACCTTTCAAATTCAAATCCTTTCTTCATAAACCACTTTGAGCCTTGTCTAACGATAGACCCTTCTTTTTTCAACCTACATCTACCTAACCTTGGGATGGGATGGTGTGCAACTTATGCAATTTTTCAAAGAACAAAGCTTGAGTGATTTCAGAAAATCAAATAAGCAAAAGCAAAAAATAAATAAAAGTGTACAAAAGGGCAAGTGTTCCAATGTCTTTGATATGAAAATATCTTCGATAAGAACACGTCTCAGATTGCGTCTCTTATCGAGTGCTCGGTACCGTGCCTGAGAAACATGAATGCCAAGTGAGTGATAGACCGCATGATCGGGATTGCCCACACTTATTAAAATAAAATAAATGCTAAAGCAAAAGATGAAAAAGAGCTAAAAAAGAGTAGAAACCTCAAGCATAAAAATATAAAGATTCAAAAGCGAGGTTGCACACCTTGGGGGCTTATCTAGGGTCTTGAGCCTTTATCCCCTTCTTCTTTAAACCTTTAGCCTAACCACGTTACAACCCTTAAAAGACCTTTTTGAGGTATACATAAACTTGTGCGAGGTTCGGCTAGAGCTACGTTTGGCCTTATTCCTAACGGATACGTAGGCAACCTCACATCGAGGTGCGGCCGTAATAAACATGCATTCATATTCACATTCACACACTTACACCATGATCATATCAAGGGATCTCCAATGCTCATCCCTTTTCATTTAGAGCTAGACTTGGGGGCTTGATCCCTATATTATTAGCTTACCTAGCCTAAGAGACACCACCATTTGACTCTTTTCAATATATTTTTCCACACACTTAGCTCTTGCGGCCTAGCTTTAGTGTCACTATCACACACTGCACAGATACATGACCAAATATACTTCCCTTAGGAACCCTTTGTCATAAAGTCTTAATACAACGTTGAAGCATGCCTTATCATATCGAAATCGCTCATCAATCGTAATCATCATTGCATCATGAAGTATGAAGTGCTTAGCCTCCATGCCTAAGTTACCCAAATACTTTCATCATTGAGTCATCCATTGAGATAGCCTAGGATGGATTAATCCTTGAACCTTGAGAGATAGTATCAAATAACATTTGACTAAGCTCATTCAACATGCATCTTCAAACTTTTGATTTTCTTTTTCACGTCTTTCTTTTTCGGGAGAAAGTCGGTACCTTCCACAAATGACAGAAAATTTTTGCTTTTTTGCTTTTTTGCATTTTCGAGTTGCACGAGTCATGTTCACGAGTCATATGTGTCATTTTACTTTGAGTCGAGTCAACCTCGAGTTAGTCAATCACGGAGAGTCAAGTTTATACCTTGAGTCGTGTCAAGTCGATGAGTCAAGCAACATTAAGCCTTAGGTCAACCCTAAGATAATTAAAAAGATTGGAAAAGTTCTATAGTCAAAATAAATACAGGTGCAGCAGAATAGGGAGGACCCTACTCCAATTACTGGCGCCAGAGATATTTCAGCAGCGACAGAACAACAATTTCGGGTTCCTTGGTACGCCAGTTAGCCCCTATAAGAAATTTGACATGATTGAGTAGTCGATTTGATTACAACCGCAAATAAGTGATCGACCTGACGAAAGATCGTCTCACTTAGCTTAAAGTGCCTAAGAATTGGCTCATCACGGAGACACCGACATACAGGTATAGCGGAAGCAAAGTTCAGGCGAACTTTTAAAGATCGACAGATGGAGGTCTTCGGTAATTTCCTTAGGAAAATTATCGCATCGAATGAGGATGACTTCAAGAAAAATTATTTTCGACAACATTCGCTAAGATTGTGAAAGTTGTCTCCAAAGATTTAAGAAGATAGCACGAGATGGGCGGTCTTCGACGGCATTCGCTAAGATTGTGGAGGTTGTCACCCAAGATTTGAGAAGATAGCACAAGATGGGCGGTCTTCGACGGCATTCGCTAAGATTGTGGAGGTTGTCACCCTAGATTTGAGAAGATAGCACGAGATGGGCAGTCTTCGACGACTTTTGCTATGATTGGAAAGGTTGTCACTATGATTCAAGAAAAGGCTCAAGATGTAGCAACATTGATCGACGACATTCCCTAGATTGCGGAATATCGTCAAAACAAACAGCAAGGTGGCGTTCCCTAGATTGTGGAGAGTTGTCACAAACAACTGAGGATTGTTTCAAGAGAAATAATCTTCGATGGTGTTCCCTTGGACATGGAATATTATCACAGCGGAGAAGGTAGTTTCAGGCGAAGCAATCTTCTAATTTGGAAGCAGTTACGAGCGTAGCGGTTTTCAAGCGGGATGGCATTCTCTAGCTTGCAGGAGGTCATCAAAACAACAGCAGCAACAATCGGTTACTTTCAGAGACGTGTGCTCGACGGTGCAAGATATGCGTTTCTTAACTCTTTTATCTGTTTAACTAATGCTAGTTTTGCAGGTATCGGCGTTATAAGAGTGATTTAGGATCGTAGAACGTTCTGAATCATTCTCCGTCCCTATCGATACTTTGACTTTCGTTTTCGAAACTTGCGTTTCTCCAAACTCAGTCAAAGTGGGGGCTTCTGTAGACACCCATTTGTGTCTCCCCAAAACCAAACCCAGTGATGAGTGCCTTTCACGTCGAATCATAATCGAATGAAACGAAAGTGTGGAAAGGTCTAGTGTTGCGGAAAGTTTTATTTCTTTTCTTTTCTCTTCTCTCTGTTTTTGAAAACTTTATTTTAAGAAAACAGCCAATCCAGTTTGGTTGGTCCATGATATGGGTCCAATAGTGGTGTAGTTGGATGGGGTTTGCAAAGACCTTTCCAACGATATATTATAAGCCCAATTCCGATGAATATTGAGGAAGTTATGGTCAATTTACTAAACTGGGCCCGGTTTGAGTTTTAAGTACGGCCCAATGATCTAGGGGAGGGCCTAATATGATTTATCATTCCTAATGCAATTAGGAATGGTTTTGGTCATCTAGAACATTCTAGAAGGTTTTATCATTCTTAATTTAATTAGGATTCTTCAGAGTTTTAATTAGATCAAATAGCATTTTCGACTGAAATTATATTATTTTATCTTCCAGTACGGGAATTTTATCAGATTTTCGAAAACGCGTTAAAAGCCGATTTGGCGTCCAACCCCAGGCCTTGGCGCCCGGAATCAGGATTGGCGCCAGACGCCAGCATTGGCGCCTGGCGCTAGCCACTGGTCCTGGCGCCAATGAGCCAGGGCTGGCGCCAAGTTAGTTTTGTGATCTTCAGACTCTGTTTTGATAAATTATCTTTTTTGGATGATTTTCTCTATAAATATCGTATCAAAAACTCCGTTTTCAATCATCAAGAGTCACCAATTCTCTTTATTCTTAAGTTTTCATCAACATTCATCAACATTCATCAACAAGCATCAATTATCATCTACACCGATCGTTCACCAATTCTTTTCATTCTCAAGCTTTCATAAATTCTTTAGCATTCTTTCTTTCTTGCTTTTTAATACAAAATTCTGCATTCACAAGATCTAGAAACACCTAGCCATATTCGAAGTTGCCTTCGCCCTAGACGTGAAAGGTTTTAATTTCTGAGGGTTTGGTCCCAAATCTCTCTTTCAATTATTTAATTTAATTGTTTTGATTATTATTTTCCTTGAAGTTACTAACGCGTGTATTTTGTTATTAGAAAGAGGTACGAGGCATCCACGTAAGTACTTTATTGGTTTTAATTGATATTATGATGTAGAAATCATGCTTAGGTTGTTATTATGATTCCTAATGTTATGTTAGGGCGTTTTGATCTTCCTAGTATCATGTCTAGGGTAACTTTAATATTAAATATGATTGCTATGATGCCTTTTATTCTCTTCCTAATATTTATGATTGTTAGTATCATGTTAGGGTTAAAGATTTGATTTTTAATGCTTAGTGACATGCTAGGGTTTGTTATTAATCTTGTTAGTATCATGCCTAGGATCTTGCTATGCTTTAACATGATTATGATTATCATGATTATGATTGATATTGTTAATATAATTATTATTCATGATAATGATTATTTATTTATTATGTTGCTTGATATGTATCATATTTTATATTGTTATTGCTTGATCACCTTTATTGCATGTTAAAGGGAATTGGTATTTGCAATCACGCTTAATAAGATATTAATAATCTTGTTTAGGGTTAATTGTGATTATAATTCAAGTGATCGCCAATAATGGTTTGTTTGTGCATAAAATTCAACCAACATAGATTAAACAGGTTTAGGGTTAATCCTATTGATTGTATGTTAGTCAGAAAGCGCACATGAATACGAGCAGAATAAAGTAGAGGCCTATTATTAGGGCAGGTTCAATCTCTTTTAGGTTCAACATCTTTTTGGTTTGACGCTCCATCGAAATAGAGGGTCCAACTATCGTCTTCGGTCATGAGTAAATCTTCGTCTGGGAAATCGTACTCATCTTCTTCTTTTTCAGCTTCTTCTAGCGGAAAGTCTGCTAAGAAGTCAGAAACTGCAGAACCTTTGATGGCTTTTTGTGGCACAAATATCAAGTCAAATTGAGCCAGATTGACTATCCACCTTGATAATCTGCCGTTGAGTGTTGCTTTCTCGAACAAGTATTTGAGAGGATCCATCCTGGACACGACATGCACTGTATGAGTGAGAATGTAATGTCTTAGTTTCTGTGCGGCCCATACAAGTGCGAGACACAACTTCTCGAGTGGCGTGTATCGCGTCTCATATCCTTGGAGTTTCTTGCTCAGGTAATAGATTGCATTCTCCTTGCTTTCGATCTCTTGTGCTAGCATTGCCCCCATCGTTTCTCTTGTGACCGTAAGGTAGAGTCGAAGAGGAAAGTCGGGTATTGCTGGCGCTAGTACGGGTGGGTTTGCCAAATACTCTTTGATTTTGTCGAAAGCCTTTTGTCAATCATCATCCCATGTGACTAGGACATTCTTCTTAAGCTTCTTGAATATAGGTTCACATATTGCTGTGAGCTTTGATATGAACCTACTTATATACTGCAACCTTCCAATGAAGCCTCGAATCTCCTTCTCATTTTTGGGTGGTGGCATGGCCATGATCGCTTTTACTCTTGAAGGATCTATTTCAATCCCTCGGGAACTGATCACATATCCAAGTAATTTGCCTGACGTGACTCCGAATGCACATTTTGCTATATTTAATCTCATGTTGTACTTACGGAGTCTTTCAAAAAACTTGCGAAGTGCGACGATATGGCCTGGGCTATCTTTAGACTTGACAATCATACCATTGACATAGACCTCCACCTCTTTGTGCATCATGTCATGTAACAATGCTGTAGCTGCTCTTTGGTAGGTGGCACCCGCGTTTTTCAACCCGAATGGCATTACCGTATAGCAATATGTGCCCCATTGTGTGACGAATGTGGTTTTCTCCATGTCTTCTTCGGCCATCAATACCTGATTATATCCGGCGTAACCATCCATGAATGACAGGAGTGCATGGTTTGCTGTATTATCGACCAGAATGTCGATGTGAGGTAGAGGGAACCCATCTTTTGGGCTTGCTTTATTGAGATCCCTGTAATCAACACACATTCTGACCCTTCCATCCTTCTTTAGAACTGGAACCACATTTGCTATCCATTCCGGATACTTGGATACTCTGATGAAACCTGCGGCCAATTGCTTCCTGATTTCTTCCTTGATCTTGAGAGCCACATCTGGTTTCATTCGGCGCAGCTTTTGTTTGACAGGTTTCATACCTGGAATGAGTGGTATCGTATGCTGAGCTATATCCCTGTCAATTCCTGGCATATCTTGGTATGACCAAGAAAATACATAAACAAATTCACTAAGCAAGTTAATTAGCTCTTTGCGTTCATCTTGACTTAGTGTTAATCCAATTTTTACTTCTTTAATAGTCGTATCATTGGAAATGTTAACTGTTTTTGTATCTTCAATAACTGTTGTTTTATTTTCGTGTTCTTCCATTGCTTTTATTATTTCTTTGTCATTTTTATCATTAGCAAAGCAATATTGATCAGGGCTAGGGGAATGGCACGCATCGTAAGCAAAGGTATTCATTTCATTGAATTCATTGGCTAATACATCAAGAGAGGCAAGGTCGCCTGCGACCTCACCAGAATTATTAGGACTAGGAAGAGAGGACTCAACAAGAGACTCAGGGTTGAACTCTATAGAAGAAAGAGGGTCGGCCTCAGATTCTAAGGACTCGTCTACAGACTTAGACTCAGACTCGGACTCAGACCCAGACGACTCAGACTCATCAAACATAGGACCCTCGCCAGTGGTTATTTCCAACTTCTCTCCACTCGGCGTAGTGATCCTCAATGTCTTGCGCCATCCCCTTGAAATGTTGTCAGCTTGGACGATTAACTCGGAGGGGTCAAAATCCTTGTTTGCGATGACGGCTTGAACGAGCTCGGATTTATTGTTGCAGACCGGCTTGGATTCATTTTTCTCCATTCCAAAAAGAAGGTTGATTCCCAGTTCATCAGAGTTCAGGCTAGCTGACTTCTCGGCTGTGGAGAGCTCTTCATCGATGAAGTCACAATCGAGGAACACCTCGAATCCCGGTTCACGGATCCCATTATGGACAAATGGTTCAGGGAATTCATAGCATGGGAAGTCTTCCCCTACTTTGATGTACTGGCCATTGAGGGTGAATGGATATGGATCCATAGCCATTTCCGTCTTCATGATTCGAGCGTTGTTGCGAGCCTTCATTTTCAATGCAGCTTGTTTCAGATCTTCCTTTGTTGGCTCGAATCCTAAACCAAAAGTATCCTTCTTGAGCGCACCAGGATGGCCCCAAGATTTAGCCATTTTCTTCTTGAGCCCAAGGGTCGTTCCAGGGAAGTGACCTTGCTTCTTCAGAATGGCGTTGATACTGGTATTTGAGTAGGGATCGAAGTCAAGATGGCACTTTTCCTCTTCTTCGATCACAAGAACATCATCTAGTGAAAACCCCCAAAGATCTTCATCTTCTTCGTCATGTTCAACATGGACTATAGGAGTATCAATAACTTGAATGCGCATAGGAGAAGCATCGATAGTAATCGGAACCCCTCCAACTATGGCTTTCACTTTCTGGTGAAGCGATGACGGAATCGCCTTTAGCTCATGAAGCCAAGGGCTTCCTAATAACAGATTGAAAGAGGCCTTAATGTCCACCACCTGAAACTTGGTGCGACGTGCAATGGCCCTAGTAGTTATATTCAATATGATAGTACCCACGGCTTGACGGCGAGTATTATCGTAAGCTCGAATCCCTTGAGTGGAGGGAGTCAATTCTTCATTCTTTATACCCAACTTCTTTGCAGTACGGAGTGGGCACACATTGATTGCAAAGCCATTATCAACCAGGCTCATAAGAACATTCATCTACCTACACACTACAGTGAGGTGTAAGGCCTTATTATGTTGGTCCCCTTCCGGGGGTAGATCCTTATCAGAAAAAGAAATCAGATTGCTGGTACTCGGCAGCTCGGTAGTGAGAAAGTTGACTAATCCTTGAGGAGTCATGTCATCATCAACTCCTATTTTCACCAGAGCATTCATCACAGCCTTTTGATGCTCGTGGGAAGTGTCCAAAAGCTTCCATACATTCATTTCCACCTTAGTCTTTTGCAGTTGTTTGACCACATCGCTATTCACAGGGTCGATGGGATCAACTATCGGATGTGATTGTGGTGGAGGTGGAGGTGGGTTAGGTTGTTGCACACGTCCACTTCTGGTGAGAACCTTGACCTCAAGGTCCCCCCAAACATCTTCACTGGTGCCGAGAGATGAACAGGCTATGTCTTTGAGATAGACGTCTTCATCATCACTATCCCAGATCCCATTCACTTCTTCAGTGCTTAAGATAAATACAACTTCCGGCAGAGGCTCATTCACAGGTTGAATGAGTATTGACGGATCAAAGGAGACTTCATCTCCCATGATAGCCAAAGCATCAGAAAGAGGACCTGTTTGAATGTTAGGCTTCTTGCCCCCTGGAGGAACAGGAAGTTGGTTAGCATCAATCAGGTCTTGGATTGCATCTTTCAGCCTCCAACACTTCTCAGTGTTATGACCCTTGCCTTGATTATACTTGCAATAAGCATTGGGGTCATAGCTAGCGGTCCTATTCTCAGGTCGAGGTTCTGGAAATGGTCCGATTGGCATAATCAGTCCCTGGCCATGAAGACGGTCATAAGCAGCATCATAAGTCATTCCCAAAGGCGTATAAACCCTCTTTTTCCTTTGGAATCTTTGAGGGGGAGCATTAAGGGTCAGCACATCATTGATGTTGATATTGTTGGTAGCATTACTGGGCTTAGAAGACGAAGAAGAAGGAGTGTCGTTCTTCTTGTTTTTCCAAGTACTATTGTTATTGTTGCTACCAACAGACTTCATCAGTTCATCTTTGATATTGATTCCAATATCGTATACAGCTTCAAAGGTACTTAAAGGTAGAAACTTCAAGTGTTGCTTGTACTTATGAGTCAGATTAGCAATGAACAAGCGAACCATTTCCTTCTCCTTGGGAGGATCCACCAAGAGCGCAGCTGTTTCTCTCCACCTGCTTAAGTAAGTGGTGAAGCCTTCATTCTCTTTCTGTTTGAGAATGGAGAGTTCACGTTCAGAAGTCTTAGCTTGGATGTTACACTTGTACCGGTTTATAAAGCTTTCAGCAACATCCTCCCAGGTCGCGACATGCTTGGATTCCAGAGAATAGAACCACTGTTGACAGGCATGCTCTAAGGAAAGAGGAAACACCGTAAGGAAGAGTGTCACATCTACTCCCTTAAGAGCCATAGTTGTAGAAAAAGCCTTCAAATGGAAGAGCGGATTATCAGTAGGCTTGAATTTGGGAATATCAGCAGTGGAAAACTTCTCAGGAAGCTTCTCTCTTATGGACGAGGAGATGACAGGCTGTTCCACATAAGTGAACTCTTCGGAAATTTTGCTCATCTGTTCCTTGATCTTGTCCATCGCAGCAGTAGTGACACTGTTTTGATTGTCTTGCTCTACAGTGCTGACTCTAGTGGTGAGTGTCTGCATCATGTTAGAAAATCTTTCGATTGTCCTGTTGAGGTTCCCAATGTCTTCCTTAGTGGCCATTGGTTGGAAGTAGAGTGGAGATGGATCTTGTGGAGATGATTGAGGTGGTTTCCTTGTACGCCTCTTTGGTATAAGAGGTTGTTGAGGTATGGACTCGAACCGTAACAATCTACCCTTGCTTCTTGCCAAGCGCTGTGACACCGAAACAAACACACTTTTAATTACCAAACTTGACCTTAACCTATCCGGATTAAAAAAAAAGAATTTTTTTTTTATATTATTAGAGCTCTACTTATTAAAAAAAGAAAACATGGGAGGATACCATCCGACTTACTCCGGAAAAAAAACGACACAAAAACGAGACTTCCCTAAAATACGGTCAAAAGTGGTGCACGACTGAAAAAAAGTGTGTGGACATAATATCTGAGTGAGAGGTTATAGACGCGTGTTTTGACCGTATAGCTAGACAAGACTGAAAACTGGACATAGCATTCGCACAAAAATCGAGAAAAAAGACTGACAGGACACTTTCCTGGGCACCGTGTCACGGTGCAGACTGTCGTGACACGGTGCAGTTTACCGTCAGACGGTAGACTTTCCCGTGTCACGGCACTGTTCACCGTGACACAGCAGTTAATGTCGTGACACGGTGCGCAGTTCCAGGTCAGTTTTGTGATTTTTTCAGATTTTAATCGATTTTAAGTCCGTACTAATTACTATGTGAGAATAAAAACCCTCGGTCATGGGTTAAACAAAAAGAGCAAACGCATGAGGGTTAGTACCAAACAACCACATAGCATTTAGGCACGATGATGTAAAAAAAGTTCGCAACCTAGAGTCGAGATCTATGTTCAACTATTGGTCAAGATTTGGGTGTCAAAAGGTTACCATGGTTAAGAGTTTGGACGTGTTAGCAAGGCAGCCTCCCTTGAGGGTGTATGCCAACGGGCGGCTCCGCGAGTTTGTGATGAAATCGGACTCGACTCCATGGTTTGGGTGGATTTAATAACTCGGATGAACCCTTATTGCCATGAGCGTTTTTGGGTCGATAGAGCTTAAATCCCCCGGGGCTATGACGCATGTAGAACACATACGTTTTTTCAGAAAAATCGAAGGAAGTCGACTGTGAGAAAAGAAAATAAGCCACCGGACTGATTTTAGGACTGCCGTGACACGGCAGTCAGAAAATCTGACTGGTGCCCTGTTTGCTTTTGCGCGCAATCAAGTTATCCAATTTTTCCTACGGGACAGACCTGAATGCAACGTTAAAACGTCTATGCAGATGCAAAAATGCCAAATTAATCACAGGAATATTTTTTCAAAAATCTTTCAAGTCTCATCCACTCATCTTAATTAAATACCGATCACTCAAATCGATAAATAATTAAGAATCCTCCCCAATGGAGTCGCCAAATTGTAGGCGTCGCTCGAAGTGCGCCTACATTAAAGCATGTTGTGAATATGCTTGGCACTCATAGGAAGTGGGAATTGACATTACGATTAGGGACAAATAAAGTAGGGAGCCGCCAACAAGTTTTTAAGGAACTTGTAAACCGTTCACGGATCATAAAAAGGCAACCACGATAAGGGACAACGATAGGCAACAACGATTGACCCGTGAAGGTTACACCCCATTCATAATCCATGAGATTACTAACTCCATATGGTTCGGAACCACGAAGGGAGGATCGGGGATGATGGTACGAAGTGAGTCATGGAGTCACATTCGCCCGTATTGGCCTCTACTCGATTCTTATATTGAAAAGCATTCCTGTGATCTCAAAGGCACACAAACAAAATATTCAATTTGGTCCAAACTATTATTTAACTAAATTGGTTCAAAATTAATGCACACATAATTCTAAAAATTTGGTGATCACTTCAATTAATAACAAGATTAAAAGGATCCTAAACCGGTCGTCCAAATTATCTTATTAGGCGTAATTTGCAATTACATATTCCCTTTAAACATGCAATATGGTGATCAATAAAAATAATAGAATAAATATTAATATTAAAACCAATTTAATCACAATTCCAACAACATAAAAATCGTTAGAGAAATAATAATAATAAAAAGAGCATGATCCTTACTTTGAATCTGTTTGTTTGCAACTACAAAATAATAAACGAGTTAGTAACTTCAAGGAAATAATAAAACAATAACTAAATTAAATTAAATAAACTAAGGTTGATTTTGGGGCCAAATCCTCAAACGATTCTACTTTCCACGTGAGTGCTTGAAGAAGGAATTTTGAAGTGAAAAGGGTAGGCTAGTGTTTAGGTTAATAGAATAGAAGAGAGAATAATAAGAATAATAAAATTCTGGTTGCCTCGTACATCAGAAATGAAGGGGTATTTATAGGGAAAATTTGCTGAGGGAGCACACGGAACCCTAAAATAATAAAAACCCTAAAAAGTATCCCGTGACACGGTCAGACTGTACCGTGACACGGTCAGACTGTACCGTCAGACGGTACACTTTCCCGTGACACGGGAAATTTTCAGAAAACGGAATAAAGAACGCGTTAAGGGTTCACGCGGAAAGGACACGGAACGTCCCGTGTCACGGCAGACCTCCCGTGTCACGGGAAGTCCCACCGTCAGACGGGAAGGGTTCCCGTGACACGGTCACTTCCAGTCCATTTTTCCGTCTAAATTCATTTTTAACCCTAATTTCTTTCGGCTTTTTAAGGGCCGATTGATAATTTCGGGCTTTTTTTCTAACTTTTATTATTCCAGCTAAAATAAGAAAATAATAAAATAAAAATAAATAAAATGTTTGGGCCAAAAATAAATAATAAAATAAAAAGGTTTGGGCTTAAAATTAATTAATAAGCTTGGGCTAAAATTAAAACTATGCTTTTACCAAACATCAAGACTAATCCATGGACCTTTCAAAAATATGAATTTAGTAAAATACGATTTTTTAAGCACTCTCGGGATTAAATATTAAACCCGACCAATAGTGGCGGTGAAAGGTTATTTATCATCGGGTTTGGTTTTGGGGAGACAATTTTAGGTGTCTACAATGCTCCATTTGTTTTTATTATTTTTCTAACGATTTTATGTTGTTGGAATTGTGATTAATTTGGTTTTAATATTAATGTTTATTCTATTATTATTTTTATGTTCACCATATTGCATGTTTAAAGGGAATATGTAATTGAAAATCACGCCTAATAAGATAATTTGGACAACCGGTTTAGGGTCATTTTAATCTTATTATTAATTGAAGTGATCACCAATATTTTAGAATTATGTGTGCATTAATATTAAACCAATTTAGCTTAATAATAGTTTGGAGCGAATTGAATATTTTGTTTGTATGCCTTTGAGATCGCAGGAATCATTTTTCACTATAAGAATCGAGTAGAGGCCAATACGGGCGAATGTGACTCCATGACTCACTTCGTACCATCATCCCCGATCCTCCTTTCTTGGTTCCGAACCATATGGAGTTAGTAATCTCATGGATTATGAATGGGGTGTAACCTTCACAGGTCAATCGTTGTTGCCTTCGTTGTCCCTTATTTGTGGTTGCCTTTTATGATCCGTGAACGGTTTACAAGTTCCTTAAAAACTTGTTGGCGGCTCCTTACTTTATTTGTCCCTAATCGTTGTCCCTAATCGTAATGTCAATTCCCACTTCCTATGAGTGCCAAGCATATTCACCACATGCTTTAACATAGGCGCACTTCGAGCGACGCCTACAGCGTCGAAGGGAGAAACTTCGAGAAAATTCAAGTTTATCAATATGATAAACATGAGTTGTTTATCAAAGGGTATATTGGACTATTTACTCATGAATAGTATGGACAATTTTGCTATTTAATATTTTTGTTAGGCATATTCAACTAACAGCGTTAGCCTTGTCGTTAGTCAAAATTTACAAGCAAGTTCATCTTCTTCACTGGAGAAAGTCGGCGAGTCGACCAAACGCCAGTGAGTTTGTAAGTCGATTTTCTTCCAATTTGGTATATGTATAATGGAAAAAATTCAGAAAATTATAATGGAGAAATTCAATCTTCAAGCCCAATTTTAGCTTTAATGGAGGACATGGTCACCCTACCCTTTGGGGTTGACCATGCCCTTAATTTCACCCTTATTTCTAGGGTTTTTCGTTTATATCGGCGCCGGAGGCGCCGAATGGGGTCATCTTCAATGTCACCGTCTTCAATGGTGTCGCCTTTGATGTGAGCTTCAATGGAGGAGGAAGGAGGAAGAAGAAGGATCATTATTGCAATTGACGACTTCATTGTTGAAGAAAATATGGTGATGAAAATGGTACCTTCCTTCATTGTTGAATGGAGAACCTGGGTCTTCTTTCTCTTTCTTCAGTTTAGAGGGAGAAGATGAGTAACTTCCGTCAGTTAGGGACCAATCTTCAACACGTGATTAAAAGAGGATGAAATATTTTTTTTAATTAGCCAGCACGAGATTCTATGCAAAATAATTACCAAATTGCCATTTGATAAACATTTCAAGTTTATCAAATTGATAAACCTGGGCTTCCTCAGAAACTTCACAGTATCAAATACACTCCACCCAACACTTCTTTCATTAGAACCCATGTCTACAATACAACAAATACCCTTAATTATGCTTCCATTACACAAATTATTATACTACATTACTACCCACTTTGGGTTCGGGTTATCTTTGTAATCCTGCAAATCAAAATGAGAATAAACAGATTGAATAAGAAAAGTTTAACTGGTCAACAACAGTTCAGTTGAATTTTATCATCAAATGTTTAATTACTTGTAACAAATTGTATATTGTCCCATTCCCTATAGTATAATTTACCCAAAATCTTTAATTAATTGGTTAAAAATGAATTAAAATCGAGAAACTCCACACAATTAGGGTCTGTTTTTTTCAGCTTATTTTTAGTTCAGTTCAGTTCAGCTCCAATCAGTTCATTTCGGTTCGATTCAGTTCCTAATTTCCTTCTCTCATAAAATATTCGGCTCAGTTCATTTAGTTCAGTTCAGTAAATCAAAACATGCCCTTACAACAACCAATTACTTAATTGTATACCAAAACATTAGAAATTTTTCAACAAAATGCAATTATAACCATTATTCCCCCAAAAAAAAAATTAAAAAATACCCATTTATAAGCCAATATACATCTATTCAAATTCCTACAAAAAAATGGTAAATTGGAAAATTTATAAGTTACTAAAGCAGGAAACAGAATGGTCGGAGAAGCAGTGTTTGGGTGGGCGGTTTGTAAGTTGTGAGCGGTAATGCTTGGGTGGAGAAATGCGAGAATGTTCAAAAAGGTGTGGTGGTCACTAGGAAGTGGTCTTCATCAATTCTTCTCTTTGCCGCCAAGTTAGGCTGTTAGTTAGTACTAATTTGTTACTCCTTATAAAAAATTTACTTCATATTTTTCCGTCAAATAAAGAGTCATAAAATGCGAGAGTTAGCAATAACTCAAATGGTAAGAGTTTTCTCTTTGATTTCTGAATATCCCGCGATTGATTTTCACCCCTGCTCTTGTGGCTCTCCAAAAACCAATTTAATAGAGGGTTGACAGAATTTGATCACAAGTTTTGAGGGCCACAATGGTGTATAGAGAGTTACAACTCACATAAGCAATAGATAATTAATTTCCAAAATTACTTCATATAAATAATATTTTACGTTGTATTTTGTTATGATAAATAAAAAAATTACTTCATATAAATAAAAAAAATTGAATTAATTAATGGGAGTAGTTGAGGATCAAGGAGTGGAAGATGGTTAATCCTTTCATCTCCCCCCATCATCGAGTGATGGGACTTCGATCCTCAT
Organism: Chenopodium album; assembly: GCF_948465745.1. NCBI lineage: Eukaryota > Viridiplantae > Streptophyta > Magnoliopsida > Caryophyllales > Amaranthaceae > Chenopodium > Chenopodium album. The sequence goes on along the minus strand of NC_137837.1, from coordinate 67,490,835 downwards.
CCCCATTCCTGTGATAAAAGGGGGCTCCTTGTATCTTACCTTTTAAAAAAAGAATCATAATATGAGTATTTTACTGTATGTGTTTTTTTTTCTTTCTTTGTTTTTTTAAAAATAATTATTTAAAGTTTATGATTTTGGAAGTGAGACAGCATTTATGAAAAAAAAAATTACAATTGGGTGTCATGTCATGAGGCATGATGGGCTGCTACCAGGTATGGATCATAACAAGCTAAGGGGCAAAAATAGTATAAAATCAATATTACAGTACATAAAAAAAAATACACTATTTCCTCTTTCTCCCTTTCTCCAAATCTCACTGGAATAATAACATTATAAAATCAATTATAATAGTATATTTATCAATAATGACAAATAAGCAGAAAACAAAAAAAATTATTTCGATATGGACCATACCAAGTATGGGCCAATACTTAAGCCCTGTTCTCTACACCTTAAAAAAATAATATTAAGTAAAAAAAAATTTAGTTCAGTAAAAATAAGTTCAGTTTAGTAAAATTAATTTCAGATCAGTAAAAATAATTTCAGTTCAGTAAAATTCAGTTCAATTCAGTAACATTCAATTTTCTTAAAGAAGATTAATAATAGAAAATCAGTAAAAATAATTTCATTTTAGCAAAAATAATTTCAGCTCAATAAAATTAATATAAGTTCAGTAAAAGTAATTTAAGTTCAGCAAAAATAATTTCAGTTCAGTAAAAATAATTTCAGTTCAGCAAAATTAAAGTGAAGAGAACGAGACTTTACTCTTCATGTCACTTCCAACAACAGACTATTTATCAATTTTACAAATTCGTAGAAATTGGGGATAAGAATGAACTGAGAAAAGTTTTTTTAACCAATGAACATGTGCCACGTGTCACTTTAATTTAAATTAGGAAAATTTACTCATTCATCAAATTACTGGCTAATTGGCTTGGTGGAGGAAAACACAGAAGTTCAAATTATTAGATAATATTCAAAGTTGGGATTGTTTAAAATAAAATAGTCAAAGTTAAAATTACTATCTCCGTTACAGGTTATGTGCAACGATTAGACATTTTCCCTCTCTGCTTTATGTCCAATCGTTGCACATAACCTGTAACGGAGGTAGTATTAATATTAATCTTTTCAAATAAAAAATCGAGATTTTTTTATAACCGCCAAATCATCATTATATTTCTTTATAATATTTTATTATTAGGAGAATGGATCCACCAAAACTCATAGCCCTCATAGAGTCATAGGTATAGCCGTCAAAATAAAGAATATGGTATAAACTATAATTCACAATCTAGTCATAAATTTGGCTCCTTGTTAAAACCAAGTTGAGCATAAACTAAAACATAATTAATTATTATTAACCAAAAGAAGATGGCTTTAAAAAAAAAATTAACCAAAAGAAGAGTTAGGGACCGTTACTCCACAAGTATGATCTTGATTTATAGGTCGGATCGCCACATTCTCTCCAAATATTATTTTATTTTGTTAATTTATTTAGGGGCCTTTAAAATTTTGATTTACTATAAAAATCTTTCTAAAGCCTAACTTTAGGTCTCTCTTTTCATTACATCATCATCATATTCTAACGTTAATCTTAAATGTTTTTAGCATGGCGTAATTTGGATGTAAACACAAGTGTATTTCCTTTTATACTTGCGAATCATCACACATACGTGTTCCCTAAATTCAAAAGAATGTGAATTTAAATTGGTCATTACCTACATTTCTATAGGCTTTAAATTGTTGTTGTAGCATCATTTTTCACTAACATTTTTAAATATAAATTTTGGTAAAGAAGAGATGTAAACCAAACAATTATTATTTTTAGTACTTTAATTATTTTGTTTATTATGTAAGTCGTTGTACTGTGTATATGATGTTTTCACCTAAATTTATAGTTGCCACTAGGAAAATAACAACACCAACATTAAAAGTAAATTGAATTGGGTGTTTTTGGACATACACTTAGATCTTCACTTCAAATAATTCTACCTTATCCATTTTTTATCCTTCTACATTTACGTAATACTTTAAAGAATATTGATGAGATGAAGGTGCCACACCATCCAATGAATAATTTTACTTGATTTTTCTATGAACTTTTCCAACCTTATCTTCATAAATCTACGATTGTTTTACTTATTAAAATATTTTTTAAGCCGGCCTATATATTAATAATCGATTATTATTTAGTAAACATACTATACAAGTGGTTATATTGTCAATTTTCTACATTAACACAAAGCTAATTATATGCCCCTTTGAAACTTTTATAAATACTCAAGTCTCAATACATTACAAATGTACATAATTCTATCTCAATATAGTCATCTTGAACCATTCTGAGGGTTCATCAATATATTGGACAAAAGAAAATTATCTACCCTAAACTGATACCCGGAACACATTCGTTAAAAAATTACTTTGTAAAATTTTTTATATTAATGTTGTCTATATTTCACATGTTTTAAGGTTTTATATTTATCTATCTTTAATTTTGATTGAAATTAGAGATTATTACATGCTATGATGCTACACATATACTTGCAATTTAATTAAAGAAGATTTTTCTGTTAATCAAATTGAGATTTTATTAACATTATATATGTTGGACAGCAAAGATAAATCCACTTTTGACTGAGAATCACGATTTGCCAACTTTTAGTTGATTCTTGTCCTTACATCTCTCAATGACTAGGTGGATCAACCTATCACCTAATAAGGCTATGAGCGTATGACTATATGAGTGGAGTCAAATGGGAAATTGATGTAATCAAAGCCGCAAATTAAAGCTACAATTAAGAATTAATATAGATGTCAAACTTTTAAAAAGCATGCCTTCTTTTTTTATGGTGAACTAATTTGATTATTTTTATACTTACTTCACTTATTCTAATTAACTCGTACGCTCTCTGTTTTAGAAATATTGCAAGTATTGCATCATGTGTAAATTTAATACTTTTTTCAAACAGAAAAATGAAATCTATAATTATGTGGGATCTTGTTTAATATATACTTTCATAATATCAATTTTTTACAATAATCTTTACTCTTATACAACTAAAGATATTTTAAATTGAAAATGTGTATTGAGATGCCTTAATCCTCATATGGTGTAATAATAGCATAACAGAGGAAGAATAATGTTTTTATAATCAAATTAGATTATAATTGAACATTTGGACTATTATGAACAAACATCAATTATTTCAAACAAAAGCAAATAAACAATACTCCCTTCGTTTCACTATATTAGTCCCATATAGAATCAATAAAAAATAAAAATAAAAAAATAAGAGAATGAACAATATTTGGAATCTTACATTTTAGTACAAAAATTGCTTAATTAGTTCAATCTTATTAAATGTTGTGATTTTTTTATTTGGAAAGCATCAATTACAATGCTTGTTTAATGGGATTGATGACCAATCGGAATATTTAATTACTGTCATGTCATCAATCCACTAATGGGATTAGAAATTATAAGACCAAATTAGGAAAATAAAATAAAATTTAAAAAGGAATAGATTCAATATGGGTAGATCATTTTGAAACGCCCAAAATAGTATGTGGGACTAACATTATGAAACGGAGGGAGTATTATTCAAACCACACCAAATTAGAAATATGCACACCAAAACAGACCTAATAAAAAAATTAGATCATAACACTCTAAATAAGGTGGAAAAAAGCGCATTTTTCTTGTAAAGAAAAAAAGGTGGAAAAAACCGTATTTTCAATTTTTGAGAAACAATAAATGAGACATGGAGAATAGTGGTGGCTATAATTAATTTGAAACTATTTACACTAAATACCTCCATTATTGTTTTTCCACTTCAAATGTACAACGTAATACTACTCAGTATATGATTATATTACTCACTATCTCTTATAGAATAGTTATTTATTTGTATAGGATAAAGGAATATCCACCCTCAAATATCCTCACTTGGCAAGATTCAAAACCATATATCTCAAAATTTTGAAGTAAAAGCCTTAATAAGGGCCTGTTTTCATACTATTATTTTCAGTTAAGTTCAGCTTATTAGCTCTAATAAGTTCAGTTCAGTTCTAATAAGTTCAGTTCAGTTCTAATAAGTTCAGTTTAGCTCTAATAAGTTCAGTTCAGTTCAGTTCAGCTCCTAATTTTCTTCTCTTATAAAATATTCATTTCAGTTCAATTCAGTTCTAATAAGTTCAATTCAATTCAATTCAGTTCAGTTCAGTTCAGCTCAGCTGAATTCATTCAATGAGAACATGCCCTAAGTGAGTCAAATTGTGGTTATATTAGTCTTTGTTGCAATCTATATACTACCGTGAACATTAATTAATTGTAGGTGTTTAGGTTTTCTTTTCTATTTTCTTTTTCTTAACGTACATGTTTGCACTTGTATAAATAAAAAAATTCTACAAATTATAGATCAAATACTATTGGCTATTTTGGGATATGAGCATCTGACTTTACTTCTCAATGATTAGATGGTGGTTTCCACATATGTCTGTTGGTTCTTGCCTCTACTTTAAATTTCTTTTGCTTAATGCTTTGGTCACGAACTCACGAGTGACTTCACCCTACGTTTTTCTCTTTTTTTTTTTTTTGGGACGGGACACCCTACGTTTTTCTTTTGTGAATTGATTAGTTAAAATGAACAAAAAAAAAAAAAAAAAAATATTTATTTAAGCTTCTTATGTCAAAAAATAAAAATTTACTCGTACCCCTAAATTAATTTAAGAATAAGTACATTGATCACTTTAACTAATACATATATAAATGTACAATTTAATTATTAATTTTCTTTGACTAATACATATACAAATAACATCACTTTGACTAATCCTCGATTTATCTACTTTTGTAGAAATCAGTGATGAGTGACATTTATGTCACTCTTAGGGAGTAGTTTTAGAGTTATTTCCGTGTTTATTTTCCCTTTTATTCTCTTGTTTTCTTTTTAATAAATTTTCTAGTTTATTTCTTAGTTTTAGTATGTTTTAATTTAATTTCTTTATTTAATTGGTTTCTAGTTTATTTTCGTATTTTATTTGCTTTCGATTTATTTTATTTCGTTCCTTTTCTTTGTTACTTTCATAGTTTTTATTAGTTTTAAGTTTATTTTGTTATTTATTTGATTTTATTTACTTGTATAGTTTTATTTAATTTTTATTGGTTTAGTGTTATTTCTTTTATTTTCTATTATATTTTATTTATTTCCATTTTATTTATTTTATTCTTTGTCCCAATCCTCTCCTCAATCTTCCTCGGGTTTGTTTGTGTGTAGGTTCGAGTTCGAGGTGCAAGGCGAAATCCCAAGACATGCTCACACACCAATCTATTGTTTCCCCTTAACCTTCACCCCACAATCACCTATCCTTCACCACACCAAATTCACAACCTATTTCCCCTACTCCCAGCTCCTCACTCACTCCACAACAACAACCAGCAGCAATGCTGCCTGGCAAACACCACCGCGCAACCATCGTCAGCCACCTACACCGCCGGCAAACCCAGCTCAAATAACTCCCATTTCCACCCACCTAACAACTCCCCTACTCCACGCGTATTGCAACCCACACCGCAACAACAACCTCAACATATCGCAGTCCTCATCACCTCACGCACACCATAACACCAAAACCATAAATTGCAACCTCAGGCAACCACGAGCCCCACCTACAACCTTCACCACACCACCAAACTAATCCACGCACCCCAACAACAGCAATCACCGCCACAACAACTAATATAGCAGCGGCCCGCAGCAGTTGTTGCGCCTCCCACGCCTACCACCATATCCACCGCTGCAACTCTCACCACCAAAAGATCAGCGCCGCATCTCCACCGGCCTCCAATCACAGCCGCATCCAACCAACAGCAGCAGCGTTGCTCACGCAAACACCACCATAGCCCAAACCTCCAAAAACACTTCCCCTGCTTCCTTCACCTCACCAAACCACGACTCCAACCACCGCTGCAGCCACTCAATTTCAGCCACCCAAACTGCACCTCTTCCCTACAATTCCCGGCCACCGCAAACCCAAATCAACCCTTCAATCAAGCACCCAAATCAGAGTAAATAGAAAATCAATCGGGTTCGGGCAAACCGCATAGGAGTTCAATCGAAATGCAAAAAAAAGCCAAAATAGTAAGAAACTTTCGAAGTTTCGTAATTTGAAGAGGTGTGGTCGAACACACCCATGGTTCGACTGAACTAACCCCGTAGTTTGGCCATACCAACCCATGGTTCGACCGAACCATTTCACGAGCTTCGCACATGATGTTTAATAAGATCGAACGGTTGATATTGAAGGTCGAAGCGAGGATAGCGATTGATGGAGTTGATGAATGGTGATGGAGTTCAGAGCAACCAAGAAGTCGAAGAAGAAAAGAAAAAAAGTTTGACGGTTTGGGGAGAATTGTGGGTTTATTTTTCTTTTTATTTTAATTTTATTTCTTTTACTTTCCTTTTCTTATTTGTTTCTTTTATTTTATTTTTATTTTATTTTCCTTTTCTTAATTCTTTTAAATTCCTTTTCTTTATTAATTTCCTTCCTTTATTTTTCTATTTTATTAGCTTAGTATAAATACCCAATTTTAGGGTAATAAGAAATAATATGGAACAATTACCAATTAGTCTATTCTCTAATTAATTTTTAGAAGAGCTTCTCTCTCTAGGTTTATGTTAGGATTAGGGTAGTTTAGAGAGAGAAAGTAAGGGTTTCACCATTGTTGAGCTTGGATTTTCAAGAAGAAATTGATCATCTTTTCTATAGACTTTCATCTTCAATCAATGAGAATCTCTAAGTCTCTATCCTCTATTTTTATTGCTTTCTTTTGATTATTATTTTAGTTGTTGGTATTGCTTGTTAATCATGTTGATTCTAGATTATTTGTTAATTAATCTTGTTGTTAGCATGATTAGTGAGTAATTCCCCCATTAAGGGGATGGTTGTGGTGTAGTTGGATCTTGAGCATGTTGTAGGGTTTAGAATTGATTTATTTGTGATTAAAGTCTTTATATGCTTGATATTCTTTAATCTTCTTGCAAGTGCACATTGTTGGTTGATTAAAGGTGAATCTTTACTAACAAGGAACAAAAGTTGACTTAGTTAAGGTTCATTACTATCGATTGTTCTTTGATTGCACCTCCCAATATATGGTTCTAGTGTGGAAACATAGAGGCTATGTTAGGAGAAGCCAATTGACCCCGGAAGGCGGCTAGATTGGATCCTTTATTTCGATATTCGAGCATGTTTAGTTCATAATTAATTCAATTTCTATGCCTTTGTTTATGTTCAAGTGAATGCTATACCTAAACCATTTCTCTTAGTGTTTTATTTCTTGTTTTAGCATCTTTAGACTTTAGTTTATTTATCACCTATTCCGAACTAGCTTAATTATCGATTATATTTGGTGGTGTTTATTCGTTCCCTGTGGTTTGACCCCTATGCTTGCCTTATACTCGTATTAGGTTTGTTTAAGTTGTATAAATTGTATTTGATCTAGGGATAGACAATTGACGACGCGTTTATTCCCTTGTCAATCAGTAAGGGCTTAAAAGGTTTCTCTTCATCTCATTCATTCATGACTATAAAGAAAACAATCGATTTTCAAAATATATGAGATAAAATTAAAGAGATAAACAAGATATTATCTTGTAACAATTGTAGGTATCAACAAGGAAAATACTATTACAAAATTATATGATAAATATTCCCAACACACCCTTCTAAAGTTGGAGCAGTTGGACAAAAGATTCCCAACTTGTGAAGTAGGAAATCGAACTTGTGATTTTTCGAGTGCTTTGGTTAAGATATTGGCTAATTGCACATGAGTAGAGACATAGAATGGATCAATCAGACCACCTGAAATAGCATCACGAACAAAGTGACATTCAACTTCGATATGTTGGTTTGTTCATGAAAAATCGAATTCTTCGCAATATGTAAAGCCGACTTACTGTCACAAAATAGCTTAATAGCCTTCGGATGATGGACACCCAAGCTCAATAGGAGACCCTTCTACTAGTTAAACTCACAAGTAATAGCTTCCATAGAGCGGTATTCAGCCTCTGCGGAACTCCTAGAAACTGTGTTCTGCTTGGTTTTCTAAGAAATAGGGAAATGGCCAAGAAATACTAACCATCTTGTCAATGATCTACGTGTCAGGAGACACGCGGCCTAATCTGAATCACACCACCCTTGCAATGACAAATCACTATCAGACTGCAACAAAATACCGTAGGCTGGAGTACCTTTCAAATATTTGATGAATCGTAAAGCTTCCCAGTGTTCGATTCTTAGTTCTTGCATGAACTGAGACAAGATATGGACCAAATAGGCTAAATCCGACCTAGTGACTTCTAGATAAATCAATCTGTCAACAAGTTTACAATAAGATTAAGGATCAGAAAGTAAATCACCACTAGCCAAGTCTAGCTTGTGGTTTTGCTCAATATGAAAGCCTACATGCTCGGAACCTAATTAACCAGTTTTTGAAAATATATCTAGAGTATATTTTCTTTGACAAAGAAACAAGCCTTAAAAGCTACGAGCAAGCTCAATGCCCAATAAATATTCCAGAGTGCCAAGATCCTTCAAATGAAAGCAGTCACTAAGATATGCTTTGAATTCCCTTAAAGCAGCAAAATTACTCCGAGAAATAATGAAATCATCAACATAAACAAGAAAACCATATGAATAATCATAATATAATTGTAAGAAAACCATATGTTTTCAAAGCAAACACAATTTTAGCAAACCAACATTTGGGAGCCTGATTCAAGCCATACAATGATTTCCTAAGGCAACATACCTTATTTAGATGTGATGATTCAAAGCCCGAGGGGAGTTTCATGTAAACTTCTTCATCAAGGTCACCATGAAGAAAGGCGTTATGGACGTCCATCTGATAAAACTCCCAATTTTTAGAAGCTGTAATGGCTAGAAAGGCTTGAATATATAGTGACCATTTTAGCCACAGGAGCAAAAGTTTACCAAAAACGACTAATCTTGATTTTAGTTGTTCAATACTCTTGTCGGAATTGCATCTTATTTGTACACCCATTGACTTCTTAGATCATGTTTGTCGGGAGGTAGATATTACATGGTCCATATTCCATTTTTTTAAGAGTTTGTATTTCACTTTCATTGACTATCTCCAACTCGCATCTTTCATAGCCTCCTTAAAAGATCAGGGCTCTTTACCGAAGGTAATAGTTGCAATAAAATTTCAATGCATAGAAAAACTGTCACAATGTATAATATGCTATGAGGTAAGGAGTACACGAGGGATGCCTTAGAGATGGAGTGTTAAGTGATGGATCGGAGACGATGGGTTGTTAACAAGAATAATGTGAGTGATGAGGTCCCGATAATAAATCACTTGGGTATTTTTCACGCATACCCTAACCAAGATGTGCATCATTTGTGTTTGTGGCATGCTTTTTTTTTTTTTTTTTTTGAAGAGGAAGTATCAATAGGGTCTGCCGAGTATGCAGAGCTACGAAGGATGTGGTGTAGTGGTCGAGATCACCTACAGACATAGCTTTTTCATTGAGCAGGGTAGTAACATCATTGTCACCCATGGCCAGGCATGCGGGCATTGGTTTCCCTGCGGGTTGATCAGTGGCTTCTTAGTCTCTGGTTTGCGCACTGCCAGCAAGCACAGAGGATGTATGTTGTTGCGTGGAAGCCTCGTGCAAGTCTTGAATAGCCACATTTGTTGCATCATTGTCATCCATATGAGTATCCACAACAACCTAAAAAAAAATCATAGTCCACTAGATCATTCATCGGCTCAATTTTCTCCTAAACAATATTTGATGAATTCGGATCAAGAAAAGTATAAATATCTTCAAAGAACTTAACATCTCGTGAAACAAAACATTCTTTCGAATCATGATCAAAGCGATTCCACGCACCCTAGGTTTTTTCCCAAATGGATAACCCACAAAAATACATTTATGACTCTGACTGGCAAACTTATCTCCCTTGGCTTTTTTATTGTGTGCAAAGCAAAGACACCCAAAAGTACGAATGGTATTGTAAGGAGTAGTACCAATAAAAAATAGTGTAAGAGGTTTTATTATGCAACAAAAGAGAGGGGGTACGAGTAATGAGATGAGCAGTAGCAAGAACACTATCCCCATAAAAATAAATTGGTAAATTAGCCTGAAATAGTAATGCTTGATCTCCCTATATTTGGTAAGTGTTTATGTTTGCGCTCAACCCAACCATTTTGTTGTGGGGTGTCCCCACATTAGGTTTGAAATAATATGCCCGTAGCATTAAATAAAGAAATCTCGCAAACAATTAAATTTAGTATCGTTATCACTTTGGACTATTTTTATTGTTTAGAAAATTGTGTATCCATCATTGCCACAAACGGCATATATATACGAAACACCTCAATTTTATAAACAAGCAAATAAATCCAAACAACATGAGAGAAATCATCCACTATAGTAAAATAATAATAATAATAATAATAATAATAATAATAATAATAATAATAATAATTAATTAATTAATTAATTAATTAATAATAATAATAATAATAATAATAATAATAATAATAACGGGCACCACAAGACAAAGCATGCCTATATGAGCGCCCACAAATCACAACATATCTTTTCAAAAATTCTAGAGGCCTTAATTTCACTAAAAAAAAAATAATCTACTTTTAGGGTGTTTAGCACGAAAACAAATTTTGCATGCTTTGTTTAAACTACCCTTATAATTATGACACAAGAGGGAGGAGTTTCACAACTTTTTCTAAAGGATGACCCGTTAGCTTGTGCCATAACTCTAGCATAGATGAAGTCCCAGTCATAGCCACATGTTTCACCAAAGTAGTCCCTTCGAAGTAGAACAGTATATCCCGCCTAACAACTCGTTACAATCAGCTCCATCGACTGGTCTTGTATAGCACACATATTAGAGTTAAATTCAACAGTGTATAATTTGTATCATCATTCAATTGTGATACCAAAATTAAATTGCAATATAAAGCTAGAATAAATAACACATGTGTAAGAACAATTTTTGGGGATAGATAAACTGATCCTTCCTAAGTGGCCAAAACAGATCGGACTTGCCATTCGGAAAACCAATCGGATAATTGATCGTTTGAGTGTCAAACAACCATTTATCATCACATGTAACATGTCTAGAGGCATCTATATATATAAAAAATCTACAATGCATTATCAAACTCACCATTCAAGCAATCATCAGGTATTTTAGTATTACCAACGAATCTGGCAAGTGCTTTATGTTGTTCGGCTGTGAAGGCTTGAGAAGATGCACCTGCTGACGAAGCATTCTTAAAATCGGGTGTAGACCCTGTTGTGATGCCCCTTTTTCCCTTGATTGAGGAGCCTTACCATGAACCTTTCATTGATTTGGCGACCAACATATGGATAGTCTTTTAATTCAAAACAATTAAAGACTAAATGTCCCATTTTCTTACAATGCGTGCAATATAGACTAGATTTGTAAGGTTTTCCATCTGAGCAAGATTAGTTGCCTTGGTCGCGCTAGTTCGGAGAGCAAACCCCACTGCCTCAAATTGCTGATATTCGGGGATTTTTTTGGCAAGCCTAACTCACTCATCTTGGTACAACCAATTGATAGGCACGATCAAGAGTAGGCAAAGGGTCTTGAGAAAGAATGTTGTTACGAGTTTGGGAATAATAACCTGTGTACAGCCCTATGAGAAATTCATGGAGACAAGTATTCTCACGAAACTTCTCATGCTTCGTACCTGCTGTAAACTTAAGAGCAAGCAATTAAAGTTTCGTGATTATTTAATTTTCCTCACAATGCAGTTAGCTTCCCAAAGTATGCATCCACAATTGTGTTCTTAGACTATTAGACTGTGCACTTCTCAATAAAGGACTTCACTCGCTGAATGCATGGACCGTTCATAGTAGCAGCAAAGCACATCTTGAGAGTATCCTACAATCGTTTTGCGTCTTTATACTTTGATAGGATTTTCACCTCAGGGTCTATGGCAGTGTTCATTATCCATGTAATTAACATAGCATGGATGGTGTTCCAATCCATTTTAGTACACGGAGAGGAAGAAGAAGTGATTGTTCATCTAAAAAAAACAAATTTTCTACGTGCCTCCAACGCGGTTTGAATGTCACTGGCCCATTCATCATAATTTTTGCCACAAAGACTGTTAGAGTAGTCTTCATAATAGGTGTTTAGTGAATGATGGGAAATTAGTCCCACATTGGTAGAATAGAAGTTGGTTGTATAGTGTAGGGAATATTTCAAGCATTACCCCTAGCTTGAACCCCACTGTGATCATACACAAAAGTACGGTGGCGTCCAAAGGAAAGAAGATAGAGCAAAAGAGTCGCCAACAAGTTTTAAGAACTTGTAAACCGTTCACGAGGTGAAGGTTACACCCCTTAACGATCTAGGAGATCGTTAACTCCAATAGGTCTGGAATCATGACTGGTAGTTCGGGGATGAAGTTACAAATCCAACCTAAAAGAGATTGAACCTGCCCTAATAATAGGCTTTTACTTTATTCTCATCGTATTCATGTGCGCTTTCTGACTAACATGCAATCATTAGGTTTAACCTAAACCTGTTTATCTATGTTGGTTGAATATTAACGCACAAATAAATCTATTATTGGCAATCACTTGAATTATAATCATATTAACCCTAAACAAGATTATTAATTATCTTATTAAGCGTGATTACAAGTACCAATTCCCTTTAAACATGCATAAAAGGCGTGATCAAGCAATAACAAATATCATCAATCAACATAATAATAATAATAATAATAATAATAATAATAATAATAATAATAATAATAATAATAATAATAATAATAATAATAATAATAATAATAATAATAATAATAATAATAAATAATCATAAAACACAAAAATAATCATAATCATGTTAAAGCATAATAATAGCAAGATCCTAGGCATGATACTAATAAGATTAATAACAAACCCTAGCATGTCACTAAACAATAAAAATCAAAGCTTTAGCCCTATCATGATACTAACATGACTATTAGGAATAACATAGGAAACATCATAGAAATCATACTTGTCATATTTGATATTAGAAATTACCCTAAACATGATAGTAGGAAGATCAAAACGCCCTAACATGATACTAGGAATCATAATAACAACCTAGACATGATTTCTAAGAATCATAATATCAATAAAACCAATTAAAGCACTTACTTGGATGCCTCGTATCTCTTTCTAATAATAAAATACACACGTTAGTAACTTCAAGGAAAATATAAAACAAACAATTAAATTAAATAATTGAAATAAAAATTTGGGACCAAACCCTCAGAAATTAAAACCTTTCATGTCTAGGACGAAGACAACTTGGAACTTGGCTAGGTATGTCTAGTGCTAATGTATGAGGAATTGTGTTTGTAAAAGGCTCAGATTAGAAAGAGAGAGAGAATCAAATATTTCTTGATGAGAGTTGGTGAGAGAGAGAATTGATAGTTGAGAATTGATGATAATTGATAGAGAGAATTGATGAGATTTGATGATTGAAAACAGAATTTTAAGAGGCTATTTATAGAGAAAATTAGTCGGATGGATAAAAAAACAAATCAGAGTTTCAACGAGAATAAAACTCGATTAGCGCCAGACGCTGGTCATTAGCGCCAAGCGCTGAAGGTTAGCGCCAGGCGCCAAGCCTTAGCTCCAGGCGCTAATAATCAGTTTCACGCGTTTTTGTTTTTATCATATTTTTTGATCCAAAATTCCAAATAAGGTATATAATATGTCGTTGGAACTCTCTTGAAGTCTACTTTCCAACCCAATTTAAGTCAGATTAAAATATTTTGTAGATAAAAAGATATGGCCGAAATAGTGGAATGGTGTTAGTTTTGGATAGAGTTTCATATCGCATTCATATCTTTTTCGTTATAGCTCGGATTTAATATTATAATATATTATTGGAAAGATAATTTCAAGATCTATCCAACCATATAAAATTTGATTAAATATTATGAGGCACGAAATTAATATCTGACTGTCTTTGAACATCTTTAAATTCGAATAGAATTAGGATTTAAGAAAAAAAGAAAGTTTTAAAAAAGGAAAGTTTTTATTTAACTCAAATTCTTTAATCTTATCTTTTCAAAAAGGATAATTAAGATCTTTTAAAACTTATAGAATATTCTAATTAATCCTAATTAATTTAGAAATAGGATTAGACTTTTGGACCCTCCATATGATCACTGGGTCGTAGGTAAAATCCGGTTTGGGCCAAGTTTAGTATTATGGCCATAACTTCCTCATTATTCATCGGAATTGGGCTTATAATATATCGTTGGAAAGGTTTTTTCAAGCCCCATAAAACTACACTACTATTAGAACCATATCATGGACCAAACTAAAATGGAGTGCACGTTTTTCATAAATAAGGTAAGAAAAGAAATGTTTTCAAAAACAGAAAGAAGAGATATTTTAATAAAAACATCCTCATCACTAGACTTTTCACATTTTCTCTTTGTTCGATAATCAAATTAAATGAAAGGTATTCATCACTGGGTTTGGTTTTGGGGAGACACAAATGGGTGTCTATAGAAGCACCCACTTTGACTGAGTTTGGAGAAACGCAAGTTTCGAAAACAAAAGTCAAAGTATTATTAGGGACGGAGAATGATTCAGAACATTCTGCGATCATAAATCATTCTTATAACGCCGATACCTGCAAAACTAGCATTAGTTTAAACAGATAAAAGAGTTAAGAAACCATATCTTGCACCATCAAGCACACGTCTCTGAAGTAACTGATTTGCTCCTGTTGCATAGCTGTTGTATTTGTTGTGATAACCTTCCACAATCTAGGGAACTCCATCTTGCTGCTTGTTTTGACGATCTTCCGCAATCAAGGGAACGCCGTCGATCAATGTTGCTACATCTCGAGCCTTTTCTTAAATCATAGTGACAACCTTTCCAATCATAGCAAAAGTCGTCGAAGACCGCCTCATCACGAACCGTCCTTCTCAAATCTTGGCGACAACCTCCATAATCTTAGCAAATGCCGTCGAAGACCGCCCATCTCGTGTCATCTTCTCCAATCTTGGTGACAACCTCCACAATCTTAGCGAATGCTGTCGAAGACCGCCCATCTCGTGCTATCTTCTCAAATCTCGGTGACAACCTCCACAATCTTAGCGAATGCCGTCAAAGACCGCCTATCTCGTGCTATCTTCTCAAATCTTGGTGACAATCTCCACAATCGATCTTAGCGAACGTCGTCGAAGATCGCCCATCTCGTGCTATCTTCTCAAATCTTGGGTGACAACCTCCACAATCTTAGCGAATGCCGTCGAAGACCGCCCATCTCCTGTTATCTTCTCAAATCTTGGGTGACAACCTCCATAATCTTAGCGAATGTCGTCGAAGACCGCCCATCTCGTGCTATCTTCTCAAATCTTGGGTGACAACCTCCACAATCTTAGCGAATGCTGTCTAAAATAACCTCTCTTGAAGTCATCCTCAGTTGTTGCGATAATATTCCGAAGAAAACTACCGAAGACCAACGCTTGTCGATCATTAAAGCTCGCTTAACTTTGCTTCCACTATGCCAGTACGTCGGCACTTTTGCTGCTTGTAAACAAGTATGTCGGTACTTTGAATTGTGAACCTGTATGTCGGTGCTGTGAACCATTACGTCGGTGCTTCTGAACCAGGATGTCGGTGCCTTTGTGATGAGCCAATGTTTAGGCACTTTAAGCTAAGTGAGACAATCTTTCGTCAGGTCGATTACTTATTTGCGGTTGTAATCAAATCGACTACTCAATCATGTCAAATTGCTTATAGGGGTAACTGGCGTACCAAGGAACCTAAAATTGTTGTACGAGGTCGAAATAACCGTCCTTAGAGGCTTCGAGCTCTGTCGCTGCTGAAATATCTCTGGCGCCGCGATTTTGTTCTGTCGCTAGATGCTGGGATCTAGCGCCAGGCGGTGAAATCATATTGCCAGATGCTGGATGTTGTCATCTGGCGGTGGAGTCGGGTCTTCCCTATTCTGCTTTTGCTGCCGCTGTTCATTGCTCGGTTTCGCTTCGAACTTTGAACTTGGTCATTTCCTTTCAACCAAATCCGCTCAAATATTTTGTAAATTAAAGCTCTTCATCTCTAATTTACTGATCCATGTAATTTTGCTCAAACTCCTCTCATCTTGGAAGAATCTCATGTGGTCATATTCGCGATTTTTTTGAAAAAATCAAGGAATGTTCTTGCTTGCTGGGATGTACCTGTATTTATATCTTTGACTATAGGACTTTGCTCATGTAATTAGGGTTGACCTAATAATTAGTGTTGCTTGACTCATTGACTTGACATGACTCAAGGTATAAACTTGACTCAATGATGACTCACTCGAGGATGACTCGACTCAAAGTGTTTGACACATGTGTTAGACTCAAATCAAGGTGATATCATGACATAACTCAATGTGTACATGACTCATGTGTGCATTGTATTGTGATCGTGCGACTCGAAAATGCAAAAAAGCAAAAATTTTCCGTCATTTTTGTAGAGGGTACTGACTTTATCCCGAAAAAGAATCGAGGTTTTTGAAGGTGCATGTTGAATGAGCTTAGTCCAATGTTGTTTGATACTATCTCTCAAGCTGCAAGGATTAATTCATCCTAGGCTATCTCAATTGTTGACTCAATGATGAAAATATTTGGGTAACTTAGGCACGGAGGCTAAGCACTTCGTACTTTGTGATGCAATGATGATTGATAAGCAATTTTGTTATGACGAAGGGCATGCTTTAACTTTGTGTTAAGATTTCATGACAAAGGGTTCCTAAGGGAAAGTATATTTGGACATGTATCTGTGATGTGTGTAATAGTGACACTAAAGCTAGGCCGCAAGGGCTAAGTGTGTGGAAAATATATTGTAAAGAGTCAAATAATGGTGACTCTTAGGCTGGGTAGGCTAATAATGTAGGGATCAAGCCCCCAAGTCTAGCTCTAAGTAGATAGGGATGAGCATAGGGTATCCCTTGATATGATCATGGTGTGAGTGTGTGAATGTGAATATAAATGAATTTTTATTAAGGCCGCATCTCGATGTCAGGTTGCCTACGTATCCGTTAGGAATCAGGCCGAACGTAGCTCTAGCCGAACCTCACACAAGTGTGTATACCTCAAAAAGGTCTTTTTAAGGGTTGTAACGTGGTTAGGCTAAAGGTTATAGAAGAAGGGGATAAAAGCTCAAGACCCTCGATGAGCCCCCAAGGTGTCCAACTTTGCTTTTGAATCTTTGTATTTTCATGCTTGAAGTTTTCTACTCTTTTTTATCTCTTTCTTTTACTTTAGCATTTATTTCATTTTTATAAGTGTGGGAAATCCCAGTCATGCGGTCTATCACTCACTTGGCATTCATGTTTCTCAGGCACGGTATTGAGCACTCGATAAGAGACGCAATCTGAGACGTGTTCATATCAAAGACATTGGAACACTTGCCCTTTTGTACACTTTTATTTATTATTATTTTTTATTTCTTATTTATTTATTTTGATCTTTTGAAATCACTCAAGCATTTTTAAAAAAAATTGCATAAGTTGCACACTGCCATCCCAAGGTTAGGTAGTGATATGTCCATTTTATATAGTGTTTTACCCCCGTCCCTTGGTCGTTATTAGTAGTGTTTTTGGCCACTTTCGGGCAACTCTCCGCTACCCTACAAGCCCGCCAACAGGGAGCTCTGCCGGCACAGCCGACTAGGCCTACGGATCAAGAATTTGCAATTACTCTAAGGAGTGGTTCAAACTATGAAGGGCCCTCTATGCCCGGAGTTGATGAACCTGTTTTTTTAAATAATGCTAATCTTAATTCTGTTAAACCAAACAATGTATTTGATGCCCTGCAGGGCTAAAGGATAGTACTAACATATCCAATTCTACATTGCAGGGTACAACTCCAGAGAAGGTGGCTACTCCAGACAAGAGTAATAATGCTCCAAAGCCAATTATCAAACTTCCATTCCCCAATCGTCAATTGAAGACAAACTTGGATAAGCAGTTTGGTAAGTTCCTGGAGGTGGTAAAAGATTTGAAGGTAACAGTTCCCTTTACTGAATTGATCACACAAATCCCCTCGTATGCAAAATTTATGAAAGAAATATTGACGATAAAAAGGTCTATTACTGAGGTAGAGACGGTAGCTTTCACTGCAGAATGTAGTGTCGTACTTCAAAATAAGTCTCCACCTAAATTAAAAATCTGGGTAGTTTTTCTATCCCTTGTCATATTGGCAATCTCTTGATTGATAATGCATTATGTGATTTGGGTGCTAGTGTTAGCGTCATGCCATTATCTGTGTGTTCTAAGTTGAATATGGGTAAATTAAAAGCTACCAATATAACTTTACAAATGGCCGACCGTTCTTTCAAATACCCCTTAGGTGTTTTAGAGGATGTCCCCGTTAGAGTAGGTAAATTTTATATACCTGTAGATTTTGTTGTTCTTGATATGGCTGAGGATATGCAAACCCCAATTATTTTGGGTAGACCATTCCTTAACACTGCAGGAGCAGTCGTAGATGTAAGAAGTGGTAAGTTAACACTATCAGTAGGGGATGATAAAGTTGTTTTTAATCTGAATAATGCCCCTAAAAGCTCCATGACAGAGGAGAAATGTTTCAGTGTTAATGTGGTTGAAGATTATTCTAACATGCCCCAAGCTCTTAAAAAAGATCCCTTGGAGGCGGTATCTTGTGTTGCATCCTTTTCAGATGAGATAGACAAATGGCAGAAGGAATTCGATGCAATAGAAAGAGCACTCTACAATGTTGGTCTTGGTTTCGAGGATGAACGGGTGGAACCGATCGAGCAAGTTATGCGAATCGAGCCTACGGTAAGTGTTCCGCCAGATCGAGTTGCAAGTGTTGAACGCAATGAAAATTTGAAGCAACCTTCGATCGAAGAAGGATTTTTAGTGCGTAGCATTGAAGATACCCCAGTCCAAGTCAAGGAGGATCCACCGGATAAGGTGATTTGGCGTCCTACAGGGTATGTCAGGAAGCCGCATCGCAACCTAAACACCGGTAGACCGGGTGAGAAACCACCCGATCAAGTGTTAGGCCGAGGGTCCTAGACATTGTACTTGGTAAGAGGGTCGTGCGGGACCTAGATAAATCAGCGCTTTGCGGGAGGCAACCCGTATTTCTTGCTTTCTAGACTAGTTTTCCTTTTTATTTATCTTTATTTTTATTTTTTGAGAGGCGAGGAAAGTGAAATTTTACCCTTTATAAGTGTTTTTGTACAGGTATAGGTTTAAGAGGTCGAAAGACTTAGATGAAATTTGAATACGAAGAAAAAGCTGAGGAATGCTGACCGGGCACGGGCCCGATCGGGCGGAGCTCGCCCGATCGGGCGCGCAAGCATGGCAAATTCCAGTCTTAAATTCGCCCGATCGGGCGTGGCTGACCAATCGGGCGCGCAAGGAGGGATGGAAAGTCGAGCAATTTTCGCCCGATCGGGCAAGGTTGCCCGATCGGGCGCGCAAAGAGCGTCAGAAACTCGAGTGAAATTCGCCTGATCGGGCGAGGTTGCCCGATCGGGCGCAAATCGAGTGAAGGAAAAGATATGTCGGGCGAAGCTTGCCCGATCGGGCGAGTAAGAGGGCGAAAATTTCGTTCGTGTTCGCGCCCGATCGGGCGGAGCTCGCCCGATCGGGCGTGCAACTGGGTTTCTGGAAATCAAGTTTATCCGCCCGATCGGGCGCGCCTATTTTGGCCGTCCCTTTAAACTTTTCCTCCTCTTTCTTTCCTCACTTTCTTCTCATTTCATCTTCTTCTCCATTACTTTCTCTCTCTAAAACCTCCATTTTTACACCTTCAAACTCACTTCTTTTTCAAGATCTCCTCAAATTCATCTATCAAAACCTCAAAATTCTTACATATTATTAATTCTCACATCTTCCTCTACATTTCCCACCTATTTTCTCCCACTTTCTCTCATACTTCCTTCAAACCCCTAGAGAGAGAAAGCTCCAAGCATCAAATTCTTCCACATATAATGGCCTCAAAACGTTCAAGGACACAAAGGGGTGAGAGTTCGAGGGCACCACAACCAACGGTCAACCCGGATCTTCAAATTCCGGGATGGGAGGAGGTTGTCATTACCTCGGAGGAGCAACGGGCTAGGATGCTAAACCTTATCGATCGCCAGGTAATCTCTACCCGTTTTATTCATCATCCCACACTAGTTAGGTTAGGCTTAGATAAATATTTGGAAAAATTGTTCAAAGGTATAGGCATGAGTGGTTTATTTCAAATGTGCCATGATACGTATGACTACTTAACATTAGACTTTATTTCAAGTTTTAATGTTATTAAAATGAATGCACTAATTACTCATGTACAATTCCGATTATTAAACAACGATGTGAGACTAACTCTTAAAGAATTCGGAAAGTTGTTTGATTTGAAATCGGATAAAACGATTGAACCCTCTCAAGACCACACCGCCGTGGTCTATAAGAGGATAACTGGGGAGGATTTAGTTAACCTCCAACATGACAAAGGGACGTGGATTCAACATCCCGTCCCAAAACTTTGGCAAAGATTTGCCGGCCTCACTATTTTTGGGAGGCATGAACCGGCAAATGTTAGGAGAGATGAATTGGAACTTTTAGCATCCTATATAATTCCTACCGCCAAAAAATTGAACATACCCCATAGGATAGCCAATCACTTCCAAAGGGCGGCCAATGCGGCCGAGGCTAGTAGGTCTAGGGCGCCTATTTATTTTGGGGAGTTAGTGACCCACATTTCTAGAAAACACCTAGGTTGGAACCCGAATGGGCATAGGAAAGTTGTAGGATCAAACCTCATGGACCTAGCCTATTTAGGGAGTTTGAATTGGGTGCAACCCATGGGGAGTGATACTTGGTGGATAGTCCACCGACAATCGGGTAGGAGGGATCAAGCCTTTACCTTACCCAACCCCGCCTTGACCAAATTTGAGAAGGGGAAGCCTTCTTATACTTTCGAGATTAATGGTCAAGGTGAGGTTCAACCACCTCACCCTTCACCACAACCCCACCAATCCCCCCTAGACCATTCCCCCACTCACCATTCACCACACTACCCAACACCTCCACCCTTCACCTATGGCATACCCACTTCCTCGGTCGACTATAACGTCGACCCCAATGCCCCTTATGACTTTTCGGCTTTTAGGATCCAATTAGACCGTATCGAGACGGGGCAAGGGAGAGTTGAGGGTATGATGCAAACCCTATATTCTAGGTTAAGCACCTTAGATGGGCGGGTTGGTTACATAGAGAGGAACCTCGGGAGGGGTCTATACCCCATGTATGACGATTATGCCCATCGGGGGGCTATTCCTCCCGATTCACTTACTCCCGATTGGTTCCAATACCCCCAAGGAGGGTATTCTCACCCCGGTGCGTATGGTACTTATGTGGACTACTCTTCAGTCCACGGATATGGGGGTGATGCTCCTTTTGGGGGTATGGGGGGGAATGTGGACCCTAACTACTTTGCAGGTGGTTCGGGCTACGGTGGTGCTGGACCGAGCCGGGGTGGTGCCGGCTCGAGTCATGGAGGAGGATATGAGAGGATGGATGACGATGAGGAGTAGCTCTTCCTAGCTACCCTCCAAAGTCAATGAGGGAATTGCTTGATTTGGCTTGGGGGGAGATTTCTTGTATATATGGTAATCCTATTTCTCTTTTCACTATTTATTGCTTTCCTAGTGTAGTCTTTATTGCTTTCTTATTTATGAAAAATACAAAAAAAATTGAAAAATAAAAAAATTTCAAAAATACGTTCTAATGAATTGTAAATTATGCTTCCCTGTGCCCCTTACTTGAGAAAATTGTTTTGATTCTTGGTATTTGACGATAGGCATTGTGGATTAGTTGATCATGATTTGATGTTTGATTGCCTTGAAACCTTTTACATGCGTCAATTTTGTCCAACTACTTGTGAATATAGTGCTTGAATAGTTGATTTGGTAAGGAATGTGTGATAGTTCCATAGTTCCTGGTATGTCAATGAATTTGAGTATTGGTTTGCAACTATTATTAATGTTTATATGATTCATTATTATGCACATTGAGGAGGACGAAGGCATTTGTTCTTTTAGGTAGCCTCCAGATATTGTAGATACATTTGTTCCCTTCTTGCTACCCATGTTGTTGCCTTGACTTTTTGTTGTTTATTAGCCGCATTACAAGCCTATTTTTCCCCATTGGTTATTAGTCCCAAGTTTGGCTTGGGGGAGCTATTAGTGAGTGAGGTGAGGGAGTTTGTAGTGTGCTTATTATTTGGACAATTTGGGTGGGATTTGATAAGTTGTTTTGTTGTTGATCATGTTTATTTTTGATGAGTTTGAAAGTTATATTTTCTTGAAAAAATAAAGCATGATATCATGAAAAAAAAAAAAAAGAAGTTCAAAGAAAAAAAATGTGAAAAAATAAGTGAACTTCAAAAGAAAAAAAATGTTCAAATGTTCTAGTTGGAGGGTGATCAAAAGAAAAATAATAGAGCTTCAATGAAAAATATTCAAGTTTGGAAAATAAGTTTGTTTATTCACTCCACTTCTTTATCATTATATCTTATGAGTGAAATTGTAAGAGTTGGGTTTATTTATTGTGATTGGAATATATTTGGTTGGTGTTAGAGTTGGTTATGTAGGAGGTGTATGATCATTATTTATTTTGATCATGGGTTTTATTAGGATATGACTCCTTTAAGCATAGCTTTTCTCTCACTTATTCCCAAATTTATCCTACCCTTTACCCTAGCCTTACATTACAAGATTTAAAGACCTTCCGACCTTTGTGCATAGAATTATATGAATGTGAAAATGTTGTTTATCAATGCAAGTTATGACTTGGCATATTTCGAGTCGACTAGTAGGATTGAGCGTTCATTGTTTTATACACACGAGAGTGTGAGTTGGTAGGGCATTGTTCACCTAAAGGGGGTTGGATGGAGAGCGATCGAGTACATCTTTTACTCGCCACAAAAATGAGAGTTGAGTGTGTGAGCACTAGTCTTGAATTCTATATGCTCTTGTTGTTTGCTCTATTTGACAATTGTTAGGGAAGATTGGTAGTTAGATGGATTTGATTGGTTGACTTTGAAGCATGTTTATTTGATTTACCCTCAATCGTTTGTGCTTGATTTTTACTTTTTGGGGTGAATCATATTTATTGATTCATTTGATGAGATATTTGCTTAGGGACAAGCAAAGGTTTCGCTTGGGGGAGTTTGATATGTCCATTTTATATAGTGTTTTACCCCCGTCCCTTGGTCGTTATTAGTAGTGTTTTTGGCTCTTTCGGACCACTTTTATTACTAATTTGTGTTTTCTAGTGTTTTTGTAGTTTTAGTTGTATTTTACAGGAAATTGCACTCTTAGAGCATTTTCCCGGGCTTTATGGATCAACTACGGAAGCTAGAAAGACACGACCACTTTTGGAGCCCAGGATCGGTGAGAGCCGGTGATTAAGGGCTCGGTAATTGGGATCCCGAGGTATTTGGACCAAGTATTCAAGACCCGAGGAGGAAATCCGGATTGGGCCGAGAAATCAAGCCCAATTGAAGTTCGAGCCTCAAAGTGGAGCAAGCGCCTGATCGTGCGAGAATCTAGCACGATCGGGCGATGCTGCAGGCAAGGAACGCGAAGAAAAAGGCACGCCCGATCGGGCGGCCCTTCGCCCGATCGGGCGCGCGTTTTTAAGAGACCTGATTAGTTTAGCCGTAACTTTTGTTTTAGGAAACGTTTATATATGAGTTTTGTACGGAATTTTTGGAGATCTTCTTCCTTAGACTTTCTCTCTCTACTTAGGATCTTTTCTCTCTCTTAACTCTTTTCTCAACTCTTGTTCTTGATTATTTCCATTAATACAGATTAGTTTGGTAACGATTTCTCTTCTCTTAATCTTATTTCCCTTCATCATGACTTATTTTATTGCTTTGATTTGTTTTGTTTTTAATATGTGTGAGTAGTTCTATTTCTAGGGTTTATGGGGATCCATAAATAATATGAAGGGGTAATTTATTGTTGTTGATTATCAATGCTAGATTAATTTCCTATTGATTGATTTAATGCTCTGTGACTAGATTTGCGCAGATCTTTTATGCATGAGTTTGACAACATTGATTTGAGATTCGACAGATGAGAATTAATGTTTAGGTCTAGTTTCAATAGGCAGATTAATTTATAAATGGTTAAGTCGAGATTCGACAGATGAGATTTAATACCGGTAAATTAATTGTATGATTGTAATACGTAGCGAAAGCCCTTTACAATCTGGTTAATTGATGCATTGATGATTGACTATTATTGATTATTGGTATTGCATGATAATTTCTTATTGAATTGTTTTAACATTTTACAATTGCGGCTTGTAAAAGTATAGCAATATTGAATTGATGAATCGAGCAGATGTTAATTTGATATTAAAGGCTATTTTCAATAAGAACTTAGATCTAGTAAATTGCGAGAGCCTGTTAGATATATGTTGATTAATAAATTGCGAGAGCCTGTTAATCGTGTTATTTATGCAATGTCAACGATTGATTACTATGTTTTACCCTGGAGTATTATTTATTGGTGAACCTATGCCCTATATCCTTTTATTCATTGTTTTCTCCCTGCTCTTAATCTTCGTAGTTTAGTTTCCTTTGATTACAATATATTGGTTACTTTATAATCTGGATTATATTAATTAATTAGGAATAGAAAGACTCGTTTCTCTGTGGATTCGACCCTACTTCCCTATCTACATTAGTTAGAGGATTTAGGAATTACTTTTGATTAGGGGATACGACTTTACCTGTCATGTAGATGTGGGTTGAAAAATGAAAGGTCTATCATTAGACGGGGCTCAAAGTGGTTTATCAAAAATGATTGTATATTTGAAAGGTGAAAGGAGATATGATGTGGCTACAAGGGGTGCCTCAAATCATTGGTATACCTTGTGCTTAGTTCGACATTTTTTTTAATGCAATGCAATGATCATATGCAAGAAAATAAATGCTCATTTTAATAAAGGAAAAGAAATAATGATCCTACAAAATAAATCTAAGGAGAAAAAAAAAAAGAGGCCTATGCTAGACTTATTGGGGAAAGGGTTTGAAAAAAAGAAGAAGAAAGCATGAAATCTTGGTGAGAAGCTTGCCTTGTGCATTTGTTTCATCATTACCCTCATTTTTTTGTTTGTCAATCACATGACTCAAACTCGATTCAACATGCATGGATGGAAGAAGGTAGGAAGAATGAAGGTTGTGATATGGAGAAAGCATGTAGAAAAGTAAAAGAGATTGAACTTGCCCTAATAATAGGCCTCTACTTTATTCTGATCGTATTCATGTACGCTTTCTGACTAACATGCAATCATTAGGATTAACCTAAACCTGTTTA
Source organism: Chenopodium album (assembly GCF_948465745.1). Lineage (NCBI taxonomy): Eukaryota > Viridiplantae > Streptophyta > Magnoliopsida > Caryophyllales > Amaranthaceae > Chenopodium > Chenopodium album. The sequence continues at coordinate 67,465,393 of NC_137837.1, read as the reverse complement.
TCTATGTTGGATGAATATTAACGCACAAATAAATCTATTATTGGCGATCACTTGAATTATAATCATATTAACCCTAAACAAGATTATTAATTATCTTATTAAGCGTGATTACAAGTACCAATCCCCTTTAAACATGCATAAAAGGCGTGATCAAGCAATAAAAAATATCATCAAGCAACATAATAATAATAATAATAATAATAATAATAATAATAATAATAATAATAATAATAATAATAATAATAATAATAATAATAATAATAATAATAATAATAATAATAATAATATCATCAAGATATGTTGCTTTATTCCTGGGATAGAGGCCTTGATGTATGTGTTGACTTGACGGGATCTTCACCTTTGACACAGTCGGGGTTGTCTGACTTCGTTCCTGGTCGTGTTGTGTCTACGGCGGCTCAGCGGAAGCGGGACAAGTATGGGGCGCGTTGCAGGGCTATTGGCTACGGTTTTCTTCCTTTCTCCTTTTCTTCATTGGGGAAATTAGATAAGGATGCTATTGCGTTGCTGAAGCGGGTTCAGGCGTTTGCTAAGATTCAGGATATTGGTGCTCGTGCGGCAGCTCACATCTTCAGCAGATTGTATCTCGGCTCCCCACTAATTTCTTGTAAATTGATTGACTTTGTAGGTTTTTTCTGATATAATAATAATAATAATAATAATAATAATAATAATAATAATAATAATAATAATAATAATAATAATAATAATAATAATAATAATAATAATAATAATAATAATAATAATAATAATAATAATAATAATAATAATAATAATAATAATAAATAATAATAATAATAATAATAATAATAATCATAAATCACAAAAATAATCATAATCATGTTAAAGCATAATAATAGCAAGATCCTAGGCATCATACTAACAAGATTAATAACAAACCCTAGCATGTCACTAAACAATAAAAATCAAAGCTTTAGCCCTATCATGATACTAACATGACTATTAGGAAGAAAATAGGAAGCATCATAGAAATCATACTTGTCATATTTGATATTAGAAATTACCCTAAACATGATACTAGGAAGATCAAAACGCCCTAACATGATACTAGGAATCATAATAACAACCTAGACATGATTTCTAAGAATCATAATATCAATAAAACCAATTAAAGCACTTACTTGAATGCCTCATATCTCTTTCTAATAACAAAATACACACGTTAGTAACTTCAAGGAAAATATAAAACAAACAATTAAATTAAATAATTGAAATAAAGATTTGGGACTAAACCCTCAGAAATTAAAACCTTTCACGTCTAGGGCGAAGGCAACTTCGAACTTGGCTAGGTATGTCTAGTGCTTATGTATGAGGAATTGTGTTTGTAAAAGGCTAATGTATGAGGAATTGTGTTTGTAAAAGGCTAGGATTAGAAAGAGAGAGAATCAAAAATTTCTTGATGAGAGTTGGTGAGAGAGAGAATTGATAGTTGAGAATTGATGATAATTGATAGAGAGAATTTATGACATTTAATGATTGAAAACAGAATTTTAAGAGGCTATTTATAGAGAAAATCAGTCGGATGGATAAAAAAACGAATCAGAGTTTCAACGAGAATAAAACTCGATTAGCGCCAGACGCTGGTCATTAGCGCCAGGCGCTGAAGGTTAGCGCCAGGTGCCAAGCCTTAGCTCCAGGCGCTAATGCTTGACGTCAGGCGCTAATAATCAGTTTCACGCGTTTTTGTTTTTATCATATCTTTTGATCCAAAAGTCCAAATAAGACATATAATATGTCTTGGAAAGCTCTTGAAATCTACTTAAAAAGATATGGCCGAAATTTTGGAACGGTGTCAGTTTTGGATGGAGTTTCATATCTCATTCATATCTTTTTCGTTATAGCACGGATTTAATATTATAATATATCATTGGAAAGATAATTTAAAATCTATGTAACCATATAATATTTGGATAAATATTATGAGGCACGAAATTAATATCTGACTGTCTTTGAACATCTTTAAATTCGAATAGAATTAGGATTTAAGAAAAAGGAAAGTTTTTATTTAACTCAAATTCTTTAATCTTATCTTTTCAAAAAGGATAATTAAGATCTTTTAAAACTTATAGAATATTCTAATTAATCCTAATTAATTTAGAAATAGGATTAGACTTTTGGACCCTCCATATGATCACTGGGTCGTAGGTAAAATCCGGTTTGGGCCAAGTTTAGTATTATGGCCATAACTTCCTCATTATTCATCGGAATTGGGCTTATAATATATCGTTGGAAAGGTCTTTTCAAGCCCCATCCAACTACACTATTATTAGACCCATATAATGGACCAAACTAAACTGGAGTGCACGTTTTTCATAAATAAGGTAAGAAAAGAAATTCAGAAAGATGAGATATTTTAATATAAATTAAACATCCTCATCACTAGACTTTTCACACTATTACTTTGTTCGATAATCAAATGACATGAAAGGTATTCATCACTGGGTTTTGTTTTGGGGAGACACAAATGGGTGTCTACATATAGGTTAGTGTGGGATGGAAGTCCCACATTGGTAGAATAGAAGAAGTTGCCTTGTTCAATTCTATTTAACATGTTGTTGGGAAGAAAGTCCCAATTGGTCGAATAAAGGATGATAGCTTACTCTATTCTATTTAACTTGAAGTTAGGAAGAAACTCCCACATTGGTTAAATAGAAAAGTATAGCTTGGAGCTAGTCTATAAGTTACTATATTCTATTTAACTTGATGTTGGGAAGAAAACTCCCACATTGGTAAATAGAAAGGTTTAGCTTGGAACTAGTCTATAAATTTAATATTTGGAGCAAAACAAAATTTTAAAGTGAGTCATGGTTATGACTAGGGGTGTTCAAAAATACCCGACCCGATTGTCCCGACCCGATTCCCCGATGACCCGGTGAATACCCGACGGGAAATTTTGGAGAAAAAACTTTTTTTACGGGTCGGGTTCCCGACCCGTGAAAATTTCCTTCTATCCGGGTCAGGACATGGGGCGCATATTTTCATTCTCGGGTACCCAATAGTAAATTAAAATTTAAAAAAAAAAATTCGCTACTAAGCTAGTAGCCCAATAAGGTCAGCCCATACCACTATTGAGAGGAAATTAGGGCTCTCAATCTTCCTCTCTCTCTCCGCCGCTCAGTGTTCCTCTCTCTCTCTCCTCTCTTGTTGTTCCTCCCCCTCTCTTAGCTTTCCTCTCTCCTCCCCCCTCTCTTAGATCTATCTATCTCTCTCATTCCTTCACAAGTTCACAGTTTATACACACACCGCGCGAGAGAAAACCTTCATCAAGCAGCAAATCGAACAAGGCCACACGAGATCTACGATCGACGGTCGATCCAACCACACGAGAGATCTATCACCGCAACCGTTGCAAGATCGAGTTCAAATTGTAATGTGCTAAGCTGAAACATTGATTATACTTGAACCAAGTAACTTGATACTGATGGGTAGTCTGATTTCATAATCAAATTTGAAAGTTGAGTTGGTTTGTAATTGTTCATGGTGTTTCGTCTTTCTTTTTCCTTTTTATCTTTGATATTATTTTACTGTAATTGTGGTTGCAACTTGTAATTGTTCTTCTTTGTTCAATTTCTTCTATTTGGTTGAACCATAATTAACTTTGATTTGTGTTTGAGAAATACATAGTACGAGTATGTTTTCTTTGGCTTTCAAATTCACCCAATTAATTTTTTGTAATTTATTTTGTCGGGTACCCATGACCCGACCCGGGAAATTTGGGTACCTGATAACCGGGTACCCGGATTTTACGGGACGGGTCATGGGCCGCGTTTTCAACTACCCGAAACTCCGGGTACCCGGGTCTTCGGGTACCCGAAATCCCGGGTACCCAGATTTGAACACCCCTAGTTATGACCACGGGCCCGGTCGGGCGTGAGTATAAACTTAGGAAAATAATATTTGCTCGCCTGATAGGGCTAAGTTAGCCTGATCGGGCGTAAGAGAAAATTTATTTTCTTCAGTGTAGATGGCCCGATCGGGTGGGCATTGTTCGGTCGAGTGCGAGCCTAGTTAAAAGATTCATCCGTTTATTTGCCCGACTAGGCAGGCTTGGGCCGATCGGGCGAGTGTCAACAGTCACTTTCTTACGGTTAAATTGATTATGATAATAATGACTTTTCATTAAAAGTCAGATTATCTTAATTAATTATATTTAGGAAATAGTGACTCTTGTTTTAAAAGGCTATTCACTATATATAGTTAATTGCTCCAAAATTATAACGAACCCTTTTACTTTATCTTCTTCTTTCATATCTATTCTTATTGTTCTTAAAGTGTTCTTAGGGAGTTCAATTATATTGCTTTAACTGTTCTCGAACTTAGAGAAATCCTGGGAGCATATTAACTGGTAACCCATAGCAATCATAGTGGGGGTTAAAATTGCTTTATGGACAGTGTAAACACGTCCCTAATTCTTCATCCCCCTAATTTTTTTCTAACAAAGATGGGTCAGAGTAATGAAATCTCCAGGATGATCGTGAGGACCAAGGTAATATGGGAGGTAATATCAATATGTGGGGGAGGTGATGGCGATATATCATCACCGGCCATGGTGATATATCATCACCGGCCATGGTTATATTCTTGTGGCTTAATCTTACTAAACTTTGATACCATATAGAAATCAATAAGGGCTTAAAAGCTTGCCCTTCATCTCATTCATTCATGCATATATAGCGTACATTCGATTCCCAAAATGTTATTTGGATGATATACATACTCAGTGGCGGATCTAGGATTTTCAACAAAGGGGGGCACCAATATCTACCAACATAAAAGGATATAGACGATTTTTTTTAAAAAAAAAAAAAAAAAAAAACTTCTATTCATAGAGGTAAATTATAATGTAATAAAAAAATATCGATCATAACAAAGTTCTACTGAAAAAGTTACAATTGTTCTCGTCGAGTTTTCATATTTTGGAATCGGTTTACGATAGCATCTATGCTTACATTCAAAAACAAATCTTTTTTCTAGACTAGTAACCAAACAATCATTCAACAACTGATCTCCCATGCTATTGCGCAATTTGCTTTTAATTTGAGTCATTCCTGAAAAAGCTCTTTCAACACTTGATGTCACCACAGGGAGAAGCAACACTAACTTCAAAAGCAGGTATACTATCGGATGAGTTTCATTCTTTTGTGTCTCAACAAGTTTCATGGAAAGCTCATTAAGGTTCTTTAAATTCAAAAATCTCTCATCACTTTTTATATCCACAATAAAAATTTTAAGTGAATCTTCCATAAAAGAAATTTCAACACTCGAAAATTCATTAGGATAAAATTTAGCAAGACGGATCAACTTGTTAATGTCAAAAGAAGAAAACTGGTTAATGGGATTGAAGCAAGACATGCATATAATTAATTCCTTACTTACCTCATCAAATCGATAATCAAGTTCTTGCAATTGTAGATCATTGACACTTAGAAAAACTTCAACTCGAAAATGGTGAAGATTAGTCACTTGTGGCCTACCACCACGAAATTGTCGTCTCCCTGGGACAACATACTTTTCCTCCATGTTAGGAATTTCAATGTCATACTTAAGCATAAATGTGGTTACTTTTTCCATGTGAGAATCCCAACCATCATCTCGTAACTCTTGTAAATGTCTCTTAGTTACATCAACCATTGTCATTGCATTGACAATATCTTGATCACTTTTTTGTAAAGCCATGTTCAACTCATTTGTAATAGAAAATATACTCTTCATCAAATGTGTCACAAAGATAAAATCAAATGTCATCAATAAGTGAGTAAGTGACTCAGCTTTATTCCTATCAGCACGATCAGAAATAGCTCCAATGTCATCAAGTGACTCAAGAATCATGGGATACAAATTAAGCACATTCAAAATGGTTCTAAAGTTAGAACCCCAACGAGTATCGTCGGGTCTACTCAAGCTACGCTCCTGATTTAAACCAGTTCTCGATTCAAGTTCACCTAAAGTTAGTGCCTCCGCAACATGTTCAGCCTGTTTTTGTCGAAGAAATTCTTTTCTCTTAGGTGAACCACCCACAAAATTCAATAATGGTGCAAGCACATCAACAAATAGCCACCCACAATCAGCATTTTTCTTAGCTACGGCAACAAGAGTCAATTGGAGTTGATGGGCAAAACAATGAACAAAATATGCAGATTCAGATTCACTTTTAATTAAAGTTTTAAGGCCATTAATTTCACCTTGCATATTGCTGGCACCATCATAACCTTGACCACGAACTCTAGAAAAAATGAGAGAATGCTCCATAAGTAAAGATTCAATTGCAGCTTTTAATGTCAGAGATTTGGTATCAGCAACATGGATAATACCAAGAAAGCGCTCAGTCACCTCTCCTCTTTTATTTATGTATCGCAAACAAAGAGCCATTTGTTCTTTATCAGATATATCAGCAGACTCAGCAAGAATAGCAAAAAAATCACTTCCCAATTCATCAATTATTGCTTTGGTTGTTTCTTTTGCACAAGCATTAATGATGTCTTTTTGAATAGTAGGAGATGTCATTTGAGAGTTACCCGGAGCATTTTCAAGAACTACTTGTCGAACATCAAAATTTTCAGTTGCAAGAAATTTCAGAAGTTCTAAGAAATTACCTCGATTCGACGAAGACTCACTTTCATCATGACCACGTTGGGGTAACCCTTGAAGTAATAACCACCTCAAACACTTAATAGAAGCTTGTAGTCTCTTTCGATACTTACTCATAGTATCCTCAGTTTGCTTAGATAAACCACATGCAATAGAACCATTCTGATTTTTAAAAGCATTTAAATTCCCCATAGCTTGATTGTGGGCACTCATATGTCCTCCAATATGCTTATCGTATGCGTCTGTTTTATTCCAAGCTCTAAATCCACCTCTTACAAAAGCATCTCCACCCGGTGAATTTTCATTTTTGAATAAATAGCAAGGAAAACAAAACGCTGCATCCTTTTCAACACTATACTCAAGACAAGATTTATATTTTTTGAACCAATTAGGGTTAAATCGACGCATTTTCGGCCCAAAAGGTCTTTGAGGAAATTCATAGTCTTTAGGCTGGCAAAGTTTTCTTTGAATATATGCTCTCCTAACAAGATCCCTGTCATCTGGATGAAACTCATATATCTTTTTTCTTAGTCCCGGATCATGAGGAAGATTTACAACATCAACCACAGTTAATCTTTCTTCATCGTTTGGACCTTCAGTCCTAGGATTTGAACTAGCTCCAATTTCTGCTTCACCTCCTAAATTTTGAGGGCTAGTTTCAGTTTCTTGAGATGGAGGATTATCAATTGGTTGAGAAATATCGGGTTGATTTGCTTCAGATTGAGGAGGATTAGGACTAGAGGTAGCACCAGATTTTTTATGAACTCTTTTTGAAATAAAACTTGTAATATCTCTTGTTTTTGTTCTCTTCATACTGTAATTTTAAATGAGTACAATTAGATTTTTTACAATTAATTTAACAAGATACAATTATTTTGTATAGATTTATAATTAATTGATAATCTCTCATTCCCTCAAACAAATTTACAATTTACTAATAGTAATAAAGTACCACCGTAAGTCCGTAACAAATTATCAATGTGCAATATTCAACATATTATATAAATCATATCAATTTCAATTATAAAATTTATAAAAATATCAACATTCAACAACCAAATCACGGACAAAAATTAGAACAATAACAAAGGATAATAAGAAAGTAATTGACCTTAATTTGGTAGATGTGACACCCACAAACAAGAAACGATACAAAATTACACAAGAATTCGGCCAATTTTTACTTTCGTCGAAACCAAAAGGGCTAAAGGTTATACGAAGTAACTGATAAACGGTTGAATACGGAGTAAAAGTACTCGTATTCTTAATTCTTTAATGTTGGGGACAATTTGATTTTTAGTGTGGTTGGGGTATTGGGGTTTGGGGATTTGTACGAGCAATAGGATTTTGGGAAGTGGGAAAGTTAGAAATATTGGGTTTTAGGGGAATAGGGGTTAGGTGTAGAATCCTAGAAGTAGTAGTATTCCTTTTTTTAATTGTACTTTTAAGGTTTTTTATTATTATTATTTTTTTTTAGTTTTTATCAATTGTCAGACCCTACTATTATCATCTAATGGGGAAGTTCTGACGGAAATAATGTGGGGGCACGCTTATCATAATTTTTTTTTAAAAAATTTTTAAAAGGGCCAATCAGATTTTTTTAATAAAGGGGGGCACGTGCCACCCATGACACTATATAGGTCCGCCATTGTATATACTACAAGAGGGGGGTGAATTGTACTAGAAGTAAAACCTCGACCCACCAAAGGATTTCAAACCAAACCAAGCCAATCCACTATGATATGCCAAACACTCTTAGTTGCGACCTATTACAAATAAACCCTTTCTCAAAATAGAAGAGTAGATAAGATACAAGCTAGCTCTCCAACTTTCTCTACGTTATATCCAACACTTGGTACTACCAGTCTACCATGGACAAGATGGGCATCGTGTCGTGCCGTGTCAGGCCGTCATGAGTAGGGGTGTTCAAATCCTTCGGGTACTTGAAAATTTGTCCCATGTCCCGACCCGAATATTTTGGGTACCCGGGTTCCGGGTACCCGAATTATTCGGGTCGGGACATTGGGTACCCGGATCTCTTTTTATTTTATTTTATTTTTGATAAAAAAAGTCATGAAATTAAAATAATCTAGTAGAAAAACATATCAAATACAATAATAACCTTTATCCTTAATTCAGTAATCAAATAATTGTATTAACATATCATAAAAAGTAAAAAAAAAAAAAAAAAAAAAAAAAAAAAAAACTTTGATTTACCCCAACAATATCAAATCTATTGATGAATAATTGAATATACAAATCCAAACACAATAAAAATTAATTTACTACTAATTGAATTGTAAAACACTAAAACCCAGATTAAATTGGGTAAACATATTCATCCCTAATTAACAAGTATACTCCATTAATATATTGGAAACTTGTAATCTTGTAGATCTGAGCATGAGAAGTCATGGCCAGCCACCTTATCGAAGCAAGCACATCACCGCACCTACCACAATGTTGCTTCGATTTGCTAAGAATTGTTGTTGCTTTGTTGTTGCTAGACGAAGATCCTTTGTTGGGGTTGTTGTTGCTTCGGATTGCTGGACGAAGAGAGCGTGACGGAGAGAGAAAAATGGGAACGAAAAAAAACAGAGACATGAAGGAGAGGGACAGCCGGACAGAGTAGAGATGAAGGGAGACGACGAAGGAGACGAAGACGGAGACGGAGGAGAGGGACGAAGAGAGAGAAATGGACATAGAAGATGGAGGAGAGAGATAGGGGGAGATGAAGGAGAGAGAAGAAGGTGGCTGCTGTGAAATGAAAAAAACCCTAGCAAAGCTGTATATATATTTTTAAAAAAAAATAAAAAAACAACTTACCGGGTCTGCGGGTACCCGTCTAACATATAGGGCGGCCCATGTCCCGACCCGGATAACAAGCAATTTTCCCGGGTCGGGTACCCGTCCCGGAAAAATAGTTTTTTTTCCCAAATTTCCCATCGGGTATTTACCGGGTCATCGGGAAATCGGGTCGAGTTTTTTTGAACACCCCTAGTCACGGGCCGTGCCTGGGTGTGCCTGGGTGGGGCTCGTGTCGGGCCGTATTCCCGGCAGGCCGTGTTGTGCCAAGTTTTGGCACACCCCGGCCCACAGCACGGCACGACCCACGTGCCTGGCGGGCCGTGCCGGGCTATGGGCCAACCCGATATTTTTTATAAATATATTTGTATATTAAATAAAATCGATATATAATTTTTCTTTTTTGAACAACTTAGGTTTATATAAATAATTTTATTAATTTATAATATGTTTTTTTTTTTAACAACCTTAATTAAATTTAGTTTATATAAATAATTTTATTAATTTAGCAAAAAAAAACAATAATGCTTTGCTTATAATAATAATAATAAATATGTGCCTAGCGGGCCGCGTGCCGTGCCACATGCCGGGCTGGCGGGCCGTGCCGGCGTGCCAACCCACGGGCGACTATGCCGCCTGTTGTGCCTATGCCAATTTTTCAGAATTTTGTTCACGGCACGGCCCACGGCCCACAAGTGGGCCGCCATGCCGTGCCGGGCCCGTGCCTCCCACGTGCCAGCACGACCCATGTTGTCTCATTCACTAAACAAGAGTCACGGGTTACAGCACTAGTAGATTCCTCAAACAGCTCTGTAAATAAATGCCTTCATTAATTATTAGCACGATATATCTAATATCTATTATTATCTCTATTTCATATTATTTGTAAATTTAGAATTGCTTATATCTCACAAATAATACATCAATATTGCAAATAATATAAAAGAGAGGCAGTACAAGTTGTACAACAAATGCACTGATGTGAATCAACCTACCCTTACCAAGAGACTTTATTTATCATCAAAAGTAGTATTCTCAAACCCATCCCCGAGAATACTAAGGTAGTTATCGTACCTTGATTGTATAGGTACTCAGCTTAGAGACACTTACCAAACCCAGTACAAGTTTCCTTGTTCGTTACTGGAAACAAACAGAAAACTCGGGATTATATGATTAAATGTTATAGTATCTCAGTATAAAAAAAAAAGTGACTCACCTTATATTATAAGGCACCTTTCATTTTAAGTGTGTTACATGCTCCAAGGAATCAAGGATGTAGCACGCCCTAGTAAAAAGCCTAAAAAGGGTTGTTAAGGAATCTACACCCACGTTTGCTTTAATCAAAGTATTTAAAGTGAAATCATTGAGAAGGACAGGAGTTTTTTTAAGTACTTCGTAATATGATATATTTGCTCATGAATTGTACGTCTTTTAACGGTATTCAATATTATCTTTTTTGGCCGAAGATAATGTAATCTACGTATGCTCACTTTACTCTTGTTCAAGAATTTGTACATCTTGTATTGATAAAATGGCAAAGGCTATTGTGACTTTACTACTCTCTTCGTCTGTGAAAGAAGTAGCCATGTTCCGTTTTAAGTTGCTTTTATTTGATGTACTCTATATATTCTCTCTATCTACATACTCTTATAACGTGAAAATAAACAAATTAATAAGTCATGACACATGAAAAAAAAAAAAAAAAAAAAAAAAAAGGTACTACAATACTTTATCCGATGATCAACAATAACATTGTGAAAAAAGTTTTATCTGGTAAAAGATTTATTTTGTATGTACAACTAGAAATTACAAACAAAGAAACAAGTTCTCCATTTCATGTATTCTAACAAATTTCTGCACACATAATAGAACCTCTTCTAACTTATACATTGTTCTACCTCCTTAACACTGTAAAATGAAACATGATTACATTGAGAATTAAAAGCAACATCAACAAAAGAAGCAAGTTAAGGTGAAATGCAATGCATATTTCTCTCTTACTCCATCTCTAAAGCTCTTGACTAGCATGCCTCACATTCTCCCCAAAATTCGAAATCCTCATTACGCAAAAATTCCTTTTCATAAGAAAAGAGCAAGATTATTGACATACTGAGATAAGGCTAAGGAAGAAGAAGTAAAGGGAGAAAATCATCAATGATCAGCCATTCGAAAATTCGAACGTATAAAAAGAAACTGAAATTAATGATGGTGTGGATCAGGTCCTCCAGGGCTCACCCTATCTGAAACATAATAACTTCTAATGACATCCTCTCTATGCATTCTCTTCTTAAACATTTCTTTCACTTGCCCTATCATATCGTCTTTATCCTTGATCAGTAGTGTACTACTTCGCGGTACAGGGCCCTTGACCGGTAATGTACTACTTGGTGGTAGAGGCCGAGCTATAGAGCTCGAAAACAAAACAAGTAAAATTACAAGGCAAACACAAACTCTCAATGAAACAGCCATTATAGTCGAAATTCGAGGGAGGGTTATTGCTATTGTGATTGCTAAATTTGTTATTGATAATGCTATTATAATTCAGTGATAAGTTCAAGCGCAGAAATGCAGTATTTATAGTGAAATGCCATCCAAGTTTAAATACCATAAAAATTATTATAAGTAGAAAGAACCAAGGGAGGTCAAATAGGACAATGTTGGTTTGCAAGAGTTCCACTAAAATGCATAATCTCATGCACTCCTAATTCAATTTATCCAATGGTTTTTCATTCGTCTAGTGCTGTAGTGCAGTCCAAATATAAAGTACCGACCGTCGGCGGCGAAAAATTTTAGTTTTTTCGCATAACCTACAGGAGATTATCTTACTGATATACAATTCTCTACAAAAAAAAATGGCACTTTTAGCTTGAGACACAGGGGACCCTCAAAATCCTCAGCATCCACTTTAGATTGTCACAAGGCCAAATTCATGCAATTTTTTTTTTTAGTTAAGGGTCAGCCTCTGCCGAAAGAGGCTTTGATGAAGGGTCGTTCTTCATTGTACGGATTTGACTTACGCATGATCTTGTATCGGGTGCAATAGAGGGAAGGGGAGAACTGACAGGAGCTGTAATATCATGCTACCTACCTCGCCAAAACAAAGTATGAAAAGAGCTTTTTCCTGATGAAAAGAGCTTTTTCCTGATGCAGAGAACTAGTAGCGACCTGAGTAAGAACTCATGTGAACACTCAGAAATGGCTGATAGCTAATACAAAAGGCATCACCAGATCTTATCTCTAAGTTTGGGTACTCCAAAAGCCTTATTGAGTAGGCTCCTACAACAACAACGACAACAAAGCCTTAGTTGTTCCAAAATGATTTAGAGTCGGCTAACATGAATAAATTTTGCCTGACAAAATATATAAATAATTAATTCTACCCATTATCCCAGAACTGTATTCAACCCTTATTAAGATTGAATGAGCATTTCTTCTAACAACTTGCTGCTGTAATGGTTGCTTCTGCACCACTCTGCAACAAGCACCTTACAATTTATGCCTTTAACAGCTTTGCTCTGTTTTGGTCTTACACCTTTACCGATCTGGTCCCTAGACTACGACCTACCTACAATATCGGGTTTAATCTTAATATGTGGACTCTTGATATGGTGAAACTCACTTAACTTTCTGCACATAGAGTTGTCAAGGCAACAAGGCATAAACACCAAAAACTATGTTCACAGGATAATACTAGTGAAATCAGAAAGTACACAACAGTCTAAAGAACTGATGGAAAAATAGAATATAGGGTGAGTTTAGAACTCTCGGAGACTCTCAAACAGGGAAAAAATAAATAAAATTTGGACAGAATAAAAGGATTCATAAAGTTGCATATTCCTTCTGGTTAGAAAAGCTAAGTAATATAGCTGATGTTTTCTGCAACAAGTTGCCATTACGCAAGTAAAAGCAGAAGAATGAAAAGAATTTCATTACGTTTCATATCAGGCTTGATCTCAGCATCTAACACCCTAGATAATGTTATCAAGGTAAACACATACAAAGTACGTCCACAGGATAATGTTATCAAGATAAACACATAGAAAGTACGTCCACAGAATGAGACGAAAGTCCAATGTGCACAACAGTCTAAGAAAAAGCCTGCTGGAAGACGGGGAAGTTAAGAGACTAGCCAAAAAAAAAAGAGAAAAATTCAGTTTAAAAGATTTTTACAGGATTCATAAATTCAATATATTCGTTCTGATTAGAGATGCTCACTGCAATAGCTGAAGCTTTTGACAACTAGCTGTTCTCAAGTAAAAGCAGAGGAATGCAAAGAATTTCATTACGTTACGTAGAAGAACTATAATGCCAAAATGGACTTAGAAAGTATATGCAAGTCCAATCAAAGATCCCATTAACAATCATCTAAAAAAAGGATTCAGGAGAAGATTCATGACAGCAAACGACCACAAAAATACTATATCTGGGCGCTGGTCAACTACAAATTAAAGCACTAAATTAAGTGGACTAAGCAAAGTTTACTTATTAGAAAGTGTTCAATTTTTAGTGGTATAGGTAAGCTCCACCTCAAAAGAAACTAAAATAATTGCTGATTGAAAATAAAATTCAGATAATCGAAAAAGTGTGGATGTCAACAAGTTTAGTTACTCAAAAAAACTAAGGATTTTTAAAAATGCGTTTCTCAGTTTCTGTCTATCAGCCTATGTGCCTCCTCCAAATTTAAACTAGAGCAAAGACCATGATGTATTACTTTCTATGTTCACATCCCTTGTATACCATTAGGCATTAGATTTTCTTCGTGAACTCTTCACTAAGATTTGATCCGCACACACCCACTGCACCACTTTTTCCTTTCTACTTATACAGTCATTGATCTCCATTACTTTCTTAGGGACGGAGGGAGTATCTGATGTCAAGGATTTTCAGATGAAGTTAAGAGCATTAAAGAATGATCTCATATCATACCCAAACCGCTTTTAAGATTTAACCTATAAGTTTTCTACCTGGATTCAATTATCTCCTAACCTTACATGCCCTTTTACATATGTATGCCCAACTTCCTTGATCACACTTCAGATCTACCAAATAATAGATAATACTTAGACCAGTAAATTTCCAATATCAGCTCAAAAAACTAATGAAAGAACTTCTGCACTTGATGAAAAGCCTCAGCACTCAACCAAAAATATAATAAAATAAAAAGAGAACCTCGTTGCTACAATAGCAACACTTTTTATATTCATCATTCTTAATCAGCGTTAATTCAGTTAATGGATGACTTCAGAAGAGGATTCTCTTTGGTTATTATCTTTATGATAATCTATCCAAGCTACCATTACTTCAATCTAGTTATTCAAACTATAACCATACAGCACACTTTAATGGCCTAATTAACCATTTAGATTCAACGGAAAATGCCATCTTTTTTTATTAAGTCAATATTTTGTTTATCCTATCAACAGACAAAATGTATACTTGAATGGTTAGTTTTTGGCTTATTCTGCTAACAGACAGGATGTACACAGGAAAAGCAATAAGCCCATATTCCAAATGACATGTGCAGCAATTTAAAACAAAGGCGGTGGCTTTAAATGAAAGGCAAAGGTTTCATGTCCGTTTATGCTACCTTTCCTACTATTAGTGGGAGCTACGGACAGTATCACCAATTCACCATCTATTGATTTTCTTCCTTCAGAATATAAATAAATAAATTTAAAAAAAAAAAAAATTAAAAAAAAACCCCCGAAAATGAATGAAACCATCAGGTATGACTGCACCTCTTGCCCCATTGGGTTGGTCAAGCACAGCCCGTAACAGAATGGTGGCTTTGTGTGGCTGAATCATGCCATTTCACTGAGCCTAGGCAAAAGCAAAAACATTGTGCTTTGTCATGCCATGGGAAGTAAGAGATTTACAAAGAAAGATAACAGAGAAAATAGGTTCAGCTATCAAGTATCAACTCCCCCCCCCCCCCCAAAAAAAAAAAAAAAAAAAAAAAAAAAAAGCTAAAAGAATTAGAAAAATAGTAAGATTCATAAGAAATCCTTCAGAAAAAGGTAGCGGGAAGTCCAAAGCATATGGACCAGAAAAATAAAGGAATAAAGAATTAAAGATACTACTCTTGTCAAATGCCTCAATTAAGGGTTATTCTAATCTCCACATAGTCTGTCTCAATGGTTTCATGTACGTATAGTATAAAATAAGAGTGTCCTTCAGTCTGTCTACTAATGCTTCATTTCTGTTTTGTTTTTTTTCCCCTTCCATATTCACAACTTTCCCCTCCACCCAAAAGAAAATAACAGAAAACAAAAATCCGACAAGGCCAACATTGAGCCATACCCCTTTGTCTTCTCCTCTGATAGTAATACAAAGGCAATGATACTCAGATACGGGTATCAAAGTCGAGTAAGGATATATTAATTACATACAGACTTGAGGTTCAAAATTTCACACTGGAACCCTGTTTTTAGAATTGGGTGCAGGTGAGAGGAGTTGGAGGAAAGAAATTAATGAAATGCATCCCTAGCTCTCAAACCTCTTACAAGTGCACATAATGGACTTTATAGCATCTAGTTACATTTCTTATCTCAAGTTTACTTTCAAGCATATATCACATGACTCTTTGCTTTTCATCTTATTCAATAGTCTTTCTCTAGAATAGTTTGGATCATAATAATAGAAGTGTCAGCATTCCTTTTCCTATAAATTTGTTGGAAAGTCGACTACTCGAATATGTGATACATATACTTAAGGTAAATAGAAGAGTCGAAGGAAAAAAGAGGGTGGGCGGCAGATATGTAATACTGTAAGAGATAGTTTGGTGTAAAGATGACATGTAAGAGATAGTTATAGTAAAAAATAACAATTTCACTTAATAGGTCATGTATGGATGCAATGATTATATAGGACGGTTGACATTCAACCGAAAGTTTGAAGATAAGAGAAAGCAGGGTAAGTGAGTCAAAAGAAAAGGGCTGCAGAAGTCAATGATTAAAATTCATCTTATCCAAGGTTTTAAGGATTCATTAAGTATAAATTTGTGTTAAGCAGTATTTTAACAATCAAGTAATTGACAGGTCACTAGTAGATAGTATACAGAAGTTGACAGTACAATGATTACAGCAGTTCATCACCTAACGCGGAATTGACTGATAATAGTTGTTTTACAAGTGATTAAAAATGAGTTGACTTTAACTATATGTTTTATATAATAATCACACAAAGTGGCAAGCATTTAAACTTGCTACTATAAACAAGAAACTGAAAAAGTGGCAAGTAAACAATATGAATGACTGTACGGATGTGGAAATTTCTGAATTAAAAAAAGGATTCAACCAGTCAGCTAAGCCAAAGTAGGCAACCAGGTGAAAGGGTAGGCTTGAACAATAAAATTAGTACTTATCCAAATGTAATACCTATAAGATAATACTACTTTTATCTACTTGAAGTTTTTGGTGGAATAAACAAAGATTCCATTTGTAAAGTTAGTGACATTTACTACACAGTCCATTACTCACATAACTGGCCTTTATCTTTAATTTCTTTCAAGTTATATTGATCTTAAGAGTATTTTTTTATAACTAAAGAACTCCAGAGGAGAACTCTAAGCTGATTACACTAAGTAATGAAATCAGTGCCATTCTGTGACGGCTTTTCAACTTGCTGTTCCATGGCAATCTGTTACGTAATGTGTTTCTTTATTATTACACCACGACACCCACTGTAGACCATTGCATTACCACATCAACTGTCATAATCCGTTGTTAAGGTCATTATGTTTATTAATACTATAGAATTCAGATGAGAGAATTTAGCATTAACATTGTAGTCTTCATATTTCTTTGCAAAAGAAAATACAGTTCAAAAAGGTATAATTTCAAGAATTTAACAATATCCTAAAATTTTTGCTCCAAAACTCTTAAATTTCAATCATGAAGTTGTAGATAATTTAGGTCACAATGGCAGTGAGCCAGCAAATCATGATGTAAGACCCTTGAGACGCAACACCATGTCACCTCACGAATATGTGCATAATTAATACATATGGATTATACTAACAAACTCTAATATCCATATCCCATAAATTGACAGTTTTCTTTCCTTTTTTCTTTTTTGGTGCAATGACAGTCTACTTTTCCTCATTTATCATATACATTGTATTTGAAAGTATAAATAAATGGCACAATATGACATGCTGAGATTGAAATAAGAGAAGATCCATGATGGGTTAAGATAGATCACAAGGATTTGCCAAAACTCTTAAACACAGTACACTAAGACACATCATCGTTCAATAATTATAGCCTAAGTCCTGTCTCATCTTGTATATGACAAGTTGACAAAGATAAACCAAATTTTAATCACCAAAAAATCTAGGCAAAGATAAACGAGTCACCTGTACAAATCCTAAACTCATCTGCATACCAAAACTTGGACCAATCATCAATCTGTCAATAGGAACGAGTAATGCAATACGTCATCATAACTCGTAAGAGATCCACTATGAAGAAAATTGATTGTTTCAGGAAAATTAATAAGAACAAAGGTTTGACAATGTTGAATGCTAACCTTAAACTTCATGCCCAGGTACATTATCACTATTTACTTCTGCATGTCCATCTTATCACAAGCTTTTATCTCCTACTTCAAAATTCCTGTGGTTAAGAAGTACAAACAATCTTACAGCAGCAAGGTAGTGAAATGAGATATAATATAATACTCTGTTTTATATGAAAGTAATAACAAGAGGGGAGAGGAAGGGAACAAAATATAAAACCTTGCAGTTTCAAAGGTAGATATAGCAGGCAAGTATAAGTACCTTATATGTATGCAATAATGCTTTCATTAGTGTCAGTCAATGATATATGTTAGGGACTAAAAGTCTGTGAGTAGCAAAACAGGCTTGAAAAATTGAATTAATATATGAAATTCTGATTTTACAAAGTAACAATGTGTTTTAATAGAGGTAAAAAAAAAATAAAAAATAAACCCAATTTTATCTTAATAATTTTTTTTCCTCTCCTTTTCATCATGAAGTTCCCATCTCCATAGGTACTTACTGACTGGAGTACAGTCGTACAAGACATTGGCAACTATCTTAACTCTTAAAATGATGGGGATAATATGTACTCATCTCAAATAAAAGAAAACTCATCTCAAATAGACCATCAGCATTGATAGCTGCTCAATTATATGAGAAGTCAGAATGATAAAGGGTACAACAAGAGAGAAATTATACAGATAAGAATATAAGAGAGACTTTTTTTTCCAGATTATACAGCTTGGGAGTCTCACGAATAAGATTGAAATCAGCTAGTGTTGCACTCAAGAATGTCATTTCTCATCAGCTTAATGGATAGTCAGGCAGTATAGGTAATCTATCAAGAGAGTATGGCAAGCCATTTGTATTTTCAATGATGTCCATGACTTCATCAGTGGTGGTTGCAGCATGACCAGCATCAGTTGCCTCTGTGTCCTGTTTTCCCAAAGCATTTGAATAAAAGGGAATTATACGGAGGCGTGATTCTGCCCCCTGACCTATGATCTCTGACTGCAGCTGATAGCTTTGTGCAAGGTCCACTTGAAAGGACAAGATGTGGGGAGGCCTGGGCAATAGCTCCACAGGTTCCCCTTTGAGGATGACATTTTGCTCAATAGCGATTCTTGCTTCCTGTAAAAATGAAATCATAAGCTTAATATTTCTTCATGAATACTACAAGTTCACCCTGCAAAGACAGACAAAAAATTTCCTCACTCCTCTCCACCCAAACACTACACAGCCTTTTAATCTTCCAAGATATATCTAGGTTGCACATCTAAATCAAAGTATATCTGATACTGAAAAATGCCGATCGCATTTTGGATGAGTTGGACAACATATTGCTTTCTTCATATTTTTATAAGGACCATGAGTGTCAGTGTGTAACCTATAGTCTTATAGCACATCTTAGGACGAATTTTATTTTCCTGCTAAAAATTTGAATACAACAAAGGAATTTTTGATAAGTGGTCAAATAAGAGAAAAAGAAGAAAGATATTTAGGCCATCAAAGACCAAATAATTTCCTTACAATTGCTAAAAAGTTTAGTAATACCATCATCGTAGCTTGACACTCAGAAATATCCTGTCATTGGTCTACTATTTTTCAATTTTCTACGAGTACAGATTTACATCAAATCTATACTGTACATAATTAGAAGGAAATCTTTCACAACACTCCACCAAATGGAAATGGCATTGCGGAATGTCAAATAAGCATGAGTTGACATTATTGCAATTAATTAATTGGTTAAATCAGCTACATAACAAAGTCACATGGTAGTAAGATAATTCTTAAACCATATGTTGAAAGGGTGGCTTCAAAGTACAGTAGAAATAAAAAAAATTGAAATAAAATAAAAATGGCAAGTTTGCTATGTTGTTCAGCTCATGATTGAGCCATCAACCTTGAAACACTTATCTCAATAAGATTGGAACAAACTTAAAACTCAAAAGATGTCTCTAGTGCCCTACTAATAATAGAAATTGACCTCATCAACAAGGCAAAAGAACATACAAAGTAATAGCAAGAATGACTCATAGAGGAACACTATTGGCTATCATATCTCCTTGGTAGCTGCTCATCAGGACTAACACCCATGTTAGGACATAGATGTCAAAATGTGCTCTATTAACCTCGTGTAAGGTTACTTAAAAGAATATAAGCATTCTTAAGAAATACTTTTCTGCTTATAGACCCCCCAATTGCATAGTTATAAAGGGAAAGCCCAGTGGTGCCCTTGAATACAGGTGTGGGGATGTAAAATTTAAAACATAGAGATTTTAAAAGGATAAGCATGCTTGTTGAGTACTTTCTGCGCATACACGATACTTGCTGAAATAAATAAACTTTTTATAGGGTCCCCAATTCCGCAATGTCATAAAATCTTCATAAAGCTTTCATTAATGTGATGATACTATGATTGATGGTAGTGATCTTGCTCTGGTGTTGATGTGTGTGCCATGATCCTTAATGACGTGAAGAAATTCAGTGCTGCTTAAACATGTCTGATAGACCCTCTTATTATCTCTTTTTTACATCACTAATGCCATCCAACAATCCTATATGGCTATATGTATCAATACTATTGTACTTCAAGCACTATTGTTGCTAAGAAACAAAGGAACACATATAATCTGGAAGTACATCCATTTTGGAGCAGCGATCGTTTATCCCAATTATAAACATGCAAGGGCTAAAAAGGAAATTAACACATTATCTTCACAGATAGACCACAATTCCCAAACAGTGAACAGAAACTATATCCATTACCTCAAGGGCATCGATCTTTTCTGAAGTCTTTAGACCATCTTCTGATTCTTCTGATACAAAAGCCTTTGATATGTCCTCATAGTCATAGTCATTCACTAATGAGCGAAGTGCCTTAGTTACTTGGACCAAAGAGCTGGTCTGCAAGAAATCTATAGCCCTGGTCAACAATCGATTCTGAAAAAGGGTATATAAGTTGAAACATAGAAAAGAATACCTTGGTCGCGTATACAAGTTTGCCATGAGATTTGGCAGTAGCTTGGATCCCCAGGTTCTTCTTAAGCTTGGATTGCAGAGCTAATAGTACATCTGCTTCACTAAAATTATCAGTCAACTCAATTTCATCATCCAAATTCAACTTTTTGATCCCTTGCATCACAGTTGCCTCCAAGATCTGTTGAATAAGGGTGATGTTGGGTTTTTCCATACAAAAAAAATTTAATTACAACCACATTTTTTCATCAGTTCAACTGAAAAGTTGCACATCTACTTAATATTATGCAATTAAAGGTAAATAATAAACCCTAGTAACATTTTTATCCACATTTTCCTATTTCTGCAGGACATTATGTTTGGAAGCTAATGTCAAATGAGGTGAGGTATTCATCAAAATTTTTGTTGGCTTACTTCTCATCATGGAGTAATTTTCTATAGATTTATCCAAAGAAGAAATTTGAATATGATTTTGGAGAGCACAGTTGACAAACAAAGTATATATCATGATTAAGTGAATATTGATTAAAATTAGAACTCTAAGCAGAAATCCAATGTATTATATGACATCTTACCCCATAGACAAATATACGAAGGGGTCTCACATCATCAGAAATCTTTTCAGGAGGTGAAGAAGACCTCAGAAAACTATTATTTTCAGCATTTTCTACAGTTTCTGGCAGAACAATTTCAGGTTCAACTTGCACATTTCTGCCATTGATTTGAGACACAATTGGTTCACTTTCTTCAGTTCCTTGCACTCCATGAAAATTCACCTTCCGTACATCAAAGTCTGGGCATCGGCCTGCATAAATAGTTCATAAAGGTGTACAAGGGAGGATACATTGGTCAGCCGTACTCAAACTCATCTTGTGAACCCTGTAATCTAAAGATTGTCTACCAAAAATGATAAATAGAATCATATCATGGTTTAGTCACAAACCATCAAACAATAGATGATATAAATTAGTGTTTAATGTTAAACATACCTGCAAGTATGGCATCAACTGTTGCTCCTAAACTTCGGTGCACTCGCAACTCTGTTTTTGAAATTATCTCTACAGCACAATGGAAAGTTGGAGGTCCTTTTCTCTCCAGAACCGTTTTCTGAACACGCCTCCGACTTGCCTCTTCATCACCCAGAGTTACACTCTGCCAAATGAGCAATAATATAAACATTACAGTTATATAGCACAGAGTATTAGATAAGAGATTGCAGTTCTTCGGATTTTTTTTTTTTTTTTTTAATAGCAACAAAGATTACAAATGAAAATAAAAGGAAATAACTGTAATAATTCTTCTAATTTTCTTGTTTAAATTAGCACCCTCTCCACCCCCCCCCCCCCCCTCCTTTCCCAAGGAATAAAAACAACTGTCTGTATGCAAAAGCATCTTTGAATTTGTGGTAGGGTTCGGTTCCCATTGTTCCTGTTGCTTATATTTATGGCCAATCTTTTGATTTCAAGGAAATTTTGCTGGCTAGTCATTCACTTTAAGCACAATGTAAATACTTTAGGGACGACAAGGTTGAACAAGAAATGTCAGTGGAAGTCATACTATGTATTATCAAAAATGCCACTTAAGGCAAAACCCAGCTGATGTGCAGATCATATTCAATGCTCATAAATGGTCACTGCCTCTTAATTCAAGATAATAATAGCAATAACTTTCAAATTGACCTTTTCAGATTTACCCAAGTATACACTTTCTTTCTAGAAGATTCAATCATATATGTACATTTCAATGCACCGCCATTATTCTACCTATCCAATCAAGGATGAAAAATCTCATTAATACAACTAGTCATATCAGGAATGGAGGTAGAATCTTGAACAACAAAATAAGGAGTATGTATTCAGTACTTGTATTCCTCCGACAAGCATATCTAGTGCAGGATTCTTGATCAAGTTCTCAATGGTGATTCCATGAGCTGTAGCAACCAGCTGTATTCCACGCTGAGCAATCGTACTGGCAGCCATTGCTTCCAGTTTTGTTCCAATCTCATCGATCACAATCGCCTGAGGCATATGATTTTCTACTGCTTCTATCAATACCTGAATAAGATACAACAACTATCATTCCATTGACCAATATTTTGATCAGTCAGTGCACACAACTGTAAACGGCAATCGTGTATATGATATATAATTGGGCAGATAATACAAGAATTATTTCCAAAGACAAACAAGTGTAATTTTTTTACCATCACAGGCCTTCTCTCTCCTTTATAAAATTCTCTACTTATTCTCCACACAATCCTCAACAGATATGTAAGTCATTGCCCATAGTGCCCCACCCGCTATGCCAGTCTGTTACATATCGCTTCACATTCGAAGCCCAACCCAGTTTGGTGCAGCCTCATTACTCTTTGGACTCCAAAGAGTAATGAGGCTACCAATGGGACTCTGATTCAAGAGACGCCATATCAAACATCCCAACTAGAGAAACACTCCAGACACCATTCTCCCATATCTCAGATCTCCTTCTAGCGCAGCATACCTCACTTAGAAAATAATCTATTCTTTCACCATCAACCATAGAAAAAATCTTACGTACAATCATTGGAGTCTTGAAAAAGAGATGGTAGAGAGGAATATTAAATAAGTATGCTTGCAACAACATAATCCAGAGATACTAGAAAGCCTCCCAAGAAAAAAAAAAAAAAAAAACTCCCAGCAGCACCGTCGAATAGATTTGACAAACTGATACAGCAAACCCCTAAATACATTCTCAATTTTAATTAATTCCTCCTATGCTAAAATAACAGAGGTTGATTTTCACAGTTAAATATAAATCAAAATACAAAAATCATGAAAACATGCTATAAGATATCAATAGCACTGAGAAGACAAACAAAAAAGTATAATTTCCTCACAGTGAATGGGAATGTAAGCCTACTCCAACCCCACTTTAAGTCTCCAAAAGACCCCACCAGGCCACCAACATAGCCTTTTCCAAATCCTAATACACACATCTTCCACTCTGGTAAAGAATAAATAGTAGACAGAGACTTCCCTGTCATAACCTTGAGACTTCTAAAAAAAATCACCCTTTACAAAGTATGTTAAGTTGATTACTTGATAATATCAAAGCATCCTTATCTGATCTATTAGGTCATGAGATGAAGAAAGCAGATAAGGCAGATCATAGATTACCCTATAAAGATGGTATCGAGTATTTCACCAAAGCATCCAAATGACTCTCAAAACATGTCTAAAAATTCATGGGTCCCTTGTGTAATCTTATCAATTAAGCCATTCCATCTCCACTTTATGCAGTTCCCAAGAATACCTAGTATTATGAAGCATAAAACTAGCTCTAAGAAGAACAGAGCTTTTGTTCTTAAAAACAGAATAGCTGCTCTTATTGCAGTCATAGTATCTGGTTTGCTAGGAACCAGATCATGTGCCAGAATCATATAACTTCCTTCCAAAAGTGTACAAATTTTGTTATCCTCGGCTAAGGGAAAGATTTGAGAATCTAGTGGTCACAGATAATTGGAAACTTAGATTCCTATGTTACAAAGGGCTATAAGGCTTATGAGCTCTGTGTAAACTGCCCGGACAATTAAGGACATATGCATATGATAATTTTCTTGAGCGATGAAATACATCTTTCATCTTGTTAAAAATAAATAATAAAATCTGAAATGAAGTCTGCATTCTTCCTTTTTTGCATTCTTTTCCTGTAATATAAAAAGGAAGGATGCCTTAGCATATGTGTCAGTACCATGTGTTGCATATCTGCGTTTGGTACTTGCATACGTCGAGCACTTCCAATTCCAGCATGTGGTATATCACCATCCCCACCAATCTCATTTGAAGTGTCAACAATCATTACACGTTTCTGATAATCATCAGCAAGCATGCGAGCTACTTCTCTGCAGACAGGAACAAGGAAATAGTCAGTATCTAACACGCATCAGAATGAGACCAAGTCCAGTAAAGCTTCCAAAATAAATACAAGTGTCAGTTACATTGTACCTCATTCAAAATTATCCTTAAAGAAAGGCCTCCACAAAGCAGCATCAAACATACACTGCCAAGCAAAATCTATCCAAAAAGATGGTTCACCAAAATGTCCACCCTAAAATATCCACCACTCATCTCCTACCACCAGACCCCAAGAGATTGAAAAGCATGCTTAATGCGAAAAGGCTTCACTTCCCTAATTTTTTCTCACAACCCAAGAGATTGTATTATTGCACATTCTTTGATTACTAGTTAAAGATTTTTATCAAATTCACATTTTATTATCATTGTCAAAAACATTATACTTCAACATCAAAAATCTACACATTGTCATGATTCAAATTTGGCAAATAATTCCATAAAATGGTGTCAAAAAATGTAGAAATTGCATGAGTAAGAAGTACATTGGAAAAGCCCACAACCAACACATAGGTTGTGCTATGCCTTGGGCCATTGGCACCATGGCATGACCTGGTAGCATATTTACACAAAGGCATCCTTTGTTCTTGTTTTGTTTTTGGGTGGGTAATGGATGAAAAGGGTCTTGAAAAGAATCTTGGCAACAAAGCATCCGTCCTCTATTCTTGTTCTCATATCTATCACCTATCCTATTCGGAAATTTATGATTTGGGATGGGTACAATTTTATTGTAGAATTTACAATTTCTTATAATTTTATTGAGGATATATTGTTCTTTGTTTACTTTGTACTCCAAATGTACCTTCAATTTATCTAAACATCATTATATATACAACAACAACTATAACGAAAAAGCCTTAGTCCCAAAATTATTTGGGGTCGGCTAACATGAATTGTCATAAGGCACCGTCCAAGAAAGAAAGAAAATTCATGTTTTATTTAAAAGAGAGGGAATTTTTTTAGCACTCCTTATATCTAAGAGATCAACTGACCAACACATTTCTTTAGGCTCAAACCTTTGTTCTGGGACGGAAGAAGTATTTCTCAATGTTTTTTTAGCCTACACTTTTCATTCACACCTCTACCATCAATAAAATCATTCAAACACACCATTAACTGTCATCATAGCTATCTTTCTATTACAATAATAACAACTTATCTCCTAAAACTCTCTAGAGGGCTCCCCCACATAATTATCATTTGTAAATGCAATCAACACAAACATCTCAGCTAAAGCACCAAAAAGCTACAAATATGTTTCATACCATTCAACTTTGTTAGACAAGAAGAATCCAAAAACCATATTGTCCAAACTAAGACAGGTTAAACAAAGAATAATAAGGAAGCATTTGATTAGCATAAGATTAAGGAAATAAAATTAAGAAAGGGATTAAGGAAATTATTATCATATTCATTATATTATGTATATAGAGAAAAGGGGAAAAAAATCCTCTTTTCACACAATTATCTCCTTCTCTACAACAACCACTACCAACAACATCATCTCACACATTTCAGCATGAGAAGAAAGGTCAACACCACATTCCCTTGGACAATTACATGGAGGTCTAGGTTCCATCACCATCTTCCAATTTTTTTCATTTCTCTTACAATGAAATTGGATTGAAGAAAATGGAGGGATGGAGTATCTTTCATTTAGATAACAAATGAGGAAGGAAATTGAAGGGGAGAGAAATGGAGGGATCAAATTGTAAGAAATTAATCTCTCTAACAATAGAAATTTAGAAAGAAAACTTGTCATTCTTCCTTCCATTCCCTTCCCTATCCCATCCCTCCCCTTCCCCTCCCCTCCCTCCCTTTCTTTTCCATCCCTTTTCTTTTTCCAAACTCATTATAAGATGTAATTTTGTTTGCGTAGGTGATGGTGGACAACTGTTTTCGGTGGTGGGTGGATGAATTTTAGGTTGGGGGTGAGTTGTTTTGATGGTGGTTAAAGTAAATTTGAGGGTAGTTGGTGTGGTTTTTTTTTTTTTTTTTTGTGGGTGGGGGGGGATGGTTTTTTATGGTGGGTGCGTAGGTGGGTGGTTCTGGGGGGTTAAATGTGGTGATGCCTGATTGATGGTGGTGTGATATGGACATGTGGTAAAATGGAATGGTCAAAGTGATAGTTAATATTAGTTGGATGAAGAGAAATTTGGGGTTAAGATGATTCCCTAATGGGGGTGGGAAATATGGTAGACAAAAGTAGAATAAACCTCTTTTTTTTTTTTGAGGAAAAGTAGAATAAACCTGAGAATATAAGTAGTCATTAAAAAGTTCTAACATACAACAAAATAAAGGAAATCAAGATGGTTGATTGTTTCCCCTTTCTTATAACCCCTAAAACTAAAAGTCAAATATCTTAAATTATGTCTTTAAAATGAAAACCATAAATAAAACCCATAAATTTAAGCAGTGGCAATGGGGTAGGAAATGGTGGGGCAGTGGACTCTAGGTCTACGCCATCGTTGTTAGTCCCATCAATCAATGTTTATAAAGTGAAGCAACAACATTTAATAATTTGTCACCCATGCTTTTATCATAAGATGAATCAGGACGATTCATTATTACAGAATTTACCTTGGGCTTCTATCCAAACAAACAATGAAGAAAATAAAGGACAGAAGATAGGTAGGTCAAGGCTCACTTTTATGGACTCTAGAACATTAGAACAAAAAAGTCAATGGCTTTTAAAAAACACACATGAGTTCCTAGAGGACAGGGTGAAGCATTCTATTCAAACCGAAAGACTACACATCCCGAAACTAATAAAAAATAAAAAAGAAGAGTATACGGCAGATAGACATTCTATACATGCAACATCAACCCAGTTGCATAGAGCAACCCCATATTGCATGGATTTAAACTTCTAAAGTGATAGTTGGCACAGAAGTGTTGTTTATTGCTATATAGTAAGACAATTGAGATGCTCTGACCTAATAATGGTAGTTTTCCCAACTCCTGGAGGCCCAATGAGTAACAAAGAAGCTCCATCTTTGACCAAGTCTCTCAATAAATCAGCACTTCCAGTTATAGCCCTGCCTACACGGCAGGTCAGGCCAATAATTGCATTTTTCCTGTTCCTGACAGCACTGATCCGATGTAAAGTGCGGCTGATTCCTGCTCGGTTGTCAACTGCAAAATCACCAACCTAAGACGAGGACAAATTTCAGGTATTGAGTATTAACATGGTATGTCGTACTAAAAGCGGCAGCATACAAATACAAAAATATCTATCTAACAGCCCTAAGTCCCTAACACCTAACTGTTATAGTCACCCATACAAAGAATAAAAATCAGTTCTCCAGCTAATCTTGCCAATGCAGCTGCATAAACCAGACATTTCAAATGCACCATAAATCTTTGGCCATACACAAGCAGTGAGAACTACTCTATCATCGAACTACCTCTTCATATTTTTGTCACCAGCAGGCGGGAACTGGCATTATTTATAATTGGTTACTTTGATCAAAAGGCTCGTACTGGGAAGCGGAAGAAATACAACGAAACAGATTGTATTCGATATAAAATTGCAAGTTAATTATTCAGTAAAATCAGTACTCCATAGGTTGTTGTAATACACAAATAATAGAGTAAAGACACTAGTTAAGGTGTGAAACAGTAACAAATAGTTTAATCCCCAAATTAAAAAAAATAAATAAATAAAAATTAAAAAATTAAAAAAAAAAAAAAACGTAGTAATCCTTAAAAATCAGCTTTAATTCAATATTATAAGGTGAAGGCCTCTCCAGCTTAATATACTATCAAAAGAGAAATACTCAAACCAAACCACACAAATATTAACAACATCAAAAATGTATGAAAATATAGATATTTCGAAAATTCAAATTGAGCCGAATTCAACAAGACACCACATAATAATGTTTTTTCTTACTACGTATTCCCATATACATATATAAGCACAAACAATTAAGCAAAACTAACCTTAGATTATTTCCGGTAAAGAGAACAACACTTAAACGAACCAAACAATGGATAAATTTCGGCAAATATTCCTTAATCACCAGTTAACAAATTCACTGACGCTACTCATTTAAATTCAGTTATACACCCGCCATTACATATCCATAACAAAAATTTATCAAATATCATAGTGTTTGTATAATTGTATCATATTATTATGTCAATTCCAAAATTCATGATAAAAATCATAGCCTAAAAAAATATACATTCCCAAAATATTTCCAAGCTTATACATTAATTTAAGGATAAGGAAAAAATCTAAAGAAATTCAATATCATATGCAATACCTGAGAAGTAGCAAACTCAAGGTCCTGAATTGTAATGGGACAATCCGACAACTCGAAATCGCCCGAAGGAAACCGGGCTATCGGGGTTCGACCCAAATCCATAACCACTTCCATCAACTTATCCAACTCCGGGTGCTGCCGTAATCGACACCGCATCTCCTCCGGCAGCAGCGACACCAATCGATCCAACTCCAATTGGGACTCGTCATCGGAACCCGGGAAACCCGAATTGTGTGGGTTTTGGGAACAAGAAACAATACCCAGAAAAGTTCTGGGGTATCCAAGAAGAATTTTGGGGTGAAATTGAGGGGTTGGGAGTTTGGGGAGGAAGAAGGAGGAGGAGAGAGAAAGGGGTGGTTTTGGCGGGAAAAGGAACATGGGTTTTAATGGCGGAAAAAGGGGATTTGTTGAGGATTTGAATAACAGAGTGTTGTTGCAAGAAGAGGGAGTTATGATGTTCATCTGATACAATGTGGAAATGGAAATTGAAGAGTTGTGGGAGAATTGATTTTCTGGAGTTGTGCATTTCAAGTTTCTAGTGGCTTAGAAATACGTACACGGATGAACTAGACCAACTATTTACTGGCTCGAATTCGAGTATAAATTAGTCTAATGGTAAAGATTGTATGCTTCCCTACATTACTCTTATGAATAGTGTTATGTCAATTATGCCCTTTAAAATGTGTATTTACATATATACCCTCACTAATATGTATAAGTTTTTGTAATGAATAGTGTTTGGACAATTATACCATCTAGACTATTTATTCACTCTCTTTAATAATGATTATTTGTAAAAATAAAAAAAAAAATAAGAATAGTGCATGGAATTTATACCCCTTAATATATTTGTTTATATATTTTTCTCATTAAAAAGTTGTCAAGAACTAAATTAGTAATGTAAGGTTAAATCGAAAGAGATTTTGGATATGGCTAGTTATTGCGCGCGCATCGCGCGCGTTAACTGCCCTAGTTGTATGAAATGTTAGAAGTAGAGGTGTCAAAATTAACCTGACTCGAAATTAAATCAAAAAATTCGAATCAATAATCTAGCATGACTTAAGTTAAAGTAGATTCAATTCGACCCGACCTCATTAAATCCAACCCGCACAGTCGAATTGACATCCCTAAGGGCATGTTCACATTTACTTAATTTTAGTTTAGCTCCAATCAGTTCAGTTCCTAATTTCCCTTTCTCATAAAATATTCATTTCAGCTCAGCTCGCTCAGTTCAATTCAGTTCAGTTCAGCTCCAATCAGTTCAGTTCAGTTCAGTTCAGCTCCAATCAATTCAGTTCAGCTCATTTCAGTAAATGTGAACAGACCCTAACTAGAGGCAACTTTACCCTTTCACGATTGCACCTACATTTAAAAATCAAAACTTAACACATTTGTTGAAAAAAAAGTAAATACAGAAATAAAAAAAAATAAATCTCAAAAAAAAATATAAACATAATTAAACCCTCATCTTATTTAAATATAATATATAGCAAATCTACGATTTATTTAGTAGTGTGTACTTGTTAAAAATGGGGAACGAGCCGTGCCATGCTGCCGCGGGCCATGCCGTGCCGTGCCTAAATTTGGCACACCCCAGCCCACGGCACGATCCACGTGTATATATATATATATATATATATATATATATATATATATATATATATATATATATATATATATATATATATATGTTAATATATTTGTTTTGAACAACTTTATTGTAATTAAGGTTGTATAAATTACTTATCTAATTATGTTTAAGTTTATATAAATAATTTTATTAATTTAGCAAAAAAAACAACAATACATATAATAAAATAAAATTACGAGTGTCGTGCCACGTGCCGTGCCCTCGTGCCACGTGACGTGCCGGTGTGTCGACCCATGGGACGGCCACCGTGCCAAATGTCGTGCCCGTGCCGATTCCCACATTATTATTATTATTATTGTTATTGTTATTGTTATCATTATTATTATTATTAGTCGAAAGATAAAAGACAACGGTTTACTTATATTTATTTCACAAAAATTTTAAAATAAAATTATTTAATGAGTAATAATAATTTTACGTATAAATATGCCTAAATCATATATTTTTAACCCTCAAAATAATAATGATATACAAAGTACTACTTGAAACAACCTCTTTTTTTTTAATTCTTAAATTGTATAGAAAGATTTAAAAATTAATTCAACTCAATGAACTAACAATCAATACCCACATAAATTGTTTCTACACATTGCGATTCTTTTTTTTTTTTTTTTTTTTTGAAGGAATCTACACATTGGGATTCTAAAATCAAATGTTTATAAAAAGATTTTGTTATTATTATTATTATTTACTTTTTTTTTAAGAATTGTTATAATTATTAGAATTTATTAAATAATAATGTTATTAAATATTAATTCTTAATAGTTTGAATTATTAATAATTATTCAAAATAATAAATTATTATCATCAATACAATATTAATTATTATTTTTATTATTATTAATTATTATTTGAAAATAGAACAGAGCAGAGCTCCTCTAAAGAACGAGGCCTAAGTCCGCCTTAGAGCATCTCCATCAATGAAGAGAATTTTGCTCATGAGCAAAAATGGTGAGCAAAATTGCAATAATAGCTTCCCCATCAATGAGCAAATGGAAAAAATGCTCATGAGCATAATTGATTTTGCTCATCCTATGAGCAAAAATGAAGGTGAATAGTAAAATGGTGGGGCCAAACTGCCTTTTTTTTTATTATTTTTTTTTTTGCTTTTGACACCCTCAAAACGACGCGTTTTGGGTTTTCCTTGTGAAGAGCAATCCCCAAAACGACGCGTTTTGAAGGGAGGAAAGCAAAAAAAAAATTAAGTGCAGCTGCTGACAGGGGCGCGTAAGTCCAGCCAATGGGAAGCTGACATGCGTCCCTGTTAGCTTGTTCCTCCAATCAGCAATTGTTACCGTTTTGCAACGGTAATTAATTTTAAACGGTAATTTGGCCGTTTAATAATTAAAAAAATCATCAACGGTTGTAGGGAATATTTCAAGCGTTAATCCCCTAGATTGAACCCCACTGTGATCATACACTAAAGTACGGTGGCGTTCAAAGGAAAAGAAGATAGAGCAAAAGAGTCGCCAACAAGTTTTTTAGGAACTTGTAAATCGTTCACGAGGTGAAGGTCACACCCCTTAACGATCCAAGAGATCGTCAACTCCATAAGGTCTTGAACCAAATAGGGTTCGGGGATAAAGGTACAAATCCAACCTAAAAGAGATTGAACCTGCCCTAATAATAGGCCTCTACTTTATTCAGATCGTATTCATGTGCGCTTTCTGACTAACATGCAATCAATAGAATTAACCCTAAACTTGTTTAATCTATGTTGGTTGAATTTAAATGCACAAATAAATCTATTATTAGCGATCACTTGAATTATAATCAAATTAACCTAAACAAGATTATTAAATTATCTTATTAAGCGTGATTACAAGTACCAGTTCCCTTTAAATATGCATAAAAAGTGTGATCAAGCAATAACAATGAATATCAAGCAACAATAAATAATAATCATTAAAATAATAATAATAATAATAATAATAATAATAATAATAATAATAATAATAATATTCATAACCATAATCATGAATCATAAAAATAATCGTAATCATAATTAATAATCATAAATCATGTTAAAGCATAATAATAGCAAGATCCTAGGCATGATACTAACAAGATTAATAACAAACCCTAGCATGTCACTAAGCAATAAAAATCAAAGCTTTAACCCTAACATGATACTAACAATCATAAATATTAGGAAGAACATAGGAAGCATCATACTTGATATTAAAGTTATCCTAAACATGATACTAGGAACTTATTGTTGTCACCCTAAACATCACATTAAGAAAAACATCATAACATGATATTAGGAATCATAATAACAACCTAGACATGATTTCTATATCATAAAATCAATTAAACTATTAAAATACTTACTTGGATGCATCGTACCTCTTTCTAATAACAAAATACACGCGTTAGTAACTTCAAGGAAAATAATAAAACAATTAAATTAAATAATTGAAGGAGAGATTTGGGACCAAACCCTCAGAAATTAAACCTTTCACGTCTAGGGCGAAGGCAACTTCAAATATGGCTAGGTGTATCTAGATCTAATGAATGCGGAATTTTCTATATGAGAAAAGCTAGTTTAGAAAAGAGAGAGAGAGTAATCAAGAGAATCTTAATGAGAGTTGGTAGAATAGAGAATAAGAATTGATGAATGAAAATTGGTTGTTTTTCTTTAAAATAAGTTTTCAAAAACAGAGAGAAGAGAAAAGAAATTAAAACTATCCGCAACACTAAACTTTCCACACTTTCACTTCATTCGATTATGATTCGATGTGAAAGGTACTCATCATTGGGTTTGGTTTTGGGGAGACACAAATGGGTGTCTACAACGGTTATAATTTTTTTCTCTACAAATAGAGATCCATTTTGACATATTTTGGTATAATTTCAAAATCACAAAACACTCTATATTACTCTTAATCCCATTTCTAGTGAGATTTATTTTATATTTTCTATATAAAGTTGAGATAGGTTTTTTTTTTTTTTTTTTTTTTTTGGTTTATTATTTCTAATTAATATTTTTAGTACTCTAATATTTTTTAAAACGTTATTAATGATATTTTAAGTAGCAATATTTTGTTTTACTTTAAAAAAATCCAAAAAATCCAAAAAAGTTCATGCAGCTTACTGTAAACTACAAGCTGAGAAACCGCATATTCTCCCGCCAAGACCTATGAAGAGTTTGGAGACACATTGGAGAAGAATGGCAGCTGATTTTCTACAGTGGACTAATTGCTATGAGGAGGCGAGCAAACTCCCTGAAAGCGGAAGTGGTTACAACAAAGCCGATCGAATTAAAAACGCTTCCAAGTTGTTTTATATCTCCTCTAATCCACAACATAATTTTGCATTTCCACATGGAGTGGAAATGGTAAATAAAGATCCGAAGTGGAGGACTAAACTAAGATGGGGTCTGTCAAAGGAGGAAAGAAAGGGTTGCGGTGCCGATGATGAGGAAGATAGCAGTGGAAGTGGGAAAAGGTCTAGGGCGGAAAGTGAAAATGAAATCCGTACTGATGGATTTATGTGCGGAGGATTACCACGACCAGACGGTGTCAAAAAAACGAAGGCTAAGCGTAAGGGCAAAGCAATTGCTTCCGAAAGTGCAATATTGAGCATTAGTGAACAGATAAAGGCGTGTCTGAGGTTAGAGAAAGGGAGGCAAATTTACGACAACAATGGTTGGAACTTGATAGAGAAAAGGAAAAGAGGAAGCAAAAAATAAATTGATTTAGCAGAGAAGAAGATGAATTTTGATATGCTTCAATCACTTTTAGCAAGGACAACACCACTCACTTCAGCTGAAGAGGCCCACAAGGACGAGTTACTTTAATTAGTCTACGGTAGAAAATGATTGTATTTCTTTAATGAGTTTATTTTTAATTAGTTGTATTCTGTGGTTAGATTTGTTTAATTAGTTTATCTTTTATTAGCTTATCTTTATTTCGTTCAAATTTAATTAGTTTATTTTTAAGTAGTTGTATTTTGAGGTTAGATGTCTTTAATTAGTTTATCTTTATTTTGTTAAATTTTAATTAGTTTATTTATTTTTAATTAATTGTATTCTGAGTTTAGATTTGTTTAATTATTTTATCTTTAATTAGTTTATCTTTATTTTGTTTAATTTTAATTAGTAGTATTCTGAGGTTAGATTTCTTTAGTTAGTTAATCTTAATTAGTTTATTTTTATTAGTTGTATTCATGTCCCTTGTCTTATTAGACATTGAGTAGTCATATGTCTTTCATTTCCCTTGTCTTATTAGACATTGAGTAGTCATATGTCTTTCATGTCAGTTGTCTTTTTGTATTTTGAATAGTCAAGATTCTTTTCTATCTTACTATCTTTAATCACTCGTGGAATTGTCAATCACGTTTCATCACTCATGGAATTGTCAATTATGTTTCATCACTCATGGAATTGTCATTCATATTTTTGACCTCTCATTGAGTGTTCATGCTTATAAATAATAGTGATACCATCTATGCAAAACACATTATAATCCAACTCCTCAAAAATATCCAAATACCCGTAAGTAACAAGCAAACACAATGTTTTCCATTAGCTCAACCTCCAGCTCGATCGTCTGATTCTGATCAATACGTAGAATTTGATCATTTAGTTGACGAATTTGTCACAACCCATCTACCAACTTTGTTGTATAACAACCAAACACAACCCCAACCTGTATCCGATGTTGAATGTGTTCCAGAGCGTAGAGGGGATACGGATAGAAGAGATAGGGAAAAGGGGCATGTTCAATGATTACTTTGCGAGTAATCTAGTTTATAGCGACAAACAATTTCGGCGTAGATTTTGAATGCAACGACCTTTGTTTTGTAGGATTATGAACAAGGTGGTCGAGGGGGATCAATTCTTCCAGCAGGGTAGGAATGTAGCTGGAAGGCTTGGGTTATCACCGTTGCAGAAATGCACCGCTGCGATTAGAATGTTGGCGTACGGGACCTGTCCAGATGCCGTGGATGAGTATCTGCGCATTGGCGAAACTACCTCCAGATTGGCTTTGCAACATTTTTGTCAAGGGGTTATTACACATTTTGAAGCTGAATATCTCAGAAGTCCCACCGACGAAGATTTAAGGAGAATCTTGCATCAAAATGAAATGCGAGATTTTCCCGGTATGATAGGTAGCATTTACTGCATGCATTGGGAGTGGAAGAATTGTCCTATGGCTTGGAAAGCGCAATACGCAGGCCGTAATAAAAATGCAACCCTCATTCTGGAGGCCGTTGCAGATCAAGATTTATGGATTTGGCATGCATTCTTTGGAATCCCGGGATCTTGTAATGATCTTAATGTCCTTTACCGTTCTCCGGTCTTTGATGATGTTCTTCATGGTCGGGCACCTCCAATTCATTTTACCGTGAACGACCATGAATACAAGTTGGGCTATTACTTAGCAAATGACATTTACCCAAAATGGGCTACTTTTATTCAAGGTATAACACTTCCACAACTTCAAAAGGATAAATTATTTGCTTATAAACAAGCTGCAGCTCGGAAGGACGCTGAACTGACTTTTGG
Organism: Chenopodium album; assembly: GCF_948465745.1. NCBI lineage: Eukaryota > Viridiplantae > Streptophyta > Magnoliopsida > Caryophyllales > Amaranthaceae > Chenopodium > Chenopodium album. Next base: position 67,429,155 of record NC_137837.1, on the reverse strand, counting down.
GGTTTTACAGGCAAGGTTTGCCATTCTACGACAACCCTCCCTTGCGTTTAACGAAGATATATTGTGTGACATAATGAAAGCTTGTATCATTATGCACAACATGATTGTCGAAGATAAACGACACAACTATACTCGGGCCGAAGTTTTAAGAAGGTACTATGAACAAGATCGCCCGCAAATTACAAGACCAACTACAAGTGCTACAGTTAACAACAATGAGCCTTTTGAATTCAATGTTGGCCGACCGCCAAACGTTGATTTCGACACGTACGTCCAGAGAAGAATGTCACTACGTGATAGAGACACTCATGTTCAATTAAAAGCGAATTTAGTGGAACACATTTGGCAAAAATATGGTTCTATTAATGAGTAAAAAAAATAAATTTGTCGTAAGATTACAATTTAATAGAGTCTTATGTAATCGTACGTTAAAAATCTAGATTCGTTATTGGTTTGTAGTATTAAATGTAGTCGTACGCCAATAAAATTTTATGTTGTATTAAATTTATAATTAATTAGCGATTAAAATTTTAATATTATGAATTAATATTTAATAATTGTATTAAATTAAATAATAGTATAATTGTAATTAGTAGCCCTAAAAATTCATTTAACCAAAACATAATAAATAATAATAGGGTGATGTATAAGAGAGAGAAATATTGGTGGGGTATGTGAAAAAGTAGGAGAGAGATTGATGAGCTTTTTTTTTTTGCATTTTTTTTTGCTCACTAAAATTTGCTCATAAAAAATGCTCATGAGCGAATTTAGTTGGGAAGAGAGAGAAAATGGGTAGAGAGAGAATGAGGAGAATTTTTTTTTTTCTCACTAGTGGAGAGGCTCTTAACGTTTTCTAAAAATAAAGTAGTAATTTCAATCCAGCATGCCAAGTAAGCTAATACCTTAACTAAAACTTAAGTGATACAGAGTACTGACTTTGGACCGTTGATTTTCCTACTTTGGAACTTTTTACTCGGCGCTTAGGACTCCAGCCCTTTCCTCCTCTCTCTTTCTTCCGTTAAAACCGTATTTTGAATCCTCCATTGAAGCGGCGCCGAGCTTTCTCTCCTCCATTGAAGCAGTTTCTGAGGTAATTTACTTTTTTTTCCTTTCTTTACTTAATCATCGAATATCAATTTCACACAATCTAGTGCTAATTGTTATTATAATCAATTTAGGGTTTTTCTAAAGTGGATTATTGAACTACTGAATTTTTGAGTAATTATAATGATTAATTTATATAGTTGAAGAGTAGAAGCAACATAAATTATAGTTTAACATGCCTCTTCAATGAGATTCATCAAGAAAGTAGTGAGACAAATGAGGGTGTTAGATTTTTACTTTTCTGTCAATATCTATTTTGAATGTTAGAAATGTACAATGCTCTGTTTGAATTGAATTTCTGTTGTAGATGAGGTGTTGCGATATACGAGTAGTAATCAATCAAAATTGTCAATAATTGTGTAAAAAGAAGTAAAACAAGGGTAGTGTGGTTTTATGAGTTAAAGCTAGAGTCTAAAGAAGTGATGGGGCTATGAAGAAATTTAAGGCACTATACGATTCGTGTTTGTGCTTCAATTTAAAATTCAACTCCAAAATATCACTGTTATCTTAATATTCTAGCAATGGTTTTGTATCTAATAGTCATTCATTGATATTCAGGTAAAAGTTGGGAAATAGCGCGTGTACTAACAATGGTGAGAGGGAAGCCAAACATATTGATAACCGGTACACCTGGGACAGGAAAAACAACTATGTCTTCTGCTCTTGCAGAGGCTACTCAGCTTCGCCATGTGAACATTGGAGACTTGGTTAAGGAGAAAAACTTGCATGATGGTTGGGACGAGGAATTTGAATGTCATGTCATCAATGAGGATCTGGTATGCCATTCATCATAAGCATTTATTTGTAAAGAAGCATTGATTCCCCTCTGCTCGTCTTTCATTGTTATTATATGTATTCAAGTACCTTATGGGCTAATGTGCTTCAGTATTATACTTTTTTGAAAAAAAATTTAAACGATAAGTGAAGGTGTGAATATGTGATTCCACTATCTAGCATTTAATTTGAATGCTTCTTGCATAGAGTTGCTTTTGTCAAGCATCATCATTAGTTTATGGGCAGTGACAATAATAATCTGGTCATGCTGATAGAGATTAAAGACCATAGCATCCATAGGGACTAGGGAGTGAATTTATCAAAAAAACTGTTGGAACAGCTTTATATATTAGGTGAAATTACTATCTGGGGTTTATTCATTTAATCAGTGGCTTCTGCCAAAACTCTGTTTCTAGGAAATTTGATTTTTATCTAATAGTTAACAGGAACAAAGTTGCATTGGTTGATATTCAAGTACGGGGTAGTATCTTGTCACCTTGGTTTAATTGCTCAAACTAGTTTGATGATGTTTTTCGTTGTATTTGTAATTGTAACGATCATGGGAGTGAGAGAATTTGGATGATTAGCCCTAGTGGCTACTTGCTACAAATTTGGTAGCATAGTCTCTCAGTTGAAGGATGGCTCATGATATGTGGATTAAGAAGATAGTTTTGAACTAGTTAGCAACATAGTGCACCCCGGAGAGGGCAAAAGTAATGAGAGGGGGTGTGATTGTTTTGTTACACTTCGTCCACTTCTCAGTAAGATTAACATTTGCTAAAATGTTTGATTCTATAAAGAGGATATATAGTACTCTGTATGTATCAATCATTTTTTTTTTTTCAGTTCGTAGTATTTAATTAAGTGTGTAATTAAATATAAGGTAATGGAAACAATGTTATAAATTCACTTCGTTTCGAACTTAATATAGTCAGATTTTAGGTCAGATATTGTGAAAATAGTTTATCGACTTGAAATAAATTAGTTTGGATGATGTAGGTTTCGTTGTATTATAGCCTTTTTTGGGGTGCTGGCTGGGTCAAAGTATTAGGCTGACAGACCAGTTTCTTCTGGTTGGTTTTTGACAGGAAAAGATAAGTTATGATCTCACATTCAAGTTTCATGTGGCTTTGACAGGTATGTGATGAGCTTGAAGATATGATGGAAGAGGGCGGTGTAATCGTTGATTACCATGGTTGTGAATTTTTTCCTGAGCGTTGGTTTGATCGTGTTGTGGTGCTTCAAACTGAAAATTCTATCTTGTATGATCGCCTCAGCAAGAGGTATGCCATTCACTAGATTGTATTGTTCCTTAGTTTCTTCACAGTTCTTTTGTTTTTGTGTATTGGAAAGGCATCACCATCTATATACTGTACCTTTCCATCATATTTTTATTTGGCATCTGGCTGCTTGTATCTAATGGTAATCTTGCTGCAGAGGCTATACGGGGTCAAAGCTTACAAACAATATTGAATGTGAAATCTTTCAAACGTTGCTTGAGGAGGCTAAAGATAGTTACCGAGAAGATGTAGTGGTTGCAATGAAGAGTGACTCCATTGATGACATCGAAAAAAATGTTGCGGATTTGACAGACTGGGTTGCAAGTTGGTGCACAACCCAGTCTGTTGAGAGTGATAGCAATAGCATGCGTGATTAAAGTATGTTAAGCATGTAGGAAGTAGCCTTCCACCCTTCTCAGCGTTGATTTCTCTTGTGATTTGTTCTTTCATATGCATTCTGCTTGAGATTGTGACAAGTCAAGAAAGTGAAATTTATGAGCTGCAACTATTTTATGTTAGATATGGCCAATATGGGTTTTTGCGTTTTGTATTATAGGGCATAAGAAATTTACTTTTCATTAGCTGCTTTTCAAAAGGATGAAAATATTATGATGGGTAACCGTCGATTAACAAAAAATATTCAAGGAGCTACTCATATGTATAAATGTCTCATGGATTGTTATTATTTTTTAAATTTAATTTTACGAAGAGGTCGTCCAAAAGGAGCTAGATCCATTATTGATCCGCTATGATTTTAATTAACTGTAACTTTAGCTTGAACCTGCAAGGGGTAGCGGTAGTTTAAAACCCTGATGAACATAGAAGGCTAAAATTGTGGAATTAATGTTGCTGTAGTTTGAGGAGCATGGATATCATCGGAAAAGCTTAAAGCCTTCCCTGTTTCACACAATCATCCTCCACTGCCTCGAGCTTTGTTGTCTAGCAGTAGCCTCACTGATCAGTGCATTTCAAAGAGCTTGCCAGGTGACCATAATTCAGCTTTGCTGTTTGTTTGTTCATGCCTCTTAACCCGTTTTCTCCATCCTTGTTCCCCAACCTGGTTGAGCTTCCATATCGCCATCTTCCTTTGGCAGTTTCTATCTGTAGTTCGGAAATGTCCTTTCCCCTTGAAAGCATTGGGTTTTGTAATCTATTTCTAACTTCTCCGAAAAAGCTCTTTATCTTTACTGTAATATATTTGCCAAAGTTTCGGAACAATACTCGTTTAGGATGTTGTGACTTGCGACTCTAGCTGGGACTAGGTTTGTGAGGTTTGAGGATTTCTGCAGGTAAGTAATATCTTTGCTTTCCCATCTGCGGCTTTCCTCTTATCAACTGCTTTATGACATACTATTCTCAGGTTGAGTTAAAATCAATATGGATTCGGCTATGCTCGTGTACACTGCAAGAAGGTTGGGTTCGGAATTTTGGCGAGAGACAAAATGGGAGGGTTACTATTAAGCGCCACAAGGAGAATGGCACCAACGTTGCCAGAATTTGGTGTGTCGGAGGGCTGGAGGCGGTTCGGGTGGTTTAAGTTGAGTCATTTATTATTATATTTCTTGATTTAAGAGTTATAGTCGTAAAACTAGTTTAAGTCCCATGCAATGTACGGTTTGTTATTAAATTTTAATTTTTTTTAAAAAAATGTATTATAACGATCAAGATTCGCCAAAGTCAATAGACTTTGAAGGAGACATACATATTCTGATAATATTCATCACAACCCCTAGTTTCCCACCTTGCCACTAGATGAGCTAAAGTATTTCACGCCCGTTTGACATAAGAACAAATAAAAGACTCGAAACATAAAGAAAAATCACGTATATCATCCAATGTGAGTGAAAAGGATTAAAACCAATGACTCCTTTTAAGCCTGCAACAACCTTTCTTGCATCACTCTCCAAATTAACCTTAGTGAAGCACATTCTCCTAGCCAACCGAACACCAAAACGACAAGCAGCAGCCTCCACCATATCCACCTCCCAGCCTGCAACATCACGCCTTTGCTAGAATGCTAGGCATTAGCATGGTTCTAGCAGTAATAATGACATAAAATTAGGAGGAAAAAGACTGATTATGGTATTAAGAAGAGAATTACAACTAATTGAACGATAATTCCACTTTCGAGAGGTGGATTCTCTCCTAATATGAGCTTTTGAGAGGCTCACTCTTTCCCAATAAAAATCCTTACAATATTCAACATGATCCTAATGAGGCATATATATAGAAAACCCCTCCTAACAAACTCTAGCTTATTTCCCAAGTCACTAATAATAGACTATAACTAATATGCCCTTCCCCTAAATATTGATTCCTTGCATTACCCGTCGTCTAAACTTTCACCTTGTCCTCAAGGTGGTTTATAATCGGAACTGGATTCCCGGCAACAATGGTCATTGACCCAGCTCTTAAATAAGCCAAAGGCGAGAGAAAACTGCAGTGAGAATTCCTGATCATTGCTGAAAATTCGTATTCCCTCTTGTGAACATTCTATGGCAGGAAAATCTGAATAATGTACCAGCATGTCATGAGAGTAGATCATTGAAATTTGGGTAGAGGTCTTTGTTGACTTAGGATTAGCTGGTTGTGGGTAGGGGAAACTAGATGAAATCCGTGCGATGCACGGTTTGTTAGTATTTTTTTTTAAAAAATATTTTTCATATTTACGTGATTAAAATTGTTATTATATTAGTTTTAAAATATTAGATTAAATTCCTAATATCAAAAGATAATATTTTGTTTTAATTAATTTAAACTTTAAAATCTCATTCGTCAATTTTGCTCACGTGACATTTGAATTATTTAATTGTAAAATAAATTAATAATCTCTTATTTAATTGGCTACAACTTAAATTTATAATCCTACATAGCGCGCTAAGAAAATTAAATCCTACATGACTCTCTAAAATATCGGGGAAAAACTCATATATATATATATATATATATATATATATATATATATATATATATAAAAGTATATTAGATTGCAATGAACATTTTGGGTGATGAATTGGAATTTAATACTGATGTTGGATGGATGGGCCTAAAATTAACAAACCCAAAACCTGAAGAGTCTGATTTGTATGTCACCCCAAAAGATGATAGGTTGGGCTTTAAATGAGTAAGCCTATTCAATCTCATATACCCACTATGGCGCTCTGTTTTGTTTAAGCACGTGAGCTCTGGCTGAAATCATTTGCCATATCTTTAAGGTGTATTACTAATATACCCTTACTTGCAATTTTCAATTTTGACTTCCTCTCCAAGCCAACAAGAGACCCACTCAAGCTTTTCTCATACTCTTCTATTTCTAGACAAGTCTGGAAACCATCGAGCAGCAACCGTTCAAGCTTTCCACCACTAATACCGCCGCTCACCAAGGGCCCTCTTCTGTCCAAGCCACCTCTGTCCACATCACCGCCATCTGAAAACCCACCGGAGATATCGCCATTCCTTAGCCCACTACTTCTCAGATCATTGTTTAGAATTTCTGGCCCACTAGGAGTCCTTTGTTCACACTCACCGCACCAACAACCTAGACAATTTCACCTAGACCTCCACCTGTAAACCCATCCCTGAAATCGCCAAGCCTTCCCCCATATTTGAGTTTCCTTGATCTCACCGTCAAATTTTCCAAGGTCATCACGTCCCCCACCAGCACCTCCACTAGATTTCTTTACCATCGCGCCACCGGAGAAGTTGCTAACAACGGAGTAAAAGTACTGGTCAGATTTGGAAATTTCTAGTTCATCCCCCTTCTTTTCCTCCTGTGATATAAGTTCCTCCTCACCACATGACAACTCAGAGATTCCTTTCCCCTAAATATTGATTCCTTGCAGCCTTACAGTAGCTAACAGAACCTCCCGACTTTCATTTCTTATCACGACACCCAGCCTCGTCTCATTGCCAATATGAGCATCATAATTAACTTTAACCTTACCACCACTTGGAAAATTCCAAGCTCGCACACATTGCGACCCACTGTTCCCAGGCTTCGCAAATACCCTTATAGCATATGAAACATACTCTTGCACCATTCTAGTGTAGCATGTAGCGACATCAATCGAAACAGGGCACTCATTTTCAAAAATTACCTTGTTTCAACCGCTCCATAAGGCCCAAATGAGATAAATAACGGTAAGAAGTTTATCCTTTGGACTGTTAGCAGCTAGCCACATCCATTTGTTAGTGAAATTCGTGGAGGGGGCTTGAGAAATCAAGGACATAAAGTTACTTGCTGCCTATATAGCCTTCACATGTGTGCACTCGAATGTGGCATTAATAATTGATTCCTCCCCACTCCCACAGATAGTACATGAATTATCAATAACAAGATGACGATATGCAAGCCTTTCCTTAACCCCCAAAAAACCTTTACATGCCCTCCACATAAAATTACAGAGCTTCGGGGGGCATTTAAATTCTAGACCATCTTCCAAGCTTCAGTAGTAGCCAGTGAAACAGGAGCTCATGTACTCTGTTTTCCTAGCCAATTACCCAATCTTACATTATATTCCGTATTCCTTGACTGCCACTAGTACATAGAATCCTTTAACATTCAACGAGAGATAGGGATTAAGAGGATAAAGCTTGATAAACCACATTAAAATTACTACGGACTGCATTAACATCCCACACATGCTTTTCATGATCAATTAAAACAATGACACGCATGCTTAAATCGTTGTTGCTTGAAGGGGTAGGAACAAGAGAAGACGAGTTCCCTAGCAGCCAAGCATCACACCATGCATAAATATCACTCCCATTTCCGACCTTCCCCTTCAGACCTTCGAGAAGAAGAGATCTTGCACCCCACATACTCCGCCAAGCATAACTAGGGTCAACCCCCAAAGTCGAGCTCATCACAAATTTTAAAATACTTTGCTTTTAAAATAGAATGTAAAAGTGTACCTAGGTTTTGATGAAGGCGCCAACATTGTTTTTTAAGAAGTTGGTTAAACCATTTTATATTTCTAAAACCCATACCACCCCTATTCTTTGGTTGACAAAGAAGATCCCAACGTTGCCAATGCAATTTTCGAGTCGCACCTATAGATTCCCACCAGAAACGTACAAACATGGAATGAAACTCATCGAGAAGTCCCTCCGGAATTTTGAAGATGCTCATCATGTAAGTCGGGATCGCTTGAGCTACATACCTTTTTTATAAGAACCTCCTTCCCTGTTCTTGATAGTAATTTTTCTTTCCACCCTTGCAACTTTTTCCACAATCTTTCTTTTAGCTCTGCAAAAATTGCTCTTTTTGTCTTCCAATAATGGTCAGGAGACCCAAGAATTTCTCATGCCTTTCCACCTCTTGAACACCCAAAATATCAATAATTTCCTGTTAACGAACCATATCAACCTTTTTTCTAAAAGTAACATCTGTCTTGCTTAAATTAGGTTAACTTTCTAACCGGATGCTCTCTCGTGCTTGCTGATAATGTCAGTTATAACGGAACATTCTTGAAAGGTGTAGACACCCATTTGTGTCTCCCCAAAACCAAACCCAGTGATGAATTCCTTTCATGTCATTTGATTATCGAACAAAGCGAAAGTGTGAAAAGTCTAGTGAAAAGGATGTTTTTATTAAAATATCTCTTCTTTTTGTTTTTGAAAATATTTCTTTTCTTACCCTATTTATGAAAAACGTGCATTATAGTTTAGTTTGGTCCATGATATGGGTCCAATAATGGTGTAGTTGGATGGGGCTTGAAAAGACCTTTCCAAGGATATATTATAAGCCCAATTCCGATGAATTGAATAATGAGGAAGTTACGGCCAAAATACTAAGCTGGGCCCAAACCGGATTTTACCTACGACCCAATGATCATGTGGAGGGTCCAAAGGTTTAATCCTATTCCTAAACTAATTAGGGTTAATTAGAAGCTTCTATAAGTTTCTAAAAGATCTTAATTATCCTTTTTGAAAAGATAAGATTAAAGAATTTGAGTTAAATAAAAACTTTCCTTTTCTTAAATCCTAATTCTATTCGAATTTAAAGATGTTCAAAGACAGCCAGATATAATTTTTTTGCCTCATAATATTTATCCAAAGCTTATATGGTTGGATAGATCTTGAAATTATCTTTCTAATGATATATTATAATATTAAATCCGAGCTATAACGAAAAAGACATGAATGAGATATGAAACTCTATCAAAAACTGACACCCTTCCACTATTTCGTCCATATCTTTTTATCTACAAAATATTTTAATCTGATTCTAATTGGGTTGGAAAGTAGACTTCAAGAGCTTTTCAACGACATATTACATGCCTTATTTGGACTTCCGAATCAAAAGATATGATAAAAACAAAACGCGTGAAACTGATTATTAGCGCCTGACGACAAGGCTTGGCGCCTGGCGCTAACCTTCAGCGCAAGCGCTAATGTCCAGCGTCTGGCGCTAATGTGTTTTATTCTCATCGAAACTCTGAATCGTTTTTTTTATCCAGACGAATGATTTTCTCTATAAATAGCCTCTTAAAATTCTGTTTTTCAATCATCAATTCTCATCAAATTCTCATCCATTCTCATCGATTTCCACCAATTCTCATCAAGAATCTCTTGATTTACTCTCTCTCTTTCTCTCTTTTCTAAACTAGCCTTTTGCACACAAAATTTCGCATTCACAAGATCTAGACACACCTAACCAAGTTCGAAGTTGCCTTCGCCCTAGACGTGAAAGGTTTTAATTTCTGAGGGTTTGGTCCCAAATCTCTCTTTCAATTATTTAATTTAATCGTTGTTTATTATTTTCCTCGAAGTTACTAACGCATGTATTTTGTTACTAGAAAGAGATACGAGACATCCAAGTAAGTGCTTTAATTGATTTATTGATATTATGATATAGAAATCATACTTAGGTTGTTATTTTGATTCCTAGTATCATGTTTAGGATGTTCCTAATATCATGTTAGGATGCTTTCTTTAGTATGATATTTAGGGTGATTTGCTTATATCAATTATGATCTCTATGATGCTTCCTATGTTCTTTCTTAATATTCATGTTAATATCATGTTATGGTTAAAGCTTTGATTTTAAATGTTTAGTGACATGCTAGGGTTTGTTATTGTAGAGAATAAATTTCAAGCCTTAAATCCCACTAGCTTGAACCCCACTGTGATCATACACTAAAGTACGGTGGCGTCCAAAAGGGAAGAAGATAGAGCAAAAGAGTCGCCAACAAGTTTTTTAGGAACTTGTAAACCGTTCACAAGGTGAAGGTTACACCCCTTAACGATCCAAGAGATCGTCAACTCCATAAGGTCTAGAACCAAATAAGGGTTCGGGGATGAAGGTACTAATCCAACCTAAAAGAGATTGAACCTGCCCTAATAATAGGCCTCTACTTTATTCTGATCGTATTCATGTGCGCTTTCTAACTAACATACAATCAATAGGATTAACCCTAAACCTGTTTATCTATGTTGGTTGAATTTTAATGCACAAATAAACTATTATTGGCGATCACTTGAAATTATAATCAAATTAACCCTAACAAGATTATCAAATATCTTATTAAGCGTGATTACAAGTACAAATTCCCTTTAAACATGCAATAAAAGGTGTGATCAAGCAATAAACAATAAAAATCAAGCAACATAATAATCAATATCATGAATAATAATCATAATTATAATAATAACAATATCATCATAATTAAAAAAATAATAGTAATAATATTCATAATCATAATAATCATGTTCATGTTAATACTAAGGCATAATAATAGCAAGATCCTAGGCATGATACTAACAAGATTAATAACAAACCCTAGCATGTCACTAAGCAATAAAAATCAAATCTTTAACCCTAACATGATACTAACAACCATAAATATTAGGAAGAACATAGGAAGCATCGTACTTTTAATCATATTTGATATTAAAATTATCCTAGACATGATACTAGGAATATCATAATAACAATGTAAACATGATATCTACATCATAATATCAATAAAACCATTAAAGTACTTACTTTGAGGCCTCGTACCTCTTTCTAATAACAAAATACACACGTTAGTAACTTCAAGGAAAATAATAATCAAACAATTAAATTAAATGATTGAAAGAGAGATTTGGGACCAATCCCTCATAAATTAAACCTTTCACGTCTAGGGCGAAGGCGATTTCGAATATGACTAGGTGTTTCTAGATCTTGCGAATGCGGAATTTTGTATTTGAGAAAATGCTAGTTTAGAAAAGAGAGAGAGAATAATCAAGAAAATCTTGATGAGAGTTGGTGACAATTGGTGACAATTGGTGAATGAAAACGGAGTTTTTAATACGTTATTTATAGAGAAATCAGCCAAAAAGATAAAATAAACAAAACAGAGTCTGACGCACAAAAAACAGAGCTGGCGCAAACCCTGGCTAGCTGGCGCAAGGCAACCAACACTGGCGCCAGGCGCCAAAGCCTGGGGTCAGGTGCCAAGCCTAATTTTAACGCGTTTTCAAAAATCAGATAAGTTTGCCGTACTGGAAGATAAAATCATATAATTTCCTTGAAAATACTATTTGATTTTGATTAAAACTCTGAAAAGTCAACAAAAGTCAATTTATCAATGCTAATTGAATTAGGAATGAAAAAAAACTTTCTAGAAGAATCTAGAAGACTAAAACCATTCCTAATTGCATTAGGAATGATAAATCATATTAGGCCCTCCCCTAGATCATTGGGCCGCATATAAAGCTCAAACCGGGCCCAGTTTAGTAAATTGGCCATAACTTCCTCAATATTCATCGGAATTGGGCTTATAATATATCGTTGGAAAGCTCTTGTCAATCCCTATCCAACTACACTACTATTGGACCCATATCATGGACCAAACAAAATGGATTGGTTGTTTTCTTAAAATAAGTTTTCAAAAACAGAGAGAAGAGAAAGAAATTAAAAACTATCCGCAACACTAGACTTTCCACACTTTCACTTCATTCGATTACGATTCGACGTGAAAGGTACTCATCACTGGGTTTGGTTTTGGGGAGACACAAATGGGTGTCTACAGTTATTAATCTTGTTTGTATTATGCCTAGGATCTTGCTATTATTATGCTTTAACATTATTATGATTATTTTTATGATTTATGATTATAATTGTTATAATTATTGTTATGATGATTATTTTTAATTATGATTGTTATGATTATAATTATTATTATGATGATTATTATTATGATTTTTTTTATTTTGATTATTATTATGTTGCTTGATTATTATTGTTATTGCTTGATCACGCCTTTTATGCATGTTTAAAGGGAATTTGTACTTGTAATCACGCTTAATAAGATAATTAATAATCTTGTTTAGGGTTAATTTGATTATAATTCAAGTGATCGCCAATAATAGTTTATTTGTGCATTAAATTCAACCAACATAGATAAACAGGTTTAGGGTTGAACCTATTGATTGCATGTTAGTCAGAAATCGCATATGGATACGATCAGAATAAAGTAGAGGCCTATTATCAGGGCAGGTTCAATCTCTTTTAGGTTGGATTTGTACCTTCATCCCCGAACTACCAGTCATGGTTCCAGACCTATTGAAGTTGACGATCTCCTGGATCGTTAAGGGGTGTAACCTTCACCTTGTGAACGGTTTACAAGTTCCTACAAACTTGTTGACGACTCTTTTGCTCTATCTTCTTTCCCTTTGGACGCCACCGTACTATAGTGTATGATCACAGTGGGATTCAAGTTAGGGGTAATGCTTGAAATATTCCCTACTCAAGGTTACTCTAGAAATAAGAATACTATTGTCGGCAAAAAATAAGTGTGAGACTATGAGGAATATATCAAGCATTACCCCAAACTTGAACCCCACTGTGATCATATACTAAAGTACGGTGGCGTCCAAAGGGAAGAAAGATAGAGCAAAAAAGTCGCCAACAAGAAGTTTGAGGAACTTGTAAACCGTCCACAGGGTGAAGGTTACACCCCTTAACGATTCATGAGATCGTCAACTCCAATAGGTCTGGAACCAAAACTGGAAGTTCGGGGGTGAAAGTACAAATCCAATCTAAAAGAGAAAGAACCTACTCTAATAATAGGCCTCTACTTTATTCTTCTTGTATTCATGTGTGCTTTATGACTAACATGCAATCAATAGGTTTAACCCTAAACATGTTTAATCTATGTTGGTTGAATATTAATGCACAAATAAAACTATTATTGGCGATCACATGAATTATAATCGTATTAACCCTAACAAGATTTTTAATTATCTTATTAAGCGTGATTACAAGTACAAATTCCATTTAAACATGAATAAAAGGTGTGATCAAGCAATAACGATAAATATAATCAAGCAACAAAACAATCAAAATAATAATAATCATCATCATAAACAATTATAATTAAAAATATTATGTTAAAGCATAATAATAGCAAGATCCTAGACATGATACTAATAAGATTAATAACAACCCCTAGCATGTCACTAAACATTAAAAATCAAAGTTTTATCCCTAACATGATACTAACATGATATTAGGAAAGAAAATAGGAAACATTCTTTTAATCATACTTGATATTAGGAATTTTTAGTTGTTACCCTAAACATGATACTAGGAAGCAATAAAACATCCAAACATGATGCTAGGAATAAAAATAACAATCTAAACATGATTTATATCATAATATCAATTAAACAAATAAAGCACTTACATGGATGCCTCGTACCTCTTTCTAATAGTAAAACACACACGTTAGTAAATTCAAGGAAAATATAATAAATAAACAAAGAATTAAATTAAATAATAGAGATTTGGGACCAAACCCTCAGAAATATCAAACCTTTCACGTCTAGGGTGAAGGAAACTTCGAACTTGGCTACGTGTGTATACTGCTAATGTATGATGAATTGTGTTTGTAAAAGGCTAGTTTAGAAAAGTTAGAGGGAGAAAGAATAAGCTATATTTCTTAAGAGAGAGAAGAGAAGAATTAGATAATTCTGGGTAAGAGTTGATGATTAATGATGAAGGTCTAAGGACGCTATTTATAATGAAAACAGTTCGGATTTGATAAAAAAGAATCAGATTTTAAAAAGGAATAAAACACGCTGATGTCGCCACAACAGCCCTTGTCGCTGCGCGACAGGGTTGTCGCCGTCTATCGCCGCGTGACAGGCCTGTCGTCCGGCACTGCAAGACAATTTTTGTGGATGTTGTTTTCATCATATCTTTTGATCTAGAATTTCAAATACGACATATAATATGTCGTTGGAAAGATCTTAAAATCTACTTTCCAACCCAATTAGAATCAGATTGAAATCTTTTTAATATAAAATGATATGGCCGAAATAGTGGAAGGGTGTCCGTTTTGGATAGAGTTTCATATTCCATTCATATCTTTTTCGTTATATCTCCGAATTAATATTATAATATATCATTGGAAAGGTAATTTCAAGATCTATCCAACCATATAATATTTGGATAGATATTGTGAGGCAAAAAAATAAAATTTGAATATATTTCATCTTGTACAAAACAAGGATTCTTAAATGGAGTAGTTTTATTTAATTTCAAACTCTTTGAAACATAATTATCAATCCTAACTCCATTAGGATTTAAGAGAACCTTCTAGAGTATTCTAGAATACTATAATAAACCTAATAGCTTTAGGAATGATAATTAATAATAGACCCTCCTCTAGATCATTGGGCCGTATGTAAGAGACAAACCAGGTCCAGTTTAGTATTTTGGCCATAACTCCCTCATTATTCATCGGAATTGGGCTTATAATATATCGCTGGAAAGGTATTTTCAAACTCCATCCAACTACACTATTATTGGACCATTTTCATGAACCAAATTAAACTGGAATGCACGTTTTTCATAAATAGGGTAAGAAAAGAAATATTTTCAAAAACAGAAAGAAGAGATATTTTAATAAAAACATTCTCATCACTAGACTTTTCACACTTTCACCTCGTTCAATAATCAAATGACATGAAAGGTATTCATCACTGGGTTTGGTTTTGGGGAGACACATTTGGGTGTCTACAGAAGGCCCCACTTTGACTAAGTTTGGAGAAACGCGATTTTCGAAATCAAAAGTCAAAGTATCAATAGGGACGGAGAATGATTTAGAACGTTCTGCGATCCTAAATCATTCTTGTAACGCCGATACCTGCAAACTAGCGTTAGTTAAAACATATAAGAGAGTTAAGAAACGCGTATCTTGCACCGTCGAGCACACATCTCTGTAGGTAACCGATTTGTTGGGATGATCTTCCTCAAGCTAGGGAATACCGCCATCTTGCCGCCTTGCCTCTGTTGATGTTCACTTTTCTCTGAACAATGGAGCTTTTTGTTTATTATGGAGCTTTTTTTTTTTATTATGTTCACTTGTCTCTGAACAAAAGAGCTTTGATGATATGTCCACGCGTCTCTGAACAAAAGAGCTTTGATGATATGTCCACGCGTCTTTGAACAAAAGAGCTGTGATTGATTGAGATCGTTCAGTTGGCTACGAATCGGAGCTTTGCTGAATGGTTGTATCCAGTAAAAATCAAAAGATTTCCAAAAGGCTTTGCTGGTGCTTTTCTCAAGGTTGACCTAAGGCTTGATGTTTTTTCTTAGGGTTAACCTAAGGTGATTGACTGACTTGAGGTTGACTCAATGTGACTGACTAACTTGAGGTTAACCCAAGGCGAATTGACACGTGTGACTCATGACTCGTGTGTGCATTGTATTGTGATGTGCTTGACTCAAAATGAAAAAGCAAAAAATTTCCGTCATTTTTGTGGAGGGAACTGACTTTCTCCCGAAAAAGAAAGACGCGAAAAAGAAAGAAGCGAGGTTTTTGAAGGTGTATGTTGAATGAGCTTAATCCGTTAACGTTGTCTCTCACAGTACAAGGATTGTAACATCTTAGACTTTCCTAGTTGACTCGATAATGAAAGTATTTAGGTAACTTAGGCACGGAGGCTAAGTACTTCATACTTTGTGATGCAATGATGATTGATCTTGATATGACAGGGCATGCTTTAGCGTTGTGTTAAGATTTCATGACAAAGGGCTCCTAAGGAAAGTATATTTGGTCATGTATCTGTGATGTGTGTGATGGTGACACTAAAGTTAGGCTGCAATGGCTAAGTGTGTGGAAAAATATATTGAGAAGAGTCAAATGGTGGTGACTCTTAAGATAGGTAGGCTAATAATGTAAGGATCAAGCCCCCAAGTCTAGCTCTACATGAATAGGGATGAGCATTGGAGATCCCTTGATATGATCGATTATGAATGTAAATATGAATGCATTTTTATTACGGCCGCACCTCGATGTGAGGTTGCCTACGTATCCGTTAGGAATCAGGCCGAACGTAGCTCTAGCCGAACCTCGCACAAGTGTGTGTATACCTCAAAGAGGTCTTTTAAGGGTTGTAACGTGGTTAGGCTAAGGTTGAAGAAGAAAGGGACAAAGGCTTAAAACCCTAGATAAGCCCTCAAGGTGTGCAACCTTGCTTTTAAATCTTTGTATTATTATGCTTGAAGGTTCTCACTTTTGAGCTCTTTCTCTCTCTCTCTCTTTTTTTTTTTTTTTTTTTTTTTTTTCCGAACATTTTTTGATAAGTGTGGGCAATCCCGATCATGCAGTCTATCACTCACTTGGCATTCATGTTTCTCAGACACGGTATCGAGCACTCGATAAGAGACGCAATCTGAGACGTGTTCATATCAAAGACATTGGAACACTTGCCCTTTTGTACACTTTTATTTATTTTTTATTGCTTTTTATATTTTTTTAAATCACTCAAGCTTTTGAAATTGCATAAGTTACACACCATCCCATCCCATCCCAAGGTTAGGTAGATGTAGGTTGAAGAAAGAAAGTTCTATCATTAGACGAGACTGAAAGTGGTTTATCAAGAAAAGATTGTATATTTGAAGGGTTAAAGGTAATATGATGTGGCTACAAGGGGTGCCTCAAATCATTGGTGTACCTTGTGCTTAGTTCGACAATGATTTTTTCGATCAGAGTTTGAAGAGGAATAAAACACACCACTGTCGCCACAACAGCCCCTGTCGCCGCGCAACAGGCCTGTCGTCCGGCGCTGCAAGACAGTTTTTGCGGATTTTTTTTTATCATTTCTTTTGATCCAGAAGTCCAAATAAGGTATATAATATGTCGTTGGAAAGCTTTTGAATTTTAATTTTCAACCCAATTAGAATCAGATTAAAATCTTTTGTAGATAAAAAGATATGGCTGAAATAGTGGAAGGGTGTCGGTTTTGGATAGAGTTTCATATTTCATTCATATCTTTTTCGTTATTGCTCGGAATTAATATTACAATATATCATTGGAAATATAATTTCAAGATCTATCCAACCATATAAGATTTGGATAAAGATTATGAGGCACTAAAATAAAATTTGAATATATTCCATCTTGTACAAAACAAGGATTCTTAAAAGGAGTATTTTTATTCAATTTCAAACTCTTTGAAACATAATTATCAATCCTAACTCCATTAGAATTTTAGAGAACCTTCTAGAGTATTCTAGAAGACTATAATCAATCCTAATAGCTTTAGGAATGATAATTAATAATAGACCCTCCTCTAGATCATTGGGCCGTATGTAAGAGCCAAACCGGGCCCAGTTTAGTATTTTGGTCATAACTTCCTCATTATTGATCGGAATTGGGCTTATAATATATCGTTGGAAAGGACTTTTCAAGCCCAATCCAACTACACTATTATTGGACCCTTGTCATGAACCAAACTAAACTAGAATGCACGTTTTTTTATAAATAGGGTAAGAAAAGAAATATTTTCAAAAACAAAAAGAAGAGATATTTTAATAAAAACATCCTCATCACTAGACTTTTCACACTTTCACCTCGTTTGATTATCAAATGACATGAAAGATATTCATCACTGTTTTTGGTTTTGGGGAGACACATTTGGGTGTCTACAGAGACCCGGGGTGCACCTTTGCATATTTGAGCACCATAAATGAGATTATCATATGAAGCTTTCCCTAACAACGTCGAAAAAGCATCATCACATAGCAGGAACAATTATGGGGAAATAAGGTCACCTTGACGTAACCACCTCGATTGAGTACCCGAACCCGAAATATGACTATTAATCTTGAAAGCAAAATTAACACCATTAAGCACTTTTATAACACGATCAATTCATTTTTTCCATAACTTTTTCCAGAAACACCCATTTAACTCGATCATATGCTTTGCTCATATTTGATTTCAGAGCAATATTCCCATCTTTTCCATCACCACCTTGTTAATATTATGGAAAATCTCAAAAAAGGGTTGTTATTGAATTTTTAAAAAAGTAATATTTGTAATACTAATTATTCAAAAATTAATATAAACTTGAATTTCTATACCTATACCAATGTCAAGATTATTGATACTTAGGCTGTGTTCTATTCACTTCTAATTTTCACTTGTGTCATTTCTGATTTCGCTTTTAGTATATAATAGTTATTGATTCATTTTGCGGAAAACTTTTTCGCAATATCCCATTTAATTTAACTATAAGCTTTACTAAATTCAAATAAATGTATATTTTAAATTATATTCATTTGTATAATTTTTTTGGTAATGTAGAGTTTACTATTTGTATGATCGAAGATCTTAATTAGTGAATTAAGAGATCAAAAAAGTGTTGGTTCATTTGGTAAGGTTATTACCTCAAGTCTTAAAGTTGTAGGGTTCAAATCCTATCAAGTGAGGGTAATTTAGGGGTAGGAATTCTCTTATCCTCACCTTTATTCCTATATATATAGCCAACAAATATTGGACCAAAAAACCGTGAGGGTTGAAATCTGGTTAAAATTTGGTTAAAATCCTTTAAAGACTTAAGAAAAAGTAGTTAGTACTTGGTGGATTATATCTTTTTGCATTTAAAAAATGTTATTCTTTTTAGTAAATCTAATGGATGGGAGTTGTACATTATTCAATGTTTTTCTTTAAGCCTCAAGCGTGTAGATGTGCAATTTGAAAACGAACCAAGCGAACAATAACTATGTAAAGCACTAAAGCCGTAATTTTATAATGTACTCTAGTATAGTGGTATTAATTAATGTCAATCATTTGTACCAAATACGTTACCGTAGTTACTTAAATAATTCGTTTATACAAAAGTATAAAATTATAGATGTACTAAAATATTTGGGTTTCCCAATAAGGAAAGGAAGAATCGAAGCATATATATGGAAGACAAGGAAAAAGCACCAAGCAATTTTAAAACTTCGTAAACTAATATACACGCCATGTTAATCAATCATTAATCAACTTTAAAATACTAAATTTTGCTTCGTCAACTTTAATAATAATACGGCTTATCTATTGGCGAATATGCTCTTAATAATAATTATTATTAACGATATAGTTGGTGGCCAAAATGTCTAAATGTCCATTATACATTTTAATATTCTAGACGTACGACGCACCATGCATTATTTTTGTACATTTGCACATATCATTCACACTAAGGTTTTTATACAATGGAAGAACGAGACGATCTTAAAGATCAAGGAATATACATGCTTTATACTACGTAATTAGTTTTGTGCCCGAGCGATACCTAGAAGGTTGATAAAATTTTAAGATAACATTTTTACTTAATGTTAAAAATGGTCAAATAATAATTCGTTCTTATAATTTGGTAGTTCTAGGTTGTTTGGTGGTGTACGTGGGTTGCTGTTTGTTTTTTTGCTCTTGTTTGCTTGCTTGTCATTTTTCTTTTTCTTTTGATTTTATCCTCAGTTAAATTAAAAAAAAAAAAAAATTCGTTCTAATATAGAGTGTGCCTTTTGTGTCTAGACGGTTCCCAGGTTAATAAAATTTTAAGATAAAATTTTGACTTGAATGTTAAATACGGTCAAATAATCCGTTCTAATAATGTATGATATTTTGACATAAAAAGTGGTATGGCCCGGTTTATATTTATATAATACGGAGTAGTGTGTTTATTTTATTACTTTTGTTTATAAATAGATATCTATGTTATTATTAACTTGAAATTATAAGTATTGAACTTAAATTATTTTCACTGAACTAAAAGTATTTTTACCAAACAAAAAGTATTTTACCATACTAAAAGATACTTCGTTAGTGCTATAGGGGTTACTTTTTGGCCACTGTTATAACGATTTTTTTTTTAATATTTCTTAAATAAGTTAATTAACAATGCATTTTGAATGCGACTTGTCACACCATCTGGTCGGACAAATTGATACCCATAAAACTAACCAAGTAACCCTTGTAATACTAACTGAGTAGCTTCTAACATGGACTAATAAGTAACCTCTATCTATAACATTGATTGAGTAACCACTATAACACGGACCAAGTAACCCCTATAGCACTAACAAAGTAACACTTGTAATAGTTGGTGACACCGGTTGGCCAAGTATGTATAAAAATTTGTGATTAAATATATCATAAATAGATATTATTTTAAAGAACTTTTTAAAACGAATTTGATGATGGAAATATAATTGAGTTTTAGTATATTTATTAAAAGTTATGATTAATTTTGTACATATGAAATGTTAGAATTTTATCGAGAATAAAATTCTATACAACAATTTTATCTTAAAAAATCTATCCAAAATTCGCTTACTTAGCATTATATTGTAGGGAATTATAGGTACTACGGAGCGGAAATAAACATGAATCATATTCATACAGTACCTAGTCCCAAGATCTAATTCATAACACATAAAGAACATATAATCGTACCTTTAAAGCGTGATTCCACGTGCGATCGAGCAAGAACAATGGGAGATAAAGAACCCCAAGCGTGATTCCTCTACTTAGTCCACGAGCATGGATTAAACCTCCACTAATGCTAGTTAATTGTGACTGAACACTTCAATCAACCTTCAACGGAGATTTGAGCCACGAACACACCATAACACCACCCACGCGCCACCCGGGGAGGAGGGCCGTACGGACAGGGAGGAGAGAGAGAGGGCCGAGTAGAGAGAGAGAAAGTTAGGGTTTTTAGGAAAACTGGTTGCTTGTGTGACAATTCACTGTATGTCAATTGTTCTGTCATGTAACCCTAGGCATGGTTTATATTTATAGATCATATCTAGAAATAAAACCATGTCAAGTCCAAAACCCATTAGACTCTTCTAACTATCCAAGCCCAATTATCAACATGGTATGTCATGAACTCATGAGGCCCAAAAATGGGCCTCTAACTTGTTTAACCCAATACTCTTATGTGTGACCTTGTAGGATCCATTCTATAAGGCTTTGGGCTATTAAGCTAGCCCAAAGATCAATTTTCATATCTAGTACCAAACATTGACGACCCTATAGAATGAACTTATTATCTCCATAATAGTGATCCTTGATATATCTAGTAATTGCACTTATCGAAGACATAACTCCTTCAATCTCCCACTTGTTTGAGACAAGTGCGCAATATTCAAATTCCTTAAGTCAATGTGTGTCGATTTGATAATATGATTGCATCTCATGTCGTGATCATATTAGTCTACAAATCTTTTCTTGAAAAACTGAGTGAGATTCACATAACAAATGATTACTATGTAATGCATTTGAGCACGACCATGCATTTTCTGAATTCTCCCTCTTCAAGGGGCCAAGACACATTCCTAATTAAATAGGTAGACTCAATCCAATCTTGTGGCAACCAAAGCTCCCACTCAACTCATGAAGCAACCGGGAAACACCCTTTATAATCCCCAGTTACGGCTGGACGTTTGAGTGTACCACAGCTAAATCAATCATTGAATGGAATCAGTGTTCCACTCATGTCAAAGGAATCCACTCATATGTCCGGAAGTTCTATACTTGAACTTCAAAGTAGGTCTATAGTTCGATCATGCATCATTCATGCATATCCATGTGATTGACCGAGCTTCACTACGCTCCTATAGCCCATGAAACTGCACTATCCAATCAATCTTACATGCTAGTCCATTAATTGAAATCATTTATGTCCACTTTAATGATTTCGAACTAGGAACTTAAATAATATATGAATTTAGTTCACCTATGGGGTTCCATTCACTACGTCATCAACCTGATGAGCCCATCAATTCATAATTATTTTGGACATTTTATTTAATCTTGAAACCACGATTAAATAAGATTGAAACTTTGTTTCAATTGATAAACATAATTCTGCAAATGAATGTATTACATATGTAACTTGTTTTTCTCCAAAAACAAATACAACTTCTAATTACATTATTTGCCTCAATCCAGTTTCATTAGCATGTTTCTCATGCTTTGGAAATGGAAGGGGTTTATTAAGTAGAGTTCATGAGACATTCTCATAAACATGAATTTTGCAATTTCTAAATCTTATAATCATTTTCATCTCCATACACTAAGAATTTTCCTTCGTCCTTTCGCAAGGAACTTTGGAATTTCTAATTTTTATTCCAACGTAACATTGGATTTCAATTGAAATCTATCATCACTTGTTCTTAAAACATGTGAATCAAATAGACGAGTATATTCCATGACATGCATGATGCATCCTTTGCAAACTGCATAAGGATCATCACTCAAGACCTTAATTTCATCAACCTTTCTCAAAGCATTGAATCATAAGCAATGTGCCATGTTACATGGGATTGAAACCCCTTTCAATATAACGTTGAACTTTATAAGAATCTTATCAATATAAGTTTCTTAACCAAGCTCAAACATCAATCAAAACCTATCTCTATAGATTTTGAATCCCAAATGTACTCATCATTCTCTTCAAGGTTTTTCATACAAAATGCACTACCCACCACTTGATTCTTCAAGCAATGAATAATTTGCTCTTTATACTAGACCAAGAAGACTTCATAGCTCCCACTAAACATCTTGTACACACAAGACTTTTTCTTCATTTTACGAGAACATCAAACAATTTGATTAACTCAAAATTAAGAACACTAACTCCATGATGCTATGCATCCCTAGGATTATTGGATCTTCAAACTTTTGATTGTATCATATACAAATCTTCTTTCATGAAAAATTTCAATAAAGTGTTTTGAAGTCCATCTACCAAATCTTATAAGGTAGTAATCACTAAAATACCTTTAATAGATCTTTACAACATGACTAATGTAAAGTTTTCGTCGTAGTCATAGTCATACTATGAATTAGTTGAATCCTTTAACAAGTCTTTGCTTACTTAGAAAACATTTTTCTTTCTTGTCTGTTTTGCTTATTATGGGTCTCACCCAATTAGGCAAATTATTCAAGTGTCATACACTTGCTTACAGACTTAGAATCTATTTCAGATTTCCTGGTTTTTAAACCACTTGGAGTTATAACTTGTCAAATCATCTTTGTTACTTGCATAATCATCATGTTCCAAAATGAATGTTTTAGAACTCTTAATCAATATGAAATCATATTTATTTGACTAAGTTTTACATATGCTAGTCATTGTTATGGGTTTGATGCAACAATTGAAACTCATACAACAACTTTGTTTAGTTTTTAATGAGAAACGACAATAGAGGATGTGCACTTGGAATGTACTACCTTTGACACATGGTTATTATTCCCATTACTCTTAATGAGACCACGCGTTGTCATTTGTAACATGAGGTGAATCACGCTCATATTGTTGCTTTGATTCGATTATTTCTCAAATTTCTTCGAGATTTTCGAATCACTTTTCTTGAACTCTTTCAAGGCTCTCGAACTTTTCGAGATTCTTATACTCCCACTTGCCCTTTTGAGGAGGCACTTTTTAGCATAGGGTGAAACAACCATGGTTTGAGCCATGTTTGTTTGTTGCTTTTCTCGAACTCTTTCGAGATTTATACTACTCCCACTTGACCTTTTGGAACAATTTCCATAAGGGCACCTACTTGAGCAACAAACATTTTGTGCTAAGTATGATTTGTGTGGTAGTACCCTGTGCTCTGTATAGGAATTGATCGTGCATTAAACGATTTAATACAACTTTTATTCCTTGCTTTGTAGAAAGACTTTATAAGAACTCTTCTTATCCATATCACATATGAAGCCTTTGCTACAATTTGATTTGACCTATGTAGTTTGTTTAGTTTTGTAGCTTATCTTAAAAGTATATCCCCTGAATAATGGTTGGAAGATAGGTAATTTTATCCATTATCAAAATATATCTCATATAGATTGATAGCTCCCTTCATAAACACTTCACAAGGTTTTCTTTTGAAGTTTGTCGTAAAACGATTTCACAACTCTTGGATGTTCATCAAGGTCTTGGCTTAAATTTTCATTATTACGATCATATCGCAATATTTTGAATGTGTTGCCAAGTAAATGTCTTGACTCAAATTTTCACAATTACAATCATATTGTAATGCAATTATTATCTTGTCAAGTTGATACTGAACTTCATACTGAACATTTTGAACATTTTCAAAATTTTCGTACTTATGCTTCAACTAAGCACATGTGATCATATCACAAATGAAGTTTCATTGTCCGTCTCTAGCCTTTGAACCTTTGGTTTTCTTACATCGATATATATTCGACCTTGAGTTCTCATCATCATTTCTCTAAATGGTGACTTGTCAATACTTTCAAATTAGAATGATATTTACATATATCAATGGATTCATAATCCAATGATATTGAAAGTCCATCCCTTTGAATCTTTCGCATGCAATGTTCATTTTTGTTTGAATTATTTGACATTTTAGAGACAATTCATTTATAGAAATGGTTCAATTATTTCTATCATATAGAACTTTGAACCTATTTAGCAACTCAAAACACATTATGACTCAATGAAGCATAGAATAACATTTATTCCACGTTTTTTGAATCTTCGATGTTTAGTCTTTACTAACATTGAATGGTGTTTTGATAATGGCAAAATTGAATAACATTTATTTAGTTCTAGCCAACAACAAGGTAAGGTGAAATATAGGTTCTACTTGTAAAGTTGCAACTTTTGCTTCCAAACTTGTAGATTCTAATTGTGAAGTAGCAACATTTGCTTCTAAACTTGTAGATTTATTTCTCCTTTAGCCATACTTCTTCATTTAGTTCAACCTCATTCTCAATGAGAGAGAACTAAACAAGACATCATATGTCCAAGAAGTAGTAGCAATGTGCTAAATCAATTTCTATAATATACTTCTTAAATTGGAACATTTCCATTCTTTTACCTTCCAACTATATGAGGTAGTTTCTAATCAATTGGAATTGGTCCATTTAATTTGAAATATTTGTTGTTCATAACAACTTTTAGCATGTAAGTAGTTCTAGGTTTGATAACAACTTGTTTGCATTTCTTGGCCTATTACTTCTTAATGCAATCCTCATATATTCCTAAACCTTTCCCATTTGAGCCACTTAGAACACTTCTCTTAGGTTCAAAATGATGCTTTGCTTAACTACTTTAAGCACATTTCATGATTTTGCTAAGTTTATTCAATCATAATTCATATTAGAGTTTAATCAACTATTTAACTCTTATATAAAGTGGATGGAGAATAGCGTCAATGGATCAACTTTTAATCATAGAGATTTCCAATCACTTTCTTATATTCAATCATATTGAAGATAAGAGATTTTATTGGAATTTTATACTTGTCTTTTAGAGGGTTTGTACCTCCCATCTCATTATATCCTTTGAAACACTTTTCAAAATGAAGATGTGTTGGCATTTTACTCAAACATGTGACATGGATTTCTAAAACTTGCCTTTTAGAACCATCTTAGCAAATTTGGAATATAGGTTTATGGAATATCTTTTGACCTTTTGAGAACGTTTCTCTACTTTATTTCCAATCGAGGAGATTATATATAAAATAAAACTAGAACGACATGTTACTTATAAGTAAACGCAAAATTCAATTATGTTTAATAAAATTTAAAGTACCATAAGCGAATTAAGTTGGTAACTTTAAAACATTTATTCAATTTTAATTGATCCCTATTGAATAAAATGATTCCAAGATCCTTTATTTATGCAATAATTGATCGGACTGAGGCCCTACCATCAAGTATTGCATTTTCAAGGTGAGTAAACTCTTTACTGATTACAACTCTTTGTAACTCTTGGTTGAATAATTAACCATCCCATGTTTAATTATTACCCTTAGCTTCAAGGTTCTAAACTCTTTAGGTAACCTTGTTGAGTATAACTGTAGACACCTAAAAATGTCTCCCCAAAACCAAACCCGATGATGAACAACCTTTCACCGCCACTATTGGTCGGGTTTAGTATTTAATCCCGAGAGTGCTTAAAAAATCGTATTCATATTTTTGAATAGTCCATGGATTAGTCTTGATGTTTGGTAAAAGCATAGTTTTAATTTCAGCCCAAACTTATTAATTAATTCTAGCCCAAACCTTTTTTATTTTATTGTTTTATTATTTATTTTTGGCCCAAACCCTTTTATTTATTTTTTATTTTAATTATTTTCTTATTTTAGCCCGAATAATAAAAGTCAGAAAAGGCCCGAAATTATCAATCGGCACTTAAAAAGCCGAAGGAAATTAGGGTTAAAAATGTATTTAGACGGAAAATGGACTGGAAATTCCCGCGCCACGGCAGACTGCCACCGTGTCACGGGAATCCTTTCCGTCTGACGGTGGGACTTCCCGTGACACGGGAGGTCTGCCGTGACACGGGACATTCCGTGTCCTTTCCGCGTAAACCCTTAACGCGTTTTTCATCCCGTTTTCGGAAAATTTCCCGCGTCGCGCCAAAAGTGTACCGTGTCACGGGAATGTGTACCGTCTGACGGTGGGGCTTCCCGTGTCACGGTACAGTTTGACCGTGTCACGGGATACTTTTTTTAGGGTTTTTATCATTTTAGGGTTCCGTGTGCTCCCTCAGCACAT
Organism: Chenopodium album; assembly: GCF_948465745.1. Classification (NCBI taxonomy): domain Eukaryota; kingdom Viridiplantae; phylum Streptophyta; class Magnoliopsida; order Caryophyllales; family Amaranthaceae; genus Chenopodium; species Chenopodium album. The sequence continues at coordinate 67,402,178 of NC_137837.1, read as the reverse complement.
TTTCCCTATAAATACCCCCTCATTTCTGATGAACGGGGCACCGAGTAATTCTCTCATTTTATTTTCTCTCTTCTATGCTTTAGCCTAAACACTAGCCTACCCTTTTCACTTCAAAATTCCTTCCTCAAGCACTCAAAGGAGTCCATATTTTACTCGTGGTTCTGTCTTTAAGCCAAGGCGTGAAAGGTAGAATTGTTTGAGGGTTTGGCTTCAAATCAACTCTACTTTATTTAATTTAATTTAATTATTGTTTATTTATTTCCTTGAAGTTACTAACTCGTTTATTATTTTGTAGTTGCAAATAAACAGAATCAAAGTAAGGATCTAGCTCCTTTTATTTTTATTATTTTTCTAACGATTTTATGTTGTTGGAATTGTGATTAAATTGGTTTTAATATTAATGTTATTCTATTATTGATCACCATATTGCATGTTTAAAGGGAATATGTAATTGAAAATCACGCCTAATAAGATAATTTGGACAACCGGTTTAGGATCCTTTTTAATCTTATTATTAATTGAAGTGATCACCAATATTTTAGAATTATGTGTGCATTAATATTAAACCAATTTAGTTAAATAATAGTTTGGAGCGAATTGAATTATTGTTTGTATGCCTTTGAGATCGCAGGAATCATTTTTCACTATAAGAATCGAGTAGAGGCCAATACGGGCGAATGTGACTCCATGACTCACTTCGTACCATCATCCCCGATCCTCCTTTCGTGGTTCCGAACCATATGGAGTTAGTAATCTCATGGATTATGAATGGGGTGTAACCTTCACGGGTCAATCGTTGTTTCCTTCGTTGTCCCTTATTCGTGGTTGCCTTTTATGATCCGTGAACGGTTTACAAGTTCCTAAAAAAAACTTGTTGGCGACTCCCTACTTTATTTGTCCCTAATCGTTGTCCCTAATCGTAATGTCAATTCCCACTTCCTATGAGTGCCAGGCATATTCACACATGCTTTTAACGTAGGCGCACTTCGAGCGACGCCTACAATAACCAATTAAAATTGTAAAACGTGATTTACCCCCACTCCCCTAAGATATAATATGACACCCAGCTGAGGCATGACCTATCATAAATATCGAAGGTTTCATCGGGTTTTTAATTGGAAAAGCAACCTCAATATTACTGGGACCTAGATTTATTATGTTGTGACTAAATAGTGAACTCTAGCGCATCATCACAAAACATCAATAAAATCTAACATGCATAATAAACTGAATGCATAAACAAGACATAGCATGGCCCCCTAATCCTAAGAAACTAATAAAGTAAAAAACTCCCACTTGAACCTTCATGGATCTCATCCACCTTGCTCCTTTGGGTCTTTACTTCATGGGCTTCTTGGATTAATTGCAACCTGTAATTTTACTCTATTCTATCTACTACTTAAATAAAATGAAATAAAATTACAAAAATACTTTATCGGTACGTAGACCGTACTAAGATTACAAAAATACATCACGATGCGCAGATCGTATTTAGCAATCTACTGGGCCATACTAGTCATTATATAGCAGTAAATAATATCATATATTATAAAGTGCCATATAATAAATCACTCATCATGTTTTCCTAAACTACAACATCGAATGTTCACAATTAAGGAAACATGGCACCAAAATATCTCATATTTTTAATTAATGCAATTAGATAATATCATATATTATTCATGACCATCAATAAAATATCATATATTCTAAATTAGTCATGAGATAGAATCAAATTTTTATTTTAATCTTAAAAGATAAATCATATTTATCCTCAAAGATTATTCTAACAAAGTTAGGAAATTCTATCCTAATTACTAGCCAATCACAAAGTTTTAAATCAATTATTATCTAAAAATAATTATGGGATAATCACATTATTTAAATCAATTATTATCCTTTTGGAATATGCTCAGAATATCCTAACAAATCTTATCCAAAATTAACCACTTTAATTATGGACAATTACCAATTTAACAACTTTAAATATGGATAATATCAAATATAACAACTTTTGAATATTTGATTATATCCTAAAATAAAATATTTTATCCAAATAAAATCGATTTTATCCAAATAAAATCGATTTTATCTTTCAAAATAAAAGATCATATTTTCAAAATATTTTATCTCATCCAAAATAAATCATATTTATCTTGAAATATTTTTAAAATAAAATATTTTTTTTTTTTGAAAATCATGTACCACCACACTAGCCACCGTGGTTGGCCAGCCGAAGCTAGCCACGGTGGCTGGCTGCCAACAGCAGCCACTGCCGCAAGGGCAGCAGCACTGGTAGCCGTGGCAGCAGCCATGCAACGCTTGCACGCTGCTGTCCACAGCCACCTTGGACCGCCGCCCTCCCCTATCTCCCTCTTGGACTGCCACCAGATCGGCAGCCGCCGTGGCTGCGCCACCCAGCCGCGGCTGCCGACCTCAAAACTATTTTTTTTTTGTTTTCAATTTAATTAAAATAACATTTATTAAAATTAAATCAAATCAGTCCAAAAATTAAAATTAAATCAACATTCAATCTTAAAATTAGGGTTCATCATAAAATTAATCCCAATTTAATTTTAACTTTTAAAATCAAATCGATGATCATACACAAAACGTTTTTATGCATAAATCAATCCGATTAAAATTATGAAACATAAAATAAACCAAATTAAATCAAAATCAAGCACAAAAATCATATTTTAGGGCTAGGATTTTCGAAAAATTCTAAATTTAGGGTTAGGGGGTTCGAAATTGTCGAACATATTAGGGCTAAAAACGGTCATCTTCATGGCTATTTGAGCATAATTAAATCACATTTAATCGATTCTAAAAGTTTAATCACATTAAAAATAATAATTGAACCATAATTAAATTAATCTCCCTCTTAATCGAATTAAAATTGTGGACTATCAAAGAATTATAGTCAATATGCGTAAATGCAATAGGCTAACTGATACCACTGTAAGGAATTATAGGTACTACGCAGCGGAAATAAACATGAATCATATTCATATAGTACCTAGTCCCAAGATCTAATGCATAACACATAAAGAACATATAATCGTACCTTTGAAACGTGATTCCACGTGCGATCGGGCAAGAACAATGGGAGATAAAGAACCCCAAGCGTGATTCCTCTACTTAGTCCACGAGCATGGATTAAACCTCCACTAATGCTAATTAGTTGTGACTGAACACTTAAATCAACCTTCAACGGAGATTTGAGCCACGAACACACCACAACACCACCCACGCGCCACCCGGGGAGGAGGGCCGTACGGACAGGGAGGAGAAAGAGAGGGCCGAGTAGAGAGAGAGAAAGTTAGGGTTTTTAGGAAAACTGGTTGCTTGTGTGACAATTCACTATATGTCAATTGTTTTGTCATGCAACCTTAGGCATGGTTTATATTTATAGATCATATCTAGAAATAAAACCATTTCAAGTCCAAAACCCATTAGAATCTTCTAACTATCCAAGCCCAATTATCAACATGGTATGTCATGAACTCATGAGGCCTAATAATGGGCCTCTAACTTGTTTAACCCAATACTCTTATGTGTAACCTTGTAGGATCCATTCTATAAGGCTTTGGGCTATTAAGCTAGCCCAAAGATCAATTGTCATATCTAGCACCAAACATTGACGACCCTATAGAATGAACTTATTATCTCCATAATAGTGATCCTTGATATATCTAGTAATTGCACTTATCGAAGACATAACTCCTTCATATATGTGTCACAATAATACCTATTTTTTTTGCCTACGTTGCGCGACACTTGGCAAAAAACTGAATTGTCAAGTGTCGTTGTCTCGTGGCATGGCTGTGAGACCGTCTTTATATATTAGTGATATATATATTAGTGACTAGTTTGGTGCGATGCCCGTGTTGTTTATCTAATTTTAACACCAACTTTTTTTTATATGGGAATATTATAAATGAATGTTGTATGTTTTGAACTTCATATTTCATTCGATCCAAAAAATTATAATATAAAAATAAATTTATATGATAAATTATTTAATTGCTGTTTACGTGGCGCACATCATATAAATTTTATGTGGCATACAATATTTAATTGTTGCCTATGTGGCGCGACACTTGCGAAAAATTGGAACGCCAAGTGTTGTTGTCTCGTGACACTTTATATATATGATACATTTTTGGAAAAGCCATGACGTTAGCTAACCAATACAACTAGTTTGACTGATTTCAGAGTTCATTAGGTCGGTCAATGAAGTAAACCCATTGCAGTAACGAAGTAACCCATATAATGACTGGCCATACCGTGCAACCAGCCACATATAAAACTTTGTGATTATATAAAGAGAAGAGGGGTTTAGTGTAGGGGATTATAGGTACTACGCAGCGGAAATAATCATGAATCATATTCATATAGCACCTAACCAAGGATCTCATGCATAACACATAAAGAGTAAGAATAATACCTTTGAAGCGTGATTCCACAATTGATCGAGCAAGAACAATAAAGAGAACAAGAACCCCACGTGTGATTCCTCTACTTAGTCCACGAGCACGGATTAAACCTCCACTAATGCTAGTTAGTTGTGACTGAACGCTTCAATCAACCTTCAACGAAGATCCGAGTCACGATCACACCACACCACCACCCGCGCGCCACCACACGCGCCGCCCACAAGGGAGAGCCGTACGGACAGGGAGGAGAGAGAGTGAGGGCTGAATAGAGAGAGAGAGAATTGGGGTTTTGGGATGCTTGGTTGCTTGTGTGACAATTTACTGTATGTCAATTGCTCTGTCATGCAACCTCAGGCATGGTTTATATTTATAAATCATATCTAGAAATAAAACCATGTCATGTCCAAAACCCATTAGACTCTTCTAATTATCCAAGCCCAAATATCAATGTGGTATGTCATGAACTCATGAGGCCCAATAATGGGCCTCTAACTTGTTTAACCCAATACTCTTATGTGTGACCTTGTAGGATCCATTCTATAAGGCTTTGGGCTATTAAGCTAGCCCAAAGATCAATTGTCATATCTAGCACCAAACATTGACGACCCAATAGAATGAACTTATTATCTCCATAATAGTGATCCTTGATATATCTAGTAATTGCACTTATCGAAGACATAACTCCTTCAATCTCCCACTTGTCTGAGACAAGTGCGCAATATTCAAATTCCTTAAGTCAATGTGTGTCGATTTGATAATATGATTGCATCTTATGTCGTGATCATATTAATCCACAAATCTTTTCTTGAAAACTGAGTGAGAATTACAAAACAAATGATTACTGTGTAATCCATTTGAGCACGGCCATGCATTTCTTTGAATTCTCCCTCTTCAAGAGGCCAAGACATATTCCTAATTAAATAGGTAGACTCAATCCAATCTTGTGGCAACCAAAGCTCCCACTCAATTTCTGAAATAACCGGGAAACACCCTTTATAATCTCCAGTTACGGGCAGACGTTTGAGTGTACCACAGCCATAACATCTATTGAGTGAAATCAATGTTCCACTCATGTCAAAGGAATCCACTAATATATCCGAAAGTTCTATACTTGAACTTCAAAGTAGGTCTATAGTTCGATCATGCATCATTCATGCATATCCATGTGATTGACCGAGCCTCACTATGCCTCTATAGCCCATGAAACTTCTTACTTTCTAGTCCTTTATTAGAAGTCATTTATGTCCAATTTAATGATTCTGAACTAGGAACTTTAAATAATATATGGATTTTGTTCACCTGTGGGGTTTCATTCACCAGGTCATCAACCTGATGAGCCCATCAATCCATAATTATTTTGGACATTTTATTTAATATTGAAAACCATCATTAAATAAGAGAAATAATAAAATTTCTGATTAAACATAATTCTGCAAATGAATGTATTACATATGTAAATTATTTTCCTCCAAAAATAAATACAACTTCTAATTACATCATTTGCCTCAATCCAGATTCACTAGCATGTTTCTCATGCTTTGGAAGTGGAAGGGGTTTAGTAAGAGGATCAACGATATTCTCATCCGTATGAACTTTACACATCTTCACATCTCCTCTGTTAACGATTTCTCGAATGAGGTAATATTTCCTCTCTACATGTTTGGATTTGAAGTGTGACCTAGGCTCCTTTGACTGAGCAATGGCGCCATTATTATCACAATACAACTCGATTCCCTTTTGAGCACTTGGTATGATATCCAGCTCAGTTAGGAACTTCTTAATCCAAACTGCTTCCTTAGCTGCTTCAACAGCAGCTAAATATTCTGATTCTGTTGTAGAGTCTGCGACAGTGTTTTGCTTCGAACTCTTCCAGCTCACTGCTCCTCCATTCAGACAGAAAATGTATCCAGATTGTGATCTGAAATCATCTCTGTCTGTTTGGAAACTCGCATCAGTATAACCTTTGACAACCAACTCATTTTCGCCACCATATACTAGAAACATTCCTTTAGTCCTTCTCAAGTACTTAAGGATGTTCTTGGCAGCTGTCCAGTGTGCTTCTCCTGGATTCGCCTGAAACCTGCTACACATACTCAGAGTATATGCAACATCCGGTCTCGTACATATCATGGCATACATGATTGACCCTATTGCCGAAGCATAAGGTTTATCAACAATACGTCTCATCTCTTCTAGCGTGTTAGGGCATTGAGATTTACTGAGCGTAATGCCATGAGACATGGGGAGAAATCCTCTCTTAGAGTCTTTCATGGAATACCTATCAAGAACCTTATCAATATAAGTCTCTTGACTTAGTCCAATCATCCTTCGAGATCTGTCTCGATGGATCTTGATTCCCAAAATGTACTCGGCGTTACCTAAGTCCTTCATGGAAAAACAACTCTTCAACCATTCCTTGACTGACTCAAGCATTGGTATGTCATTTCCCATGAGTAGTATGTCATCTACATACAAGACTAGGAAAACTATGCTGCTCCCACTAGACTTCTTGTATACACAAGGTTCCTCTTCCCTTTTGAGAAAATCAAACTGTTTGATTGCTTCATCAAAACGAAGATTCCAACTCCTGGATGCTTGCTTCAATCCATAAATGGATTTCTGAAGTTTGCATACCTTACTAGGATTTTCTGGATCCTCAAAACCCTCAGGTTGTGTCATATACACTTCCTCCGTCAAGAACCCATTCAAGAAGACGGTTTTGACATCCATCTGCCAAATTTCATAATCGAAAAATGCAGCAATCGCTAGAAGTATCCGAATGGACTTAAGCATGGCTACTGGGGAAAAGGTCTCATCATAGTCAATACCATCAATTTGTCTGTATCCTTTCGCAACCAGTCTTGCTTTGTGGATGTCGGCATTTCCATCCTTGTCTGTTTTAATTTTGTAAACCCATTTGCAACCAATAGGTTTTACCCCATTAGGCAAGTCAACTAGGGTCCACACTTCATTTTCAGACATTGATTCCATTTCGGACTTCATGGCCTCAAGCCATTTATCTAAGTTGGGGCTTGCCAAAGCTTGCTTGTAGGTTGTGGGTTCTTCATTCTCCAATAAGAAGATTTCAGAATCCTCAGTTATCAGAAACTCAACAAACTGTTTGTTTCTGATTCTGGCAGACCTACGAGGGGTAGGAGCAACAATAGAAATATTCTCTCTAACTCTTTGAAGATTTTTGCAAGAATTAGGTTCAAGTGGGAGGATAGGAGTCTTGCTAGTCGAATTAGCTTGCTCCGACGCATGATTAATCGACTCATGCGCCCTCGCTTGTGATGTGGTGTTATCCACATCCATTTGTTGCTCGTCTCGAATTTCTTCGAGAACCACTTTACTCCCACTTGGCTTTCTAGATAGGAATTCCTTTTCTAGAAAGACACCATCGCGAGCAACAAACACTTTGTTATCTTCGCGATTGTAGAAGTAATACCCTTTTGTTTCTTTTGGATAGCCCACAAAGAAACACTTGTCTGATTTAGGTTGTAGTTTATCACCTTGTAAACGTTTTACATAGGCTTCACAACCCCAAATCTTGAGATAAGACAACCTTGGAACTTTTCCAGTCCATATCTCATATGATGTCTTCTCAACTGCTTTGGACGGGCTTCTGTTTAGTACTCTGGCAGCTGTTTCTAATGCATATTCCCAAAACGATATGTGAAGATCAGTAAAGCTCATCATGGACCTCACCATATCAAGTAAAGTCCTGTTCCTCCTTTCTGACACACCATTCAACTGTGGCGTTCCTGGAGGAGTTAACTGTGAAATTATTCCACAATTAATCAGATGTTCATCAAATTCTTGGGTTAAATATTCACCACCACGATCTGATCGTAATGCTTTAATCGTCTTCCCAAGTTGGTTTTGTACCTCATTCTGGAATTCTTTGAACTTTTCAAAGGATTCTGATTTGTTCTTCATTAAGTAGACATAACCATATCTACTTAAATCATCAATAAAAGTAATGAAGTAGTTAAACCCACCCCTTGCTTTTGAACTCATTGGTCCACACACATCCGTATGTATGAGTCCCAAAAGATCACTAGCTCTTTCACCTATACCCGTGAAGGGTGACTTAGTCATTTTCCCAAGCAAGCATGACTCACAATTTTCAAATGATTCATAATCAAATGAAGAAAGAAGTCCATCCTTATGTAATTTCTGGATGCGCTTTTGGTTTATGTGACCAAGCCTACAATGCCATAGGTAAGTTGGGTTTGAACCATCTGTTTTCTGCCTTTTATGATCAATATTGTAGACATTGGTTGTATATTCTAATACATACAAACCATTAATTAATTTGGCGTTGGCATATAACATATTTTCTTTCGAAATAAAACAACACTTGTCTCTTATTTCAAATGAAAATCCTTCAGAATCTAAAACAGGAACTGAAATAATGTTTTTAGTTATTGTTGGTACATAATAACAGTTATTAAGCACCAAAATAAGTCAAGACGGAAGTCTCAAATGATAGCTTCCAATAGCAAGTGCAGCAACTTTTGCTCCATTTCCCACTCGAAGCGTTACTTCCCCTTTTGCCAACTTCTTACTTTCTTTCAAGCCCTGCACGTTATTAACGATATGAGCACCACATCCGGTATCAAATACCCAAGTGGAAGAAGAAGTAAGATTAATTTCTACAACAAAAACATCAAGTAACTCTTTACCTTCAGTTTTCACTGGTGTATAGTGGGGACACCTTGGTGTATGGCATGGCCAACTACCGCAAAAGAAGCATTCGCTTCCTCTCCTCTTCAGGAACTCCTCAGCATGGTTAAGCAACAGATTGATCAATGTCACCGAAGATCCCTCATCATTATGAGTAAGCTTGACAATGTCAAAACCATCATGGAGTGAGAACAAAATAATATCATGAGCAGAGTCACCATCGATCGGTTTTCCAAGGACATCCATTTGATGAGGGATCGAGTTAACGACCTTACACTGTCAGTCCAAGAATAGTAAATCTGAGGGATCGAGTTAACGACCTCTCTTGCATTTTGATCATTTATGCCTCCACTTCCTAATGCTCCTATATATGCCACCTCGACAGATAGCACGTAGACATTTGTACAAGATGGTTAGCTCATAGTTCCTGAATCTTATTTTCCAACAAGTTGGAATAGATTCTAAAATGAGCTCTCTGATTTTCTCTGCAGCTGAAACAATTTCAGCATGCCTTTCAGCTCCATACTTTTCTGTATATTTGCTCTCAACAGGAATGTATAAACGAGATTCAAGCCCATGGCTTGTGAGAACATTTCTCAACTCCTTTTCCCATTCCCTGAAGTTTCTGAGATTCAGCCTTAAGTTAAGTTTCATTGGTAAAATTGTGTTGTCGTATAAGTTATTCATCTACAAACAAAAACAAACGAGGCAAAGTTCAATAATTATGTTTAATAAACTTTTAAAGTACCATAAGTGATTATAATACTGGTAACTTTAAAACATTCATTCAATTTTAATTGATCCCTACTGAATAGAATGATTCCAAGATCCTTTATTTGTGCAATAATTGACCAGACTTTGGCCCTACCATCAACTATTACATTTTCAAGGTGAGTAAACTCTTTACTGATTACAACTCTTTGCAATTCTTGGTTGAATAATTAACCATCACATGTTTAATTATTACCCTTAGCTTCAAGGTTCTAAACTCTTTAGGTAACCTTGTTGAGTACAACCAATCAAAAGTGTAAAATTTGTTTTACCCCCACTCCCCTAAGATATAATATGACACCCTGCTTTGGCATGACCCATCATAAATATCAAAGGTTTCATCGGGTTTTTGATTGGAAAAGCTACCTCAATATTACTGGGACCTAGATTTATTATGTTGTGATTATTTAGTGAACTCTAGCGCATCATCAAACAACATAAATAAAATCTAACATGCATAATCTACTAATGCATAAATAAAGCATGACATAGTATGGCCCCTTAATCCTAAGAAAACTAATAAAGCAAAAGCTCCCACTTGAACCTTCATGGATCTCATCCATCTTGCTCCTTTGGGCCTCCACTCCATAGATTCTTGGATTAACTGCAACCTGTAATTCTATTCTATTCTATCTACTACTTAAATAAAATAAAATAAATTACAAAAATACTTAACGGTACGCAGACCGTATTTTGATTACAAAAATATGAAACGATGCGCAGATCGTATTTAGAATATATGGGCCATACGAGTCTATATATCAATAGATATAACATCATATATTATAAAATGCCATATAATAAATCACTCATCATGCTTTCCTAGACTACAACATCGAATGTTCACAGTAAAGGAAACATGGCTCCTAAAAATATCTCATATTTTAATTAATTACTGTAATTAGATAATATCATATATTATTCATAACCAATTATAAAATATCATATATTTTAATTTAGGTATGAGATAGAATCAAATCTTATTTTAATTATGGAAGATAAATCATATTTATTTTCCATGATTATCCTAACCTTTAAGAGATTCTATCCTAATTACTTGCCAATCACATATTTTAAATCAATTAATATCCTAAAATAATTATGGGATAATCACATTATTTAATCAATTATTATCCAAATAGAATCTTTTGCTCCATAATTATCCTATCTTAACAAAATTAACAACTTTAATTTTGTTAATTATCCTTTCAAAATCAAAACTTATCTTTTAATTTTAATTTTGAAAACTGATTTTATTCAAAACAAAAAAATTTTTTTTTTTTGAAAAATTCGCGTCAGCCACCGTGGTGTGGCCAGCCGAAGCCGGCCACGGTGGCCGCACACCTTGCGGTGTGCGCTGCCCCTGCAGCGACGCGCGGACAGCAGCAGCACCACACCTATCGGGGTGGTGCACTGCTGCGCTGCCCCTTTGACTGACCCGTGCCCAGCCGCCCTCCCTCCTGGACCACCACCGGTGCGGCAGTCGCCTTAATTCCCTTTTTTTTTTGATTTTTAATTTAAAACAAAACAATTTTATTAAAATTAAAATTAGTGTGGTCCATCCAATTTTAAAATTAAATCATATTCAATTTTAAAATTAGGGTTCTTCATGAATTTAATCCCAATTCAATTTAACTTTTAAATTAAATAGGTTGATCATGAAAAATTCATAATTTATCATGAAATCAATTAGATTAAATTCTTTAAACATAAAACTTTCGAATTAAATCAAATTCAAAACACAAATTTCACAAATTAGGGTTAATGATTTCGAAAATTTTGAAATATTAAGGGGGGGGGGGGGGGTCGATTTTTTTTGAACTTCATAGGGCAATTTTCGAATCAAATTAGGGCTAATATGGAGCAAATTAAACAACTTTAATGATTCTATATTGTTAAATCACATTTAATATAATAATTGACCCATAATTAAATTATTCTCCCTTCTAATTGAATTAAAATTGTGGATCAACAAAGGTTTAATACTCAATATATGTAATTGCAAGAGGCTAACTGATACCACTGTAGGGGATTATAGGTACTACGCAGCGGAAATAATCATGAATCATATTTATATAGCACCTAACCAAGGATCTCATGCATAACACATAAAGAGTAAGAATAATACCTTTGAAGCGTGATTCCACAAGTGATCGAGCAAGAACAATAAGGAGAACAAGAACCCCACGTGTGATTCCTCTACTTAGTCCACGAGCACGGATTAAACCTCCACTAATGCTAGTTAGTTGTGACTGAACGCTTCAATCAACCTTCAACGAAGATCCGAGTCACGATCACACCACACCACCACCCGCGCGCCACCACACGCGCCGCCCACAAGGAAGAGCCGTACGGACAGGGAGGAGAGAAGTGAGGGCCGAATAGAGAGAGAGAGAATTGGGGTTTTGGGATGCTTGGTTGTTTGTGTGACAATTTACTGTATGTCAATTGCTCTGTCATGCAACCTCAGGCATGGTTTATATTTATAAATCATATCTAGAAATAAAACCATGTCATGTCCAAAACCCATTAGACTCTTCTAATTATCCAAGCCCAAATATCAATGTGGTATGTCATGAACTCATGAGGCCCAATAATGGGCCTCTAACTTGTTTAACCCAATACTCTTATGTGTGACCTTGTAGGATCCATTCTATAAGGCTTTGGGCTATTAAGCTAGCCCAAAGATCAATTGTCATATCTAGCACCAAACATTGACGACCCAATAGAATGAACTTATTATCTCCATAATAGTGATCCTTGATATATCTAGTAATTGCACTTATCGAAGACATAACTCCTTCATTTAGAGTTATAGATTTTCCTAGATTTCTCTTTATCAACATTTTTTTTTCCTATTAACCTTTAAAAAAAGAAAAAAAAACTACCATCATAGCATAATACAAGGAGTATTTATCTACCCTTTTATAACTACTCTATTTATATTAATTGTTTTTTTTAATTAAAAAGCAATTATAAAAAAATTAATGCTTTTTATCAATCACTTTAAATTTATACCCACTAATATTTTTATAATTAGAAAAAGTAGGAAATTAGAGCTTAATATGTTTCTTATATTGCACATACACACATTACGTGTGTTTCTTAGCTTGTATAATTAATGTATAATGGTTAGAATTGTGCATAGGTAAATATGCCATTTAACTTATTGCATATATATAATGGTTAGAATTGTGCATAGGTAAATATAGAATTCTAAACAAACATTTTTTATCCTACAAATTGAATTCTGTATAACTCTATCCTACGTGGCGCGACACTTGGAGAGAAAAGTTGAAACGCCAAGTGTCGTTGTTATATATATATATATATATATATATATATATATATATATATATAACAGAGCAAATATGATTTATAGTGTGTTATCCTTGACTATTTTATGAAAACAATAAAGTTTAGACAAGAAAAGTTGAGACTAAATAAGGCCCGGTTCACTTCATCTTTTATTTGCTGAAGTAAAATTATTTTTATTGAATTAAAAATATATTTTTCTACTAATGTAAAATTATTTTTACCGATTTTGTATTATAGTTCTCTATTAAAGTTACCGATGTTTATTAAATTGAACTCTTTTTTACTTAACTAAAATTATTTTTATTGAATATTTTTTTTTTCAGGTTAAGTGAGTGAACATGGCCTAAGTCAACAAAAATTCATACAAAAATACAAGTTGGATAAAAATTGGTCATACATTGCAAAATGTAAAGTCTATAATAAAAATCGCTATAAAAATATGTTTTTTTTTCCTTATATCTATATGTTACACTAAATCAAAACTTTTTTAAATTTCACTACGTATGTATGTAGTAAATGGCAGGGGGAACATGAAAAATGATAACAAAAGTATAATAAGTTAATCTTTAAACATTGTAAAAAAAATTACTCTTTACAATACGTCATCCATTTCAAATAAGATGACACGTTTTGACTTTAATAATATTTATAAACTTTGCTTTGACTAACATATGTGATTTATAAATTTATAAAAATAGCAATATGGATTATTATTAGATTCGTTTTAATATGTATTTAATTAAAATTCAATTTATAGTATTTTTTTACAATTGTATAATTAAGAATATCTTTGTGGAATTTTTGCATTGACAAACATGATCATAGAAAATGTCATTCAATTTAGAATGAAGGAAGTAACTTATTTAATGCTTCCTCATACAACCGTGGAATACTCCCTCTATTTTTTTTTTTAAAAGCAATATCTTTGCCAACATAATTGTCAAGACACAACTTTGATTATTACTTCCCCGTGTTAAAATACTTGTTTCATTTCTCCGTGCGGAGATTTAGGAGAAATTGGAGAAATTAATAAAAAATAGAGGTAAAGGGCAGACAGAAGAATAAAAAATTGTAAAAAGTAAAAGTGGTTGAGAGAATTGGAGCAGAGAGAATATGAAATTAATAAAATATGATTTATGTTGGGTATACTAGTCGAGAGAAATAAATTTAAAGTTGTGATAAAGAAATGGAACAAATATTTAAAAAAAAAAGCCAAAAAAGAAAAGTGGAACAAGTATGTTAAAACGGAGGGAGTAATTATTTTAATGACAAAGTAGTACTACGTATAAAATATAGTACTTTCTCCGTTTTTTTAGTTGCTACACTTTAATTTTCACGATTTTCTATACAAAATTTTAAGAGTTGAGATATAGAGAGAAAAATAAGAGGGCCCATGTGGGTTGGAGAGAGATAGAGAGAAAGAAATATAAAAAATAAAAAATGTTGTAACTAAAAAACAATTTCTAAAATAAGAAAGTGTAGGAACTAAAAAAAATAAAGGCAATACAATTCAATATTATCAAAATATATCTTTTGATTAATCTAATAATTTACTTGTAATACATAATAACATTGTTTTATGTAGTATATGAAGTTATACATATAAGAGCAACTCCAACAGCAAGCTAATTGTCAAATTAGCTTGCCATGCCATATAGGATTGCAAAGATATTCTTCCTTCTGGCTAATTTATGCCACAATGGTTAAGCTAATTAGCATTTAGATTTTTCAGCTTTATTTTTTAAATAATTAGTAATTTATTAGAGACAATTAATTTTTAAGCTAATTTGCTTGGCATTAGCTTGGCCAAGCTAATTATTAAACTATCCTCCAATGATTTGACTATTAGCTTAAAAATTATTAAAATTACAAGCTAGTTCCTAAAAGCAACCATTGGAGTGCTCTAATGGTACAGTAAAAGAATTATTATTACGAAAACCGACGGTGATACTGAACTAATCAAAAGGTAGTTCGGACCAACTTGACATCCCTCTCTCCCCCCCACAAACACACACACTCTCTCTCTCTCTTTCTCTCTCCTGTTTTACTGTTCCATTACAATCCCCATCTTCCTCTCTTTCTTACTCTCCCCCCCCAAAACTGTGAAACTAAATTCCACCCAAAAACCAAAAACAAAAACCCTTTCATTTCTACCAAAGTTTCTTACTTTCTTCCCCTTTTTTCAAGGTACTTACTTTGAATCTTTGATTCATAGCCTCTGCTTCTTCTTGCTTCTGCTGCTTCCTGGGTTTAAATTATCTGCCATTTTTCTGCAGATTTTGAAATGGGTTAGAGTTAATTTTTGGTGGGTATACTTTGAATTTGTTGTTTATAAGTTGAGATTATTGGAAATGGTGGAATTGAATGGAAGGGGGTTTTGGGTTTTACAGCTGTTGGAAAGTATCCCCATTTCTGCTAAAACCACCATTAATACCGCCATGAAAACCTCAGAAATGTAGATGAGGAGGAGAGAAAGAGAGGAAGAACAAACCCCAACACCTCCATTTCCACCAACAACAACAACGAATCACCAATTTCATCAGCAAGAACATCCACCACCCTTTAATAACCAGCAATTCTACTTGCAGCAATCTCAAGTTAGAGAGGTTTATTCTCAGCTGGAACCCCAGAATTTGGTACCCATTTCACCACCCCATCAACCCATTAAGAAACGCTCTTATATTCCGTCTTCTTCGCCTTCGGCTGCTGTTGGCACACAACATGTTCGACAAAAGGCCGCAATGGGAGATTCTTCATTTGAGCAGCAGCAGCAACAACAACAGCAGCAGCAGGTTTCCACTAGGTCAGCACTGAGAAAGGCTGGTATAGGGGAGATAGTTGAGGTTCAAGGGGGTCACATTGTTCGAGCCACGGGGCGAAAGGACCGGCATAGCAAGGTCTGTACTGCTAAAGGACCGAGAGACCGGAGAGTTCGGCTCTCAGCTCATACTGCTATACAGTTCTATGATGTTCAGGACAGGCTTGGGTATGACCGTCCTAGTAAGGCTGTTGATTGGTTGATTAACAAGGCTAAGACTGCCATTGATGAGCTTGATCAATTGCCTGCTTGGAGTCCTACTAATATGAATGTTTTAAGCTCGAATAGGCGGCGCGGTAAGAGCTCTGCAGGAGATGGGGTGGTGGAATTAGCTGAGGAGAAGGATGCAGGAAGTGCAGAGGGGATGTATGGTGGTGAGGAACAACAACAGTTATACAACAATGCTAATTGTTCAAATTCTAGTTTGTTACCGCCTTCATTGGATTCTGATGCCATTGCTGATACTATCAAGTCTTTCTTTCCTATGGGTGGGGGCAATGCAGGGCACCCACAAACGAGTTCGGCATCAGCGTCTCCGATGCAGTTTCAGGATTATTCTCATGGTGGTTTGATGCAAAGGAGTGGTGGTGGTAATGATGGTGGTGGTGGTAGTAGTAGTAGGCAGAGTCAAGACTTAAAATTGTCTTTGCAGTCATTTCAGGATCCTATACTAATGCACCCACATTCACATCACCACAGCGCTGCTGCTGCTCATGCTCATGATGAGCAGCAGCATACATTGTTCCCAGGAGCTGTCCCAATTGGGTTTGAAAACCCGAATACGGGTTGGGCTGATAGCCAACATCAATCAAACCCGGAATTGGGACGGCTCCATAGGCTGATGCTTGGCTGGAACACCCAGCACACCGGTACCGAGCACCACAATCTCGGTACCAGTAGTGGCAGTGGCAGTGGCAGTGGCGGATTTATCTTTAATCAGCCCCCACCATTGTTGCATCCATTGTTTGGTGGTGGCCAGCACAGCCAATTTTATACTCAGAGGGGACCCCTTCAGTCCAGTAACACACCTTCTATCCGCGCATGGATTAGTGACCCATCTTTTTCAATTGCTAGCTCAAGTGAACATCACAATCAACATCATCAAGCTATTGCAGTCCACCCACAAGCCTTATCAGGCCTTGGTTTTACTTCAGGTGGGTTTCCTGGGTTCCACATTCCTGCTCGGATTCAGGGTGAAGAGGAACACGACGGCGATCCTAATAGGCCGTCCTCTGCTTCCTCCGGTTCTCGCCATTGATTTAAGAAACTTTGAACACTCCCCCTTAACCTGTTTCAGTCTCTAAAGGTGATACTTCCATTACACAACTTTATTAAGCTTTCTGCATTTCTGATTAAATTATGGGTTACAGTATTTATTTTTTCAAGCTGTTTTGGTCTTACAGGGAATTATATGATTACATATGTTTCACAAACCAACTGAGAGATTATGATGAAGACAAGAATTCAGAAGAAAGAATGGGGGAGTTTTCAGTTACTTTGAATTCAATGGCTTTAAATATTCGGGAAGATTAAATCTGAGAGAAATAATTTCAGGTTTTTTCTTTTTCGTAAAGTTAAATTTCTTATCAATTAGTTACTATGCTATTGTTGCTTTTATGTTCAAGCTCTCAATTATGTTTTGGTGAGCTTGTTGAGCTCAACTTTGCTGAAACTCTGCTGTATTTGCGAGTATTTTGCTTTATGCTACTATATGATGCCTTCCTTTTATGTGCCGCTTTATGACTTTCCATCTTTAAATTTCTATTGCTTTTCATGCATTCCTGTTCAAAATTATTACTAGTACAATAGATGCTGTCTTAAAATGTGCAATATCAAATGAATTTCCTGTCTTTTATCTCGTTACGTACTAAATCTGAGAGGTTGCTTTCTCAATTTCCATTGAAAGAGGCACATACAAAGGTTGGGGCCTTGAGTATGCTCTACATATTCAAGGAGTCAATCTTTCATGTGATTGAAAGAGATTTACTTTGCCATTGTCTTTGTTGCTTTACTGCCCTCATAGAAGGACTTGTCATACTTCAACCAGCTTCCCCATAACGAACATAAAAAGAATCGAAAGAGTAGTTGATCTTTTACATCTGTCGTTGCCTGTATTTTTCCCAGCTCATGAGCATTGTAAGTCCCGTTTGAGAATGGTAACAATATGTAGCTAGTTACTCCATCTTTTTTTTTTGCTTCCACCACCTCTTTTTTGTTTTCACTGCTAGGAAAAATTTAGAAAGTTTCTTCATTTTGTACAAAATTCTGATTTTGTAGTAACATTTACCACCTTTGCTTTATCGCCTCTTTAGTATATAAACAACTCATAAATGAAATAGGGCCATGTATTTCATATTTCCATCTAAGCAAAGGCAAATGCAAGTGGAAGTGGGGTACTAGAAACAAATTTGTAAATGCTGCATTGAGTTCACTCAAATGCTTCTCAACTATACTCTGGTACTCGTATCAAACATGGGTATGTGTATCTAAGTATAAAATATGGTTAATTTTGGAAAAAGTGTTTTTGGTATTAAAGGTAAGACGAAGAGTCGGAGTAACGTAGCTTCTCAAGAAACCATTTCAAACCCTAGCCGTTCGATGGAAAATTCATCAACCTAATAATTGTTTCCTCAAGTTTGATAACCTTTCGAAATTAGAAAGTTGGATTTGTGCCCCTATTCCTTGATGCTATTGTTTGTTGGGTCAGGTGGGTTGGAGGAAGAATCTAGTCTAAGATTGTACAAAAATTGACTATATAATTTGATGGCATAGAAGAGTCTGAGCACACCTACAGAAACAAGAAAACATGAAAGATGAAATGTAACGAGATGAATACAATTACACATTGCTCTATAAGACTATAATGAAAGAACAAACTAGATGGGGTACCAATATTGCATGATGCTTCTTATGGTCCCCCTACCCTGTGATGTCAATGTCTAGTAAATTTATTTTTATTTTTTTATTTTTTATGTCTAGCTGGAAACTTTTTAACATCCTTTTCTTTCTTTCATTTATTTTAATTGTCTTGTTTTTTTCCCTACTTTCTTTCAAAAAAAATTTAAATTCAAAAAATAAATTAAAAATACAATAAATCTCTTGGGTTCATATTGGGATGGGGACACATACTAGATGGTTGTTGGTACTTATTTATGGTTGGTTGATGGCTACAACTCAGGAGGCAGAACAGACTATAAATTTTTTCTGAGCAATTATTCATCTTAATATATTTATATCATATCTGTTATATTATTAGTTTTTTTCATATTTCAAAATTTAAATACTGTATAAGAAGATACCTTCAAATTATTTGAGTTTGTGAGGTGGACAGTTGAGAAGAACCTTTCAGAAATTTTACAAATTCATCAGTACAAAAATGATGGGAGGTTCATATGTTTTCATTTTCAAGAGGGAAAATTACATTTGTATAATTCCAGGATATTATTGAAGAAAGTAGTGATTTAATATCTTTTGTAGGGTTATTGATAGGGCCCCTCTGCGAAATAATAATATTACATGTGGGGTTTAGTAGTTTGATTGCTGGTGAGTTGGATAGTACATGATGTTTTTTCTCTTAACATTGATTGAAGTTAGATAAGGGTATCAAATTGTTCTAATATGAGAGAGCATTTGCTGTCATACAACTTGCTATTTTTAAATAACTTCATATTCATCTGTTTTATTTTAGCTATAAAGTTGGATTTGAATCTTTTATTTTTGGTTCCTATGGAGCCTTGAAGATTTTAAATTTGTCGGGTTTTATAGCGAGGTCTTAGATACAGCTAAAGCTAAACTTGAGTTTATGTGTGTATTGGGCTGGTTTAGTGTGAGAAAAGGATGCCAATATTTGATGTAGGCTGTAATTGGTGACTACTTGTGGCCAAAAAAAAAAAAAAAAAAAAAAAACCCAAGGGGCTGAATGTTGGGAAAGTAAAATCTTCCCAAACCTGCCCAAAAAATGCTAAACTAGTTGATATCCACCTTGATTTAAGTTAATTAAGTTCAAGATTTATAATTTAATCAGATTCAACTGTACATTATTGAGTTATGAATAATGTTCTGGGATCCTGAGGAGCTCAAGTGGTAAGACATGTGCAGACAATTCCCGGTACTTTTGGATTATTTTTGAATTTGGAAAGAAAATCTAGGTTTGATATCTAGCTTAGGTCCAACCGAACACTTCTTTGTCAATGATTGTCGAGAAATGCTGATTGCTAGATTCAGATACGGTACATTTGGATTTTAAGGTCAGAAGGGGGGGCGGGGGGGGGGGGGTTGGAACTGAGGAATCTGAACAAGGCTCCCTCAGCCTTTGATCACTTACCGAAATGTATAGTTGGCTTATGATTATTTCCTAATTGATACCGGGGCCTCACAGTCTGTCCTCTTTAGTTGGGGCAGGTTACATTTGGCGGGCAACAAATTTGTCAATGACATACTCAAATGTCCCTCCCTTTCTGGTCCAACGTACTATATTAGTCCCAATGTTTGAAATTAACTTTTCTGGTGAAGTAGAGGCTGTAGCAGTAGAACCAACAGTGTCTGGTTCAAGTGAAGTTGGCCTTGTCATTGAGAATTTTAGGACATTGTTAAAATTAGAAATGATGAGTGAGCTGGGTTGACCCAACCCTATAGGTCTAAACTTGTGCTCAAACCAACTTAAGCTAGCTTGTGGACCTCCCAGGCCCGAGCCAAACCACCAAACAAGTCAGTTCAAGCAATTTGTGGGTATATGGAATCTCAGACTTTGGTCTAGCAAGCCAAAGGGCTCTTCCACCAAAATACACCAATGAAGTGCAGTGTGGCTTGGACAAGCCGGGGCCAACAGTACCACTCTAGCTCACCTGCTCTTTTGGTCAGGTCCTGTTTCCTATCAAATGATCTAGTAGTGAACCGTCCCAAGTGGTCCAGTAAAACCTGCACAACGAGCATGTGTAAGTAGCCTAGGCTTGTTGTCGATTGTCGTTTTAGTTCAGGTTTTTTGGCAAAATTGTTACAAAACACAAGCTAAGGTATCTCTTTGGGAAAACAATAAGAAGATAGACATGATATATCCAGAATAATGGCATCACATCTGCGAGTATGGCAACGGATTTGGAGATAAAAATTGACAGTCTTTTGTATTGTTTTGCCCATCATTTTTTCTTTGTCATATTTACATTTTCTACATAAATCATGTTATAGTTGCAAGTCAACCACTAACAAGAAGCATAATATCTTCATAGCAAATCATGAACTTACTTCAATAAAGACGTGGGGGACAAATTTTGAGGAATATTCAAACTTCCATAATTCAGTTGAATTATGAACATGTGAAAAAGAGTTAATAAGATGTTTGAGATGTTCTGTAATTAGTTATTTCAAACTTCCATAATTCAGTTTTATTAGAAATAATATAAAGTTTAGGCTAGTAATTATGATCATGAAAATAAGTTTACATAGAAAGAGGGTCAATTAGTTCATAAAAGTTAATTTTAACACTGAAGTAAGTTCTATATTTCTAATACTGTATGTCATTTTACAATATAAGTTTTTCTTCATAATTGCATTAAATTAAGGTAAGACTGTAAGATTTATTTAGATAAAAAGAATAAATCTACGATACTTATTTATAGTTCATATCGATAAGGCAAATTTGTAAAAAAAAAAAAAAAAAAAAAAAAAAAAGAAAACCTTTTAAAGCATCATTTTGCGAAAAAAAACCTTTTAAAAGCTTTTTGGCAAAAAAAACCCCCGATTTTTAACATTTTAGCAAAAGAAAACCCGAATATGAAATTTTTTGTTGAAAACAACCTAATGCCTCTAATTCACTTAATTAAGCTCTAATTTCTTCTAATTATCCTTTAATTCTCACTTAATAATTTATTAATGGAAAATTTTCTTTGGTAACACCAAAGTTTTTAATTTTCTCAGTGGTGAATTGCAAAAAAACTTATTATCATTGGTAACATTAAATTATTGTACTTGAGTTGCTTATAACATTAAGTGATTATTAAATTATAATGATTAAATTTTAACTATAGTTAGAGCTGTTGGGTTAGTTTTTTAATTATTAAATAATTAAATAATTTAAAAAAATATTATTTTAGAAAAAAACCAAACCTTGTGACTTCTCCCTCCCAGCCCCACTCCTCCCCCTGCTGGCACTAAGCACCCCCACCCCGTGCCTGCGACACTCCCACCTGCGACTCCTATCCTCTATTTCCACTCATTCCTCCCTACCAACGGCCACCCATCCCTAGCAGACACCCAACCCCTTCCCCGTCGAACATCCAGTCTCCCGGCGTCCTGCAAAAACCCTTCCCTGCTGTCTCTCCTTAACCTCCTTTTTCGCACCTCACCACCATCGAAAATCACAAAAAATTGAACTAAATTTGCGAATTTCAGGTAATTGTAACCCTAATTCCTCATAATTGAACCAAAGATTATGTGAATTACAAGTTATTGGAACTAATTTGACGTTTGGGGATTTAGGTTTTGGGTCGGGGTTCATCATTTCGGGAAAGGAGTGGGTGGGGGTTGGGAATGTCCAGGGTAGGGGAAAGGGAAGTGGGATGGAGTCGGCAGCAGGGGAAGGGGTCGTGCACCAGTCGGGGGGGGGGGGGGGGGACGCCAGTGGTGGAAGGCTTGGTGGGGAAGGTTTTTTTTTTCTAAAATAATATATTTAATTGTTAAAAATACATAAACTAACCATGGTTAAAGATTTTAATTAAAATTGTAATTATCTTTGGTAGACAATAAAATATGAGGTTACCAATGATAATAAGTTTTTTTTTTGTAATTCACCACTGAGAAAATTAAAAACTTTGGTGAACCATAGAGAATTTTCCTTTATTAATTAACTTAATTTATAAATAAAAAAATCCCAAAAACGTCCACCCCCACCACAACCAGCCACTCCCTCCTTTTCTCCCTCCCATGGCAGCAGCCCCCTCACCTCAATCGAGCCGCCGCCTTGAACCCCCAACTCTCAGCGACCCACCTCAACCGCCAACCAATCGATCTTCCTACCTTTCTTGCTTACCCCATTGCAACCTTCCCCTCTCCCTAAACCCTAACACCGAGCAATTAATGGGTATTTCCTGTGAGGTGGCATGCTTCTTCTCCCTCTTCCTTTCTCTCCTTGACTCACTCTCTCTCTTTCCCTCTTTTTCGTCGACCCCGCTGCATAGCCAAACTCTCCGAGGACCGATCTTCCGTCACACGATGTTGATCTTCTCATCGCTGTCTAAGGGGGAAGGTGAATGGTCGGGGTTAGGGTTTGGGAGAAGGGGAGGGTTGCAGCGGGGGTAAGGGGGAAAGGGATAGAGGTCAGCCGACGCTTCAGGGCGGTGGCTCAATTGGGGGAGGGGGGTTGATGCCAGGGTGGCTGGCTGGTGGAGTAGTTGTAGGGATGGTGCTTTTTATTTTTATTTATAAGATAATTTAATTATAAAATGGCTAAGTGAAAATTTTAGGGTAATTAGGAAAAAATTAGAGCTTAATTAAGTGAATTAGAGGCACATGTTATCTTCAACAAAAAAAATAAAATAATTTCGGGTTTTCTTTTACGAAAAAGCTTTTAAAAGGTTTTTTTTTTTTTTTTTTTTTTTTTTTTTTTTTTTTTTTTTTTTCAAATTTGCCTATAGATAATATGTGGAGTCTTGTTCTCCTCACTTTATCCGTTAACTTAGTTATAGACTTCTATTAAAAATTGTTTATAGAAATGGATGGATGTTATAGTACAAACGTAGGTAAAAATGTAAAATTGGGCAAGTTAAACCCAAAAATTAAAAAATATCACGATTCTGTTAACGAATTTTGAATTGGTTCACGATGATGTGGCCTACGCCATTGTGTTGTTGCGTTATGGTGTTGCCCCTTCTATGTGGCATTGCCACAATTGTAGTTGTCAATTGGAATTGAAGCCTGCTTTTATGCTTTATGTTGATTTAGGAATGACAATTTAATCAATCTGACCCAATTTGAAGGAAAAAATCTAACCCGAAATCGTTTAAAAATTGTTCGAGTCCGAATTCGATAAAATAGATTCGAATTCGAATAGGAGATGGATTAGACTTGGACATTTCACAAAGTCCGATTGAGGTCGGGTATAATGAACATGAATATGAATTAAAATGAACATGAATATCCAATTTTATATGTTCATATTTTATGATGAAATGTTATTACAAAATCTTTTTGAATTATTCGAGTATGACAAACTTCTTTGAAAAACTGATGTGCATTATATGATAATGTTGTGATCATATTTAAAATTTCAACTAGCCTTTTGGCCCGTGCACGGTTGTTTATAGATATACTATACAAGTTTTTTATTTTTATTTTTAATAATATGGTTTTATTGAAAATGAATAGTCAAATGAGAAGAAGAGATGAAAATTAAATGTAATTTTGGAAGATATTAATTTGGGGGAAGTGAACCAAACAACATTTACACATGTATTAAATTATAATAGTTTTTGTTTTATTTTACTACGTATTTTTTTTTTTAATATTTTATAATATGAGAAAGGGGATTTAAAAAAGAAAGGTTAAATGAAGTGACATGTGGCATTGTTGAAAAATAAAGTATACATGTGGCATGATGGTTTATGTGTTTATATTCAAAGTATGGAAATTGATTTTGGCACACCCTTTATTGATTTTGGCACACCCCTATATGAGAAGAACATAGAAAACCGTGCTCTCACATAGGGGTGTGCCAAAATCAATAAAGGGTGTGCCAAAATCATTTTTTCTCAAAGTATAGATAGGTATAGATGTTCATTTTCAAAACATAAATGTTCAAATTTGAGGAGCGTCATGTTCATATTTATTGATGTTTATTATAAACTAGGTTAAGTGCCGTGCCATGCACGGTCATAATTAAAATTTACAACAAATAAATTACAAATAATGGTGTAAATTCAACATTAATTTATCTAAAAAAATTATTTGTAACAAAATAACTTGAATTTTAGTTTATACCAATACCAAATACTGAAATACGTAAAGGTTATTGAATTGAATTGTATAAAAAAAATATAATAATAGAAATTTAGAAGCTATAAGGTTTTATATAGTAAATTAAAATATTAGCTTAGATTTGTACCCATATGCGAATTAATATACATCTATCCTTAAATTATTAACGCATTTTCACATAAATATGAAAATTTATTTGATTTCATTTTACTTTAGAATAATCAATATTTTGTAATCAATTTTTTTAATATATTTTTATTGAGTAGTAGGAGTATTTTTTTTAATAACCATATAAATATTAGAGTAATTAGATTAAATTTTCCAATATATGTTATGTATACTATAATAGAATGGATTTGTTCTTATAAACGTTATATAATATTAAGATTTATATAAAGTAAGCTACCAAATGATTTTTTTTTAATTAAAATAAATTTTATTGTCAAATGATGAAAGTTGGAGAATTTTTTTTGATATTGATAATATTATACTCCGTAACAATCTTGAAAAATAATATATTACAATACCTTATTTTTAATCTATCTTAGTATTTATGAAACTAAAAGTTTCCTAGTATATAAAATATATGTACAAAATATTGAGTATAATGAGATTAAATATGTTGTTAAAATGGATATAACTATTATTGTAGGTTATAAAATAAATGTCATTAAAATATCGCAAAAACGGAAACAAAAAAAAGGCGGGAAAATTTTTAACCAGGAAATGACAAGTGTCATTCCAGATTTTGCCTTTAGTATAGGTTTATAGATAGATAATGTAATGATAATATTTAAAATTCCAATGTCTATTTTAAAAATTTATATTTTGAAATTTTAATAGTGTAAAATCCTTATTTTAAATTATAATGTTCATTTTAACACACTAGAAAACAGGCCATTTCCGACGGAAAAATTCTGTCGGAAACACCCTGAAATCCGTTAGAAAACACGTTTTTGACGGAAACTCTATCGGAGCTGGTTGTTGGAAAAAGGTCGTAGGAAAAAGTACCTTTTCCGTGGAAAACACTTTTCCGACGGAATTTTCCGTTGAAAGGGGTTTTTCGGTACTAGAAAAATCCGTCGTAAATTTCCGACAGAATTTCCATCGAAAAATTCTCTTACGGACATTAAGAAAAATACGCAACGCCACCACCGGCACGACGAAGCACCGCCTCCAACCACCACAACTCATTACCCAACTGCCTGAAGCCCTAGAAAACCCAGCAACCCACCCTAACCGAACCAAACCCACCACCTTAACCCACCCCACTTAGCCCTAACCAACCCAAATCCAAATCTACCACCCAAACCAAACCCAGATCTACAATTCTAACCAAACAACCACTCAAAAATTAACAAAAAAAAAAAAAAAAAAGAAATCGCAACCACATTCACTACTGTCGAAAACCACCAACACAACCAATTTTTTTTTTTTATTTAAGAAAACCATTACATACCTTAACACAAAGTTGGATGTTAATTTCTCCTCGAATTAGGTTTAATACAGCTAAATTCGACCATGAAACCTCTAGATCTAGAGATTACATGGTCGAATTTGACCGTATAAACCATTAATATGAATGAAATAGACCATGAGCAGTGGAAAAAGAGGAGAGGCGTGAGAAAGAGAACCATTGGTGTCGGGGCCGCCTTTAATAAAACTTTCTCGCAACAGATCTTCAGTTTGGAATGAAAGTAGGAGAAAATAGAGAAGATAAGAGAAGAGGAGAAGAGAGAGGAGATCCATGAGAAAGAAAAGTGAGGAAAGAAGAGGAAAAAGGAGAGGAGCAGAAAGAGAAGATGAGAGGAAGAGAGGAGAGGAGAGAGAAGCAGAAGAGAGGCGGTGAGAGGAGAGAGAGAGAGAAATCAAAAATAAAAGGGGGAAGGGGCGCCGTTTTAATTAGGGTTTCAGGGTTTTTTTTTTTTAACCTTAAATTCCGTCGGAAAGGATTTAAATTCCGTCGGTAAGTTCTGACGGAAATTAAATCGTCAGAATTTAGATCCGTCGGAATATATAACATTTCCGACGGATTTTCCGTCAAAAGTAAAGAATTTTCTGAAGGGTTACAATTCCGTCAAAAATTTCCGACGGATTTTTGACTAAAATAAAATCGGTCGGAAATTTCGTACTTTCCGACGGATTTTAGTGGCCATCAGAACCGTTTTGTCGAAAATGATCTGTTTTCTTATAGTGTAAAAACAAACAAGTTCAAATATAATTTATATACGAATAAAGATAAAATATATTGTTTAAAATATGTTCATTATAAATAAATGTATGTTCAATTTTAAACAAAGTATTGGGTGCGGGAACCCGTATCCAAATGTTTATGCGGGCAAGCTAATTTCTTTTCCCATCTCTTTCTCTCACCTTCTTCTCTTCCCTTCTATTTCTCTCTCCTTTGCTCCTCCTTTTTTCCAATTAAAATTAAAATAAAAAATTCACAATTGCATAAAACAATCATAATTAATCCAAGATGATATTCTATTGAATCGAAGTTGATTTGCTCGGTTATGGTGTAGGAGGAAGCGTCCTATGGTGGTGGGGGCGTTTGCTGGTAGTGGAGGCGAGTGCGAATCACCGGTGTTTTGTGGTTGGGCACTCTGCCTAGGTTTTAATCGCTCCGGCATGGATGCGGTAGGAAGAATAGAGTGCAGTGGTGTGTGGTTGTGTTTGTGGTGGACGGGGGCTGCGGCAGGAAGGAGAGAGATTAAAGTGCGGTGGTGCGTGGTTGTGTTGGTGGTGGGTGGGGGCTGTGGCAGGAAGGAGAGAGAGTGTGGTGGTGCCGTGGTGGTTGTGTTGATGGTGATATGATTAGAAGATAGAAAAAGAAATCTTGGGCTCTTGGCTGATATGTTTTGTGAATCTGCTAATAGGAGAGAGAAATAAAGAGAGGAAGAGTGGGAAAGAGGAGAGAGAATGAAATATTGTACCTGTATATATTTTGTACATCAGCTAATACAAGTAATATATCAGCCAATTGATATTTTATACCCGTGGGGAATAAATTTCAAGCGTTAACCCCCTAGCTTGAACCCCATTGTGATCATACACTAAAGTATGGTGGCGTCCAAAAGGGAAGAAGATAGAGCAAAAAAGTCGCCAACAAGTTTTAGGAACTTGTAAACCGTTCACAAGGTGAAGGTTACACCCCTTAACGATCCAAGAGATTGTCAACTCCATAAGGTCTTGAACCAAATAAGGGTTCGGGGATGAAGGTACAAATCCAACCTAAAAGAGATTGAATCTGCCCTAATAATAGGCCTCTACTTTATTCAGATCGTATTCATGTGCGCTTTCTGATTAACATGGAATCAATAGGATTACCCTAAACATGTTTATCTATGTTGGTTGAATATTAATGCACAAATAAGTCTGTTATTGGCGATCACTTGAATTATAATCAAATTAACCCTAAATAAGATTATTAATATCTTATTAAGCGTGATTATTCCCTTTAAACATGCATAAAAGGCGTGATCAAGCAATAACGATAAATATCCAGCAACATAATCATCATAATAATAATAATCAAAATAATAATCATGATAATAATCATCATAACAATAATCATAATAATAATCATCATAATAATAACTATAATAAATATTATAATCATAAAATAATAATCATAATTAAAATAATCATATCAACGTTAAAGCATGATAATTATAGCAAGATCCTAGGCATAATACTAACTAGATTAATAACAAACCCTAGCATGTCACTAAGCAATAAAAATCAAAGCTTTAGCCCTAACATGATATTAACAATCATAAATATTAGAAAGAACATAAAAGACATCATAGAAATCATAATTGATATTAAAATTACCCTAGACATGATACTAGGAATCATAATAACAATCTAAGCATGAACTCTTCATCATAACATCAATAAAAACCATTAAATTACTTACTTTGATGCCTCGTACCTCTTTCTAATAACAAAATACACACGTTAGTAACTTCAATGAAAATAATAAACAAATAATTAAATTAAATAATTGAAATAGAGATTTGGGACCAAACCCTCAGAAATTAAACCTTTCACGTCTAGGGCGAAGGCAACTTCGAATATGGCTAGGTGCTTCTAGATCTAATGAATGCGGAATTTTGTATGTAAAAAACTAGTTTAGAAAAGAGAGAGAGAGAAAGATGGTGAATGATGAAAGAGAATGAAAACTGGTTGTAGGTGAATGAAAACGGAGTTTTTAATACGTTATTTATAGAGAAAATCAGCCAAAAAGATAAAATAAACAAAACAGAGCATTGGCGCACAAAAAAACGAACCAGCGCCAACGCTAGCTGTTGGCGCCAGGCGCCAAGCGTAGCGCTAGGCGCTGGCGTTTGGCGCTGATTTCAGAAATTCAGGCATTTTCTAAAATCAGATAAAAATTGCCGTACAGGAGGATAAAATCGTACTTTTCCTCAAAAATGCTCTTTGATTTTAATTAAAACTCTGAAAAGTCATCAAAAGTCAATTTATCAATGCTAATTGAATTAGGAATGAAAAGAACCTTCTAGAAGAATCTAGAAGACTAAAACCATTCCTAATTGCATTAGGAATGATAAATCATATTAGGCCCTCCTCAAGATCATTGAGCCGTATATAAGGCTCAAACCGGGCCCGGTTTAGTAAATTGGCCATAACTTCCTCAATATTCATCGGAATCGGGCTTATAATATATCGTTGGAAAGCTTTTGTCAAGCCCCATCCAACTACACTATTATTGGACCCATATCATGGACCAACCAAACTGGATTGACTGTTTTCTTAAAATAAGTTTTCAAAAACAGAGAGAAGAGAAAAGAAACTAAAACTATCTGCAACACTAAACTTTCCACACTTTCACTTCATTCGATTATGATTTGACGCGAAAGGTACTCATCACTGGGTTTTGTTTTGGGGAGACACATTTGGGTGTCTACAGAAGCTCCCCACTTTGACTGAGTTTGGAGAAACGCGAGTTTCGAAAAACGAAAGTCAAAGTATCGATAGGGACGGAGAATGATTCAGAATGTTCTGCGATTCTAAACCACTCTTGTAACGCCAATACCTGCAAACTAGCGTTAGTTAAACAGATAAAAGAGTTAAGAAACGCGTATCTTGCACCGTCGAGCACACGTCTCTGAAAGTAACCGATTGTTTTGATGACCTCCTGCAAGCTAGAGAATGCCATCCCGCTTGAAAACTGCTACGCCTGTAACTGCTTCCAAATATAGAAGATTGCCTCGCCTGAAACGATCCTCCTCCGCTTTGATAATATTCCACGTCCAAGGGAATACTATCGAAGATTGCTTCTTTTGAAACAATCCCCATCCGCATTGATAATATTCCACGTCTAAGGGAATACTATCATAGATTGCTTCTCTTAAAACAATCTTCATCCGCATTGATAATATTCCACGTCTAAGGGAATACTATCGAAGATTATTTCTCTTGAAACAACCTCCTTCCGCATTGTGACCATCTTCCATGTCTAAGGGAACACGGTCGAAGACAACTTCGCTTGAAATTACCTTCAGTTGTTTGTGACAACTCTCCACAAGCTAGGGAATGTCGTCAAAGATATCCTCGCTTGAAGCCATCCTCATTTGATGCGATAATTTTCCAAAGGAAATTATCGAAGATCTCCGCTTATCGATCTTTAAAAGCTTGCTCGAACTTTTCTCCCGCTATGCCTGTACGTTGGCGCTTCTTCTGCTTTTAAACCTGTACGTCGGTGCCTTTTGCGAGTGAACCATTATATCGGTGTCTTTTGCAAATGTACCAGTGCCTTTTGCAAATGAACCACCATGTCGGTGCCTTTTGTCAATGAGCCAATGCTTAGGCGCTTTAAGCTAAGTGAGACGATCTTTCATCACGTCGATCACTTTATGTAATCAAGCTGATTACTAAAAATCAGGTCAAATTGCTTAGAGGGGCTAACTGGCGTACCAAGGAATGCAAAATATATTGCAAAAAGGTAGAACAGCCTCACCGTGTGGCTGAGTGTCCTGGCGCCGCGAAGTTGTTGAGCATGGCAGAGGGAGCTGGTCCCCCTTGGCGATCTTGCACGATCCTTGGGCGATGCTATGTAGAGGAGCTACTGCCATTGTTGGCTCCAGTTCCTGTACCGGCTGAGGATGTGGCGGTACGATTTTTCAGCTCTTATCTTTCGTTAAGTAGCCCCCAAGTAATGCTTCACTGACTTGGTTTTGCTTTGTCCGGGCAATGCTGCTGAGTTCGTGCCACCTCGTATGTCTATCCATTACCAGGGGACATATGGGCCGATTGAGGAGATGATTCCTTCGGCCGCGCTTCGTAGAGCGGTCGATTCCTCGCCACCAGTCTCGAGTAAGCTTATTTATTTGCCACTTTTGTCCACATATATTATGCATGTTTACTGACTTATTTCTTTGACAGTTATCGTGCGAGGTGGATTGTACCTGTGCCCTTTATTATTTATTTGACTTTGTATAGAGCTTTGCCTTTTAGTTAAACTCATTTTTTAGACATATTTTGTATATACATACTATTATGAGTTTATCATGTTTGCTATTATTATTTTTATGTGCATGTTTGTGTGTGCAAGAAAAGTGTGACAAACAATTTTGCGCGAAAATTCCATCATTTTTATTATTGATGGAGGGTATCCGACTCTCTCCCCCAAAAGAAAAATGAAAAAAGGAAAAGGCCAAATAAAATGTTGGGTTTATAAAAATTTGGAAATTAACCTAAATAAAATCCAAAAAATAATAATATAATTAATAACATAGTTATATTAATTAAAAAAAGAATAAAAATATGTTTAGAAAAAAAATATAAAGAAGCCGTAAAGTCATTAGCAGAATTGAATTAAGGTAAAAACGCGGTTTTAGAAAGCGCGGATGACGTGGTAGATTGGCGCCAGCTGGCGCCACACAATTGGGTTTAGCGCCAGGCGCTACACTTGGCGTGTGGCGCCAAGCCTTGGCGCCTGGCGCCAATTGCGGCGTCTAGCGCCAATTAGCGCTGACTCCGTATTTTACCCCGATTAAAACTGCTCCTAAATCGTGCATAAATAGCCCCCTGCGCAACCGATTCTTTTCATAATTTCAGTAAGTAAAATAATTCTCGGCCTTAGAAAAATAATATCATGTCTCTAGTCACCAAAACTTTTACCCAATACACCCATGAATGGTGTCGGTCTCTAAATGCCAGAGAACGAAAAGAATTAGATTTGTTCCACTTGGGGGGAATTTATGGTATCAAAGGGGTAGATCTTGACTTAGATTTCATTCATACCGCTCTAGAATATTGGAATGTTGATACTCATTGCTTTAGAATAGGGTATGATGAGATTAGCCCTTTGCCAGAAGAATTTGGTGCTATTTTAGGTTTCCCTACAATAGACCTCATAGTAATCCCTAGAGTAGATGCATATTATTACAAGGATTTTGAGCGCTTCTTTAATTTAAAAGAAAGGGATTTATTAAAAATAGTAGATGGCAACATAGTTAATTTGAAAGAATTTGCACGCCATTATTTTGATAAACCTCTTTCTGAATCTTTTCATATTTATAGAAGAAGGGCTTTCTTATTTTGCATGCTTAATCAATTTTTTCTTAGTAGCGGTAAAAATAATGAAGGTCAATCAATTATAACCACCGTACTAGAACAAATTGAATCAGGGAGAAATTCAATGCCATTGATAGTTGGAGAGACTATGATTAGTCTTGATGAATTGAAAAGGAACCCAAAAGCACTTTTTCGCGGCTCTCCAATTTTATTACAGGTAGAAAAATAACATTTTTAATTACAGAAATCAAAAAATATATTTTTGTATTGTAATAATAATTTATTTGCATTGCAATTTTTTTTTTTTTTACAGATGTGGCTAATGGAAAGGCTAGAATTAATTAGCCCTCCGGACAACATTGAGAAGTACACTCCGAATTGCTTTGTGAGGAGGAAGAAACGCTTCTCTAAAATGGGGCGCCATGAGTGGAGAAGGGTCTTCGAATCTCGCAATTTTGCTATCAAGTGGGTCGTTCCATGGTGGAAAATAGAAAGGATGGTTGGTGTCAACAAGCAACCTTTCTGCCGTGTTCCAAGTTTGTCTCGTATGACTTATTATTATCCCTGCAGGGTAAAAAGACAATACGACTTGCTTCAGAATATTCCTTCCGGGGATCTTCGTCCTCCCTATGAGTACCCCGTGTCCCAGGAAGTAGATAGATTTGATGCTTATTGGAGTGCCAGACCTCTATGGGAAGTAATTACCCAAAAGGTTCCTCCTTCCTTGCCCAATGATGTGAAGAAGTGGTTGCTGAAGAAACCTTCAAAGGATTTGAAGAAAGATCAGGGTAAAAATGATGTGAAGAGTCGTCTAGGTGACAGGGTGATTCCTGCCAAGGAACGCTTAGGTGAAAGAGTTGAATTCAAAACACCTGCAATGCCTAGGAAGAAAATTACTACAAAAGATAAGGGAAAAAGGAAAGCTGACATCACAGAGAAGAAAACTTGGGTAGAAAAGAAGCATGGAGTCCTAGCTGAAGGGGAGACTATCTACTCTAAGATTGAATGTAGATCCTCTAAAGGATGCCTACTAGCTAAGGTTATGGATGACGAGGAGGAAGCAGACAAAAATTGGAAAAGGGTTAGGAAAGAAAAGAAAGATTAGGAGCATTGCTTAATTTAAAATTATTAGACTTAGTTTATATTTTTATTTAAAGTTAATTTATTTTAGCTTTATTAAAATTCCATCAATAATGTAATTTTATTTTATTAATGAAATTTCAGCTTTTAATTAAATATTTACTTTAAATTTATTTTATTAAAGCAATGAAAACCGAAAAAATTAATTTTCCAGAAATTCTTCGAGTACGGAAGTCGAAAATTTACTGAAAAACACCGAAATATGCCCAGAATTTAGCTGTGAATTAGCGCCGCTTATTTGCGACTGGCGCCGGCCACACGTCTGGCGCCAAGCGCCAGTGCCGTCGGATGGCGCTAATAGACTCTGTCTGGCGCCAGAGTTTTCTCTACGACGCCGATGTTTCGCTGATCTTCTGTCGAACTTTTAATTAATTCTGGGATGCGACCCGTAAAGGGTTGCCTACGTGTCCTTTCTTAAGGAATTAGGCCAAGCGTAGCTCTCTTGAGTATCCTACTCAAGTAATTATGGGTAGTATTTCTTAAGTTGGTCAAGATTTGTCATGTTCGAGAACTCATTGCCATCCATATCAGTTAGTTTTGCTGCACCTCCTGACAGGATTGTCTTGACAATGTAGGGTCCAGATTAATTAGGTCTAAATTTTCCCCTTGGATCTAAAACATTCTTCCTTAGTGATTTTAACACCAAGTCTCCTACTTTGATGTTTCTTGTCTTGACCTTCTTATTAAAATGCCTAGCCATGCGAGTTTGATAACACTGAGTGTGATGCAGAGCTTCTAGTCGTTTCTCATCGAGTAGAATTAATTCTTCATATCTTGCCCTAGTCCATTCAACTTCATCGAGTTTACTCTCTAACGCAATGCGTAGAGATGGTATTTCTAGTTTGATAGGTTGTACGACATCCATTCCATATACCAAGGAAAATGGCGTATTTCCTGTTGATGTGCGAATTGACGTGCGGTAACCCCTTAATGCGAAGTGAAGTTTGTCAGGCCAATCCTTATAATTTTCCGTCATTTTCTCGATGATATTCTTTAGGTTTTTATCAGCTGCCTCGACTGCTCCATTTGCTTGAGGCCTATAAGGGGAAGAATAATGATGTTGAATGCCGTATTTTTGTAGCAATTCTTCACATTCGGCTTGAAAGTGAGTTCCATTGTCACTTATCATTTCATGTGGGACTCCGTATCTACAAATAATATTTCTCTTGATAAAGAGTGCTACATGTTTTGCAGTGAGTTTAGCGTATGATTGCACTTCGACCCACTTTGTGAAGTAATCAATCGCTACTAAGATATATTCGTGGCCTCCTGTTCCCGGTGGAGTGATTTTGCCGATGATGTCAATTCCCCATGTAGAGAATGGCCATGGCGATGTGTAGGTGTAGAGCAAGGATGGAGGAACATGTTGTAAATTGGCATAGATTTGGCACTTAGGGCATCTTTGTACATATTGATGGCAATCCCTATTCATCGTGGTCCAATAATATCCTTGTCGCATTATTTTTTTAACTAACATTTTGCCATTTATATGAGTGCCACAGATTCCTTCGTGGACTATCCTCATTGCTCTTTGTGCATCCTTTTTTCCTAGACATAAGAGAGCTCGACCCCTAGGTACCCTTTTATGTAGCTCGTTGTCTATAAGTACATATTGGGAAGCCAAGAGTCTTAATGCTCGTTTTGCTCTTTTATCAGCATGGGGAGGGTATTCTCCTTTGGTGACATAATTGAGTATATCCGTGTACCATGGTTCTTCTTCTTCTTCTTCTTCTTCTTCTTCTTCTTCTTCTTCTTCTTCTTCTTCTTCTTCTTCTTCTTCTTCTTCTTCTTCTTCTTCTTCTTCTTCTTCTTCTTCTTCTTCTTCTTCTTCTTCTTCTTCTTCTTCTTCTTCTTCTTCTTCTTCGTCTTGGACTACTTCGTCGCCTTCTATAGCCTGAATGTATGTTGGTTCGTGCCTTTTTTCTATAGTTAGAGGAATTTGCTCGATCTCCATGGGAATCCTAACCATTGAGGTTAGTCTTGCCAAGGCGTCCGCAAATTGATTTTCTTCCCTAGGTAGATATGTGTATTCTACCTTCTTTAACTGATCGGTAAGAGTTTCCAGATAGGTTTGGTAAGGGGATAGACTTTCGCTCCTTACTTTCCACCTTTTAGATATCTGATTGATAATCAAAGAAGAGTCTCCGAATATCCTTAACTTTTTTACTCCCAATGCCAAAGCTGTTTCAAGGCCTACCACGCATGCTTCATATTCAGCAGCATTGTTTGTAACGTCGAAATCAAGTTTTATGGAGATTGGAACATGCTCTTCTTTAGGTGATACTAGTAATACTCCAACGCCACATCCCTTTTGGTTCGAGGCTCCGTCGAAGTATAAGGTCCAAGTATCATCTTCAGTGACCATTAAGTCTTCATCTGGAAATTCATTGTCTTGTATTGGCGTCGAGTCTTCTATTGGGAAGTCTGCTAGAAAGTCAGATACTACGGATCCTTTGATAGCTTTTTGTGGCATAAACCTTACATCAAATTGGGATAGATTGACTATCCATCTCGATATGCGTCCATTGAGTGTAGATTTCTCGAATAGATACTTGAGTGGATCTAATCGGGAGACTACGAAGACGGTATGCACTAGCATGTAATGTCTTAACTTGGTTGTGGCCCACACCAAGGCGAGGCACAACTTCTCGAGTGGTGTATAGCGTGCTTCGTATTCGAGCATCTTCTTGCTTAGATAGTAGATTGCATTCTCTTTGCCTTCTACTTCTTGTGCTAGCATAGCTCCCATTGTCTCTTTAGTAACCGTCAAATATAACCTAAGAGGTATTTCGGGAAGTGCTAATGCTAATATGGGAGGATTTGTGAGATAGGCTTTGATCTTTTCAAAGGCTTTTTGACACTCGTCATCCCATATTACTGGTACATTCTTCTTGAGCTTTTTGAAGATTGGTTCACATATTGTTGTCAATTTTGATATGAACCTACTTATGTATTGCAACCGGCCAATAAATCCTCGAATATGTTTCTCAGTTTTGGGCGGTGGCATTGACATGATTGCTTTAATCTTGGTTGGGTCTATCTCTATTCATCTGGAGCTTATGACATAACCCAAAAGCTTGCCTAAGGTGACTCCAAAAGCGCACTTAGATGGATTCAACCTCATATTATATTTTCTTAGCCTTTCGAAAAATTTCCTTAAGGCTATTTGATGGCCTGGACGGTCTTTTGATTTCACAATCATATCGTCGACATATACCTCGACTTCTTTATGAATCATGTCATGGAGTAAGGCAGTTGCTGCACGTTGGTAAGTAGCACCCGCGTTTTTCAACCCGAATGGCATGTAGCAGTAAGTGCCCCATGGTGTTATAAAAGTTGTTTTCTCCATGTCTTCTTCTGCCATGAGAATCTTATTATAACCTGCGTACCCATCCATGAACGAGAGGAGCGCGTGATTTGCCGTGTTATCTACCAGAATATCGATGTGTGGAAAAGGGAAGTCGTCCTTTGGACTTGCCTTATTTAGATCTCGATAGTCGACACACATTCTTACCCTTCCGTCTTTCTTCGGAACTGGGACGACGTTGGCGACCCATTCGGGGTATTTGGATACCTTGATGAAACCTGGAGTTATTTGTTTTTGGACTTCTTCTTTTATTTTAAGAGCTACGTCGGGTTTCATTCGACGTAACTTTTGTTTTACGGGTTTCATTCCTGGAATTAGTGGTATAGTGTGTTGAGCTATTTCTCTATTAATGCCTGGCATATCCTCGTATGACCAAGCAAATACATTGGTCCTTGCCCTGTCGTGATGGATATCTTCCTAGGGGGAGGTACTACTACTAAAGACTTAGAAGACTCTAGGGGGAGAGACTTCGACTCTGACTCTGACGACTCTTCAAACATTGGTCCTTGCCCTGTCGTGATGGATATCTTCCTTCCACTTGGAGTAGTCACCTTGATAGTCTTGCGCCACCCTTCTAGTGATCCTTCAGCTGGAGTGATTAGCTTCGAGGGATCGAAGCTTTCGCTTTGTAGGACTGTTTGAATGAGCGAGGAGTTATCCTCTTTATAAGTTGGCTCATTCTTTTCTCGCCCAAACAGTAATCCCATGACGTTAAAGTCAAATCATGGGGGTGCTTTCTCTTTGTGGACAGGAGTTGGGATTTCATCTGTGAAGTAGCAATCCAAGAAAATCTCAAATCCCGGTTGTCTTATGCTGTTTACAACAAATGGCTCGAGAAATTTATGGCATGGATAGTCCTCTCCTTCTTTTATAAATTGACCATTAAGTGTATGAGGGTACTGATCCATTGGGATTGCTTTCTTTTGAGTGCGAGCGTCTCTACGTGCCTTTGATTTTTCCTGGGCTCACTTGAGATCTTTCCGAGTCGGTTCGAAACCAAGTCCGAAAGTGTCTAACTTAGGGAGGCCAGGTGACTCAAGTGATTTTTCCATTCCTTTCTTCTTTCCTAGGGTCATCCCAGGGAAATGTCCTTGTTTCTTCAGCATAGCATTTACAATCATGTTGGAATGGAGGTCATGGCAAAGAGGGGTCATTTCATCCTCCTGGATTAAGGAGACTTCTTCGTTAAAGCCCCATAAGTCTTCATCATCCTCGTCGTGCTCCACATTAATGATTGGATTTTCTATAAACTTGATCCTTGTAGGCGAAGCATCGATGGTGATAGGAATTCCCCCAACTATAGCTTTTACTTGTTGGTGGAGAGATGAGGGGACGACCTTTAGGTCATGAAGCCAAGGGCGTCCCAACAGCAAATTGAACGAAGCTTTAATGTCTACTACTTGGAAAGTAGTAGCATGTTCTATTACTCTCGCCGTTACATTCAGGGTAATTTTACCAAGAGCTTGACGACGAGTGTTGTCATAGGCTCTTATTCCTTGTGTAGACGGAGTTAAATCTTCATCCCTTATGCCTAGCATCCTCGCAGTTCTAAGTGGACAGACGTTGATGGCCGATCCGTTGTCTACAAAAGTCATAGGAGCATTCATTCTCTTGCAAACTACTGTGAGGTTTAATGCCTTGTAATGTTTGTCACCTTCTGGAGGTAAATCCTTGTCAGAAAAGGTGATCAAATTAATTGGACTAGGAAGATCGCTTGTGAGGAAGTTTGCTAATCCCTCAAGAGTAGTGTCAGAATCTATCCCTATTTTGTCCAAGGCATTCATTACAGCCAACCTATGTTCTCGAGATGTTGCCAAAAGTTTCCATACGTTCATCTCAACTTTTGTCTTCTTAAACTGTTTAACAATATCATTGTCTTCAATGATAGGTATGGGAACTTGTTGTGTGGTTGGCATAGGTTGTGTTGAAATGGGAGGTTGCATTCTCCCAGATCTTGTGAGGACGTCTATCGATGGGTCTTCTTCAGCCCAAAAGTCATCCGTGGTGTATGACACAAAAGGTGGAGATCCACTACTACAAATTCCTTACTATTCCTACACTTTTTTTCCTACACTTAATGAATTGTCGCTGTTGTTATTTTTTTCCCTTATAATTTCGACACTTTATTCTACACTCTATAGCATCGCTAAATTATCCCACTATTTCATGCCAAATATAAAAGGCGGGCTCTAAATTTTTGTTTGGCGCCTCTCCAATTTTACCAAAAAATAGGGTAGCATACATATCTATCTATTAAAAAAGGGAAAAAAAAATTAAAAAAAAAAATGAAAAAAGCAAATCAACCTAAGTTAC
Organism: Chenopodium album; assembly: GCF_948465745.1. NCBI lineage: Eukaryota > Viridiplantae > Streptophyta > Magnoliopsida > Caryophyllales > Amaranthaceae > Chenopodium > Chenopodium album. The sequence continues at coordinate 67,362,811 of NC_137837.1, read as the reverse complement.
AGCGTGGAAGTTATAGGGTTCTATTCTAAAGTCTAATTAAACAGTGCACTTTCCTTGCACACTCAAATTTCTCAAAAACCTAGCTATTGAAGATTGATTCATGGTTAATTGGTGATTTTTTTGGCGGAAACTCAAGAATCAATTGTAGATTAAGAGGTAAGAGCTCTAATTTCTTTCGTTTTCGTCTTAATAATTTATGATTTTTCTGGGCTCCAATTTGTTGTAATCCTTTTGAAATCGTTCGTTGTTTGATGTGACTTTGATTTTTCTTTGTATTTTCTACCTGCAATTCATGTGTTTTTCTTGACTACAATTGCTACAATAACTCTCTATTCTTATTATTTTTGTGGGATTTTCTCTAATGTAATTGGGGCTTTCCTTCAGTTCGGGGTTTTGTTAGGAATTTCAAGATTTTCTGGGTTTTTGTTAGGAACTTTCTTATATCTTCATCATCCTACTTAGATAAAAGTAAAAATAATCTATTGATATTTATTTTCTGTCTAAGATCAGAATTTCCTTTGATTAAAATTTGAGACTTTGGTACTATGTTTATTATAATAGTGAATTGAGATTGTGACCCACTAGTGCTGTAATATTGTTTTAATATTTACACATGCAACTTCAAATATGAGTTATTAGGTATTAATTATTACTTCTATGTTATTAGTGCTGTACTGTGTGAAGTGTAATAGTCAATAGATGATTGTGATTAGCAAAGGATAGTTACGACTCGCTTACTAATGGAATTTTCTAATATACACAAATTAACTAGTTGTCTTAGCTAATTAGTTTAAGCCCTAAATTACGTAGAAGGTCTGCTCCTATAAGTTTTCTTTACGATAAAAGCATAGTCTTCTTGGTCTACACTATTTAGTTAAAGAGTCAATTAGTATACATGAATACATATATACTAATTGACATAAAGAATGAAAAAGAAAAATAAATAAAAAAGTCTTTGTCATAACATTACAAATTTGAGTTAAGGATGTTCCTAATTATAATTCTTAGACTATCATTGTATATCACCATAGTCGTATACCTTAACATAGTATATACCTTAATAATATATTTAGATTTAGTTAATAGTGAAATAACATCTTATTTCTTTTTACCATTATAAGAGCTTAGAGTATCTATGAGATTTATATTCATATTGCTTCTATATGACCTTGTTAGGTTATACTGTTATAAATCAAATTAAAGTTAGATGCCTTTCATTGTGGCTTTGAGTCTTATTTTTTTCATAGTATACTTCAAAGCTTGCTTTTTTTTATTTTCTTAAATTTGTTTGTAAGGATAATATTATTTGAAAAGCATGGATATCGATACAAGTTGGATTGAACTACCCAATAACCATCCAACTTATCGTAGTGGAACTATCAAATTCATTAAGTTGGCTAAAGAAGGGCTTGTAGATGGAAAAGCTCTCTGCCCTTGTAAGAAATGTAGGGTGGATGAGTGGTTGACAATACCAGAAATAGAGGAGCATATTTTATTTGTTTCAAGGTTTTGACAAGCGATACAAGAAATGGATTTTTCATGGAAGAGGACCAGTTCTTGAGCGCATGTTTAGTGATCAGCATGGTTCAATTGGGGATGTTGCTGGAAGCACTAGTGAAGGGGCTCAACATGGGGTTATAGGTCGAGATGATATGAGAGGCTTATTAGGAGATGCTTTTGGTGTTAATATGTCCAATGTGAATGAGCCTGAACCTGTAGATCCACATCATGCTGGATCTAGTGATCAAAGTGAGCCCAACTTTTTTGACCATTCCTCGATTGATGAGCCTACTCCATCCGCAACGCAAGTGATGAATGAAAAAGAAAAAGCTAACTTTGAGAGACTATTAGAAGCTTCAAATAAGGAATTATATGATGGATGTAAGACATTCTCTAAACTTTCATTTCTTGTTCGAATGTTTCACATAAAGTGTATGCATCACTTATCTGCTGAATCCTTTACAATGATTCTTGAACTTCTAATTGAAGCATTTCCTCAAATTATGGATTTCCCATCTTCATATTATGAGTCCAAGAGAATGATTAATACCTTGGGTCTTGGGTATGAAAAAATTGATGCTTGCCCTAATAATTGCATTCTCTATCGAGGTGAACATTCGGACAAGGATGAATGTGATGTATGCCATGCTTTGAGATGGAAAAAAACTAAGTCTAAAGAAGGTAGTACAAGTGGGGAAAATAAAGATGTAAAGAAAGATGAACCTGCCAAGGTATTTCGATATTTCCCTTTAATCCCAAGGTTAAAAAGACTTTTTATGTCTTCTAAGACAGCAGAAGATATGATATGGCATGAGAAGGATCGCGATAAACAGGAAGGTATATTGAAGCATCCTGCAGATGCTTCAGCATGGAAAGATTTTGATGATAAATATCGTGATTTTCTTCTGATCCCCGAAGTGTGAGACTAGGGCTTGCTAGTGATGGTTTTAATCCTTATCGCTTAATGAATACCACGCATAGTACATGGCCAGTGGTGTTAATGATTTATAATCTCCCACCATGGTTATGTATGAAACGTTCTTCATTTATTCTTTCCTCTATAATTCCTGGAAAATCAAGTCCCGGAATTGACATTGATATCTATTTGGAACCTTTAGTGGATGAGTTGAAGTTATTATGGGAGGGAGTAGATGCATTTGATGCTTACAAAAAACAATATTTTAAACTGCGTGCTGCTCTAATGTGGACAATCAACGATTTTCCAGCTTATGCAATGTTATCAGGGTGGAGTACGAAAGGCTATCATGCATGCCCTTCTTGTGCCCATGAAAATCCTGTTGTAAAGTTGGCAGGTAAAATGTGTTACAAAGGGTTTCGAAAGTGGCTGCCCATTGATCACCCGTATCGATCGCAAGCCCATTTGTTTGATGGGACACAAGAGTATGGTCTTGCTCCAAGCCGTCAATCAGGGACTGATGTTCAAACTCAACAAGAAGGGGTTGCATATACATATGGAACAGGGAAAAAACCTTCCAAAAAAAAAGAGAGCAAGACAAGATGATGATGATGATGACGAAGAAAATGATGATTTTGATGTTTTGTGGACTAAAAAGAGCAATTTTTTTTATTTGCCTTATTGGGAGCATAATCCTCTTCGTCATAATTTAGATGTTATGCACATTGAAAAAATTGTGTGTGACAATTTCTTAGTCACTTTACTAGATGTAGATAAGAAATCCAGGGATAATGAAAAAGTTAGAAAGGCAATGAAAGAAAAAGGAATAAAGCCACATCTTTGGATTAATACTAGTCCAAATGGGCAATCAATTATGCCTCCTGCTTCATGTTCTATGTCAAAAGAGGATAAACTACGATTCTTAAGGGTATTCCAGAAATTAAGAGTTCCGGATGGATATTGTTCTAACCTCTCAAGATGCGTGAATATGAAACAAAAAAAAATTCAGAATCTTAAGAGCCTTGACAACCATGTCATTATGAAAGACCTTTTGCCTGTAGCTCTACAAGCTTCAAGAACTACAGAAATTGTGGATTTGGTGTCAGAGTTGTCATCCTTTTTCAAAATCGTGTGCTCTACCACCCTTGATGTGAAAATGTTGGATGAGATACAAACCAAAATTGTTTTAACTCTTTGTAAGATGGAGATAGAGTTTGTACTGACATTTTTTACAATCATGGTTCATTTAGTCTTTCATTTAGTAGAGGAAGCCAAACTTGGTGGACCAGTCCATTATAGGTGGATGTATCCTATTGAAAGGTTAGCATTTAAAATTAAATATTTAATCTATCGAATATTTTGATGTATTAAATATTTATATTTCTTTTCTTTAAACTGTATTTGGTAGGTACTTGGCCCATTTAAAATCATTTGTGAGTAACAAAGCGCAACCAGAAGGGTCAATTGCAGAAGGATACCATTTAGAAGAGACGATTAACTTTTGTTCAAGATACTTAGAAGAAATTGAGACCTTATTTTCTAGGCTGAAGAGAAATGACAATTATATTCTGGATACAAGTGCTTATTTATTTAATTCTGGTGGTCGATTCATTGGGGCAAAGAAAATTGCTCGTTTAGATGCTAAAAGTCTAGATCAAGCACATCGCTACGTTTTACTTCATTCTGATGAGATGGCTGAATTTCGTGAGTAAGTATTAAGTTAAGTTTCTTAATATATTTTTCTGTCTTTTATGGTAGGGTTGTTATTTCTATAATTCAATTGTTTTGATATTTTACAGTGAGTTCTTACGCCAGAAGCGACGTGAGAATCAATTTAGAGGAGTACGAATTGACACAATAATAGAGTATGATTGGATTATAAAAGATTTCTCTGATTGGCTTAGAGCCCAGGTTGTTATATATAGACTTCTGTTAAAATGAGACATTATTCAATAATTTTTTTGCTTACTTTATTAGTTATTTTGTCATTTCAGGTACATAACATAGATAGCAGTAATGAGCAAGGGAAGCTAAGGAAAGCTTTAGCAAGTGGTTTATATGATCGTACTACAGAGTATAAAGGCTTTGTAATCAATGGCTACAAGTTTCTGACTGTAGACCATGAACGCTACCACAAGACACAAAATTCAGGAGTTATGGTTGAGGCAGATGGCCAGTTTTACTATGGAAAAGTCAGGAAAAATATATGAATTAAGTTATTATGGGACTTATAAGGTGTTGGTGTTTCGGTGTGATTGGGAAGACATTAGTAAGGGATTGAAGAAATATAAGAATGGGGGTATTTCTGTCAACTTTTCAAAGTTGATGCATAGTGGACGATTAATGAAAGATGATCCTTTTATTTTTTTCATCTCAAGCGAAACATGTTTTTTATGTTGAAGATGAGATAGAAAAAGGGTGGTTACATGTTATAGAATCTAAGCCTAGGGAGTTTTTTGAAATGGGTGATGAATAATTGATGTGTAACTTCTGTTTCCATTTTGAATGTTGGTATTACATGCATGAACTGAAATTTCGGATTTAATTTACCATTTTATTTTGAGTTTTGTTTATTATTAGACAAGTTTATTTGCTATGTGTAGCTTGAAACTTTTTTTTTCATGAAAATTGACAAGTTTATGTGTAGCAGCTGAATATGTTTCGTAGCAAAAGAATCAGGAGCAATTATGGTAATGATCAAGGTCAGAGAGTAGGTCAGAGAACAGGTCAAGGAGCAGGCCAGGGAACAGGTCAGAGAACAGATCAGGGAACAAGTCAAGGAACAGGACAGGGAATAAATCAAGGAACAGGTTAGGGAACAAGTGTTGCTTATACTGTCACTTCTGATGGGCTTAATAATTCCAATGCATCTCAAATGAATTTTGGTGAAAACTCTTCCAATGACAATGGGAATGAAGCGTGTTGAAATGGTGGAGGTTCAAGAAGGAATGCCAAAAGAAAGAAGCGCTCCATTCCTGTAAATGGGAACTCTTCTACTAACGAAGCCCATGATTGGAGTGATGATGTTAACTTTGATGAAAGAGAGGATGTTCGTGCTATTGGTAAGATACCTTACACGAGTCTTTGTTTTCAGACATAACATGATTTTTTTTTTTAAAAATATAATACATGTACTTCTCCCCTTTTAATTTCTTATTCAATTTAGTTCTGGAAATGACCGTATGTGATATCTTTGCTCTGTATGTGTAACATGTAGTTCTCTATTCTGAACTGTGGTGGTGTTTGTGTTGTATATTTGCCTGAATTATGAGTTAAGCTAACAACCATGGCATTAAGACCAACTTTATTATAGTAGTTTATAAATACTTTATTCAAACAACTTATTTATATATGTATTATTCTTATATGCTTGAGTTGTAGATTCTGAAGGAAATGTGCAGTTATGGAGTGGTTCTATACAGCCACATGATGTGTGGTTTCTTGAAAAAGGAGTCAGATTTGAAGTTACATTCAACGGATTTTGCCAACCAATTAAAAAGGGTGGATCAATTCTTGTGAAATTCATTTCAAGTATCGCAAAGAAAGATGGTATTTGTCCTATAAGAGATGTAAATTGGCGAAATGTGAATAAAACAATACTAGGTGATATTGTTAATTTGATTCGTGTAAGTGGTTTTAAATATATTTTTCATTTAGTTGATTCCTTGACGTATACATATATTTTATAATATCATTATATCCAAAAAATATATGAATTTTTGTAGGAAAAATTCATCATTCCAGATGGTAAAGTCTATGATGATGCAATGCTTAAGCACGTGGGTAAGAATTGTAGGCAGTGGAAGTTTGAGCTCAAAGCTAAATATTTCAATCCCACAGTACGAACCAGAACACAAATTGAAAATGATAGGCCAGGAGGAATTGTTCGTGAGAATTGGCTTCCGTTGGTCGAATATTGGTTTTCAAATAAGAGCAAGGTACTCTGTTATAATCTCTGTTTTACATTTTTCTTTCCGATTTAAAGTCATTTTGTTAATTTAATGGAATGGTTGTTGATTTAATGAAATGAACTTACTTTTTTTATGATAATGTTAGAATTATTCTGAAATCGGAAGAGAAGCACGTGCTTCTTTGGGACATCTACATACTAATGGTGCTACGAGCTTTGCTAATTCAAGAGACGAATTTGTATGACCGATGCATTTGCTGACACTATATTCATAAATATTTATCTGTTTTTGTGATTTAAAAATATATTAATTGAATGATGAATTCTCTTATGAAGGAGATTGAGCATGGAAGAGAGCCCGGTGATTATGAGTTTTTTTTATAAAACTCATCAACCAAAGAATGGATGATATCCTAACAACACAAATACTGGAGAATTCATTGTATTATTTCCTAACTTATTTCATATTTCATTTTAATTACCTGCCAACCTTGTAATTATACACTTTACATGTGTGTGACTATATACTTCCATGCAGGACATGGCAAAAAAAAGGATTGATTCAAATGCTGCAAATTCATTAACTCCGAAGCCTCAAGAAGTGATAGAGAACGAAGTCTTCAATGATTTGATGTACGATAAGGATAAAAAAAACCAAAGACCATTGGGTTATGGATTTGGGGTGAATCATAATGACGTGTTTGGAGTTCATGCATTATTGCGAAAAAAAGGGGCACTTCTTATAACAGTAGCAATGACCAGATTATGAAAGCTGATTTTGCAAGGTATAAGAGGCATACCACAAACCTCTTATTGAGACTGACAACACAGATGACTAACGTGTTGGATGCAGTGCGAAGCGGTAATGTCTCTAATGAAATGTTAGATGCTACTTCAACAGCATTACGCTCCATACATGCTCAGGTCAGCATCCCTTTTTGTAAAAATATGTGTAGACACCCATTTGAGTCTACCCAAAACCAAACCCATGATGAGTACCTTTCACGTCGAATCATAATCGAATGAAGCGAAAGTGTGGAAAGTCTAGTGTTGCGGAAGTTTTAATTTCTTTTCTCTTCTCTCTGTTTTTGAAAACTTATTTTAAGAAAACAGCTAATCCAGTTTGGTTGGTCCATGATATGGGTACAATAGTAGTGTAGTTGGATGGGGCTTGCAAAGACCTTTCCAACGATATATTATAAGCCCAATTCCGATGAATATTGAGGAAGTTATGACCAATTTACTAAGCTGGGCCCGGTTTGAGCTTTATATACGGCCCAATGATCTTGGGGAGGGCCTAATATGATTTATCATTCCTAATGCAATTAGGAATGGTTTTAGTCTTCTAGATTCTTCTAGAAGGTTCTTTTCATTCCTAATTCAATTAGCATTGATAAATTCACTTTTGTTGACTTTTCAGAGTTTTAATCAAAATCAAATAACATTTTCGAGGAAATTATATGATTTTATCCTCCAGTACGGTAAACTTATTGGATTTTCTAAAACGCGTTAAATTTAAGCTTGGCGTCTGACCCCAGGCCTGGCGCCAGGCGCTAGCCATTGGCGCCTGGTGCTAGTGTTGGTGCCTGGCGCCAGCTGGTCAGGGTTGGCGCCAGCTCTGTTTTCTGAGCGTCAGACTCTGTTTTGTTTAATTTATCTTTTTGGCTGATTTCTCTATAAATATCGTATTAAAAACTCCGTTTTCATTCACCAATTGTTTTCATTCATCTATTCATTCATTCATCACCAATTCTCTCTCATTCGCAAGTTTTCATCTACAATCATTAATTCTTTAGCATTATTTAATTCATTCATCTCTCTCTTTCTTTTTCTCAAACTTTGCTTTTTCATACAAAATTCCGCATTCACAAGATCTAGAAACACCTAGCCATATTCGAAGTTGCCTTCGCCCTAGACGTGAAAGGTTTGATTTCTGAGGGTTTGGTCCCAAATCTCTCTTTCAATTATTTAATTTAATTGTTTGATTATTATTTTCCTTGAAGTTACTAACGTGTGTATTTTGTTATTAGAAAGAGGTACGAGGCATCAAAGTAAGTGCTTTAATGGTTTTTATTGATATTATGATGTAGAAATCATGTTTAAATTGTTATTATGATATTCCTAGTATCATGTCTAGGGTAATTTTAATATTGAATATGATTGTTACGATGCTTCCTACGTTCTTCCTAATATTTATGATTGTTAGTATCATGTTAGGGTTAAAGATTTGATTTTTATTGCTTAGTGACATGCTAGGGTTTGTTATTAATCTTGTTAGTATCATGCCTAGGATCTTGCTATTATTATTATGCTTTAATATTAACATGAACATGATGATAATTATTACTTATGACGATTATTATTATGAATATTATTATTATGATTATTTTGATGATTATAATTTTATTATTGTTATAATTTTATTGTCGTGATTATTATGAATATTATGTTGCTTGATGCTATTTATTTTCATTGCTTGATCACACCTTTTATGCATGTTTAAAGGGAATCTATACTTGTAATCATGCTTAATAAGATATTTAATAATCTTGTTAGGTTTAATATGATTGTAATTCAAGTGATCACCAATAATAGATTTTTTTGTGCATTTAAATTCAACCAACATAGATAAACAGGTTTAGGGTTAATCCTATTGATTGTATGTTAATCAGAAAGCGCACATGAATACGATCAGAATAAAGTAGAGGCCTATTATTAGGGCAGGTTCAATTTTTTTTAGGTTGGATTTGTACCTTCATCCCTGAACCCTTATTTGGTTCATGACCTTATGGAGTTGACGATCTTTTGGATCGTTAAGGGGTGTAACCTTCACCTCGTGAACGGTTTACAAGTTCCTAAAAAAACTTGTTGGCGACTCTTTTGCTCTATCTTCTTCCCTTTTGGATGCCACCGTACTTTAGTGTATGATCACAGTGGGGTTCGAGCTAGTGGGATTTTAAGGCTTGAAATTATTCCCTACAATATGTAACATTTTTTTGTTAATAAATTATATATATACAGTGGTAAGGTGTACATGGATTAAAGTGCACCTTTAAAATAGTAAACTATAGGTTTTTTTTGTTATGGAATAGGAATCTCATATTTACTTTTTGTATTATATGGCTCATATAAATTGCACAACATATTAATTGATGTCATTTTTTTCACAGAATATGGAAGAATCAAATGCAGATGATGATGAAGATGAAGACGAGGATGAAGATGACTTGGATCTTTCTACTTGATTGGGCATGGAAAAATAGCACATATATTTTGCTCATTGAATATGGGAAACAATACAACATACATTATGGAATAGGAATCCGTTTTTTTTTTGGTTGACCATTGTTACAAATGGAGATCGACAGTGAACTTAATTTCTTGTTTAGACTTTTAGCATTGTCGGCAATTATGATTATGTTATTTTGATGATGAACGAATTTTAAGTTTATGAATGGATTGTCGGATATTGTGGTTTTGTTATTTATAGAATGAGATATGTAGTACTACTTTTCTTATTGTTTAACTGTTACTTATTTATTATATTATGTGAGTGCAAATAGAATTTATTTTTGACAACTAGTAGGATACATATGGTCCTATAGATTATTTCATATAAGGCGACGCTTGAAAGAGTTGAAATAGATATAAGATATGAGAAAATCTCGACACCTTGATGTGTCCATTAATTCCTGTAATAAATCAGCAAAATTAATCTCGACACTTTTTAGTGTCTAAATATTTCCCGCTTTTTTTAAAAAACAGGTATTTCCGACACTTTAAAATGTCAAAAATGTAATGCCGGAAAAAAAAATTTATTCCTCTCAAAAATAATGACACTTTAAAGTGTCAGAATGTGAAGTATAGATGCTTTAAAACGTCGATATTAATGACACAACAAAGTGTCGGGAATTTCCGACATGCGAAATTCCGACACTTTACAAAGTGTCGGTAGTTACTTTACCTACGCTTTGAAGCGTTGAGAAAACACGGAAAATGTGTAGAAAAGGATAGGGTATTCTAGTAGTGATCCTATTATGTCTTTTAAGTAGACATCTTCTTCATCACTGTTCCAAACTCCATTAATGGTTGCATCGTCTTCTTGTGGCACTTGGACTAGTTTCTTTTCATCAATCATCTTTTGAACTAAATCCTTAAATTTAAAACAGTTTTCGATAGTGTGACCCCCTGATTGATGATACTGACAGTAATATATATCCGTCCTTTTCAATGATTCGAATGGTCTCGGTTCAAGAGGTTTGATCTCGCCACTCTCGGAGAGAATTTCGAACATTTGTGCATATGGGATCCCAATTGGAGTGTAGATTCTATTACTCTTCTTGGGTTTTTCAGTGACTTGTAAAGGAAAACTCTTTGCCTCATAAGTCGTTCTCATGGGTGTGAATTCTCTCTTAGGTTCATCTTTCGGAAGTGGAACCTCGTCATATTTCTTTTGGGGTTCCCTTATAGCTTTGAGAGCTTCACGCATAGACAGTGTGAGAAATTGTATATCTTCCTTACTTGCCGGTTTTGGAATGTTATCCCTGACATCAAAAAAGGTTTCCTCCTCTTTTTCTGTGGCATAGATTTCTTTGACAGGTCTAATGAGAGACGAGGGGTCAACCTCGTTTTCTTCATCAGAGATAGCCAGGGCATGAGCGAGAGGTGTATTATCAATGCTTGGCTTCTTACTGGCAGGGGGCAACGGCAGCTTGTTGTTGTCGATTAAGTCTTGGATAGCTTCCTTAAGCTTCTAACAGTTTTCGGTGAGATGGCCCCTACCTTGGTGATACTTGCAGTGTGCATTGGGGTTCCAATTAGCCGACCTCTTCTCGAATGGTGGGTCCCCAAATGGTCCAATAGGAGTTATAAGACCTTTTGCATTTAATCGATCAAATGCGATGTCATAACTCATGCCAATAGGAATAAAGTGTCTCCTAAATGGTTTCTTTTGTCCTTGATTGTTCATAGCAAGGACTTCACCTAAAATAAAAGTGTTAACGTTGTTTGAGTGGGTGTTTTTGGAAGAAGAAGGATTGACGTTCTTCTTTCCTTTCCAGCCACTGTTGGAGGCAGCTTTCAACTTAGCCAAGTTGTATTCAATATTGATCCCAATGTCATAGACGACCTTGAAGGTATGGAGATTATTTTGATACTTGAGATGCTTGGAATATTTTTCTTGAAGGTTCTTGATGAACAACCTCACATACACTTTTTCACTTGGCACCTCAATCATCTTAGCTGAGGTTTCTCTCCATTTGTTAAAGAAAGAGGTGAAGCCTTCGTTCTCTTTCTGCTTGAGGATTTCAAGTTCCCTATGGTCGGTCTCAACTTGAATGTTGCACTTGTATCTATCCACGAAAGCGTTTGCTATGGACTCCCAGGTAGAGGTATTTTCTTTCTCGAGAGAAAAGAACCGTTGTTGGCAAACGGTCTCGAGAGATAGTGAGAACAGAGAGGGGAAAACCTTCTTATCGATACCCTTAATACTCATTATTGTTTCGAAGGCTCTTAAATGGAAATAAGGGTTATCAGTTGCTTTGAATTTCGGGATGTCGTTGGCATTGAACTTCTGCGAAAGAAGATCTTTGTCCACCGAGACCCCTTGTGATGTAATCCCTTGAAACTTGTAGTCGCTAGATAGCTTGCTTAGACTCTCTTGCATGAGGTCCATCTGTTGTTGCTTCACGGGATTCTCGATCTTGAGTGTGAGGAGCTTCACTGTCTCAGTCACGGTAACCAGTTGGTTCCTAAGCTCATTGACTTCTTCTTGTTTTGCCATTATGGTCTTAGCTTTCCTCTTACGAGCTATGGGTTTGTCGAAAAGTTGGACTTGTACGAAAAGGTTGTCTTTGATTAATCGTCCTTCCTTTCTTGACCACGCGCTGTAATTTAAACCATTTTGCGTTTTAATTACTTGACTCGAATCAACTTGACTTTACGGTTTATAAAAAAAAATTAAAAAATGGGTGCATATTTTTGGCAAAAAATAATGTACATATGTTTAGGGAACTAAGTATAGTTTTTAAATTGGAGGATTAATATCCGACTTACCCCCCTAAAAAATGACGGAAAAAACGCGCATGCAAGACTCTCTTAAACATGGTCAAAGTATGTGTATTGGTGTGTGCGTTGAGTGTAAGTGACATGCTTGGACTCTTGTGTAAGACCATGGGACTTAGTGCCTAAACTCGATTAATGACTCAACTAAGTATTATTGACAGCGAAAATCGACCGAATTAATTAGCAAACTGGTTAATTAGACACTGGGTGAGGACTCAGCCAATAATCCAAACTGTCGGCAAAACGACAGAACTGGCGCCGCACTATGTAGCTGGGCGCCAGACGATAGAGTTGTCGCCAGGCGCCACACTCCACAGGGTGGCGCTACAGTCCAGACTTTGGCGCCAATGCTGGAGCTTCAATCTGGGACTGTTTTCGGTGTTATTAGTCAACAGGGGTATGCCTAAAGTCGTATTAGGTCAATTCTGATTAAAATATTAGACTGTATTGACTCAAATTAATTAATTAATTAATTAATTAGGCAAAGTTCTTTAAGTCATTAATTTATTTAATCTCAACACAAATCAAACAAACGGTTAAGAATTTATAGATCATATGCACAACAAATAATGCACAATTAGTCAAGTAGGCACAATATGATGCAATGAGTTTGAAACCTAACCATGGCTCTAGTTCTCTAAAGTTCGGGATATGGTTTAGTCAATAGAGGGTCCATGGTTAATTGTCCGGATGCACCGCGCGGAAGCCTAACCGTGAAGGGTTGGCGCGAGTGGATGTGACACCGCGAGTTTTAGAAAAACTCGCTTCCATGCATGGTTTGGTGAATTCAACATTCTCGGATGTACCCTTTGTTACACAGAGCGTTCAATCAGGTAGATGGAGCATGAATTCCCAGAGGGTTATGTCCATATGTAGAACACATATGGGTTTCAGAAAAGTGAGAAAAAATTCAATCAGGAAGTAGGATCGAGCAAACAATACGAAAAACCGGTCGAAATTAGAACGCATATTTCTGGCTCGATATTGGGGGAAGTTGGCGCCAGCAAACAGAGAATGGCGCCAGATTTTAGCTGTAGCACCTGGCGCCAATGCTGGCGTCTGGCGCTACAGTTAAAATCATGGCGCCAATGCTCTGGCCCCTGGCGCTACTTCCCACATGCCTCAGCATCTTTCTGTGCTCGATAAAATTTTCCAGTTTCGCGCAGTGTTATTTCGGTCCTAGTTGTGAAAGATATTTCTCAAATTTCCTACGTGTAAAATCCTATGTTTTTAACTCATTACGGATGGTCTTTCCAATGAGATATTTTTTATGCATATGACAATAATGTTAATCAAAATTACGCACATGAAATACTTAGAACGTTTCGAGTCTCATCCACTCATTCTAAATCAATGCCGAAACAAACTCAGGAATTAAAATAGAAATCCTCCCCAGCGGAAGTCGCCAAAAACTGTGGGGAATAAATTTCAAACGTTAACCCCCTATCTTGAACCCCATTGTGATCATACACTAAAGTACGGTGGCGTCCAAAAGGGAAGAAGATAGAGCAAAAGAGTCGCCAACAAGTTTTAGGAACTTGTAAACCGTTCACAGGGTGAAGGTTACACCCCTTAACGATCTAAGAGATCGTCAACTCCATAAGGTCTTGAACCAAATAAGGGTTCGGGGATGAAGGTACAAATCCAACCTAAAAGAGATTGAATCTTCCCTAATAATAGGCCTCTACTTTATTCAGATCGTATTCATGTGCGCTTTCTGATTAACATGCAATCAATATGATTACCCTAAACCTGTTTATCTATGTTGGTTGAATATTAATGCAAAAATAAGTCTGTTATTGGCGATCACTTGAATTATAATCAAATTAACCCTAAATAAGATTATTAATATCTTATTAAGCGTGATTACAAGTATAGATTCCCTTTAAACATGCATAAAAGGCGTGATCAAGCAATAACGATAAATATCTAGCAACATAATCATCATAATAATAATAATCAAAATAATAATCATGGTAATAATCATCATAACAATAATCATAATAATAATCATCATAATAATAACTATAATAAATATTATAATCATAAAATAATAATCATAATTAAAATAATCATATCAACGTTAAAGCATAATAATAATAGCAAGATCCTAGACATAATACTAACAAGATTAATAACAAACCCTAGCATGTCACTAAGCAATAAAAATCAAAGCTTTAGCCCTAACATGATATTAACAATCATAAATATTAGAAAGAACATAAAAGACATCATAGAAATCATAATTGATATTAAAATTACCCTAGACATGATACTAGGAATCATAATAACAATCTAAGCATGAACTCTTCATCATAACATCAATAAAAACCATTAAAGTACTTACTTTGATGCCTCGTACCTCTTTCTAATAACAAAATACACACGTTAGTAACTTCAAGGAAAATAATAAACAAACAATTAAATTAAATAATTGAAATAGAGATTTGGGACCAAACCCTCAGAAATTAAACCTTTCACGTCTAGGGCGAAGGCAACTTCGAATATGGCTAGGTGCTTCTAGATCTAATGAATGCGGAATTTTGTATGTAAAAAGCTAGTTTAGAAAAGAGAGAGAGAAAGATGGTGAATGATTAAAGAGAATGAAAACTGGTTGTAGGTGAATGAAAACGGAGTTTTTAATACGTTATTTATAGAGAAAATCAGCCAAAAAGATAAAATAAACAAAACAAAGCATTGGCGCACAAATAAAACGAACCAGCGCCAACGCTGGCTGTTGGCGCCAGGAGCTACAGCTGGCGTTTGGCGCTGATTTCAGAAATTCACGCGTTTTCTAAAATCAGATACAAATTGCCGTACAGGAGGATAAAATCGTATTTTTCCTCAAAAATGCTCTTTGATTTTAATTAAAACTCTGAAAAGTCAACAAAAGTCAATTTATCAATGCTAATTGAATTAGGAATGAAAAGAACCTTCTAGAAGAATCTAGAAAACTAAAACCATTCCTAATTACATTAGGAATGATAAATCATATTAGGCCCTCCTCAAGATCATTGGGCCGTATATAAGGCTCAAACCGGGCCCGGTTTAGTAAATTGGCCATAACTTCCTCAATATTCATCGGAATCGGGCTTATAATATATCGTTGGAAAGCTTTTGTCAAGCCCCATCCAACTACACTATTATTGGACCCATATCATGGACCAACCAAACTGAATTGACTGTTTTCTTAAAATAAGTTTTAAAAAACAGAGAGAAGAGAAAAGAAATTAAAACTATCCGCAACACTAAACTTTCCACACTTTCACTTCATTCGATTATGATTCGACGCGAAAGGTACTCATCACTGGGTTTGGTTTTGGGGAGACACATTTGGGTGTCTACAATACCAGTCAACCATTTTTGACATTAATAAAAACGTATCGGTTAACAATCGGAATATATTAGCCAACAAAAGATACATATCATCCAACAAAAGGAGTAAATCAACCAACAAAAGGAACATATCATCCAACAAATAAAGCGCATCAGCCAACAAAAGGATGAAATCGCAACAAGTAAGCCAACAAAATAAACATATTAGCCAACAAAATAAACATGTAAGTCAACAAAATAAACAATTAAATGAATTTACAAAAACACCCTTACTCAAAACTTTATAACATCAATTACATACTTAAAACATAATTAATTAAAAACTTATCTCTCTCTTTTTTTTTTTTTGGTGAAGCCGAGGGGCAAGCCCTGTAGAATAGAAAGAAACTACCAAGCTAGCAAAATAAAAGACAGAAACATAACAACATAAACGAAAAACAAAAGAAAAGGAAAAAAAAATTAAAAAACCAATCAAACTCTACTACTATAGACTAACGTCCATGAGTCTTTCTTTCAGACCATCCTAGATAATGCAACTTCAGTTAAAGTTCTCCAATAAAACGGCTCAAAGATCCTTTGGGATCGCTTCAAAAATAACCAGGTTTCCTCCGAAGTAATGCTAAAATTTGTCAACCAATTAGCTTCTCTATTAGCCTCCTTGAAGCAATGACGGATCGTAACTACCCAATCACCTTTAACAATCTAGGATTTACAATTTCGGATAATATGAATATATGGAGAGTTGAGTGGAGGTGAGTCCACCAACATACGAACTATTGTCTTAGAATCCACTCACACCTGCACCTTCCGGTATCCACCATTCTAAGCCAAAGCAACCCCTTAATCATCTCCAACAACTCTGCTCTTGTACAGGAGCTTCTCCCACAATCGGCTACAAATAGAGCAAGAACTTCCTCCCTATCATTTCGAATAACAACACCTACCCCTACATCCCTTGGGTTACCTTTCGATGCTCCGTTAGGGTTCAAGCAAAACTAATCATGGGGAGGTAACTCCCGCCTAATAAAAGTCTCGATTTTCCTTTAATTTGCTTGGTGACAACAACCCTTTATTTGTGATCCCACACTGTTTAAAATTCTCCCATCCTCGCAATGATAAAACATGCTTGATCAATAGGTATACTAGCCTCATGAGCAAAGATTATCTCGTTCCTTCATCTCCAAATCCACCAACACGCAACCTCATAAACAAGGCCCAAGCCTAAATGTCTGCCACTATATTCGACTTTATATTCTCTAAAATCCACTTTTGAAAACTAGGCGGATAAAACTTAGCATCCAACTTGGCTCCTAGAGCTTTCCAAACTACACAAGCCAGGGGGCAGTGACTTAAGATATGATCAATATTTTCTTCTACATACCCACACACCAAACATTTAGGATCGTTAGTGAGAGGTCGAAGAAATATTGTAGCATTGGTCATCAATATATTTTGGTAAGCTAACTAGAAAAAGAACTTGATTCTTTGTGGTGCTTGCATACCTCGGCTCTTATAGCCTTCTAAGAATTAGCTTCCACTTCTTGCTCAAGAGTGACATCTCTCATAATATTGATGGCTGGTTTTTGCGTGAAGACCCATGTAGGCGAACCATCGATGGTTGATTAACCTAAAGTAGTTCTCCTTGCCATCGATAAGGTCTTCGCTTTCTAACCTAACAACTTGCCATTGACCTTATCTTATCTAATAACTATTAATAGTTAGTCTTGGTTACTCTACCAATGATAGTACCAAAGTCATCAATTGACTCCATCCCTATAGCTTCACGTACCCCATTTTGAACATCAAAGTGAGTATTCAAGGATAAATAAATTTGCGATTTTTCCAAGCTAACCTTGCAAAAAAATATCCATACATCTTTTCATCATAGATGGTTGTTTAACGTACACTCAATTCATCATCCGCAAATGCCAAGTTTGAAATTGGTGGTCTATTACGGCTAGCACGAACAGGTTTCCAAGCCCCCAACTACATCCATTTATCAATCAAGTAGGGTAATCGCTCCATACAGATAACATAGCTGTAGGGCGAGAGCGTATCCTTTCACTGAATTCCATGAAAGGGACTAAATTTTTCTGTTGGTTCCCTATTCCACAATATGCTCAGTTTTGTCGAAGAAATACACCACATCACAATTTCAATCATAGTTTGAGGAAGCCTCAATTCCAACAGAGATTCTATAAAAGACCAACAAAGCCGATCGTAAGCTTTCTCAAAATCTATCTTAACCACCATGTATCCCACCTTACCTTGTATCATCTTATTGATTGGAGCATATCTTGTACAATGATAATATTATTAGTGATTTGACGATTCGGCACAAAACTACATTAGTTAGGTGAAATTAGATACGGAAGCAATTGATGACAATCACTTTTATGACTATTTTATAAGTTAGCTTGTTAAGGTACATCGATCTTAGGAATCAACACCGAGAATGCATAATTCATCTCTGCTGGTAGCTCACAGTCTTGCAAGATGTTCATGACCATTTTGATTACACTAGCGCTGACCATACTCTAATAATTTTGATAAAATAGAGGCTGGAATTTGTGAGGGCCTGGTGCCTTGTACGGCTCCATATCTTTGAGTGCAACTTGGATCTTACACGAGGTGAAAGGTCAGTTAATCAATTTCCAATCTTTAGCTCCAATATTGGAAAATAGTTAAGTAGCAAATGATCCGAAAAACCACCAGTTCTAGGCTTCTCTTCGAATAAATTCATTAAGTATTCTAAGACTATGTATTTCACAATATTAAGATCAGAAACCTAATCACCATCTTTATTATTGAGCGTTTCAATTCGATTTATTTGTCTTTTTATCATTGTTGAAATATGAAAATACCTCGTGTTCCGATCTCCATCACAAATTGCAGCCACTCTCGACTTTTGGAACCACAACATCTCCTCTTGATCAAGAATATCCTGCATCTCCTTTTTTAAGTTCTCTTCTAGTTTCATCAAATATCTCAGCTCACCATTCGCCAAAGATATTTTATCTTCCCTCCAACTTAGCCCTAATTTTTTTTTTTGAAATTGTTGTGGAATACATTCTTGTTCCATTCATTCAACTTCGCTGCAAATTCCCCCGAGAAGGGGATAAGTGGCTTAACATTGTTCCAACTTCTCTTGACAAACTCATCAAACTTGTCATGTTGCAACTAGGGTGCTTAAAAATAAAGGGTTTTGTTGTAGTAGGAAGGGGAGCAAAACAATTACTACTAATCAATATCAGTGAATGGTTAGATGTGAGTCTCGGAAATTTATGAACTGCCCCCTCTGGAAACCGCGACCTCCAATCTTCATTCATCAAGCCTCTATCCAATCTGATAGACTTGAAGGTGGAAGGAGATAATCCTTTACAACATGTATAAGTAGGTCCTAAAAACCCAAGTCTATCAACTCATTATCCTTAATCTATTTACAGAAGTCTCGACATCTTTTTTGCATCTTCCGTCCCCATATTCCAATTCTCTCACCCATATTTATTGTGTCATTGAAATTTCCAGCTAATAACCATGCACCATTATAGAATCTCCCAGTATTCTCCCATTCACGCCACAAATCATTTTTTGAGGGTCAAATTAGGGCTCGCGTAAATAGCAGAAAACATCTAAGGCACCTATCCTCTCTAAGAAATATCTACAGTAATATGTTAGGAGTGATCATCAAGTATAATCACATTAATTAATTCCTCCTTCCTATATATCCATACTCCACCACTAAATCCTTGAGCATGAACTTGAGAATGACCCGAGAAAGCCATACGATCACACATTTTCTGAGCTTGTTCACCACTCAAGTGTGCAGTGTTTCCACTAAAGCTAGGATAGTTAGATCATTAATCCTAATTAGTTCCTTAATAGTATCAAGCTTGTTTCCTACTTGAATATTCCATACATGATCTTAATTGACATATTATAATATGAGAATATAGGAAAACAATCATAGATGTCCAAAGGGACACTAGGCAAAAAAGTCACGAATGCCTCTTGCAATGCTAACATCGGGCCTCAAATCACCATGAAAATTTCCACCGTTGCCAACATGTCTGCCAGGTTGTGTTGCGGTGGCAAGAATGTATTCACTAGAATTTGAGCTTTGGTGGCTAGTGGGTGAATTTTTGTCAAAGTAGGCCTCTCTATGCAACGGGGCAGTCTATGAAAATTATGTATGGCGGGGGAGGGGGGGTTTGTTTCCAGGGTTATTGCAATCCTTAGGTAACTCATATCAAAACTGATAATTTCCTTAGATTCAACACTAGATCGAATTCGATTTGTTTCTTAAGAGTAGTTGGGGTTTTAGAAGCAATAAATACTACAGGAATATCCATGCTAGCCAAATCTCTATTCGCAGCAATCCTTGATCATGATTTCCCTCTTTGCAAATATCTCGGATCAAGTGGATCAATATTTTTTTTTATTTTGAAGGAAATTTGAATTTTTAATTTGAATATTCCTAGAAGAATTATTCTGATTTATTTTTTCAACATAAACCTTTTCCTTATTAACACTTGCCTTATCTTTTTTCAAAGATTCACCTAACTCAATCATAGCCTAATTAATGATGACAACAGGTAGGGTCTGGACCAGATCTTACTAGATCCAGATCTAGATCCGTTTTGAGAGAAAGATCCATATTCATCTTTGATCCATATCCTACGGATCCTAAGGATACAAATCTGAAACAAATCCAAAACAAATCCTGCAATAATTTGCGTCATTTTACTTATTTTGCTTAATTTGTTAAGACAATTAATTTTTTAAATGACCAAAACAACATTTAATACATCCATCCATTGCTTTTCAAGATCAATATTTGAAAAATGCAATATAATCATACAAACTAAAGTATTCCAAGACCCCAAATAGACAAAAATAAACAAAGTATAAAATAAAAAAATATTAAAATTTAAAAAACGGGTAAAGTCCATACCTAGATCCAGATATGTGTTTTAGTCAGGATCCAAATCTGACTTGTATCCGACGGGTAAAACATTTTAGGATCCATATCCATAAACGGATTTGGATCCGCAGATCCGGGGTGGGTCCAGGATCCATTGACATCCCTAAGACTAACCTTCCATATTTAGGTGGTTTAGGGTTTTAGGTGGTAACGGCGGGAAGGGGTTACAGTTTAGAGAGTTGCTGGTGGTGGTGATATCGGTAGAAAAGTGTTTTTGTTTTTTTTAAAAATTTGGCATCAATTCCGGCGAAAAAAAATCAGTCGAAATTTTCAATGAACTTTTCCGGGCCGGAGATTCTCTTCAGACGCATGAATTCCGACAAAAAAGGTCGTTTTTCCAACAACTTTTCTGATGGAATCTTCGAAAAGTGTGTTTCCGACGGAATTTTTCGTCGGAAGTCGCCGATTTTCTCGTAGTGATATTCATCTCTTAATCTTCCCCAATATCTCTCTTTCTCCTCCGTCATCATCTTCTTCCGCTTCCCTATTATCTTTCTCTATCCTTCATAATCTAATTTTTCCAACGTCATTCTCTTCTCCATTACTTTCTATCTCCTCCTTCAACCACTTCTTATGAATTGAAGAAGAAAGACACTCAATTTCAGATTTGGAGAGGTCTCAATTTCATGGGTGTGGATTCTGGGTTTGTGGGTGGTGGGTGGTGGGTTTATGAGTCTGGTCTGGGTTTTGGTGTATGGGTCTTGGTTCTTGGGTTTGCAGGTTTAGGTGGGTTCGTAGGTTAGGTGGTTTGGGTTCGTGGGTTCATGGTGGTGGGTGTGTTTGCCTATAGGTTTTGGGTTTGTGGCTAATGGCTTTGGGTTTATGGGTTCACGGTGGTTTGTGTGTTTGTCCGTGGGTTCTGGCTTCTGGGAATGTGGCTGGTGGTTTTGGGTTTGAAGGGTGGGTGGTTATGGGTGATGATGGTTGGGGGGTTCAGTTTTACTGTAGTTTAATTTTATTTTATTTTTTTAATAAATATTAATACTAAGTGCATGCCCTTATTTTTTGATAATGATGCTTAAGATCTTTTGCCTAAGAGTCTGCGCAGATCTCTTTTGTTGCAATTAACATTTAACGGATCGAAGGAAGTAATTAAGTGCTCATTTGTACTAAATGTTATTTTTAATGTACTTTTTTCCCTTTTTTTTTTAAAAAAAAAAATAAAATTTTAAGGCAATTTCATTTACTTTAAGACTGATTTCATTTATTTCTAATAAATTTTCATTTACTTTTGAGAAATGAAGCTAGAAACTACTTTATAAAGTTAAAATATTACAAAAATGCCATTAATGACACGGGAAGCATGTGAGCCGTCCAATTAACATGATCTAAGGGCCTAGATTAGTTCCTAGTTCATATTTTAGCCTTGTTTCTCAGTATAACTTGGTTCTATATATACACCATGTTAGAATGCTAAAAATATTAGTCGGGTTGGAATCAAACTCAGATTAATTAAATTGGAATTCGGATATGATTTGGATCTGAGTCCAAGGTTCGATTATAACACCGATCGGATTTAGGGGCCCAAATTCGACCCGTTGCCAATTTTCTGATGACTATGAGCTTATTTGATTTTAACTAGCTGAAGTCTCGTGCTACGCATGACTGTTAATAAGTTTTACTACCTTCATTGCTTATTATTTGCAACAAAGGAATATTTTATGTCTTACAAATAATACGTCTTTTGTCGCTAATAATAAAAAACGGAGGTAGTACAACAAATTACAAAATTAAATCAACAATAACTTATCATTAAGTTCGTTTTATAACAAAATATCTTGAATTTTATACTTATACCAATGACGAGGTCATTGAATAATTATATTCAATCCAAATTAATTACAAAGGGAAACAATTCAAGGTTTATGGGGGTTATATTTAAAAAATGAAAATTAGGTTATTATTCGTGCTATTATTGATATGACTTTTTACAACGATTTTATTTTTGTTGGAAATTTCTGATAGATTTTTTAAATTCGCCAGAAATCACCTACATAATTTAAATGTGTCGGAAATTTGTACTTTTATAAAAATAAAGATACTACACCTCTTTATTGATAGGAATGGTCGTAGTACAAGCCTTGAGTACTATTGTAAATTCATTTGACCCATTGATCTTAAATTTTTAAGATGGGTATCAATCATATTTTCTTATCAATAGGCTTTAAACCATTTTTGTGTGTGGACTCCAACATCATTTTATTTACAAAGGCCTTTCTTGAGAGGCGGATAACTAACACTTCTCTCACATTCATGTTTGACATTCTCTCTAATTGGTACCCATACCTCAAGCATGCATATATTCTTATTCCATTGTAAGCTTTGTCAATTTTACATTGTAGGTCACATCACATGGAACTAATAGAGTTGGCTCCCCACAGGCCACAATGTAGATCAACTAATAGATTTTGCAATTAATTTGCATAATGCTTCTAACCAAAACTCTATAGTTGATAGATTATTGTTGGTTGCCTCATGAAAATTTTAAAATTATATGTATACTCCCTATTTCACAACATCATACAATAATCATTAGAAAACACTTTCATATTCTCCACATGCACTATGAATATATTGTCACACTATTGCTACTCATGAAACATCAAATTAAATAAAAAATTGTTATGCAAGTATCATAAAAGTTTGTTTATTATATAGCAATTAGACATTATTTTGTAACATCATTCCTCATGATTATTAGTTGCCATCACCATGATATTGAAGTTTGAAATAATCTAGATTGGATCCAATCTCGTCAAGTGATTTAGAGGATAATGTTTCGATGAGTTCCTCAGTTGAGAATTTCCTATAAATAGGTGGATTTTCATCTGAAGTTAGTTCCTTTAATGGGCCATGTATCTTCTCAGATGAGATATCACCCTTAAAGAAAAATGCAGTAGAAAACCTTGGTCTAACACTTTTCGCAATCACTCTATGACATGCACCTTTTATTATATCATTAGTTATCATCTATAAGATATAAGATAGGAATTAAAAGTAGTGAATCACATCAATATAAAACTTAAAAATTACACACTAATCAACAAAATTGAAATTTTAATAATTTAATTAATATGGTGAGGAAAAAAAAACCTAAAGCATATTTCCAAAATTAACAATCAAACCACCATCAATAGGCTCAATATTAACCCATTTGTTTTCATGAAGAACTTGGAGTCCACCAACATTGTCTTGTAAGAGTACTGTGATAAATGATACATCAACATGAGCATTTATCCCCAGTGTTAATTTTGGTTCTGGACATGCTGGGTAATAGCTGTTAAGTATGGACCAACTTTTTGTATACTTTGTCATCTTTCCAAGACATTCGGGTTCAAGCCCAAGACCTAATGATATTAACATAAATATCCGATCACCTAGCTTATGGATATGTTTAATGTACTCCAATGTTAATTCCCTGCAAAAACAATTTATCATATATATATAAACACTCATAATCAACCATTAAATTTGAATAGTAGGTACATAGTTTATGTGTAACCCAATGTTATTAAAATCGCAATTCGGATTGTAGAATCGTACGATTCTACAATCCTAATCCACCTAAATGATGTAAATTTCTGGTAGAATCATTATGTTGTAGAATTGCTCATAGAATCGGTAGAATCGGTTAGAACCGGTGGAATCGGTACCGATTCTACGATTATATACCGATTCTACTCCTATAAAAAAACCTG
The DNA here is from genome assembly GCF_948465745.1 of Chenopodium album. NCBI lineage: Eukaryota > Viridiplantae > Streptophyta > Magnoliopsida > Caryophyllales > Amaranthaceae > Chenopodium > Chenopodium album. The sequence continues at coordinate 67,338,404 of NC_137837.1, read as the reverse complement.
ATTTTTCCAAACCCATATCTTTTTATTATGAAGTCGGAATTAGGCTTATAATATGTCATTGGAAAGCTCTTGAAGTCTACTTTCTAATAGAATTGGTTTTGTACCTATATCAATTATATATTTTATGTTATAGACTAAAGAGTGTAAGGGTGTCATTGTTGAACCTAACTTTAGTCAATGACTACATATTATTCAATCTAAATCATAACAAAGCTTATGAAACATCAATTTAAATAACTTTTAAGATTCTATCCAACCATTTAAATTTTTTGGGCATAATAATGTATTCATGAGTCTCATGAACTCAACTTTGAGCATATAAAAAACACTTTTATAACATGAGTTTGTTATAGGTGTCATTCTTTAGCTATCTCGTTAAATGAACTAAATTGACACTTAGTTTTCTATCATTATTGGATTTTTTTTATTATTATGCATGGGTTTAGGGAAAACAACTTTATGAGTCAACAACGTTATTTTTTTTCATAATTTAACAACAACTGTCATGTACTCGATCTCATGGTTAAGAATGTGTACCAATAATTCGACTTTATAGTTTATAGTGTATTGTTTAAGTTAAGCGCGTGTGAAATTACTTGAAAAACTATTTTATGTTTGTATGTCAATATTATGTTATTAACAATATATATTATTATCATTCTCATTGCTATAAAATTATGTATGTAGTCATTTGTTACATTTTGAAGCCCAATTTTACATTTTGGTAGAATCGTACGATTCTACTATTCGATTTTACCGATTCGATTCTACCCCACTCACCGATTCAAAGTAGAATCCCGATTATGATAACTTTGGTGTAACCACTTATTTATTAATTAAATTTAAAAATAATTATATATGTATTTTTTTTAATAATAAGTTCTTCAATATATACGTTAACGGACGACGATTTGGATCTTGACTTCTTTTGGATCTAGATCCACATTCACCTTTTTAAAAATTTCTGATCTAGATCTAAATAATTTGGACCCACATGTAACATTTTTCTTAATTTTTTTTAAAAGAAAAACAATTATCTTAAATATTTCTTTGAAAAACAAAGTGAAAATTTATTGTTAAGTTCATTTATTTAACTTACACATTTATGCTAAATTTTTAAAAATATTATACAAAAATTAATATTTTTTAAAAAAGAGCTTGAGATAAATCAAATAAGACCTCAGATGACTATTTTTTAATTTAGTAAGAATAAATCATAAATTTAAGTCGAAGTAATTTATTTGAATAGTTCCCATAGTAAGAAAGTATAAACTAAAAAGAAACGGAGAAGGTATATATTAAAGAAACAAAATATTTAAATATAAGGATATGTTGTATTTTACCACCCACAGATAACCCACTTATTGATATTATGACCAATTTTTTTTTAATACCACCCAAAAAAGGAAAAAAAAATTTCACCACCATTTAACACTTTTCGTTAAAAAAAATTGTTAAATCTAACATTTGTTTAAATTTTTTTTGATTTTCGTGCTTAAAACATGTTATTTAGAGATTTTGCGGTCATTTTTTCCCTAGGTCTGATTTGATTTGAGGTCACAATTTACTAAAAATGTTTGGGAATGCCTTGTTTTGCATACTTAACATAACTCGGTTTGCGTGACATATACAACAGGATATTTTCGAATTTTTTTTTGCAAATGTTAACTCAAATCGGTTTCAAAGGAAAAATGGTCCCCCAAATCCTCTTAAACACTTGTTTTTGGCACGAAAATTGAAGATTTTTTTTGTTAAATGTTAGATTTAACGGATTTGGTGATGAAATCATTTTTTTTGTCTTTTAATTTTTTGGTGGTATTTTAAATAATTTTATTTTTCCGATGATACTATCAATAAGTGGGTTATTTGTGGGTTGTAATATTAAATACAAAAGTTCTTAAGTATAAATAACAATACAAGAATCACATAAAATATTATTTTTTTTATTTTTTTTTATTTGAAAAGTCAAATTATATACTATATTAATTTTACACAATAAAAAAAAATCAATGGGTTGGATCTGGATCTCAAATATAATTTTTATCACAAATAAATTTGGATATGTTAGTTAAGTGCATAATTAGAGGATTCTGTAATAGTAAAATAGAACAAGATTCTTTGAATTTGAATTTGAATTGGATTCGGGAACCATTACCATCCCAAATTTCCGTTTTGATCGATTTATACTTACAAAATTTTTACTTGTTTTAAATTTTGCAAAAGTATAATTAACGATATTAATGAAATAAAATGTGCATTGACAAGTGTGAAAACCTGAGTAATTAATTTAATCAAAGAATTATATTTGATGAAAACTAACACCAACTTTGTAACTCAATTTCTTAATGATAAATAAGTGTACGTAGTGTGACTATGTAAGACAGATATAAACTTATATTACCTGCATATAGGAGCCAATGACTCTTGAGGATCAACTTCACCGCTAGTATGTTGGGCATTGACATACAAAGTGTCTCTCCAATTCGCAGCTTTTGATTGATATAAGTCATGGTTGCTAAAAAATTTCACGGGCTTTGATTGATAATCCCGACTATAGAACTTTTTCTTAGTTTCAGCATCTTGTTCATGAAACATTCGACTTTGGTTAATCATTGCTTCCAACAATTTCTTAGGAATCTCATGGTTTATCACTTGAAAAAATCCCCATTCCTTTGCTGCTTCAATAATTTCCTTGGCAATAGAAGCAATTCGATCTTTATTTTCACCAAAATAAGAAAAGTCTATTATCGGCACACTGATATTTTTAGAACATGTACCAAAATCTTTTAAACGTTCCTCGAGTGGTCTGACAAACATGCTAGGAATTTTTTTGATACCTGCATCTACAAGCCCTTTAACCCCAAGTTTTCCTTCATCGAATGCCTTCAGTTCATTAATTCGATCATAGCTACTTTCTACTTCATTTGTGGCATGATTATCCATTATATCTTAAAACGCTTCTTGGATGAAATAACTTTAAAAGGATTTTTTTTTTTTTTTTTTATAATTGATGAATTATTCTTTGAATTATATAATATTATTGGTAGATCAAATGCATGAGGAAATCATGGGCTGATCAACTTGCTCATCCATGTGAATCTCATTAATTGGAAATAATCAATAAACAACTAAGCTAGTGTATGGCTGGTAATCACCTTGCTTATCCATGTGAATCTCATTTATTGGAATAACTATATAAGATATTGTAATTAGTTTGGTTATCCATGTGAATATCATTTATTGGAACAACTAAGCTATTGTAATCAATTTGCTTATCCATATGAATCTCATTAATCATAAATAATCAATAGACATTTAAGCAAGTGCATAAGAGGCACGAGGCCATTTCTTTTATCATGTGAGATAATATCTGCAAACAAACCAATCACAACTTCTTGCTTAGAGCAGTTTGAAATTGGTTTGACTTGCTAATTAATAAGTTGACAAGTCTACACACTCTTCACGCTATACTCAATTAGAGTGATTACATGATATTCTTTTTTTGTTTTTTAATTTTTTTTTTTTAATTCAGCACTTTGATGGCACAGAATTATATGCTCTTGAGTTAAATTTGTTAAAATATTATGTAACTGGAGTTTTTTGGGAAATTGAAAATGATAATAAAAAAATTGATAGTAGATGAATAGTTTATGTTATAGAATGCCTAAGAGTATAAGATGTAAGAGAAGACATATATTAAAAAAGTGTGAGTAGGTAAGAGTAGAGTTGTCAAAAGCTGACCCAAACTGAAATACCAACCCGAACCCGAATATTAACTGACCCGTCTGAACCCAAAAAATTGATGACCCAAATCTGACTTGAAACTAACCCTAGACCCGAGATGACCCGAGTATTTGAGACCCGAACCCGAACATGAATCGACCTGGAGATGACCTGACCCGAATATAACTCGTAAATTATTGACCTGAACCGAACCCGACCTAAACCCGTTTTAATCCGTTAAAACCAAAATTTAACCCGACCCGAATTTAACCCGACCCGTTACTAATCTGCTGACTAGTTACAAACCCGATCCAAAATTAACCCGACTTGTTATTGACTCGACCCAAATTCAACCCAACTTGTTATTGACCCGACCCGAATTTTACCCGACATATTATTAACCCGACCCAAAATTCAATCCGATCTGTTATTAACCTGACCCAAAATCAACACGACTTGTTATTAACCCGACCTAAATTCAACCCAAATTATTCCAGATCCGATTTCAAATCACCTTAAATTCAATTTAGACCGCCTTATTATTATTAATGAAAGAATTTTGTCTAGGGAGACCAAGTCGGTCCGGGCCAGCAAAAGAAAGAACCATCATCCCCAAATTTAAGAGTTAAATATAGTATATATTTGTTGTATGGTCAAAGGAGATAATTTTTTCCTAAATTATAAGCTATAGTTTACTAGTATGTAGCCATATATATTGTTATATGGTTAAAGGAAATAATTAGCTTGATAAAAATGATAATTATTTATTTATATTTAGTTAGAGTTTAGCCTATAATGATTGACAAAGGCATATACATTCTTTATTTAAATTTACTAATTACGATTTACGAATACTACTACTTTTTAGGTGCAAAATTAGGAAAATTTGTTAGGAACTACACGCTTAATAGGGGTATTTGGAAACAACTACCCACTAAAAAATTTTATCAAAAAAACTACCCCTAAATTTTAAAAGTTAGAGTGGCACTACCCATTTGCATTTTCCGGCGAGAATGTCCGGCGCATGAGCCCACTTTTTCAATTTTTCTCTGAAAAGACACGATGCAATGACAAATTGGACAATAATTCGTAACTCTAAGATAACCAATTTGAATTAAAAGCAACAAATTCAACCCAATTTCAAATTATCCCCGATTTCTAAGAACCCGAATTTTTTAATCGTTACGCCCTAACATCAAAATTCATAATTAATTGATTAAAAGAAATGAATTACCTATGAATTGCATACCCTACTTGTTTTCACTTCTTCAATTAGGAATTTTCAAAAGAAAAATTGAAAAAGTGGGCCCCACACGTCAGACTTTCTCGCCGGAAAATGCAAATGGGTAGTGCTACTCTAACTTTTTAAATTTAGGGGGTTGTTTTTTTGATAAAATTTTTTAGTGGGTAGTTGTTTCCAAATACCCCTATTAAGGATGTAGTTCCTGACAATTTTTCCGAAGCAATTACAGTTTACGAATACTACTACTTTGTAGGTGCATGTGCATTCTAAATGTAGTCAATTACGGTTTGCAAATACTATTGGACCTTAGACTTGCTTTTTTTTATCTTATATATATATATATATATATATATATATATATATATATATATACATGTATATATATACATACATGTATATATATACATACATGTATATATATATATGGCTAAGTCAACTTCGAATATGGCTAAGTGTTTCTAGATCTTGTGAATGCGGAATTTTGTATGTGAAAGACTAATTTAGAAAAAGAGAGAGAGAGTTGGTGAATGATTAAAGAGAATAAAAGAGAATTGATGTATGAAAACTGATTGTAGGTGAATGTAATTGAAAAGCTGGTTATTGATAAGAATTGGTTTTAAAATAAGAATTGATGAAATCTGGTTATCGAAAACGGAGTTTTACGACATTATTTATAGAGAAATCAGCCAAAAAAGATAAAATAAACAAAACAGAGTCTGGCGCACGCAAAACGAGATTGGCGCCAGGGGCCAACGTTAGCGCCAGGCGCCAATGCGTGGCGTTAGGCGCCAATCTTGTTTTTGACGCGTTTTCTAAAATCTGATAAATTTTCCGTACTGGAGGATAAAATCGTATCTTTTCTTCAAAAATGTTCTTTGATTTTAACTAAAACTCTGAAAAGTCAACAAAAGTCAATTTATTAATGCTAATTGAATTAGGAATGAAAAGAACCTTCTAGAAGAATCTAGAAGACTAAAACTATTCCTAATTCCATTAGGAATGATAAATCATATTAGGCCCTCCCCAAGATCATTGGGCCGTACATAAGGCTCAAAACGGGCCCAGTTTAGTAAATTGGCCATAACTTCCTCAATATTCATCGGAATTGGGCTTATAACATGTCGTTGGAAAGTTCTTGTCAAGCCCCATCCAACTACACTACTATTGGACCCATATCATGGACCAACCAAACTAGATTGGCTGTTTTCTTAAAATAAGTTTTCAAAAACAGAGAGAAGAGAAAAGAAATTAAAACTATCCGCAACACTAAACTTTCCACACTTTCGCTTCATTCGATTATGATTTGACGCAAAAGGTACTCATCACTGGGTTATGTTTTGGGGAGACACATTTGGGTGTCTACAGAAGCCCCCACTTTGACTGAGTTTAGAGAAACGCAAGTTTCGAAAACAAAAGTCAAAGTATCGATAGGGACGGAGAATGATTCAGAACGTTCTGCGATCCTAAATCACTCTTGCAACGCCGATACCTGCAAACTAACGTTAGTTAAACAGATGAAAGAGTTAAGAAACGCTTATCTAGCACCGTCGAGCACACGTCTCTGAAAGTAACCGATTTGTTGCCGCTTTCTTGTTTTGATGACCATCCCGTTTGAAAATCGCTACGCCCGTAACTGCTTCCAATATGGAAGACTTCTTCGCCTGAAACGATCCTCCTCCACATTGATAATATTCCACATCCATGGGAATACTATCGAAGATTGCTTCTCTTGAAACAATCCCCAGTTGTTTGTGACAACTCTCCACAATCTAGGGAACGCCATCTTGCTGTTTCGATGTTCACTCGTCTCTGAACAAAGAGCTTCTTTTTTTGGATATGTTCACGCGCCTCTGAACAAAGAGATTATTTTTTATTTGATCTTCTGAATGATGTGCCCACGCGTCTCTGAACGAAGAGCTTGATAATAGGATGTCCACGCGTCTCTGAGCGAAAGAGCTTGTAAATAGGAGATCTTTGAATATGTCCACGCGTCTCTGAACAAAAGAGCTTTTGAATGATATGCCCACGCGTCTCTGGAGCAATAGAGCTTGAAAAGAATTTTCCACGCGTCTCTGAACAAAGAGCTTGATAATAGGATGCCCATGCGTCTCTGAGAAAAAGAGCTTGATGGAAATGTTCACGCGTCTCTGAACAAAAGAGCTTTGATGATATGCCCACGCGTCTTTGGACAATAGAGCTTCGGTACTTGAGCGTTTGTTGCGATAATATTCTGAAGAAAAATTTCCAAAGACCAACGTTTGCCGATCCCTAAAGCTCGCCCGAACTTTGTTTCCGCTAAAACCAGTATGTTGGTGTCTCCGTGATTAGGCGCTTTAAGCTAAGTGAGACGATCTTTCATCAGGTCGACCACTTATTGTGATTGTAATCAAACTGACTACTTAATCATGTCAAATTGCTTATAGGGGCTAACTGGCATACCAAGGAACCCGAAATTGCTGTATGAGGTCGAAAATCACCTTTCTGAGAGGCTTCGAGCTCTGTCGCTGCTGAAAAGATCTAGCGCCAGACGAGGGAGTAGGGTCTTCCCTGTTCTTCTGCACCTGTATTTATTTTTGACTATAGAACTTTGCCAATATTTTTAATCATCTTAGGGTTGACCTTTGGTTTAGCGTCGCCTGACTCATTGACTTGACACGACTCAAGGTATAAACTTGACTCTCTATGATTGACTCGAGGTTGACTCGACTCGAAGTGGAATGACACGTGCGACTCATGACCCGTGTGTGCATTGTATTATGATTGTGTGACTCGAAAATGCAAAAAAGCAAAAATTTTCCGTCATTTGTCATTTTTGTGGAGGGTACCGACTTTCTCCCGAAAAAGAAAGACGCGAAAGGAATCGAAAGTTTGAAGATGCATGTTTAATGAGCTTTTTCAAATGTTATTTGATACTATCTCTCAAGGTGCAAGGATTAATTCATCCTAGGCTATCTCAATTGTTGACTCAATGATGAAAGCATTTGGGTAACTTAGGCACGGAGGCTAAGTACTTCATACTTCAATGTGCAATGACAATTATGATTGATGAGTGATGTGACAAGGCATGCTTCATCGTTATGTTAAGATTCCATGACAAAGGGTTCCTAAGGGAAGTATATTTGGTCATGTATTTGTGCAGTGTGTGAAAGTGACACTAAAGTTAGGCCGCAAAGGCTAAATGTGTAGAGAAAATATTATTTCAAGAAGAGTCCAATGGTGGTGACTCTTAGGCTAGGTAAGCTAATGATGTAGGGATCAAGCCCCCAAGTCTAGCTCTACGTGAAAAGGGGTGAGCATTGGAAATTCCTAGGTATGATCATAGTGTAAGTGTGTGAATGTGAATATGAATGCATTTTTATTACGGCCGCACCTCGATGTGAGGTTGCCTACGTATCCGTTAGGAATCAGGCCGAACGTAGCTCTAGCCGAACCTCGCACAAGTGTGTATACCTCAAAAAGGTCTATTAAGGGTTGTAACGTGGTTAGGCTAAAGGTTATAGAAGAAGAAGGGGATAAAAGCTCAAAACCCTAGATAAGCCCCCAAGGTGTGCGACTTTGCTTTTGGAATATTTATATTTTTATGCTTGAGGATTTTAACTCTTTTTTAGCTCTTTTTTGCTTTAGCATTTATTTTATTTTTGCAAGAGTGGGCAATCCCGATCATGCGGTCTATCACTCACTTGGCATTCATGTTTCTTAGGCACGGTACCGAGCACTCGATAAGAGACGCAATCTGAGACGTGTTCTGATCGAAGATATTTTCATATCAAAGACATTGGAACACTTGCCCTTTTGTACACTTTATTTATTTTTGCTTATTTTTGCTATTTTAATTTTTTGAAGTACTCAAGATCTTTTTTAGAATTGCATAAGTTAACACACCATCCCATCCCAAGGTTAGGTAAATGTAGGTTGAAAAAAGAAAGGTCTATCGTTAGACGAGGCTCAAAGTGGTTTACCAAAAAATGATGTATAATTGAAGGGTGAAAGGTAATACAATGTGGCTACAAGGGGTGCCTTCAATCATTGGTATACCTTGTGCTTAGTTTGACATGTTTTTTTTTATTTTTTATTTTTTTATTTTTTTTATTTTTTTAATGCAATATAATGAAATGATCATATATAAGGAAATAAACGCTCATTTAATTAAAGGAAAAATATAAGGATCCTACAAAATAAATCTAAGGAGAATAAAAAGGTGCCTATGCTAGACTTATTGGGGAAAGGTAAATAAAAAAAAATAGAAAAAAAAGGTCACGAAATCTTGTCGTTGAAGCTCGCCTCTTGTCTTGTGTTGTTTCCTTTATTATCACTCGCTCTTCTTGTTAACTAGAGGCATGGGAAGCTTTTTATTATCAATCAAATGTTGGATAGCCTCCTTTAGCTTCCAACAGCTCTCAGTAGTATGACCACTACCTTGATGGTACTTGCAGTGTTCGTTTGGATTCCAACAAGGCAATCTTTTCTTAAGTGAGGGATCTTGAATAGATCCAATGGGAGTAATGATTCCCATGGCATGGAGTCGATCGAAAGCCTCATCGTAGCTAATTCCAATAGGGGTGAAATCCTTTCTCAGTTGCTTTCGATTACCCATGGCTAGGATTTCATTAAGGTCGAAGGTACCAACACTATTACTAGAGTAGGTGTTTCCGGAAGAAGAAGGATTGTCGTTCTTCTTTCCTTTACAACCACTGTTACTATTGTTACTAATCTTGGCCTTCTTGTCGCGCGGAGGAACATGAAAGAGATTTGAATCAATGAAGTCTTGAACACGATCCTTGAGGGCGAGACATACTTCGGTGGTTTGACCACGACCTCTATGGTATCGACAATAGGAATTTGGATCCCAATTGGGAAAACGTTTTTTAGGTGGAGGGTCTTGACCTTGATCGTGAAGATAGTCAAAAGCTTCATTGTAAGTCATTCCTATTGGTGTGTATTCTTCAATGGTCCTTTTTGCCTGTGGCTTAGGAGCATTGAATTATTCATTAAACTCTTGGCGAGAATTTTGTTCGATGGCCATTACCCGATTTGCTAATCCTTTTACCACATTCAAGAGCATGACAATGACATCTTGCAGTTTTCGAACGTCCTCTTTTAGACTTGACGAGTCTTCCCTGGTATTATCTAAGAAAAGACTTTCATCCTCCCCAAGCATGGCCACCTCATCGAGAGAGGTCATATAAGTTGTCTCAATCATGGGCTCTCCTACAGGTGTGATAAGAAGTGATGGATCAAAGGATTCTTGGTCATCTTCGATGGCTAGAATCTCAGAAGTTTCATTGTTATCGATCAGATCTTGAATAGCTTCTTTGAGTTTCCAACACTCCTCAGTGTCGTGACCCTTTCCTTGGTGATACTTGCAGTGCTTATTAGGGTCCCACTTAGGTGGCCTGGCTTCTGGAACTGGATCTTTGATGGGCCCTATGGGCATGACTAGTCCTTTGTGATGTAGCTTCTCGAAAGCCGTTTCATAACTCATACCAAGTGGAGTGAACACTCTTTTTGATCTTTGGATTCGTGGTTTAGAGGCGTTTGTGGCATGTACTTCATTAATAGGAGAGGAAGAAGAAGGATAGTCGTTCTTCTTTCCTCTCGCACCATTATCTTTCAGAAGATCATCTTCAACGTCAATGCCTATATTGTAGACAACCTTGAAAGAATTCAAGTTGTGTTGGTACTTTAAGTGCTTTGAATACTTCCCTTGGAGATTCTTGATAAACATCCTCACAGATTCTTTTTCAGTATGAGCCTTGACCATATTAGCAGAAGTTTTCCTCCATTTGTTGAAGAAAGACGTGAACCCTTCGTTTCCTTTTTGTTTTAACATCCCGAGTTGTCTACAGTCTGTTTCATCTTGAATGTTGCACTTATATCTATCAATGAAAGCGTTTTTTATCGACTCCCAAGAAGAGGTCTTCTCTTTCTCGAGGGAAAAGAACCATTGTTGACAAACGGTTTCAAGAGATAGTGGGAACAGAGAGGGAAAAACCTTCTTATCGATACCCTTAATGTTCATTATGGTTTCAAAAGCTCTTAGATGAAAGTAAGGGTTATCTATTGCCTTGAATTTAAGGATGTCAGTGGCGTTGAACTTATGTGGAAGAAGTTCCTTGTCCAGCGAGATCCCTTGTGAACTCATGCCCTGAAATTTATAGTCATTAGATAGCTTGCTCAAACTTTCTTGCATGAGGTCCATTTGTTGTTGCTTCACGGGATCATCGATCTTGAGCGTAAGGAGCTTCAGTGTCTCAGTCACGGTAACCAATTGGTTCCTAAGCTCATTGACTTCTTCATGACTTGCCATTATCTTTTTAGCCTTCCTCTTTTGACGAATCAGTTTATCAAAAAGGGAAACTTGAATAAAGAGGTTGTCCTTGATTAATCGCCCTTCTCTCCTCGACCAAGTACTGAGGAAAAGGAATTTAGGGATATTCATTGTTAATTATTTAACTCAAACTCTATTCAACATGTAATGGAAGGAGGATGTGAAGAAAGATTGGAATAAAATGTGAAGGAAAATGATGTAGATGGAGGGATATGAAGAATTAGGAATAGAATGTACCCCCCAACTCAAATGACGGAAGAAGACCGACTCATGCATGAACCTAAGACATGGTCATGGTGACATATAATCAAAGTGTGTTCTACGACTAGTGAGTGTAGATGGTACGTTAAGACTCGTGTCATGACCATGTGGCTAGACTATGTGACTAGACTCAAGCAAAGACTAAGTTAAGACTTCACGTATATGCATTAAACTTGATAGACTGTGGTATTTTAGTCATAACTTTTTATCTGTGACTCTGATTTGGATGAAACCAACGCCAAATTAAAGATAAAACTCGGGGCTACAGATACATAGGTTGTAAAACTCGTAAGTTCTTCCTAGAACTCCGGCTATGACCAAAACAAGTTGACGCTTTTGCAATATACGGGAATAAAAATCCGGGTTGACTTAAAGGAACTATGACTTGATTCTATGTTTATTTATTAGCTCAAATTAATAAATTAATTAATTAAACAAAGTCCTTTAGTCATTAATCAGTTTATTTAGTCTTAACACAAGTCAAACAAACGGTTAGGAAAAATCACATAGAGTATGCACAACAAATAATGCACAATTAGTCAAGTATGCACAATATGATGCAATGAGTATGCAACCTAACCATGGCTCTAGTTCTCTAAAGTTCGGGATATGGTTTAGTCAATAAAGGGTCCATGGTTAATTGTCCGGATGCACCGCGTGGAAGCCTAACCGTGAAGGGTTGGCGCGAGTGGATGGGAGACCGCGAGTTTTAGAAAAAACTCGCTTCCATGGTTTGGTGAATTCAACAATCTCGGATGTACCCTTTGTTGCACGGAGCGTTCAATCGGGTAGATGGAGCATGAATTCCCATAGGGTTATGTCCATATGTAGAACACATATGGGTTTCAGAAAAGTGAGAAAAAATTCAATCAGGAAGTAGGATCGAGCAAACAATACGAAAAACCGGTCAAAATTAGAATGCATATTTCTGGCTCGGCATTGGAGGAAGTTGGCGCCAGCAAACAGGGACTGGCGCCAGTTTTTAACTGTAGCGCCTGGTGCCAATGCTGGCGTCTTGCGCTACGGCTAAAAGTCTGGCGCCAAGCTCTGGCCTCTGGCGCTACTTCCCACATGCCTCAGCAGCTTTCTGTGCTCGATAAAATTTTCCAGTTTCGCGCGGTGTTATTTCGGTCCTAGTTGTGAAAGATATTTCTCAAATTTCCTACGTGTAAAATCCTATGTTTTTAACTCATTACGGATGGTCTTTCCAATGAGATCTTTTTTATGCATATGACAATAATGTTAATCAAAATTACGCACATGAAATACTAAGAACATTTCGAGTCTCATCCACTCATTCTAAATCATTGCCGAAACAAATTCAGGAATTAAAATAAAAATCTTCCCCAGCGGAGTCGCCAAAAACTGTAGGGAATAAATTTCAAGCGCTAAACCCCTAGCTTGAACCCCATTGTGATCATACACTAAAGTACGGTGGCGTCCAAAAGGGAAGAAGATAGAGCAAAAGAGTCGCCAACAAGTTTTAGGAACTTGTAAACCGTTCACAGGGTGAAGGTTACACCCCTTAACGATCCAATAGATCGTCAACTCAATAAGGTCTTGAACCAAATAAGGGTTTGGGGATGAAGGTACAAATTCAACCTAAAAGAGATTGAACCTGCCCTAAAAATAGGCCTTTACTTTATTCTGATCGTATTCAGGTGTTCTTTTTGACTAACATGAAATCAATAGGAGTAACCCTAAACCTGTTTATCTATGTTGGTTGAATATTAATGCACAAATAAAAACTATTATTGGCGATGACTAGAAATTATAATCATATTAAACCTAAACAAGATTATTAATTATCTTATTAAGCGTGATTACAAGTACCAATTCCCTTTAAACATGCAATAAAGGACGTGATCAAGCAATAAATATAAATATCAAGCAACATAATAAATCATAAATATCATGACAATAAAATTATAATCATCAAAATAATAATCATCATCATAAAAATAAATTATAATTGAAATAATCATGATAAATAAAATAATCATCACAAAATTATAATAATAATAATAATTATCATAAATAAAATAATCATCATCAAAATAATAATATTCATAATATTCATAATCATCATAAATTATAACAATTATAATCATAATCATATTCGTGTTAAAGCATAATAATAGCAAGATCCTAGGCATGATACTAACAAGATTATCAACAAACCCTAGCATGTCACTAAGCAATAAAAATCAAATCTTTAATCCTAACATTATACTAACAATCATAGATATTAGGAAGAGAATAGGAAGCATCGTAACAATCATATTTAATATTAAAATTACCCTAGACATGATACTAGGAATATCATAATAACAATATAAACATGATTTCTACATCATAATATCAATAAAAACCATTAAAGCACTTACTTTGATGCCTCGTACCTCTTTCTAATAACAAAATACACACGTTAGTAACTTCAAGGAAAATAATAAACAAACAATTAAATTAAATAATTGAAATAAAGATTTGGGACCAAACCCTCAGAAATTAAACCTTTCACGTCTAGGGCGAAAGCAACTTCGAATATGGCTAGGTGTTTCTAGATCTAATGAATGCGGAATTTTGTATGTAAAAGTAAGGTTAGAAAAGAGAAAGAAAGAAAGAGAGATGAATGAATGATTAGAGAGAATGAAAGAGAATTAATGATTGCGAATAAAAATTGATTGTTGATGAGAATTGGTGAATGAAAACGGAGTTTTTAATACGTTATTTATAGAGAAAATCAGCCAAAAATATAAAATTAACAAAACAGAGTCTGGCGCACGCAAAACAGAGCTGGCGCCAACCGTGGCTAACTGGCGCCAAACACCAACACTAGCGCCAGGCGCCGGGCGCTAACGCCTGGAGTCAGGCGCCAGGCCTGTTTTTGACGCGTTTTCGAAAATAAGATAAGTTTGTCATACTGGAGGATAAAATCGTATCTTTTCCTCGAAAATGCTTTTTGATTTTAATTAAAACTCTGAAAAGTCAACATAAAGTCAATTTATCAATGCTAATTGAATTAGGAATGAAAAGAACCTTCTTGAAGAATTTAGAAGACTAAAACCATTCCTAATTGCAGTAGGAATGATAAATCATATTAGGCCCTCCCCTAGATCATTAGGCCGCATATAAGGCTCAAACCGGGCCCAGTTTGGTAAATTAGCCATAACTTCCTCAATATTCATCGGAATTGGGCTTATAATATATCGTTGGAAAGCTCTTGTCAAGCCTCATCCAACTACACTACTATTGGACCAATATCATGGAACAACCAAACTGGATTGGTTATTTTCTTAAAATAAGTTTTCAAAAACAGAGAGAAGAGAAAAGAAATTAAAACTATCCGCAACACTAGACTTCCCACACTTTCGCTTCATTCGATTATGATTCGATGTGTAAGGTATTCATCACTGGGTTTGGTTTTGGGGCGACACAAATGGGTGTCTACAGAAGCCCCCACTTTGACTGAGTTTGGAGAAACGCAAGTTTCGAAAACAAAAGTCAAAGTAGCGATAGGGACGGAGAATGATTCAGAACGTTCTGCGATCCTAAATCATTCTTGTAACGCCGATACCTGCAAACTAGCGTTAGTTAAACAGATAAAAGAGTTAAGAAACGTGTATCTTGCACTGTCGAGTACACGTCTATGAAAGTAACCAATTGTCGCTGCTTTACTGTTGTTTTGATGACCTCTTGCAAGCTAGAGAATGCCATCCCGCTTGAAAACCGCTACGCCTGGAACTGCTTCCAAATTAGAAGATTGCTTCGCCTGAAACGATCCTCCTCCGCTTTGATAATATTCCACGTCCAAGGGGAATACTATCGAAGATTGCTTCTCTTGAAACAATCCTCAGTTGTTTGTGACAACTCTCCACAATCTAGGGAACGCCACCTTGTTGTTTCGATGTTCACTCGTCTTTAAACAAAGAGCTTCTTTTTTATATGTTCACGCGCCTCTGAACAAAGAGCTTGATAATAGGATGCCCACGCGTCTCTGAGCGAAAGAGCTTGAAAATAGGAGACCTTTGATGATACATTCACATGTCTCTGAACAAAAGATCTTTTGAATGATATGCCCACGCGTCTCTGGAGCAAAAGAGCTTGATGGAAATGTTCACGCGTCTCTGAACAAAAGAGCTTGAAAATAGGATTCCCACGCGTCTCTGAGCAAAAGAGCTTCTAGGAAATGTCCACGCGTCTCTGAACAAAAGAGCTTGAAAAGGATTGTCCAGGCGTCTCTGATCAAAAGAGCTTGAATAATATGCCCACGCGTCTCTGGAGCAAAGAGCTTTGATGGAAACGTTCACGCGTCTCTGAAAAAAAAGAGCTTTGATGATATGTCCACGCGTCTCTGAACAATAAAGCTTAAATGATATGCCCACGCGTCTCTGGAGCAAAAGAGCATTGAAGGAGATGTTCACGCGTCTCTGAACAATAGAGCTTCGGTACTTGAACGTTTTTGCGGTAATATTCTGAAGAAAAAATTTCCGAAGACCAACGTTTGTCGATCTCTAAAGCTCGCCTGAAATTTGCTTCCGCTAAAAGCAGTATGTCGGTGTTTCCGTAATGAGCCCATTCTTAGGCGCTTTAAGCTAAGTGAGACGATCTTTTGTCAGGTCGATCACTTATTTGCGGTTGTAATCAAATCGACTACTCAATCATGTCAAATTGCTTATAGGGGCTAACTGGCGTACCAAGGAACCCTAAATTGTTGTATGAGGTCGAAATCACCTTTCTGAGAGGCTTCGAGCTCTATCGCTGCTGAAATATCTTTAGCGCCAAGAATTGGAGTAGGGTCTTCCCTATTCTGCTGCACCTGTATTTATTTTTTACTATAGAACTTTGCCAATTTCTTTAATTATCTTAGGGTTGACCTAAGGTTTAGCATTGCTTGACTCACCGACTTGACACGACTCAAGGTATAAAATTGACTCTCTGTGATTGACTGACTCGAGGTTGACTCGGCTCGAAGTAAAATGACACGTGTGACTCGTGACCCGTGTGTGCATAGTGTTGACTCAATGTGACTCAAAAATGCAAAAAACAAAAATTTTCCGTCATTTGTCATTTTTGTGGAGGGTACTGACTTTCACCCGAAAAAGAAAGACGCGAAAAAGAATCGAAGTTTTGAAGGTGCGTGTTGAATGAGCTTAGTCAAATGTTGTTTGATACTATCTCTCAAGGTGCAAGGATTAATCCATCCTAGACTATCTAAATGGTTGACTCCATGATGAAAGCATTTGGGTAACTTAAGCACGGAGGCTAAGCACTTCATACTTTGATATGCAATGATAATTATGATTGATGAGTGATGTGACAAGGCATGCTTCAGCGTTATGTTAAGATTCCCTGACAAAGGGTTCCTAAGGGAAATATATTCGGTCATGAATCTGTGCGGTGTGTGAAAGTGACACTAAATCTAGGCCGCAAAGGCTAAGTGTGTGGAAAGATATTATTTTTTAACAGAGTCGAATGGTGGTGACTCTTAGGCTAGGTAAGCTAATGATGTAGGGATCAAGCCCCCAAGTCTAGCTCTAAGTAAATAGGGATGAGCATTGGAGATCCCTTGATATGATCAATTGTGAATGTAAATATGAATGCATTTTTATTACGGCCGCACCTCGATGTGAGGTTGCCTACGTATCCGTTAGGAATCAGGCCGAACGTAGCTCTAGCCAAACCTCGCACAAGTGTGTATACCTCAAAAAGGTCTTTTTAAGGGTTGTAACGTGGTTAGGCTAAAGGTTTGAAGAAGAAGGGGATAAAGGCTCAAGACCCTAGATAAGCCCCAAGGTGTGCAACCTCGCTTATGAATCTTTATATTTTTATGCTTGAGTTTGTACTCTTTTTTAGCTCTCTTTTATCTTTTGTTTTAGCATCTTTTATTTTTATAAGTGTGGGCAATCCCGATCATGCGGTCTATCACTCACTT
Organism: Chenopodium album; assembly: GCF_948465745.1. Classification (NCBI taxonomy): domain Eukaryota; kingdom Viridiplantae; phylum Streptophyta; class Magnoliopsida; order Caryophyllales; family Amaranthaceae; genus Chenopodium; species Chenopodium album. Next base: position 67,320,914 of record NC_137837.1, on the reverse strand, counting down.
GGCATTCATGTTTCTCAGGCACGGTACCGAGCACTCGATAAGAGATGCAATCTGAGACGTGTTCATATCGAAGACATTTTCATATCAAAGACATTGGAACACTTGCCCTGTTGTACACTTTTATTTATTTTTTTTGTTTTTGCTTATTTTTATTTTGATCTTTTGAAATCACTCAAGCCTTTTTAGAATTGCATAAGTTACACACCATCCCATCCCAAGGTTAGGTAGATGTAGGTTGAAAAAAGAAAGGTCTATCGTTAGACGAGGCTCAAAGTGGTTTATGAAGAAAAGATTGTAAATTTGAAAGGTGAAAGGAGATATGATGTGGCTACAAGGGGTGCCTCAAATCATTGGTATATCTTGTGCTTAGTTCGACATGGATTTTTTTTTTTTTTTTAATGCAATGTAATGATATGATCAAATATAAGGAAATAAATGTTCATTTTATTAAAAGAAAAATATAATGATCCTACAAAATAAATCTAAGGAGAGTAAAAAGGTGCATATGCTAGACTTATTGGGGAAAGGAAAAAATGAAAAAGAAATATAAAAAAGAGGTCACGAAATCTTGTCGTTGAAGCTCGCCTCTTGTCTTTTGTTGTTTCCTTTATCATCACTCGCTCTTCTTGTTAACTGGAGGCATGGGAAGCTTATTGTTATCAATCAAATATTGGATAACCTCCTTTAGCTTCCAACAACTCTCACTAGCATGACCCCTACCTTGATGGTACTTGCAGTGTTCGTCTGGATTCCAAATAGGCGATCTCTTCTCAAGTGGGGGATCTTGAATAGGTCCAATGAAAGTAATGAGTCCTTTGACATGGAGTCGATCGAAAGCCTTATCGTAGCTAATTCCAATAGGGGTGAAATCCTTTCTCAGTTGCTTTCGATTACCCATGGCTAGGATCTCACTAAGGTCGAAAGTACCAACACTATTACTAGAGTAGGTGTTTTCGAAAGAAGAAGGATAGTCATTCTTTTTCCCTTTACAGCCACTGTTACTATTGTTACTAATCTTGACCTTCTTGTTGCGCGGAGGAACATGAAGGAGACTTGAGTCAATGAAGTCTTGAACACGATCCTTGAGGGTGAGACACTTTTCAGTAGTGTGACCGCGACCTCTATGGTATCGACAATAGGAATTTGGATCCCCATTGGGAAAACGTTTTTCAGGTAGAGGGTCTTGACCTTGATCGTGAAGACAGTCAGAAGCTTCATTGTAAGTCATTCCTATTGGTGTGTATTCTTCAATGGTCCATTTTGCCTGTGGCTTAGGAGCATTGAGTTCTTCATTAAACCCTTGGCGAGAATTTTATTTGATGGCCATTACCCGATATGCTAATCCTTCTACCACATTCAAGAGCATGGCAACGACATCTTGCAATTTTTGAACGTCCTCTTTTAGACTTGACAAATCTTCCTTGGTATTATCTAAGAAAATACTTTCATCCTCCCCAATCATGGCCACTTCATCGAGAGAGGTTATATAAGCTTTTTCGATTATGGGCTCTCCTACAGGTGTGATAAGAATTGATGGATCGAAGGATGCTTGGTCATCTTCGATGGATAGAATCTCGAAAGTTTCACTGTTATCGATCAGATCTTGAATAGCTTCTTTGAGTTTCCAACACTCCTCAGTGTCTTGACCCTTTCCTTGGTGATATTTGCAGTGCTTATTAGGGTCCCACTTAGGTGGCCTGGCTTCTGGAACTGGATCTTTGATGGGCCCTATGGGCATGACTAGTCCTTTGTGATGTAGCTTCTCGAAAGTTGTTTCATAACTCATACCAAGTGGAGTGAACACCCTTTTTGATCTTTGGATTCGTGGTTTAGAGGCTTTCTTGGCATGTACCTCCTTAATGGGAGAGGAAGAAGAAGGATGGTCGTTCTTCTTTCCTCTCGCACCATTATCTTTCAGAAGGTCATCTTCAATGTCAATGCCTATATTATACACAGCCTTGAAAGTATTCAAATTGTGTTGATATTTCAAGTTCTTTGAATACTTCCCTTGGAGATTCTTGATAAACATCCTCATAGATTCTTTTTTGGTAGGAGCCTTGACCATATTAGCGGAAGTTTCCCTCCATTTATTAAAGAAAGACGTGAACCCTTTGTTTTTTGTTTTCTTTTTTGTTTTAACATCTCAAGTTGTCTGTAGTCTATTTCGTCTTGGATGTTGCACTTGTATCTATCTATGAAAGCGTTTGTTATCGATTCCCAAGAAGAGGTCTTTTCTTTCTCGAGAGAAAAGAACCATTGTTGACAAACGGTTTCGAGAGATAGTGGGAACAGAGAGGGGAAAACCTTCTTATCGATACCCTTGATGCTCATTATGGTTTCAAATGCTCTTAGATGGAAGTAAGGGTTATCTTTTGCCTTGAATTTAGGGGATGTCAGTGGCGTTGATCTTATGTGGAAGAATTTCCTTGTCCAGCGAGACCCCTTGTGAACTCATGCCCTGAAATTTGTAGTCACTAGATAGCTTGCTCAAGCTTTCTCGCATGAGGTTCATTTGTTGTTGCTTCACGGGATCATCGATCTTGAGTGTGAGTAGCTTCAGTGTCTCAGTCATGGTAACCAATTGGTTCCTAAGCTCATTGACTTCCTCTTGAGTTGCCATTATATTTTTAGCCTTCCTCTTTTGACGAATCGGTTTATCAAAAAGTGAGACCTGAATAAAGAGGTTGTCCTAATTAATCGCCCTTCTCTCCTCAACCAAGTACTGTGGAAAAGGAATTTGGGGATATTCATTGTTAATTATTTGACTCAAACTTTACTCAACATGCAATGGATGGAATAGAATGTGAAGGAAAATTTAGATGGAGGATATGAAGAATTAGGAATAGAGTATACCCCCAACTCAAATGACGGAAAAAACCGACTCATGCATGAACCTAAGACATGGTCATGGTTATGTGTACTCAAAGTGTGTGCCAAGACTAGTGAGTGTAGGTGACATGTTAAGACTCGTGTCATGACCATGTGGCTAGACTATGTGACTAGACTCAATCAATGACTCGACAAGGTATGATTGACAGCGAAAATTAACCGAATTAATTAGCAAATTGGTTAATTAGACACTAGGTGATGACTCGACCAATAATCTGAACTGTCGGCCAAACGACAAAACTGGCGTCACACTGTGCATCTTGGCGCCAGACGACAAAGCGTTCGCCAGGCGTCACACTCCACAGTGTGGCGCTACAGCTCAGACTTTAGCACCAATATTTGAGCTTGGGAATGTTTTCGGTGTTATTAATCAGCTGGGGTATGCCTAAAGTATTAGACTTTATTTACTTAAATTAATTAATTAATTAATTAATTAGGCAAAGTTCTTTAAGTCATTAATTTATTTAATCTCAACACAAGTCAAACAAACGGTTAAGAGTAATATAGAATATATGCACAACAAATAATGCACAATTAGTCAAGTAGGCACAATATGATGCAATGAGTTCGCAACCTAACCATGGCTCTTATTCTCTAAAGTTCGGGATATGGTTTAGTCAATAGAGGGTCCATGGTTAATTGTCCGGATGCACCGCGCGAAAGCCTAACCGTGAAGGGTTGGCGCGAGTGGATGGGACACCGCGAGTTTTAGAAAAAACTCGCTTCCATGGTTTGGTGAATTCCACATCTCGGATGTACCCTTTGTTGCACAGAGCGTTCAATCAGGTAGATGGAGCATGAATTCCCAGAGGGTTATGTCCATATGTAGAACACATATAGGTTTCAGAAAAGTGAGAAAAAATTCAATCAGGAAGTAGGATCGAGCAAACAATACGAAAAACCGGTCGAAATTAGAACGCATATTTCTGGCTCGGTATTGGGGGAGGTTGTCGTCAGCAATCGGAGACTGGCGCCAGTTTTTAACTGTAGCGCCTGGCGCCAATACTGGTGTCTTGCGCAATGGCTAAAAGTCTGGCGCCAAGCTCTGGTCATTGGCGCTACTTCCCACATTCCTCAGCAGCTTTCTGTGCTCGATAAAATTTTCCAATTTCGCGCGGTGTTATTTCGATCTTAGTTGTGAAAGATATTTCTCAAATTTCCTACGTGTAAAATCCTATGTTTTTAACTCATTACAGATGGTCTTTCCAATGAGATCTTTTTTATGCATATGACAATAATGTTCATCAAAATTACGCACATGAAATACTTAGAACGTTTCGAGTCTCATCCACTCATTCTAAATCATTGCCGAAACAAATTCAGGAATTAAAATAGAAATCCTCCCCAGGGGAGTCGCCAAAAACTGTGGGGAATAAATTTCAAGCGTTAAACCCCTAGCTTGAGCCCCACTGTGATCATACACTAAAGTACGGTGGCGTCCAAAAGGGAAGAAGATAGAGCAAAAGAGTCACCAACAAGTTTTAGGAACTTGTAAACCGTTCACAGGGTGAAGGTTACACCCCTTAACGATCCAAGAGATCGTCAACTCCATAAGGTCTTGAACCAAATAAGGGTTCGGGGATGAAGGTACAAATTCAACCTAAAAGAGATTGAACCTGCCCTAATAATAGGCCTCTACTTTATTCTGATCGTATTCATGTGCGCTTTTTGACTAACATGCAATCAATAGGATTAACCCTAAACCTGTTTATCTATGTTGGTTGAATATTAATGCACAAATAAAACTATTATTGGCGATCACTAGAAATTATAATCATATTAAACCTAAACAAGATTATTAATTATCTTATTAAGCGTGATTACAAGTACCAATTCCCTTTAAACATGCAATAAAGGACGTGATCAAGCAATAAATATAAATATCAAGCAACATAATAAATCATAAATATCATGACAATAAAATTATAATCATCAAAATAATAATCATCATCATAAAAATAAATTATAATTGAAATAATCATGATAAATAAAATAATCATCACAAAATTATAATAATAATAATCATAAATAAAATAATCATCATCAAAATAATAATATTCATAATATTCATAATCATCATAAATTATAACAATTATAATCATAATCATATTCGTGTTAAAGCATAATAATAGCAAGATCCTAGGCATGATACTAACAATATTATCAACAAACCCTAGCATGTCACTAAGCAATAAAAATCAAATCTTTAATCCTAACATGATACTAACAATCATAAATATTAGGAAGAGAATAGGAAGCATCGTAACAATCATATTTAATATTAAAATCACCCTAGACATGATACTAGAAATATCATAATAATAATATAAACATGATTTCTACATCATAATATCAATAAAAACCATTAAAGCACTTACTATGATGCCTCGTACCTCTTTCTAATAACAAAATACACACGTTAGTAACTTCAAGGAAAATAATAAACAAACAATTAAATTAAATAATTGAAATAAAGATTTGGGACCAAACCCTCAGAAATTAAACCTTTCACGTCTAGGGCGAAGGCAACTTCGAATATGGCTAGGTGTTTCTAGATCTAATGAATGCGGAATTTTGTATTGAAAAGCAAGGTTAAAAAAGAGAAAAAAAGAAAGAGAGATGAATGAATGATTAGAGAGAATGAAAGAGAATTAATGATTGCGAATAAAAATTGATTGTTGATGAGAATTGGTGAATGAAAACGAAGTTTTTAATACGTTATTTATAGAGAAAATCAGTCAAAAAGATAAAATTAACAAAACAGAGTCTGGCGCACGCAAAACAGAGCTGGCGCCAACCCTGGCTAACTGGAGCCAGGCACCAACACTAGCGCCAGGCGCCAATGGCTGGCGCCAGGCGCCAGGCCTGTTTTTGACGCGTTTTTGAAAACCAGATAAGTTTGCCGTACTGGAGGATAAAATCGTATCTTTTCCTCAAAAATTCTTTTTGATTTTAATTAAAACTCTGAAAAGTCAACAAAAAGTCAATTTATCAATGCTAATTGAATTAGGAATGAAAAGAACCTTCTAGAAGACTAAAACCATTCCTAATTGCATTAGGAATGGTAAATCATATTAGGCCCTCCCCTAGATCATTGGGCCGCATATAAGGCTCAAACCGGGTCCAGTTTGGTAAATTGGCCATAACTTCCTCAATATTCATCGGAATTGGGCTTATAATATATCGTTGGAAAGATCTTGTAAAGTCTCATCCAACTACACTACTATTGGACCCATATTATGGACCAATAAAACTGGATTGACTATTTTCTTAAAATAAGTTTTCAAAAACAGAGAGAAGAGAAAAGAAATTAAAACTATCCGCAACACTAGACTTCCCACACTTTCGCTTCATTCGATTATGATTCGATGTGAAAGGTACTCATCACTGGGTTTGGTTTTGGGGAGACACAAATGGGTATATGACAATGACCCGATGATCATCTGACCCGAATAATTTAGCTAAACCCGATCATGACTTGACTTATTTGGACTCAATCGAGAAAGTGGTGACCCGAACTAGAGTTGTTAAAAGGCTTTTATTTGACTTTTATTTTTCTAATTTTATTATTCATTTGCCTATTTAATCTTATTTAAACATTTTAAATATTGTCATTTAGATATTTTAAAAAAATACCATTAAAAATAACGTGAATTCGGATATGAACTTATAAAAAAAACAAGTTTAGATAATTTCAAATAAAATAAGTTTAGAGAAAATATGTTATTGTATTTTAATTTATCTAAACCAAACCTATTATAAACGAATTTATATGAACTTATTGTATTTTATCTAAACTTATTTGAACATGTCATGTCGAATATAAACCCATCTGAAATTGTTATCCCTAAAATGAGTGGAATCAATGTGAATAGATAAGAATAGGGTTTGAACTTATCTTCTAAAAATCTAAACTAAACCTATCTTACAAGAATAAGATAGGTTTAAAATCTAAACTAAACTAAAAATCTAAACTAAACCTATCTTACAAGAATAAGATAGGTTTAAAATCTAAACTAAACTAAAAATCTAAACTAAACCTAAAATGAACATCCTTTTTCTCCAACTACCTTCCGGATGTACTCCTCATGGCTCTAGAAGATGTGGTCAATCTGAGGTTCACAAAGAGCGACAGGGGCAACTATGATGGACTTGTGGAGAAAGTGACTAGGTCACTGTCTAACAAGAGGATCAAGCCACCGCAAGATGGGTGTCTCAGCAAAGAGAGGCAAGAAGTATGGGATAGGGTCTATAGTGCAAGACTTAGACCCGGGATGCCACTTCAAGCCCATGTGCTAAAGATGACAAGGTTATTTAACCATCTGAAACTGATTGGTAGACCGGTGGAGGATGAGCAAGCGGCTCATATGCTTTTAAACTCACTCCGCTCGGGGTACGTTGCAATTAAGATGCGACTTACCAACAATCGGAACAAACTATCCCACAAGGAAGTTGTCCAAGAGCTCCAGAAAACCTATTCTTGTAAGGCGGCTAAGTTTGCTCTAAGGCCCAAGAAGAAAGAGTTCAAGAACAAGGCAAAGATACGCTGCTTCTATTGTAGTAAGCAAAGTCCACTAGTAGAAAAATGCTCATTTGCGTCGCCTTATTTGCGTCACTCATAGAAACAAATGACGCAAATAAGATATTTTGACAACCTTATAAGTAATTTGCGTCGGACATTTGTTATAAAGCGAAGAGAATGTTTGACATATTTCTACTTACTTATATTTACGTCGCTTTTATAAATAGGAGCGACACACTCGTTTATTGATGAGTGACGCAAATAACCTTTGTGAGTCAATTGCGTCATTTCTTTCTTTACTGAGTGACGTAAATGACCATTACGACTTATATTAATTCTCGCTGCCTTTTGCTGTTCGAAATTCAATACTCCAAACCCTAGAAAATTCAACCCCAAAATTCCCAGAAATTCAACATCAAAACCCCAAAAAATTGATCGGTAAAACCCCAGAATTCCCCATTGATGCTTTGCTGCTATTCAACCCCCTAAACATCAGTGAATTAACAGTAATACCTAGAGAAATTTGTCTTCATAACCTACGAATTTGACCACTAATAAAAAAATCCCAGCAAATGTGAGGCAAAACCCCTTATATTCGAGCAAATCTGAGCCAAAATCTCCTACTTTCGAGCAAAAAATCTACCCAAAATCCCCACGAAATTCAATTGCATAAAATCGAGCTAATTACCTTAAATTTGAGCAAAATAACAATTGAAAGTTAGGGTTTGTACTCAATAATATGGAATTTTGGCTCTATTGTTGCTGAAGTTGCATATGCAAAATCGATTTCAAGCAAGGTAAGACCTCTTCATCTCTTTTATTTTTTATCATGCACATCAATCTACATAGATATTTGGATTCAATTGTAAATTAACTTAGTTTAATCTACCTATTTTCTTGTTGTTTTTTGCACGAATTCTAGATTTACAAGCATGTTTATAAATAACAGCTTTTTGGGGTTCATATTCGAATTTAGGGTTCATCAAATTTAGGATTTATACTCGATTTTAAGGAATTTTGGTTCTGTTTTGGTGAATTTATGTAGTTGATTTCAACTAAGGTAAGATATGTTATGTGTTCTTACTATTTTCATACTAGATTGAATTTAGGGTTCAATTTTGGATGAACTCAGTTTAATTTTACTATTTTGTTGTATTTTTTGCATGGATTTTAGAATTTCTGATGAATTTTTGGATTTTTGGGTTTCATTAAATTTTGATTTTACTATTTTATTGATTTTTGTCCAATATGACTGTATTTTTTTTATGTTTTGATGCTCATTTTACTGTTTTTTTTAATCTGACTGTATTTTTTTTTTTTTTATGTTTTGCTGCTCATTCTAGTTGATTTTTCCCCTGCTACTACTAAGAGAAGCTCTTTCCCGTTTTTTTAGCTCAAAAATGTTCCATGATATACTTAGTCGTGAATAGATAAACTATGATATAGTGTTTGTATTGAAATAATTTTATCAGGCCGTTTTGTTACAAATAAACGACCACTCCTAGCCCTGCCTTACACCCTCAAGAATATGAGCATGTGAGTTTACTTTAACACACCCAAGGCACGGTTTCTTCCAGCTTGTAGCAGCAGCATTCTGTCTTAGAACAGAGGGGGGCAGTAGAACCTTTTTAGCATAGCCATTGTAATCATGAACTAGCCTTGCAAACCCCGCACCCAGCAGCACACTATTTGGATTCTCACCTTGAAACATGATTAAATTCCTCCATCTCCAAGCAGCCCACATTAGTGCGGCCATAGAACAAACTACAACTGCATCATATTTCTTACAAAGCCATAACCATAGCTCTGCGAAATTATCATTTGGCGCATCTTCCAGGTTTGTTTTGTACTCATTGTAATGCCAAATTTCCTTTGCAACAACACACTCAAATAGAGTGTGATAAATTGTCTCATTCACACCACATAATTGGCATGTAGCGTCAGTTGTAATGTGACGATACCTTAGTCAATCTTTCACTGCCATATTCCCCTTCACGACACTCCAAAGAAAATGCCTTAATTTTGGTGGCCCTCTCGTGTTCCAAACAGCCTGCCACACCCCTTCGTCGACTTTAGCATCACTCACATTATTCGGTCCAATCTTTGCTAGCCAATATCCTGATCGAACTGTATAAATGCCATTCTTGGTTTTTGTATTAAGATGTTTTGCAAATAATTGGCATCAGTTATCTATTCCTCTTCTAGTATACTTAATTAGAGGAACAACTATTAGTATTTTCTTGGAAAGGTAATGTAGTTGTTTAAATAATTATAGAATATTATTCTGTTGCTTTGATGCTTCATTCTGAACTCTGATTGTTTATTGATTCATTATATTTGATATCAGGAACTGGTGACTTTAAACTGTTTGCAAGAGAAAAAGGAAGTGGACTTCCATTATGGACTTGTTCGTGTTAGGGAAAATGAAGATTTTGTCCCTAAATTGAATTATGCTGGCTTCAAATAATATATTATTTATTGGATTATTTTGTTATAGTTCTTAGGCTTGAAATGAATGCATTTTGTTTACCAACATTTGGGTTGGTCTGGTGCTTGTGTTATACTTATTAATGATGAAGATGTCAATATTTTTTTGTTGTAAACTTATTTGACAAGTTGCTAATACAAGGTGCCGTCATTCCCAAATTAATGGGTAGGCTAAAATACAAAGGAAATTCTGTCGAAATTTGTATTTGATCTTATTATTTTTATTATGATTTTTTTTTTTTTTGTCTTGCAATATTGTACTATATGAAGGGATACAGTTGGCAAATTTTAATGTTACTTTAATGTGCGGATTAAAAAATTTGTCATTTGAATCACTCTTTAAAAAAGAAGCGACACAAATAGCTCATTTCTCTTCCTCAAACTAGTCATTTGCGTCACTCGTTTATTAAAGAAGTGACGCAAATATAAGAATATATGTTATTAAAAAGAGTCATTTGCGTCACTCGTTTATTAAAGAAGTGACGCAAATAACAAATATAAGTTACGAAAAAAGTCATTTGCGTCGCTCATTTAACAAACGAGTGACGCAAATGACTTTGAGTCATTTGCATCGCGAGCAGTTGCGTCGCTCATAGAAGTGACGCAAATACAGCCTAAATGAGTGACGCAAATGAAGGTTTTTGTACTAGTGGTCACTACAAAAGAGAATTTAGCGAGTATCTGGAAGATGAGGCAAGAGGAAAAGGAGCCTCAATCTCAGGTATCATCTTGACACTTGAATACATGCAATTTATAAGGTATTAGATATTGGAAAATTGACTCACTTTATGCTCCTATTTCAGGTGCAAAGTGAGCGGCGCTTTTCAAGTGGACATGAGTGCACAAGTGGAAGATGAAGATAATATATCCAAGGAAAGCTTGTAATCTCATGTGTTTTGTCTAAATTCTAAAACATGTTGAGTTTTATCTACCATACTTTGATCTCATGACGTTGAACGTTATTTTAACTTTGATCGCAAGACTTTTGTTTCATGTCTTGTTTATATTTATGGAAATGAAACTTTTGTGTGTTTAGACAAAATTGTTTATTATGATACCAAAAGAGCTAAGACCATGGAGTCAAATCAAACTTACTTGTGGCATTGTCGTCTTGGCCACATTAACATCAAACGCATCAAGAAGCTTCTACAAGAATGCGTTCTTCACTCTTTCGATTTAGAATCTTTTGGGAATTGCGAATGATGTTTACTAGGCAAGATGATAAAGCAACTATTCTCCAAGTTGGGAGAAAGAGCAGGAGACTTACTGATAAATCATATTTGTATAGGATTGTTGGGCACATTTTTCATTGTTTATCAGTTACTTCTTAGTCTCTTAGTCATTAGTTTAGAGTCAATTATACATTGGTTATCACTATCGTGCGTGCTGTATTATGCTCCGTTTGTGTTTTCTTAATGTTTCAGGTAGTTCTCATAGCTATTTGGACGCTCTCGGAAGAATTCAGCATTTTTCGAATAGTTGTTGGATGGAGGGATGTTGATTTGAGGACGATGATTCATTAACCTTGTGCTTATATATTTATGTAGATTCCTTGAAGCAAATTGGAGTTGTTTCGTAATCCCTATTGCAACTTCAAGATCTTTTTAGGCCTTTGGTGCATTGACAATTCGAGTTGCTAAGCATTCTTTTATTGAGCTAAGATCGAGCTATAGCTCGAGTAGTAGCTCAGTAAGGCCGCAAGCCAAGGAAGCTGCGAGCTATCGCTCGCCACCTAGCTCGCATATTAGCTCATCACTGCCGTATGCAACTCCTATGCGAGCTATAGCTCACCAGCTAGCTCGCCAAGGAAGTAACTACATTCGACGAGGGAGCGATAGCTCGCTCATTAGAGAGCTATAGCTCGACCCTACTATCTTTCACGACATCAGTGAGCGAGAGCTCACTTGATGAACGAGCTATAGCTCGTTGCTGCTCCAGCGTTTCTTGGTCGTTTGACGTCATCAAGTCGAGTATCGTGCCACATCATCAATTATCATCCAATAGCATTATAGCTTATGTATTTATATATTTATTTTATTTAGGTTGAGTAAAAAATATAAATACTTGAGAGGATTTTATTTTCCTCTTTTATGCTTTATTTTTCTAGATTAAACGCTTCTTAGTTTTTTTTCTCTCCATTGTTGAACCCTAGCTTTTCATTCTCCATTAATTCAATCATTGAGGTATTTTCCTTCAATCTTTCGTTCTTTATTTATTTAATTAATTATGAATTCAAGTTTATTTATCTCTTTTGTTTTGTTTATTTCAATTATAAGTGAGTAGTCGTTTTCTAGGGTTAAGTGATGGAAGCCATGTTTATACCATGATTATTTGTGCTTAATTATTTATAAATTTATTAATTAGGGTTTGAATAATTCCAATTAATTTGTGCTTTATGGTTTAATTCATGTAATTGGCCAATATCATGAGTTGATTATATAGCTAATAAAAATTAGAATTGAAAGATCGTATTTTTAGAGGCTTAATTATAATTGGCGAATTTGATTATGTTAGCGACCAAACTACATATGTTAATTCGTAAATGTTAATTCCCGACCGTAGGATTAACAAGTGCTTTAATTATTCGACCTAGTTTGTTTCTTAATGGATTGTTTGCATTTCTTGGATTGGTATAAGCATGGTGGACCGAACTTATGCCCTAAACTTTAATTTATCTAAGAGCAATCTTATTTTTATTATTGTCATACTTTAGTTAATTAATCATCAAACCACTCTTCGTTTGTTGAAATAGTTTATAATAATTGGGTAAAAACTAATATAACCTGTCTCCCTGTGGGATTCGACCTGTATTTGCTAAGTCTCTGCTAATAACAGACACCATGCACTTGCAGTATAACTTTTTATTCATCACTTACTAGGTCTAATACATACCGATGTATGTGGACCAATGACCTCCGCCACAAGAAATGGACATCGATATTTTATCACCTTCACAGACGACTATAGTAGATATGGATATGTTGAAGCATAATGGTTTTGATGATGAGAAACTTGAACTAAAAGCAAACTCAACTAATAAATATTCTCTAGTGTGTGATTAGTCTAGGTAAAGATTGATCTTGGTGATTGAAGAACCATCTGAAACTAAGAAGACATGAAGAAGATCTTTATTGAAGAAGTTAAACAAATCAGAGGAAGAGTTCTCTAACAAGAACTAAGTTCCCTAACAGGAACGTTCCCTAACATGAACTTGAAGAAAAGCATGTTTAAGTTCTTTAGTGGAACTTAATATGCTTGGATCCCAAGTAATCTACCTGATTGAAGTGCGGCGCAACAATAATATTTAGTTAAGGTTTTTATCTTATAAATTATTGTTAATATGTTAAGTAGGTTAGTGCACGAAATTTATTAGAAACGTGATAAGTTTGTTTGGTAAATAAAATAAATATGGAAAATAATAAAAGATAGATTTTAGGAAAAGATTTTCTAAAAAAATTATTTTCTTTAAAATCGGTTTGTTAAAAAGATAAGTCTCTTTAATAAATATCTTTTTAATCTTATTTTCGGAAAAGATTTCATCCCACTTGATTTACATAAAACCGTGTTTAAAGATAAGTTAAGTTAACTTATTTATCTTTTAGAAAACCTACTTTCTATACGAGTGTTACTTGTATAAATAGTAGAGAGCAAAATGGTTTTAGGTTTTTTGTGAGTTTATGCGTGGAGAAATCACAGTGCTATAATTGAGTAAGCTTACCAAGCTTCTAACTTGTCATATTAGTTTCGGATTTCGTGCATTGCTTACCTATCATGCTAGGTGTTATATATTTGTATTGGTTGGGTTATTTGGGTGAATTTATAGTTTGATTTATATACAGTTTTGTGTTGACTTCTAGGTGAAGTTGTGAGTCTTGTACTTAGGTGGTACAGGTGTTTTAGTACTTTGGCAGTACGGGTAGTGCTTTGGTGGTACGTGTGAATTTAAGTGTGGTGCTTAAATTGGGTAGGATAGGGTCCTATCAAGTAGCAAGTCCAGTGAGGAACTTGTGAAATAAAGGTCCGTGTCTAATAGGTTGTAACTTGGTGTTTGCCCTATTATAGTGAAGTGATTTGTGTTTGAAATCCCTAAGGTAGGGTCGATGGTTTACTTCCAGTTTGGCTCTGGAAGGTTTCCTCGTAAAATCTGTGTGTTTTAGCAAGTTCCTATGTGCATTATTTATTTATCCGCAAAAAGTAGTCATTAGGAACTCTATACAATTCACCCCCCCCCTCTTGTATTAATCGTCTCAACTAACAATTGGTATCAGAGCAAGGTTCTCTCGTGTAAGCAAATAACTTTGCTGAGTAAGTTCCTGGAGAGATGAATTACAAGGAGAAACTTGAAGAAAGGTATTCTACCCAACGTCCACCCATGTTCAACGGTAAGTTTTACACCTACTGAAAGAACAGGATGGAGATCTTTATTAAGGCAGAAAATTACCAGGTTTGGCGTGTCATTGAAACCGGTGATTCTGAAATAACCGCAACCAATGAAAAGAAAGAGGTAGTTCCTAAACCTATTTCTGACTATGATAAAGAAGATTATCAGAAACTTGAACTGAATGCTTTAGCTATAAAGTATTTGCACTGTGGACTTGGACCTCATGAACATAATCGTATCATGGGATGCAAGTCTGCTAAATAGATTTAGGATCTACTAGAGGTAATTCATGAAGGTACAAATGAGGTAAAACGTTATAAGATTGATCTATTTATGTCTAGATATGAAAGGTTTGAAATGCAATCAAAGGAAACTATAGAGTAAATGTTTACTAGGTTCAATGATATTATTAATGAACTGAATTCCCTTGGCAGACACGTTCCTATTGATGAACAGGCTAGGAAGATCTTAAGGAGTCTACCACAAGATGAACGATGGAGATCAAAGGTTACTGCCATGCAGGAAGCCAAGGACTTTACAAATTTCAACATGGAACAACTAGCTGGACCATTGATGACTCATGAACTACATCTGAGTTCCAACTCTGAAAGTTCCAAGAACAAGAGTCTTGCTCTTAAGGCCCAAGACTTAGAGGAATCAGAAGCCGATGAGGAAGAAATGGCAATGCTAGTTACAAAGTTCAAAAGGATGATGAACTACAAGAAGTTTGATAGGAACAAGAAATATGCAAGTTCTAGAAACACAACTTGCTTCAAGTGTGGCTCGAAAGATCACTTCATTAAAGATTGTCCATTACTAGATGAAGAGAAAGGAAAGACAAAGGACAAGGAGCAATCCAAAGAGTCAAGAGTCTATAAACCTTACTTCACCAAGGACAACGTGAAGAAATCCATGTTGGCTGCTTGGGGAGATTCAGAGGAAAAGGAAGAGGAAGAACAACCTCTAGAGGAAACTGCCCATCTGTGCTTGATGGCAAAAATTGATGAAAAGGCAAAGCTGAAGAAGCTAGAATCTGAGGTATGGTTCTCTCAAAAAGAACTTAGACATTTCACTAAAGAAAACCTAATATTAGCTGTTTTAGAAATTCAAGAAGAACTGAAAGAATTGCATAAAGCTAAACAGAAAAGTGATGAATCTTTGGTTACTTTTAAAGAAAACAGTGAGTGGGTTGATAATTTGAAATTTGATATTCAATATAGATTCTTTAGTCTGTTTGATGATAATAATTATTTAAAAGAAACTATAGACAGGTTGAAACATGATAACATAATGTTAAATGTGGAACTATCCCTGATGAAACTCTGTCTTAATGCTCCTAATTCTGAAGTTCCTCCACTTGCTCAATATCCGAATTTTGAAAAACTAAAATCTGATTTGAAAGATATAAAAGCGGATAAGGCAAGACTTGAGGGGGAACTTGAGAAAGCTAGGAAAGACAAACAACCTGTAGATTACATAGTTCCAGATTGGATCACCAAAGCTCAAACCAAAAGAACAGAAGGTTTGGGTTTCAAAAAGAAGTTCCAAAAGGAAAAGAAGTATGTTGACCAGCCCAGTAGTATAGTTTGTTATTTCTGTGGCAATACTGGACACAAACGGGTTAAGTATCCTAAGAAAGCAAAGAGTACACAGAAAAATGAAAAACATGTAGAACAAATTTGGATCAAAAAGAATAAACCTACTGTTGTTACACAGAAACCCAAGGAAACCAGGGTTCCTGAACCTAATGTTTGATTTCTCATGCAGGTTCCAGTGAGGGGGAACAACACTTGGTACCTCGACAGTGATTGTTCTAAGCACATGACTGGAGACAAACCTAGATTTCTCTCACTGGATGCCTACTATAGGGGAACTGTGACCTTTGGTGATAACATGACAAGAGATATAGTTGCTATTGGCAAGGTAGGAAGGTCAAGTTCCCATGCTATTGATAATGTATTTTTGGTCGAGGGTCTCAAACACAACTTGTTAAGTATTTCACAATTTTGTGACAAAGGTAACTCTATAAGCTTTACTTCTAATAAGTGCAGAATCATTCACAATGACGCTGGGAACATCATCTTAGAAGGAACTCGTAAAGGAAACACATATGTTGTTGATCTTAACGAAGTTCCTAATAGCAGTTTAACATGTCTTAGTGTCATTGAGAATGATCCTTTACTGTGGCACAAGAGATTTGGACATGTTATCCAAAAGACCTTTGAAACTTGTGCATATGGATCTATGCAGTCCTATGAGAATCCAAAGTAGAAGTGGTAAGAGATATGTTATGGTTATTGTTGATGACTTTTCAAGGTTTACTTGGGTTTTCTTTCTTGTTAGTAAAGATGAAACGTTTGATGAATTTGTAGCTTTTGTAAAGAAAGATCAACAGAGAAGAACATGCAATCCATTGATTCACCTCAGATCAGATCATGGTACTGAATTTGAAAATTAAAAATTTGATGAATTTTGCACTGAGCATGGAATGGACCACAACTTCTCTGCCCCAAGGACCCCACAACAAAATGGAGTGGTGGAACGCAAGAACAGAAGCCTTAAAGACATGGCTAGAACAATGCTGATCTCAAGTGGTCTACCTAGGAACTTCTGGGAAGAAGCAGTGAATACAGCATGCTATATTCTTAACAGAGTATCAGTTAGAGCCATCACCAACAAAACTCCTTATGAGTTAAACAAAGGGAGAAAACCTAATATTTCTTACTTTAGATCTTTTTGTTGTAAATGTTTTGTTCATAACAATGGTAAAAGGAACTTGGGGAAGTTTAATGAGCATAGTAATGAGGCAGTGTTCTTAGGATATGCCTCAAATAGTAAAGCATATAGAGTTTATAATAAAAGGACAATGTGTGTTGAGGAATCTGTACATATTATATTTGATGAAACTGAACAATCTTTAAATGATGTACAGGAGTGTGATAATGATTTTGAAATTGGACTTGTACGCAAGACAGATCTAGATGAAAAATCAACATCATTGCAGAAGCAGCAAATTGAAATTACTGAGCAAACAAATCTAGAAGCAAATAAAGAACCAGAAACGGAGAATGCACCAGGAACTCCTTCTCAAGAACAGAATCAAGAACAGAATGAGGAAAATCCTGTTGAAGTTCCAACTTAGACACAAGAACGAGTTCCTACAGAAGAACCAGTCAACAATGATCAAGAAAGATTGTATCCAGTCAAGAACTTTACACCTAAGCGATGGAAACATCATAAGTCACATCCTGTAAATGCAATCATGAGTGATATTACAAAAGGAACTCAGACCAGATCTCAGCTTAGAAACTTCTGTGCATTCTATGTATTCCTTTCTTCTATGGAACCTAAGAACTATGTTGAAGCTTTAATTGACGCAGACTGGATTAATGCTATGCAAGCTGAACTAAATGAATTTGAAAGAAATAAAGTTTGGCATCTGGAACCTAGACCCAAGGATAAGAAGACAATAGGCTTAAAGTGGGTGTTTAGGAACAAGCTGGATGAGCATGGCATTATTGTCAGAAATAAAGCAACACTTGTTGTACAAGGCTTCAATCAACAAGAAGGGATAGACTATGAAGAAACATTTGCTCCAGTAGCCAGGTTAGAGGCTATTCGTTTATTTATTGCTTTTGCTGCTTATATGGGATTCACGTTGTTCCAGATGGATGTTAAATGTGCATTTCTAAATGGATTTCTAAATGAAGAAGTCTATGTGGAACAACCTCCTGGATTTGAAAGTCCAAAGTTCCCAAACCATGTCTACAAACTTGACAAAGCACTTTATGGGCTAAAGCAAGCTCCTAGAGCATGGTATGAAAGATTGTCAAAGTTCCTATTACAAAATGGTTTTAAACGTGGCAAAATAGATAAAACCTTGTTTTTAAAATCAAATGGAACTGACATATTAGTTGTACAAACTTATGTTGATGATATTTTGTTTGGTGCAACTAACGAATCTTTGTACAAGTATTTTGCTGACCTTATGAGTGGAGAATTTAAAATGAGCATGATGGGAGAATTAAATTTCTTTCTCGGACTGCAAATAAAGCAATCTGAGAA
This sequence comes from Chenopodium album, assembly GCF_948465745.1. Taxonomy (NCBI): domain Eukaryota; kingdom Viridiplantae; phylum Streptophyta; class Magnoliopsida; order Caryophyllales; family Amaranthaceae; genus Chenopodium; species Chenopodium album. The sequence continues at coordinate 67,302,570 of NC_137837.1, read as the reverse complement.
AGGAATCATGATCCATCAACAAAAGTATATCAAGGAACTGATCAAGAAATACAAACTTGAAAATGCCAAGGCAAATGATACTCCAATGGGTATAGCAACCAGATTGGATGAAGATCCATCTGGAACTTGTGTTGATCAACCTATGTACAGATGTATGATAGGATCTTTACTTTACTTAACAGCTAGTAGACCTGACATATCTTTCAGTGTAGGTTTGTGTGCCAGGTTCCAAGCAAACTCAAAGGAGTCTCACCTGAAAGCAGTGAAGAGAATCCTTAGATACTTGAAAGGAACTGATGACTTGTGTCGCTTCTATCCTAGAAGTGACTCATTTGATTTACATGGCTTTACTGATGCTGACTATGCAGGTGATTTGGTGAATAGAAAAAGCACTTCAGGTATGGTACAGTTTTTAGGACCACAGTTGCATTATCTACAGCTGAAGCTGAATACGTGGCAGCAACAGCATGCATGTTGTTCACAAGTACTCTGGATAAAGCAACAGGTTAGAGACTTTGGTCTTATTTTTGAATGTGTGCCCATCTACTGTGGTAACACAAGTGCTATATGTATTTCTAAAGATCCAGTTCAGCACTCTAAGGTAAAACACATCCACATTAGGCATCACTTTCTAAAAGATAATGTGGAGCAAGGGAATATTAAATTGGAATATTGTAATACAGAATATCAACTTGCAGATATTTTGACCAAACCCTTAAACAGAGAAATATTTGAGAAATTGAGACTGGAACTTGGAATGATCAAGCTGAATTGAATGCTTCTGAAGTTCCTAGATATGGCAAAGTCGAAAATAATGGAAATAAAGCAAAAAGGGCATTTAACACAATTTTGGTGTGCTAAGCATAGCTAAAGTGTCACCGTTGTTGATTACCAAAGGTAAGTTCATTAAATTGCTTAATTGTGTAAGTTATTAAATATGTATATTGTACATATGTAAAAAGCGTGTTCCAATTGTGTACTTATAAAAAGTTTCTTTTAAAATTAAATGAATTTGAAAAGAAAGGTTTTTGTGGCAAATTCATCCAGTGAATTTAAAATTGGAAAAATTAATTGAATTTTTTCAATTAATGACTGAATAGTGAAATCCTTTAAAATCCCTTACACCGCTTCATTAATTATAAAAGGCTGATTTCACCCACCTCTTTCACCTCACTGTCAAATCAATTAACCCCTTCTCAGTAAAAACCCTCTTGATCTTTAAAACCATCTCTAGAACAACAATGGTTATCATTGCTGAAATCGTCTCATCTGAAAACTCTCAACTCCGAAAACACCATTCAAGAAGAAACATCTCCTTTAGCCATGGTGAACTATAAATCGTCTTCTACCTCAATCAAAAATCCTAAAAACCCTAAAACCTCATCTCCTAAACCTAAAGAAGTAGACAGTAAGAGTGATCAAGAAGAATCTTCTGTCTCAAGTGTCCTTCAAAGGTTAAAAGAGTGGAAAGAGAAGAAACAAAGGGAGAAGTCTCTTGAAGAGAAAATCGAAGAAGTTGACGAGTTTGCTCAAGAGAAACACTCAGAAAAGACAAAATAGGAGGACGAAGAAGGAGAAGAGATGAATGTGGGAGAAGAAGATAAAGAAGATCAGAACAATTCAGAAAAGGAAGAATCTGAAAAGGAAGATGAAGAAGGGGAGGTAACTGATCAAGCCGAACTTGAGTCACAGGTAGGGAGTTATGTTGTAGGACATCGTATCGATTTAGTTTGGTGTAGGAAAGCTAGATTTTTAGAGTTTCTTGATTTGATAAAGTTTCAAGACTAGGAATTCTTGCTGTCAAGAGTCTCAGCAAATTAAACTATCTGTATCCAGTTGCTATAACTGAGTTCTGTTAAAATTTTCAAGCAAAATTAGGGGTAATTTCTAGTGTAGCTGATGGTGTCAAAATCGAATTAAATATTGAAACCCTAGGTAAAATTCTGAAAACACCTACTGAGGGGTATGAAACATACATCAAGGGAAAAGCTAGTGTTAAAGTAGGAAATTACTTGACATGTGACATTGTTGAAGCCCTAAATAGTCAAAGGGAGGAGAAGGTCATGAGTCACAATGATTTGAACCCATTAAACAAGTTGTTATTCAACTTAGTTAAGAAAACCATCTTGCCAAGAACTGCAAAGAAGGGAGAGGCATGCTTGATGGATATGGCTGTAATTTTCTGTCTGTCTAAGAAAATTAAAGTCAACTTTCCTCCATTGATGTACCAGCATTTAGCACATTGTGTTCCAAGTAGGACAAAAGTAGGATATGGAGCCATTTTGTCTACTGTGTTTGAAAATGATGGAGTGGTTCCGAAGGGTAAATATGGTGCTCTTGATGAGAAGCCAGAAAATGTGATCAATGAGGAAACTCTAGCTGGACTGAGTTTGGAGGTAGTGAAAGGAAAAATTCAAAAAATAGAGAAGGGAGAGAAAAATAAAGAAAAAGTGACAGGGAAAGGAAAGGAAAAAGGAGGTGTCTGAGCAGCCTGTAAGGAAGAGCATGAGGATTTCTGTCAGTTCAGTTCCTCAAACAAGCATGGAACAGCCTCCAGAGCGGAGTTGGATGTTGAGGAAAGTATCCTCAATGGGAAAGTTGCAGAATTGGTGGACATGATGGAAATGGTTGAGAATCAGATGAAGGATTCTGCTGGAAAACTTCAGATGCTAACCCTGGAAAAGCTGGTGCAGGAGCAGGGGAAGGAGTTAAAAGAACTCAAGAAGCTGATGTTGAAACAAGACAAGAACTTCAAGAGCAAAAGAAGTTTCAGCAAGAACTGAACAAGGCTCTACAGGAACAAAAGGAGGAGTTCCTTGTGAAACTCAAGAGTCTTGAAGAGATCTAGAAGCTTCTGCACAACAGACAAAGGAGGACTACAAGAAAATTCTGGAGTTTCTTGAAACCTAGCCTATCTTATTCCTTTTCAATCTATATTCAGCCTAACCTATTTTCTCTATTTCAGTCATGAACAACTTTAATTTCTGTTTTAGTGTTTGAACAATTAATTTTGGTTGTAAATTTTCTTAAATTTTTCAACTGGATGATATATCTTTTGGTTTTTAATGACTAGTTGGAACCTTGCTTATACTTGTGTGTTTATGTATAATTGAACACTTATGCAGAAAAGTAGAACTTGCTTAAGGTAACATAGCAGCGCTGCCTTCAGTTTCCCACACTCGATGAATTGCTTGTGGGGCTGTGGCTAGATGTTTATTAATAACTTGAAAACAGGACTTTTTGATAATGCCAAAAGGGGGAAAAGAAGAAGAAAACTTAGAGGCTAAAGTTGTTCTGGGTTCTAGTTAAGAAAGTATCAGAAATTTCTCTGATATGATGCAGTAGTAGTTTAGCTTATTTCTGTTTTGTTTATTTTTGCTTATTTTTGCTTTTATTGTTTTTATTTTTTTATATTTTGTTTTTTTTTTGTTTCTGTGAGTGTTTACTTTTTGTCAATAAATCAAAAAAATAAAAAAATATGAACTTCTATTTTGTTTAACTTGTTTTAGAGTTTGCTTAAGTTTGTCATCATCAAAAAGGGGGAAATTGTTGAATCATAATGGTTTTGATGATGAGAAACTTGAACTAAAAGCAAACTCAACTAATAAAGATTCTCTAGTGTGTGATTAGTCTAGGTGAAGATTGATCTTGGTGATTGAAGAACCATCTGAAACTAAGAAGACATGAAGAAGATCTTTATTGAAGAAGTTAAACAAATCAGAGGAAGAGTTCTCTAACAAGAACTAAGTTCCCTAACAGGAACTTGAAGAAAAGCATGTTTAAGTTCTTCGGTGGAACTTAATATGCTAGGAGCCCAAGTAATCTACCTGATCGAAGTGCGGCGCATCAATAATATTTAGTTAAGGTTTTTATCTTATAAATTATTGTTAATATGTTAAGTAGGTTAGTGCACGAAATTTATTAGAAACGTGATAATTTTTCTTGGTAAATAAAATAAATATGGAAAATAATAAAAGATAGATTTTAGGAAAAGATTTTCTAAAAAGATTATTTTCTTTAAAATCGGTTTGTTAAAAAGATAAGTCTCTTTAATAAATATCTTTTTAATCTTATTTTCGGAAAAGATTTCATCCCACTTGATTTACATAAAACCGTGTTTAAAGATAAGTTAAGTTAACTTATTTATCTTTTAGAAAACCTACTTTCTATACGAGTGTTACTTGTATAAATAGTAGAGAGCAAAATGGTTTTAGGTTTTTGTGAGTTTATGCGTGGAGAAATCACAGTGCTATAATTGAGTAAGTTTACCAAGCTTCTAACTTGTCATATTAGTTTCGGATTTCGTGCATTGCTTGCCTATCATACTAGGTGTTATATATTTGTATTGGTTGGGTTATTTGGGTGAATTTATAGTTTGATTTATATACAGTTTGTGTTGACTTCTAGGTGAAGTTGTGAGTCTTGTACTTAGGTGGTACAGGTGTTTTAGTACTTTGGCAGTACGGGTAGTGCTTTGGTTGTACGTGTGAATTTAAGTGTGGTGTTTAAATTGGATAGGATAGGGTCCTATCAAGTAGCAAGTCCAGTGAGGAACTTGTGAAATAAAGGTCCGTGTCTAATAGGTTGTAACTTGGTGTTTGCCCTATTATAGTGAAGTGATTTGTGTTTGAAATCCCTAAGGTAGGGTTGAGGTTTTACTTCCAGTTGGGCCCTGGAAGGTTTCCTCGTAAAATCTGTGTTTTAGCAAGTTCCTATGTGCATTGTTTATTTATCCGCAAAAAGTAGTCATTAGGAACTCTATACAATTCACCCCCCTCTTGTATTAATCGTCTCAACTAACAGGATATGTCTACCTCATGTCGCATAAATCTGAATCGTTTGAAAAGTTCAAAGAATTTCAGAGTGAAATTGAAAATCAGCTTGGCAAGAAAATCAAAGCTCTTCGATCGGATCGAGTTGCTGAATGCTTGAGCCAAGAATTCGATGACAATCTGAAAGATCATGGCATGTTTTTAGAACTGACACCTCCCGTAACTCCACAATGGAATGGAGTATCCGAACGGAGAAATCGAACCTTGTTAGACATGGTACGATCAACTATGGGTCTTAGTGATCTTCCTATCTCTTTCTGGGGACACGCACTTTTAGCTGCGGCACTAACACTAAAACGTGCTCCATCGAAAGATGTAGAATAGACTCCATACGAATTATGGATGAAGAAACCTCCTAGGTTGTCTTTTCTAAAGATTTGGGGATGCGAAGCATATGTCAAGAAATTGATTTCTAGCAAACTTCATCCCAAATTTGACAAGGTTTACTTTGTGGGCTACCTACAAGAAACCAAATGGTATTACTTCTACAACAAATCGGAGAACAAAGTATTTGTTGCTCGCGATGGTGTCTTTTTGGAGAAGGAGCACCTTTCCAAAATGACAAGTGGGAGGAAAATCGAACTCGATGAAGTTCGTGAGGATGAGCAACAAAATCAGAATGACAGTCAAAGTGCTCAAACAGCATCTGTTGCGAAGGTCAAAGTGATCAAAATATGCAAAGTCGAACCGACAATGCAAATGCTCGGTCCATTACCCTACGTAGGCTCCGAGGCCGAGATCTCAACCTGATAGATATCTTGGTTTAGTATTAACCAAGAATCGGGACATCCTGATCATGGATGGAGATGAACCAGCAACCTACAAGCAAGCGATGGCAAGCACCGACTCTGCTAAATAATGGCAAGAGGCCATGAGATCTGAAGTGGATTCCATGTTTGAAAATCAAGTCTGGGACTTGGTTGACTTACCCAAAGGTTACACACCTATCGGATGTAAGTGGATTTTTAAGTTGAAAACCGACAAAGATGGAAATCTATTCATTTACAAAGCTAGATTGGTAGCAAAAGGTTATAGACAAGTTCGTGGTATTGATTACGATGAAACCTTTTCTCCAGTCGTAATGCTTAAATCCGTTCGGATCCTCCTAGCGATTGTTGCATATTACAATTATGAGATATGGCTGATGGACGTCAAAACTGCCTTCCTAAATGGTATTTTGGAAGAAACTGTGTATATGACACAGCCTGAAGGTTTTGTCGACCAAAACCAACGCTGGAAAGGTATGCAAGCTTAAGAAGTCCATTTAGGGATTAAAGCAAGCAAGCAGAAATTGGAATCTGTGATTCGATGAAGCCATCAGTAAGTTTGGTTTTATCAAGAATCCGGATGAGTCTTGTGTTTATAAGAAGGTCAGTGGGAGTGACATCGCCTTCCTAGTCTTATATGTTGATGACATATTACTCATTGGAAACATCATTCCGTTATTAGAGTCTGTAAAGGCTTGGCTCGGAAATTTTTTTCAATGAAAGACTTGGGAAAGGCTCAGTACATACTAGGCATCAAGATCTATAGGGATAGATCGAAAAGGATGATAGGATTAAGTCAAAGTACTTATATTGATAAGGTACTAGCTCATTTCCAAATGGAAAGGGCCAAGAGAGGTCACCTACTGTAATACTCTAATATTTCAATACTCTATCTATATATATTTATAAAGAAAATTTTGGTTTAGTTTTTACTTTCTCTTATATTTACAAGTTATTTATTTTTTCTACTTTAAGTTTCGGGACAAAACTTGTTTTTAGGAGGGTAGATTGTAATACCCTAAAATTTTCTAATTTAAGTTTCGGGGACGAAACTTGTTTTAAAGAGGGTAGATTGTAATACCCGTGAATTTTGTATCTTATAAAGTATAAAAAATCAGATATTATTTTGTATCTTTTATTTTATATCCTATTATTTGATAGAGGTTTAAAACCCTATTTTAATTAAAATAGGATTCTATATATTTAAGGGTATATAAACTATTATAACCCTATTAAATTTTTGATGCAAAAATATTTGTGCAGCCCTTTTTATTTATATTTCCTAGCCTTTTCTTCTTTCTCTTTGCTCCACTATTTTTGTGGATTTATGCAGCTTCCATATTGTTTGCCATAATCTTTCTAATAAGCATTTAATTATCTCCATGATAAAATTTTTGCAAACCTATTACCTTTTCTAAAATTACAGGTTATGTGTGTCAGTTATAATCTAATGGTGGAGTATCTTGTGCGTTGTGCGTGAATTGTTGTTAATCATGAATCGGTGGAGTACCATAACTGCTCTAATATTTGCTTAACTAGGTTAGAAACCGTGTTGCACGGTTTACATAAAATTTATTTTTATAATTTGTACATTTTTTTAAAAAAGATGGATAAATATAAATAAGAATATGCACCTTGTACAAAAATATATGTATTTTGAGAATTTTATATTTTTATCAAATTATGATATAATTCTTGTTCAACTTTGCCTATTACATATTATAAGGTAGGAATCTATTTATTAGTGTAAAACTTAAAATTATTTCATTTTTTAAGGATAAATTGATAGGTTCTGGTTGTAATATACAAGCTTCTATTATTCAAATTTCAAAATTATTAAATATAATAGCTCAAAAAAAATATGACATCATCTTGCATTTAGGCGGAATAATTTTCATTATGAGAATGACATATGGACAGTGATTACATAAACAACGTTTTGTTTAGTAATAGTTAATAGATTATTCCCACTAGGTAATCACACTATATCAATTCATGCATTGGAATCATATAATCATATATGTTTATATGTAATCACACGACCTTAATTAATTTTTTTTTTTTTATTATTTGTTTGATTATAAATTGCTAGTATTAATTGTACTCCGTATTATTATGTGTAAATTTTATAATTTGCGAATTATTTATGATCATGATTTATATGTATATGATTAGTGTGTGGTATTATATGATTTAATTGTCGCATTGATTGAGTATTTCTAGGGTTTTAATGTTGTTGCTATAGAGAGTATTGTTTTATTGAGGTTTTTGGGTTCTTAATGCAGAGTATTATTTTTTTTGGGTTGTGAGTTAATTATTTTTGGGTTAAGATTTGATTAATTTTGGGAACTAGTTTTATTTCCCTAAGAGTTGAGATGTTTATGAATCGAATTGTCATGTTATTTGGGAACATGTGCCATTGTTGAGATTGTTTATGAATAATTATTTGATCGATGTATGAGATCAAAAAGGTTGAGATTATTATTTTACTCTTGGTTTTGAGGCTCGACTTTATATACCTTGGTTCTTGGCATGTTGGTAATGAGGTAATGATCATGAGTTAAGAATGAGGTACAATTTTTATTATTTATTTTTCTATGGTCCCCTACAGTGGGAATTGGCCCATATGTGGTCTGGTTCAAGGTGTTTTCTGGTTATTGGAAGTATTCAAGTTTTTATACTTGTTGGTTTTATTCGAATTACCCATATCCAAGGGTAGGTATAAAATCAAAGAGCATGGCACACTTATGGGTTATATGAGTTAATTGAGTAAAAGTTCGTATTATTATTTTAGGTTGAGTTTGATAAAGGTTATTTTCAGAGTACAATGTGTAATGTAGTTTCAAACTACATTGTTTAATTGAGCTAGTATTGTCAATTATTCAATTATACTTTATATTGTGATATGTGGTGATTACTCAGCTTTTGCTGACATGTGTGTTATTTTGTTTTGCTACTTGTGTTTGCGCCCATGTATTTTTCTTATTGTGGCCCTACAACGATCTATTTTGGAATTTCTCCTTAATGGTGAGCAGTCAAGTTTGTCTAAACAGGTTGATCAAGTGGTCGTAGTTAAAGGAGCTCAAGTGTTTCGATTAGTATGCTGTCATGAGTTTGTAGAGATGTATAAATAGCTCACCTAGATTTATTTGGGTTGTAATTTTTGAGATTTTTGTAAGCCTTAACACTCGACCAGGTTGTTGAGTGTGGCGGTAATACCTCCGTTTTAGGAGTATGCTTCAGCAATTTTATTCAAAGGTTGTTTAATTTTCCATTAATTCTTGTTTATTAATTGTTAGTAAATCGGGGGTGTTACACCTACCCCTATCACATGGCATAACCCTAAGCAAGAAGCAGTGTCCAAAGACACCTGATGAGCGAGAAAGGATGAATTAGAGTCCATATGCTTCGCTAATTGGATCGATCATGTATGCCATGATATGTACTAGGCCAGATGTATCGTATGCCTTGAGCGCTACGAGCCAATACCAATCAGACCCAGGAGAGGTGCATTGGATTGCGACCAAGAATATCCTAAAGTACCTAAAAAGGAACAAGGATAAATTCCTGGTCTATGGTGGCAGAGATGAATTAGTTGTTGAGGGTTATACTGACGCAAGCTTCCGGACAGATAGAGACGACTTCAAGTCACAGTCTTGGTACATATCTGTCTCAATGGAGGAGTGCTTAGTTGGAAGAGTGCTAATCAAAGCACAACTACAGATTCTACCATTGAAGCCGAATACTTGGCAGCATCTGAGGCAGCTAAGGAGGCAGTTTGGATTCGCAAGTTCATTGGTGAACTTGGTGTTGTACCCTCCATTAAGGGTCTAATAGACCTCTATTGTGACAACAATGGAGCTATGGCTCGGGCCAAAGTGCCAAGAGAACATCAAAAGGTCCAACATGTCAAGCGGCGGTTTCACATGATTTGAGAATGGAAATCAGAAGGTGAAATCAGAATTTGTAAAGTTGGAACGGATGACAATGTAGCCGATCCACTGACTAAACCTTTGTCTCAAGTGAAGCACAACAAGCATGTTGAGGCAATGGGAATCAAGCACATCGAAGATTGGCTTTGATTTCCTTATTTTAGTGTTTCAATTAATTTTGGATAATTTTGAGGAAAATTTGTCAAAAATAACACCACCTTTGGCCGGTCTTCCCGTAATAGCACCACCTTTTGATTATTCCAGAATAACACCACCTTTTACATGTATTTGCCAAAAATGAAACAAAACCGGTTGATAACCTATTTTACAGGTTACTTGTGACACGTGTCACAATGTCATTGGTCAATTTTTTTATATAATTTTTTTTTAAAAAAAAAAACCTAATTAATTAAATAACAAAGTTAAAATAATAATAAAAAAAAAAAACAAAACCACCACCTAGCCCCCGCTGCCCAACCCCCACCCCCTACCCACCCTTGCCGCCGCCCTTCCCCCTCCCCATCCTTGTCGCCGCCCTTCACCCTCCCCATCCTCGCCGCCGATCGACCTCCCCAGCCTTCCCCCTCCCTCCACCCATTCCCCGTCCTTAAACAACCCACCACCGCTTTCCCGTCGTCGTTTCTAGCCCCCTTCCCTTCCCAATTTTCGATGCCCCTACCCATCCCTTCTCCATTTTTGATACCCCCTCCCTTTCCCTTCCCAATTTCCGGCCCCTACCACCTATCTCCTTCCCCGAAACCATAAACAGTCGAAAATATTGGTTTTGTAAAGGGGAAGGGCTCAAAATTGGGGATGATGAAGGGAGGGGGGGATTGAATCTGCTACGAGGAGGAGAGGTGGGGGCTGAAATCGGGAACGGGGAAGGGAGGAGCCCAAAATCGGAAACGGGGAAGGTGGATGGTCTTGGTGGGGGTGGTGGATGTTGGTGGGCAGAGGGGCTGGGAATGTGGGAAGGGGTTTAATTTTTTTTTTAATTTTTTTTGTTTTTTTTTTTAAGTTTTTTCAAAATTAAAAATAAAAATAAATAAGTTAACCAATCAAACTAGAAAACGTGTCCCAGGGTTACCTGTAAAATAGGTTACCGGTTTTTTGTTTCATTTTTGGCAAATACATGTGAAAGGTGGTGTTATTCTGGAATAATCAAAAGGTGGTGCTATTACTAGAAGACCGACCAAAGGTGGTGTTATTTTTGACAAATTTTCCTAATTTTAATGTAAAGCACTATGATGAACCATTCATTTTTTGAGTAATTAAATTTTTCATGCGATTTAAATCACTCCGTTGATTATTTAATTGTAGTTTAGAATTTAATAATGAGTCCATTCGATTCTTGGAATATTCAAAATAGGGTATCAAGACCAGTCTTGGTAAGGAAACACCTATTAAGTGAACATTGAATATTATAATCGAGAATTATCCCTAATCGAGGTCATTTAAATGATGGACGATTAATGACCATTTAAGATTAGTTTGTAGTTTGATTTATAGCACCGTTACTTGTGCTACAAGGACATGATCGTCATAAATCATTTACACAGGTATTGGTTTAGAACCATACTAGATCTACCTATGAGAATACTTTAAGAGATTAAAAATCGTCATAAGTATACTTCTCATTATTGCTACCGAAACCTTTTTCCTTGACCATGAGTATTGTGAGCTTTCTTATTTGAGTACTAGTCCGCTTTGATGATTGTCAAACGTCTGTCGTAATAGGGGATTATAACGGCATCACTCGGGCGGCTAGGTCCTCTTAGTAAGAGAAGCTACATTACAAGACTGGAAATGTCCCCCTATTAAAAATAGGGAAGATGTCTTTGTTGTTTACAAGGCCTCTCGAAGAGCGAGACTGTAAAATGCATGGCCGTGCTCGGATGGTTTTTAGAAATCATGTGTTTATTGACAGTTGGACTCAGAATCGAGAAACACTTCTGGACGTAATAAGGATGACAAATAAATCTTAATTTATAGTTCATGAAGACGCATTAAGCAACATAGGAAAAGGGCTATACACTAAAAGCTCACTTGTCCGGAAAGACAAGTGGGAGATTGAAAGAAATGGTGTTCTTCGAACAAGTGTATTATTCCGATAGGGGGTTCGGAATTATTAGAAAGCTAATTTTTCAATGAGGTCAAGTGATCGGAATGCCTGGGTGGAGGCCGCTTCCGATCAGTAATATTAATGCATAATTAGTATTACAGCTTAATCTTGACTGAACCCTTCGGTCACATCCAAGCAACTAACGAGCCGAAGCGACGAATTAATTAGGAATTAATTAATAAGTCAACCGAGTAATTAATATTTAGACGTCGGAAATTTGAGCTTGGAGCGTCGGAAGTCGAGTCAAAATAGTAAAAAGATGAGATGTGAAAATAATACACTAGTAGAAAAAACGCATTAGGCAGCGGTTCAAACCCGATCTAAGGCACCGGTTTGAACCGCTGCCTATTTGAGGGGTGCCAAAAACCCCCTATTTGGCACCAGTTCAAAACCGGTGCCATAGGGTTTAATAGGCACCGGTTAACCGGTGCCATAGGGTGAAATAGGCACCGGTTAACCGGTGCCTAATACTGCTCTCCCGCCATTTTTTTTTTTGGGTGGTGGATAGTTTAGGCACCGGTTCCTGCCTAACCGGTGCCTTTTGTATATTTTTTTTTTCGTTTTTTTTTTCCATCGTGCAATAATATTTTTTAAAAAAAACCTGCAATAATAATACCCTGTAATTCCAGCAATTATATTAAATATAATAATTAATAATTTTATTATTATAATAACTAATAATAATATTATTAATTATTATATACAAAAATAATATTAGATACAAGAATTCAATTATATATATATATAGATATAAATATTCCCAAACGCAATACAAAAAAAAAAAAAAAAAAAAAGTTGCTTACATATATACAAATAATAGTAAGTACACATATATAATGAATAATAAGTTATATATATTTCAAAAGTTAACATAAATAATTTACAATTACAATGCATGCCATTTACATGTTGAAGGTGATGAAAGACGCCAACATGTCACGAACTTCATTAAGCTCCTTGATTGTCAACGGACCATCCATTTGGACCTTGCAAAACTTGAAATACAAAAACATTATTTTAAAAATAATTAATTAGGCAAAAAATATGTATTTAATCAAATATTACCTATACGACTTCTATATAGCCCATTTACTATATTACTTATCAAATGAACTATTTCTTTCTCATAACATTTCAATATTGGATAGTTGTATGTGTGTAAGCCCTAAAATTGTATAGGAGAGCATTTTATTAAGGTTTATGACGGTTTTTACCCAAAATGGCCCGAATATGGCCTATATGACCTTACTTTGCCCATTTCCTACATTTCTTATTAAATGAACTTTATTTATCTCATAACATGTCAATATTATCTAGTTATAGGTGTATAAGGAAAGAAATCACATCAAAAGAGCATATTAACACAAAATGGCCCTAATATGGCCCATATGACTTCTATTCAACCCATTTTCTACCTTTCTTGTGAAATAGCCTTTTTGTTTCTCATAACATGTCATTGTTGGATAATATTAGGTGTCTAAGGCTAGAAATCACATCAATATAGCATTTCAAGAAGTTTAACAACGCATTTTACTCAACATGGCCCAAATAGGGCTTATATGACTTCTATGTAGCCCATTTTCTACATTACTTATCAAATGAACTATTTCTTTATCATAACATGTCAATGTTGGGTAGTTGTATGTGTGTAAGCCCTAAAATTATATAGGAGAGCATTTTATTAAGGTTTATGACGGTTTTTACCCAAAATGGCCCGAATATGGCCTATATGACCTTACTTTGCCCATTTCCTACATTTCTTATTAAATGAACTTTATTTATCTCATAACATGTCAATATTATCTAGTTATAGGTGTATAAGGAAAGAAATCACATCAAAAGAGCATATTAACACAAAATGGCCCTAATATGGCCCATATGACTTCTATTCAACCCATTTTCTACCTTTCTTGTGAAATAGCCTTTTTGTTTCTCATAACATGTCATTGTTGGATAATATTAGGTGTCTAAGGCTAGAAATCACATCAATATAGCATTTCAAGAAGTTTAACAACGCATTTTACTCAACATGGCCCAAATAGGGCTTATATGACTTCTATGTAGCCCAGCCATTTTCTACATTACTTATCAAATGAACTATTTATTTCTCATAACATGTCAATGTTGGGTAGTTGTATGTGTGTAAGCCCTAAAATTATATAGGAGAGCATTTTATTAAGGTTTATGACGGTTTTTACCCAAAATGGCCCGAATATGGCCTATATGACCTTACTTTGCCCATTTCCTACATTTCTTATTAAATGAACTTTATTTATCTCATAACATGTCAATATTATCTAGTTATAGGTGTATAAGGAAAGAAATCACATCAAAAGAGCATATTAACACAAAATGGCCCTAATATGGCCCATATGACTTCTATTCAACCCATTTTCTACCTTTCTTGTGAAATAGCCTTTTTGTTTCTCATAACATGTCATTGTTGGATAATAGGTGTCTAAGGCTAGAAATCACATCAATATAGCATTTCAAGAAATTTTAGGACTTACCTCATCAAGCTGTTGAGTGTCCGTACAATGAGTCACAATGTCAAGCATGAATCTCATCACATACAAAGCACAATCAAGTCCATTCTCTTGTTGTGCGCACTAGCATATGACAAACAAATCACATCAGTGAAACATGCAAAGGAAATGAGCAAATATTTACTACCATAGATTTTCAAGATAATCACAATAATATCATGTAAATTACCAACGGTGTCTTCCATGTTGGACCCTTTGGAGCACGACAATGTAGCTTCTTCATAACACTGTAGTATAAAAAATACAATCAAATTTGATTAGTCGTATGATTACTAAATTAGTTATTATTAGCAATAATCATCACTATAGGTTGCTATATATATTTACTTTTGCAATATAGACTTCACGAGCCACTTCTCCGATGATCGAGCTGAATCAAGGTGATGAATTGTGTTAGTGGAATTACAAATCACCATGAGGCTCCAATGCTCCCTACATAAGTTCACAATAGACAAGGTAATTAATATTTAGGAGTCAACATATAATGAGGCCAAATCGATTGAATTTGACATGGTTAGTCATACTCTCTATAACATGGGGCGAATATGAACTTGTCTCCCGCACGCGTTGATTCCCTTATACTCTGTTCAACATAGTACAACACGTCATGGGGATTGCCTATGATTTTAGTAGTGGATAACTGCTCGGGGTATAACCACCCAACTTTACACGGAGAATCAGTGTCAGTTAAGTGCTCCTGTAGTGCTCTGCGTGCATGAACATTGATTAATTTATCAGATGTAGGATAATCACCACCAATTTGAATAACTTGAAAAAAGTATGAACTTTATGTAGGCATTGAAGTACCTCATGAATGTTTGAATGAGGGAAATGTTAAGCTTTGCACCACGTAGAAATTCCTTCACATCTTCTTTGCTGATCCATGCAATTGCATCCTCATCATAGTGGAACATTGCCTTAGGAAGTGCAACTTCCATGGGATCGACCAAATGACAAGCACGGTTGTGAAGAAAGGTCATGTCAGTAGAGAGCGATTGAAGAACAATGTCTTCAACAATTGGAGTAGGTGGCATGGGTGAACCTTTCGAAGAGTGCAACTTCGACGCTTGTTCACTCTTGGACTGTTGTTCACTAAGCTTCTTCTTAGGTTGATCAATTCTTTTAGGCTTCTCCACCCTCTTTCTCTTTGAAGTTTTGCTTCCATTTGAAATCTGAAATAGTTTGAGAAATAATAAGTTTCAACTCACAATCACTTATAATAGGCAAGTGAGTAGCCATTTCGGGTCAAAATGGCTTTTTTTTATGAATTTGACCCAAAAACTTAGAACTTGGCGATTTTTATGTAATTTCAAATGACAAACACTTATAAATATGTGATTATGAGTTGTTTTGAGATGCAAGGAGTTTATAAGTTGAGAAATGAAGAAAATAGGCAAGTGAGTAGCCATTTCGGGTCAAAATGGCTTTTTTTTATGAATTTGACCCAAAAACTTAGAACTTGGCGATTTTTATGTAATTTCAAATGACAAACACTTATAAATATGTGATTATGAGTTGTTTTGATATGCAAGAAGTTTTTAAGTTGAGAAATGAAGAAAAAAGGCAAGTAAGTAGCCATTTCGGCTCAAAATGGCTACTTTTTGATGAAATGATGAAAATTGCTTAAATTGTTTTTTTTTTTTTTAAATGCAACGGCAGCCGCACCGGGAAACCCGAGGGAGGCGCCCCCGCTGCCGGAACAGCAAAGGCAGCCCGTGCCGAGGCCACAGCAGCCCCGACAGGTGGCTGCCAAGGCTGTAGCAGCCACGGCAGGTGGCTGCCAGTCTGCTGCAGCCTTGGCAGCAGCCTGCCTGGGCTGCTGCTGCCTCGACAGGCGGCTGCCATGGCTGTAGCAGCACCTGCCGAGGCTGCAGCAGCCATGGCAGCCGCCTGTCGAGGCTGCAGCAGCCCAGGCAGGCTGCTGCCGAGGCTGCAGCAGTCTGGCAGCCACCTGCCGTGGCTGCTACAGCCTTGGCAGCCACCTGTCGGGGCTGCTGTGGCCTCGTTGGGGCTGCCTTTGCTGTTCCGGCAGCGGGGGCGGCTCCCTCGGGTGTCCCGGTGCGGCGGAAGTTGCTTATTTTTTTTAAAAAAAAAAAATTTGAACTAGGCGATTTTTATGTAATTTCAAATGAAAAACACTTATAAATATGTGATTATGAGTTGTTTTGAGATGCAAGGAGTTTATAAGTTGAGAAATGAAGAAAATAGGCAAGTGAGTAGCCATTTCGGCTCAAAATGGCTTTTTTTTTATGAATTTGACCCAAAAACTTAGAACTTGGCGATTTTTATGTAATTTCAAATGACAAACAATTATAAATATGTGATTATGAGTTGTTTTGAGATGCAAGGAGTTTATAAGTTGAGAAATGAAGAAAATAGGCAAGTGAGTAGCCATTTCGGGTCAAAATGGCTTTTTTTTTATGAATTTGACCCAAAAACTTAGAACTTGGCGATTTTTATGTAATTTCAAATGACAAACACTTATAAATATGTGATTATGAGTTGTTTTGAGATGCAAGGAGTTTATAAGTTGAGAAATGAAGAAAATAGGCAAGTGAGTAGCCATTTCGGGTCAAAATGGCTTTTTTTTATGAATATGACCCAAAAACTTAGAACTTGGCGATTTTTATGTAATTTCAAATGACAAACACTTATAAATATGTGATTATGAGTTGTTTTGAGATGCAAGGAGTTTATAAGTTGAGAAATGAAGAAAATAGGCTAGTGAGTAGTCATTTCGGGTCAAAATGGCTTTTTTTTATGAATTTGACCCAAAAACTTAGAACTTGGCGATTTTTATGTAATTTCAAATGACAAACACTTATAAATATGTGATTATGAGTTGTTTTGAGATGCAAGGAGTTTATAAGTTGAGAAATGAAGAAAATAGGCAAGTGAGTAGCCATTTCGGGTCAAAATGGCTTTTTTTTATGAATTTGACCCAAAAACTTAAAACTTGGCGATTTTTATGTAATTTCAAATGACAAACACTTATAAATATGTGATTATGAGTTGTTTTGAGATGCAAGTAGTTTAAAAGTTGAGAAATGAAGAAAATAGTCAAGTGAGTAGCTAATTTACCTCCTTATTAATCAACTTCACCCATGCACGTGGCCAATCAACGAAGCTACCTACAGCTTGCCAAAGTGCTGTTATCTCAACCTCCTCTATCGGTACGGGTAGTGGGATGTCTTCGAACCCCGCAACCACTGAATCGATCCCAACCGAGTAATGATGTGGCCCCGCCGTAGCACCCGTCGTCGGTTGGGCACTACCATACGCCACCAAACTCAACACGGTACTATTTGCATGCCCCGGGGCTAGAAGTGCACACCGGGTGTCTTCCTACACAAGTAAATATATAAAAAGAAGATAGTTAAGTAGGACTTTTACAACAGCATAGTTATAACAAAATTCATTAAGGTAGAGGGTTACAAATTACCTGTAACTCTGGAAATTCATGCGGTGTTGGATTTTCAAGCTCCCTCGAGTCCGCATGTGTAGGAGTAGGAACCTACAACAGTACATCAATCATTGCACCTAAAATCTCAATTAAATCGGTATTTTAAAACTTTTAATAACCCAGTTGATTTTACCTGAGGTGACACATCTTCACCACGTATCTCATCTCCTCCATGTCTATCACCTTCTCCTTGTCCTTTTGGTTCAGAACATGAGTCGACCGGGGTACGAGTGAGAAACGGCAAAGTCGGTAAGTTCATCAGCTTCGCCCAAGCATTCAATTCACCAACTATCTCGTTGCGTACTTGTTCCTTAATTGATGCCACCTTGGCATCCAACTCCCCCGGTGAGTTAACACTGGCTCGAGATGTACCCGATTTTGTGTATTCGGGACCCATCACCTTATTCCATCCAAGCAATGACCCTCCCGAACCTACTACTCGTCCTGGATGGTATGGCCTTCCCAAAGCCATGGTGAAAGGGTCATTCTCAATACTTGGTTCAAATTTGCCCTCCACCATCTCTTGAGTGTGCTCAAGCTATAGCATAAGGAAAAATGAGGTCAGTAAAACATTTAATGGTTAGATGCAAAAGTGACTTAATTTCAACAATTCATAGGTAACTTACTAGCTTATCCGCCAGTTTTTTGGCTTCCGGACCCTTGATGAACCATTTTCCGGTTTTCTTATCAAACGAATGGAGAGAACAAAAGAAATCACCGGCACGACTCACCAAGGTAGTGATCGTGGAACTAGAGGGTTCCTTCGATGCCACTAGAAGCGCTTTAGGGTATAAACCCAAAGCGGCCCACTCAGGTCTCTTTTCAGCAAAAGTCTTAGGACCCATACGATGGACGTATTCCTTCTTTTCTGCATTCGCTTGATTTTGCTCTCGAAGTTCCTACAAAACAAAAAATGTTAGTCTCATTAATACAAAAAGTGTCAAGCTATTATTCAATTGACATCAGATTTACACAAACTTACAATGGCTTTCTTTTGACTCTTCATTCTAACGAACTCTTCCCAATCATCTTTTGACACGGTCGGCCATATTTTCCACGGGAGACGGTTATCCTCTTTGGCATTCTTCTTCTTTGTTTGCACCTTCTTCTTCTTATGGATCCACCGATTAGTCAACTTGGTCTTAAAGCCTCTGAATCTTTCCCCTAATAAAGAGACAAACACCCTTTTCTTCTTGGGATCATTAGGAATAGAAAACTGCCTCTGCAAGCACAAATTAAAACCGATTATTGGTTTCTATTTAAAAACAATCATAAGGTTAAGGTATCTAAAATTGTCTAAATGTGCCAAAAACACACTTACCCTTGTATCATCCCAAAATGCTTGAATCAAACCCGGAGGTACTTGCCGCATTACAAGTGTAATGGGGATTTTCCGCGAACATAAGCCAACTTGATTAGCATATTGTCGACGCCATTTGGGCCCCGGTTGGCCTTTGTTGTCATACTCCAAGACCATGGGACCGTCCGGTTTCTTAAAGCTTCTCGTCGGACCCCTTGTTTTTCTTTCAGCCAGTGCCTTTTCCCCCCCTCCACCACCTGTGTTGTTTTCATCTTGTCCTTGGCCTTGACTTTCAGGAGTCGGGTTCTCACCAACAATCTCACGTGCTGTATTTTCAATGGCCGGTGCACGTTCAGCTAACATTTCAAAATCGTCAAGCCTACGCTCGAACTCATCTTGAGCCTGATCCTCTGGCTCACCCAAGTCATCCTCCTTATTCACATCATAAGGAGCATCACTATCATCGGAGTCGTCATCCTCGTACTCGTCCTCATACTCATCATCGTCAATGTCCTCTACCAAACGAGGATCATGATCGTCCGCCATGAGATATAAGCACCTGTCAAAGCAATCATAAAACAATATTAGTGTATAGTAAAGTATATGCATGATAGTTATTATGGTTATGTAGAAGCTATTTTAGCCATTTTCACCTACTTATTACGGTCCTATAACCTTGTATATGCATGATAATGAGTACAAAATGCCAATTTCAATCTACATATGGAAAATAGGTTGTTAGAATGAATAAATGTTAGTTCATACACAAAACAAAGGAGTTGGGTTAAGTAGAAGCTATTTATGCCAGTTTCACCTACTTATGGTCCTATAACCTTGTATATGCATGATAATGAGTACACTTAGGCAATTTCAAACTACAAATATATCATTTTCGCTGACTTATGCTCCTATATACATGATAACTAAACTATATTTGCAATGAAACCATTACTAACTTTTAATCAAACTACCTCATTCTGAAATTCCTTCGTTGTGGTCTGATCGCATATAACCTGCTTCGTTGTCTATGTCATTTAGTACTCCAGGTCTAGGAACAATGAAAGGTGCTGAATCATCAAACGCATCATATTCTTCCTCATCCTCAACATCTCCAATGCCTAGGATTCTTCTTTTGCCAGCTAGCACTATAGACCATTTTGAATCCATTGGGTCAGTTACGTAGAACACTTGCTTAGCTTGAGATGCAAGGATAAATGGTTCCGCACTATCATTCAAGTGGCCAAGATCTACAAGAGTAAAGTCCTCATGTTTGACGTTTCGCCTGATATTATCAACCCACTTACACTTGAAAAAAGCAACCGTGAAGTCACAATAATCAAGCTCCCATATTTCTTGAATTCGACCATAGTATGACAACTCTGCATCGACAGGTGATTTATCCTTAGAACTTGCAAACTCCCTTGACGATGCCACAAGAGTTACACCACTGTTTTGGGTGGAGGAAGATTTCAAATCACGAGCCTCGGTCCAAAAAGTGTACCCATTGATGTCATATCCCTCAAATGAACGGACATCATCCCTGGGACCGTACGCAAGCCACCGTACTGTATCGGTCACATTAGTATCATTCAATCCACTCATTACTCGTTCACAAAACCAATCAACAAATTTCTTATTATGCAACTGCATAAGTGCCCTTTCACCTTTGGATGGAAATTCGGCACGCAAACAAGCCATGTGCTCGTCTAAATATGGGTGCACATCTGAAACATGGTGCAACACATAAAGGTGTGCTTGTAAGAACTGATCTCGGTCTGGTGACATTCGTTTCGACCCAATTGTGCCATGACCATCAAGTCTACCTTCATGTCGAGAAGTAGAAAGACCAATAGGTTGAGCAAGGGCTATGTAGTCCGCCACAAAGTTACCTATCTCCTCACCCAATGTCCCTTGCATTATACTTCCTTCAGGGTGAGCTCGGTTCCGTACTTTATCTTGTAATGTACCCATGTGTCTTTCAAAAGGGTAGCACCACCTCATGAACACTGGACCGCACAACTTAATCTCACGCACCAAATGAAGAACCAGATGAACCATTATGTCAAAAAATGAGGGTGGGAAATACATCTCAAATTTGCACAAAGTCACAACCACATCAGCTTGCAAAGCATCTAGTGTACAAGGATCAAGAACTTTGCTACAAATTGTATTGAAAAACGAACAAAGGCTTGTAATCGCTTCCCTCACGTGTTTCGGTAGAATTCCACGGATTGCAATCGGTAGGAATACTTGCATCATAATGTGACAATCATGGGATTTCATACTTGTCAGCTTCAATTCTCCATTTAAGGTTACAAATCTTTTCATGTTAGATGAGTACCCTGATGGAACCTTAATGCCGTACAAACATGCACAAAACATACGTTTCTCTACCCTTGACAATGTATAGCAAGCCGGGGGTAAATAATTCTTTGACGCATCTTTGGCCTTTCCCTTTCCCTTGCTCTTCTCCTTCCCTTTTTTCGAAACACTTTCATCTTCTATTCTCGGCTCCTTTCCCTTTCTGACCTTTTCTTGAGGCCACAATTCTGGACGAATCCCCATCTCTTGCAAATCTAACCGTGCACCCTTTCCGTCCTTTGTTTTGCCTGGGATATTCATAAGCGTCCCCAAAAGATCATCACACACATTCTTCTCTATATGCATCACATCAAGACAATGCCTAACGTCATGTTCTCTCCAGTACGGCAGCTTCTAAAAGATTGATTCTTTCTTAAACAGAGCAGCTGAGACCACAGTTTTTTCTGATTTTCCAAACACCGTTTGTATCCCTTTCACTCGAGCACTAATCTCAGCACCAGTCAATGGTCTAGGCGCATTATCCTCTTCCACGGTTCCATCGAAAGCCTTTTTCTGCCTACGGTACGGGTGATCACGCCTAAGGAACCTTCGAGTCCGTAGATACACATCTTTGTAAGAATGAGTCAGGTATACGCTTGATGTGTCATCAATACATATGGGGCATGCTTTTTTCCCTTTGACCTTATACCCACACAAGTTGCCATATGCAGGGAAGTCATTCATGGTCCACATAAGGGTTGCACGCAATGTGAACATCTCGTTCTGATGAGCATCGAAAACGGAAACCCCTTCGTCCCACATCTTTCTCAAGTCGTCAATAAGCGGCGCAAGGTAAACATCTATGTCGTTTCCAGGTTGCTTAGGACCAGTTATTAGCAATGAAAGCATTACATACTTACGTTTCATGCACAGCCAAGGAGGCAAATTATAAATCACTAAAAGTACCGGCCATGTGCTGTGTTGGGTACTAAGAGTGCCAAATGGATTCATCCCGTCCGTGCACAACCCAAGCCTTAAATTTCTGACTTCATTACCAAATTCCTCAAACTTCAAATCAATGTTCTTCCACTGTGGAGAGTCAGCTGGATGCTTCAGCATTCTGTTTTTCTTTCTTCCCTCTGCATGCCACCTCAAGTTTTTAGCGTCTTTTGGTATTGATAACAGACGCTTAAACCTTGGAATAATGGGAAGATACCACAACACCTTAGCAGGAGGTCCCTCCGTGCCAGGATTGCAACTCATGCGCTTGTACCGCGACCGCTTGCATCGTGGACACTCCTGCAGTTTTTCATACTCATTTCGATACAAAATACAGTCATTAGGACATGCATGTATCTTCTTATACTCCAAACCAAAGGGACACATGAGCTTCTTTGCGTAATAATAAGACTTAGGAATTTCATTCCCATCAGGCAACATATCACTTAATGCGGTCAACAAAGAAGTAAAACTGATGTCCGTCCACCCATGCTTCGACTTAATGTTGAAAAGTGTTAGCACGGCCGATAGTTTGGAGTATTTTTTGCACCCGGGATACAAAGGCTTTTTGGAAGCCTCCGATAATAATTCAAACACTTCACCTTCAACACCTTGCAACATCTCATCCACTTGTTCATCCTCGACCTCATCCGCCTGATCTTCATCGGCTCCATCCTCACCATTATCAACAATATACTCATCATTCTCGTATTCCTCGTCCACATGAATCTCAGTGCTTCTAACACGCACATCATTACGATCAAGATCCCCACTGTACTCTCCACTTTCTCCGTGCCAAATCCACACATGGTAAAATTGCCTAAACCCACGACATAATACATGATCTCTAATGATTTCAACACTATCGACCACATTCACACAATTACAATCAACACAAGGACAATAAAGGTCTTTGCCTCCCAGTGTGCGTTGATAAGCTAAAGCCCTCTCGCAAAACTCTTGAACCCCATTCCAAAATTCCAATGTATCGCGTCTACCATACATCCAACCACGATCCTTCTCCATTTAGTAAATTGTCTCTAAACATATATATAGCACCATATAATTATAATGTGTAAGTGCTACATATTTTATGTAAATCAAATTCAAGTACAAAACGTGAATATACCATTCATATAGTGAAAAAATGCATGTTTCTAAAGGGTCCTTATCACTCCAACCTAACCCATCCTTGAATGTCTACTCTCACTAGTGAATGTATGTCAACTTTCCAATTTTAAGGAAAATCCGGCAGCATTTCCCCCTAGTTCTCCAAGTACACGATGTAGATAATTAATTACCCACATATGTACCCAGAGAACATAGTGAGGAAATGGTAAGCCAAGATTTTCCTTAAAATCGAAAAGAAAACATACATTCACCACCTAAGTGAGAGTACACATTCAAGAACAGTCCCAACCGGGGACTATTCAAGACTTTCTCCTAATGAGAAAGCATTGAACGGGTATCTAGGCATATGATGATCCAAGTATTCTACATATTGTTGTATTTATTTGCAATTAAACAATACACAAGTTGCAATTTCATGAATAAACTTTTATTAAATGGATAAATAGAAAGAAATATAGCTAAGTAAATTTTATAAGTCATACCAATATAGCAATGCAACTACCCACTTGAGCTCAATATGTAGTCCTCAATCTAATTAAACTCGTGCTTCAATTCACATATGAATCTATATATTAAAAAAACAAAGATTAGCAACGTCATTAATTATCTAATTAATATATTCACAATTCTCTAATGTATTCACAATCTCTAATTTATTCACAACTAATTAGGTGGCAATATCACTATTTATTTCTCTAATTTATGCACAATTCTCTAATTTAATCACAATTCTCTAAATTATTCACAAATCTCTAATGTAATCACAGTTCTCTAATTTATTCACAATTTTCTAATTTATTCACAACTAATTAGTAGCAAGGTCACTAATTCTTTAATATATTCACAATTACCCATTAAAACAACCTAAAATTACACATTAAAACATACAAAAACTCAACTAATTAAGTAACATTCTTACTAATCTCTATTATATTCATAATTACTCATTAAATCAACCTCAAAATAACCCATTAAAACTTATAAATTTTTCAACTAAGGAACAAGGTAATGCAAAAATACTCTAATCTATAATATGTATTCAAAATTACTCTAAACATACAAAATTACTCTAATGTATAATATGTATTCAAAATTTCTAAATAAACAACCAATGCAAAAATTAAAAAAATTAGGGTAAAATTATATATATACCTTAGGCGGTGGTGGAGGTAGCAGCGGTGGTGCGACTAGTGGAGGTAGCGCGGAGGTGGAGGCGGTGCGCGCTGGTGGAAGGAACAACGCGGAGGTGGAGGCGGTGCGCTGCTGCTCAATTCGAACAATGCTGGTGGCTGGAGGGCGGTGAAAGACAGAGAAGAGCAGGGGAGAATTAAGGGCGGTGGTTTTCGACAATTCGTACAATGCTGGTGGTGTTTCAACTCGACAATTCGTACAACGGCGGTGTTTCAATTCGCCAATTCGTACAAGGGCAGGGGGAGAATGTTGGTGGCTGGAGGAAGGATTGAAGGCGGCCGATTTTCGAAACCCCTGGTGGCCACCGGTGAAGGTGACGGCTGTGGTGGAGGGAGAGAGAGGAAGGATTGAAGGCCGCCGTTTTTCGAAACCCAGCTCTAATGAAACAGTAAGGAATGAAGAAGGAATGAAAGAGAAAGAGAAATAGAGGAAGGAGAAGAAGGTAGTCTGCGTTTTTTTTTTTTGAATTGGGTCCGGTTCAATTGGCACCGGTTCAAACCGGTGCCTTTTTAATTTTAGGCACCGGTTCAGGCCAAACCGGTGCCTTTTCTCTTCTTCTAAAATCCCGCCCATTTCTGGACCGGTTTTGGGCACCGGTTTAGCCTGAACCGGTGCCATATGGGGGGTGCCTAATGCTTTTTTTCTACTAGTGATAATAAATCAACAATGACCAAAATACCCTATCATCAGAATACCGAGTGCTAGGGGCGCGGAAAATGCTAGCACCCCGCACCAAGTGCGGGGCTTGGCTAGCATACCGCAGCTAGCAGCCCGCACTAGTGTGCGTGGCTGTGCTAGCATACGGCACTACTAGAAATAGGCTAAATAGCGACGGAATTGTTGCGACGAACCCCGTTTTCCGTCGCAAAGTTCACATTTTTACGACGGAATATGTTTCGTCGCAATTTAGCGACGGAAAAGTTGAGTTACGATGCTGTGTCCGTCGTAAATTTTCCGACGGAAAAAAATTCCGTCGTAACAATAAATTTCCGACGGAATATTCCGTCGTAAAGTAATTTGCGACGGAATATTCCGTCGTAAAGTAATTTGCGACGGAATATTCCGTCGGAAGGTTATTTTTACGACGGAATTTATTTCCGTCAGAACTTATGCGTTTTTTTTTTTTGAAAATTAAAACATCTGGCTCGACCTAAAAAAAGGGGGGAAAGACGGAATTGAAGCAGCAGAGAGAGAAAGAGAAGGAGAGAGAAAAAGAGTAGGAGAGAGAGAAAGAGGGCGGCGCGTTAACTCCTGCCAGCGACGGTGACGGCGACGGTGACGCCTGCCGTCGACGCAAACCCGCCGCCGAGAACGAAAGAGAGAAAGAAGGGTGAAAGAAAGAGAGAGGAGAAAGAGAACGAGAAAGAGAAAGAGAAAGAGAAGGAGGAAGAGAGAGCTTTCGAGGAAGAGATTGACGGCCGTGGTTGTTTCCGGCGACGCAACTGCCGCGTCTAGGTAAGTTTTGGTTTTTTTTTTTATTTTGCAAAAAAACCACCACCGTGGTAACCTTTAACCACCACAACGCAGCCTCTGCGCCGCACCTCCGTCCCCTCACCGTGACTGAAGCACCTACATTGATATTGGCTGAAAATTCAGTAAGTTGTCCTTTGCTTCCCCCCTTTTTTTCAATTTAATTTTGTTTACTTATAAACCCTTAGTTATTTTATTTATTTTTAATTTTTTGTAGGATTTGTACAATTTTGTTGGTTTAATTGTTAAAAAGAAGTGCAGATCTAAAGGTTAGTTACATTACAAACCCTAATATAATGTATGTGTGTATGTTACTTTTGTTATTAGACAGTGTGTTGGGTTTTAATTATAATGTATGTATGTAGGTTAGTTTGGTTAATTTAATCACATTGGTCATCTCTTATAATTAATTAATTGCTCCCTTCTCTTTAAAAAAGCAATGTTAGTTTGGTTTAGTTTAGTTTAACATAATGTAGTTTAGTTAAGTTTATGTTAATATAATGTGTTTTAGTTTAATTTTTTTAGAATTATGTTAATATAAAGTATCTTAATTTAGTTTAGTTTTTTTAGAATTATGTTAGTTTAATTTAATATATAAAACGGTAGTTTGGTTTGGTTTAGTTTAATATGATATATTAGTTTACTTTGGTTTGGTTTGATTTGGTTTATATTAATAGTATGGTGTTATGATATGTTTCTCTTGTTTAGTTTAATCTTGATATATTTGTTTAATATTATGTATGTTAGTTAAGTATATATTTTTTTAAATAAATCTTATAATTAATTAATTGCTCCCTTGATCTTTAAAAAAAACAATGTTAGTTTGGTGTAGTTTAGTTTAACATAATGTAGTTTAGTTAATATTATGTTAATATAATGTGTTTTAGTTTAATTTATTTTAATATAAAGTATCTTAATTTAGTTTAGTTTTTTTAGAAATATGTTTGTTTAATTTAATATATAAAATGGTAGTTTGGTTTGGTTTGATTTGTTTCTTTTGTTTAGTTTAATCTTGATATATTTGTTTAATATTATGTATGTTAGTTAAGTATATATATTTTTAAAAAAATCATTTGCATAATCATATGCCTAGATACCCGTTCAAGGCATACACATTAGGAGTATGTCTTGAATAGTCCCCGGTTGGGACTGTCCTTGTACGTTTATTCTCACTTAGGTGGTGAATGTATTCCTTTGTTTTAATTCTAAGGAAGATCCTTGCTTGTCATTTCTCTACAATGTTCTCTAGGTACATATATAGGTGTTTCTAATCGCCTATATTGTGTACTCGGGGAACTGTAGGGAGATGCTGCCGAATTTTCCATAGAATTGAAATTCTGGCATACATTCACTAGTGAGATTGAACGTACAAGGATGGGTTAGGTTGGAGTGATAAGGACAATTGGAAATCATTTCTCTTCTCATTTGCATTTCCATAACAGTTTGATCTATAATGAATATATATTGTGCTTTATGACTAATGTGATTAATGGCATATGTGTTAGTTGTGTAGAACTTGTAATCATGAAACGAAAAGAACGTAGCTGGATGTACGAAAGGAAGGTTGGGAATTCTATTAATCCTGAGTTCTTGAAGGGGGTAGATGAATTCCTTAAATATGTGGAAGATCATCCCGAGAGTAGCAACCCGAATGAAGTTAGGTGTCCATGTTTTAAATGCAAAAACAAACGTCTCTGGGATCCAGATACGGTTAAACTTCATTTGTATCGCAGCGGTTTTTTACCTAATTACTACGAGTGGATGTGTCATGGGGAAGGGTTTCCAGGAACTTGTAGAAGGGAGTCAAATGAATATCGTGAAATGGTTTTGGATGCCTTTGGTCAGTCTCAAGATCAAGGCCATTCCGAAGAGCCACCTGTTTCATTAAAGGAGGAGCCTAATGCACAAGCCAAGCCATTTTTTGATTTGTTAAGGGCTTCTGAACAACCGTTATACGAAGGGAGTTCATTGTCTGTGTTAGAGATGGCTTCTAAAATCACTAGCCTAAAGTTTGAGTATAATTTGCCGCACAGATGTGTTGATGGATTTGCTTTTTTGGTTAATGAAGCGATTCCTAACAACAACCACATGGATGAGACATTCTATGAGGTCAAGAAAATTGTTAAGGGGTTAGAGCTGCCCCATGAAAAGATTCATGCATACCCGAAAGGATGTATGTTAATTTGGAAAGATGATGCTCAATTATCTACATGTAGGGTGTGTGGTAGCGACCGATACAAGAAGACTTTTAAAGGTAGCTTAGTGACTTTGAATGTTCTATTTTATTTCCCTATCACACCAAGGTTGCAAAGGCTTTTTGCAACTAAAAGCATTTCTGAGGAAATGACATGGCATGCTAAAAATCCTCGAGTTCAAGGCACAATGGCACACCCTAGCGATAGTGAAGCGTGGAAACACCTAGAGCGAGTCCATTTGCTTGAAAACTTAGAAAATAGGCATGGTTTTAGCCTTATTGCCCAAATTTGGATGATTTTAGATGAGTTAGGGTCGAAAATTGACATATGTGCTTAATTTTATTAATTTCTATCCTTAGGCACCTAAAAGTATGTGATATTGGAATGTTAGAAGAAAGAACGAGTCCATTTGCTTGAAAACTTAGAAAATAGGCATGGTTTTAGCCTTATTGCCCAAATTTGGATGATTTTGGATGAGTTAGGGTCGAAAATTGACATATGTGCTTATTTCTCTTAATTTCTATCCTTACGCACCTATAAATATGTGATATTGGAATGTTAGAAGAAAGAACGAGTCCATTTGCTTGAAAACTTAGAAAATAGGCATGGTTTTAGCCTTATTGCCCAAATTTGGATGATTTTGGATGAGTTAGGGTCAAAAATTGACATATGTGCTTATTTCTCTTAATTTCTATCCTTACGCACCTATAAATATGTGATATTGGAATGTTAGAAGAAAGAGCGAGTCCATTTGCTTGAAAACTTATAAAATAGGCATGGTTTTAGCCTTATTGCCCAAATTTGGATGATTTTGGATGAGTTAGGGTCGAAAATTGACATATGTGATTATTTCTCTTAATTTCTATCCTTAGGCACCTAAAAGTATGTGATATTGGAATGTTAGAAGAAAGAACAAGTCCATTTGCTTGAAAACTTAGAAAATAGGCATGGTTTTAGCCATATAGGCCAAATTTGGATGATTTTGGATGAGTGAGGGTTGAAAATTGACATATGTGCTTAATTTTCTTAATTTCTACCCTTAGGCACCTAAAAGAAATTAATATTGGAATTTTAGAAGAAAGAACGAGTCCATTTGCTTGAAAACTTAGAAAATAGGCATGGTTTTAGCCATATAGGCCAAATTTGGATGATTTTGGATGAGTTAGGGTCGAAAATTGACATATGTGCTTATTTCTCTTAATTTCTATCCTTATGCACCTATAAATATGTGATATTGGAATGTTAGAAGAAAGAGCGAGTCCATTTGCTTGAAAACTTAGAAAACAGGCATGGTTTTAGCCTTATTGCCCAAATTTGGATGATTTTGGATGAGTTAGGGTCGAAAATTGACATATGTGCTTATTTCTCTTAATTTCTATCCTTAGGCACCTAAAAGTATGTGATATTGGAATGTTAGAAGAAAGAATGAGTCCATTTGCTTGAAAACTTAGAAAATAGGCATGGTTTTAGCCATATAGGCCAAATTTGGATGATTTTGGATGAGTTAGGGTCGAAAATTGACTTATGTGCTTATTTCTCTTTATTTCTATCCTTAGGCACCTAAAAGTATGTGATATTGGAATGTTAGAAGAAAGAAACCTTACCTTATATTGTTGGTTGTTTTTTTAACAATATTTTTTATTATCTTCAATATTTTGTAGCAGACCTACCAGAAGAAACTCGAAGAAACAAGGAGTCAGGGGGTTCAGAAGAGTCCGAATGAGTTGTACTGGGAGTCGGTTGGTGGGCGCAATAAGAAGGGGCGTGTAAAGGGACTTGGCCAAAGTGCAGAGCTCTGCTATGGAAAACAGATGGGTCGAGGTTCCCGTTCTTCACAGCAATACACGCCGTCTGTCATTTCTCAAATGCAAGACCAGATGGAACACTGGGTGCAAGCTCTCCAAACTCAAATGGAAGCCCGAATGGCTGAAATGGAGAGGAGACACAAGGAGAGTATGGATGAGATGATGAGTCGTCTCACCAACAACGACTCATGTTCCACCATTCATCCTCAGCATCGAGACCCTAGGGACGACCCGAGTAGTGGTGGAGCAGGCCAGGGTTTCCAGGCGATTGCGTAGCTTAGGTTTAGTCTAGCATAGAATCACTCTAACCTAGCTTTTGTTTGGTATAGATACCAAAATGTGGACTATCTTTTGTACTAGGACATAATTATTATATATATATGTACATAAATATAATTTCGTAGGTCGGTAATTAATTTTTTTAAAACAACAACTTTAGGACTCAATATTTAGTTTTTTTTTTTTGTCGGTTTATCATTAAAAAAATTCAGGTTTGAAAATGCAGAAAATTACAAAAATTTGTTTTGGGCTGGAAATATAATTTACGACGGAATTTTCCGTCGTAATGTACATATTTGCGACGGAAATTGCTGTCGGAAATGTATACACTACAAGAAAACAGCAAAATTGCGACGGAAAAAGTTCGTCGTAAACTATGTAAATTCCGTCGTAAAGATGGTTTACGACGGAATTTCGTCGTAAATGGTTGTCGGAAAACCCTTTGTAGGAAAATGGCCATTTTACGACGGAATTTCCGTCGTAAACCATCTTTACGACGGAATTTACGACGGAAATAATATCGTCGGACATGGAATTGGCCTTTGCTGAAGATCCGTCGCAAACTTCCGACGGAAAAAGTCCCTCGCAAAATATTATTTACGACGGAAATTCCGTCGCAAGTTATTATTTACGACGAAATAATTCGTCGCAATGTATATATTTGCGACGGAAAAGTTCGTCGTAAATTATATTTAACGACGGAAAATTCCGTCGCAAATAATATTTTGCGACAGAAATTTCCGTCGCAAATTATATTTTACGACGGACATTTCCGTCGCAAATATATACATTGCGACGAATTATTCCGTCGCAAATTGTATTTCCAGCCTAAAACAAATTTTTGTAATTTTCTGCATTTTCAAACCTGAATTTTTTTAATGATAAATCGACAAAAAAAAAACTAAATATTGAGTCCTAAAATTGTTGTTTTAAAAAAATTAATTACCGACCTACGAAATTAGGGTTATGTACATATAAATATATATAATAATTATGTCCTAGTACAAAAGATAGTCCACATTTTGGTATCTATACCAAACAAAAGCTAGGTTAGAGTGATTCTATGCTAGACTAAAGCTAAGCTACGCAATCGCCTGGAAACCCTGGCTTGCTCTACCACCACCCGGGTCGTTCCTAGGGTCTCGATGCTGAGGATGAATGGTGGAACATGAGTCGTTGTTGGTGAGACGACTCATCATCTCATCGAAACTCTCCTTGTATCTCCTCTCCATTTCAGCCATTCGGGCTTCCATTTGATTTTGGAGAGTTTGCACCCTGTGTTCCATCTGGTCTTGCATTTGAGAAATGACAGACGGCGTGTATTGCTGTGAAGAACGGGAACCTCGACCCTGTTTGCCATAGTAGAGCTCTGTACTTTGGCCAAGTCCCTTCACACGCCCCTTCTTATTGAGCCCACCCACCGACTCCCAGTACAACTCATTGGGACTCTTCTGAATCCCCTGACTCCTTGTTTCTTCGAGCTTTTTCTGGTAGGTGTCCTACAAAATATTGAAGATAAAAAAAAATATTGTTAAAAAAACAACCAACAATATAAGGTAAGGTTTCTTTCTTCTAACATTACAATATCAATTGCTTTTAAGTGCCTAAGGATAGAAATTAAGAGAAATAAGCACATATGTCAAATATCGACCCTAACTCATCCGAAATCATCCAAATTTGGCCTATATGGCTAAAACCATGCCTATTTTCTATGTTTTCAAGCAAATGGACTCGTTCTTTCTTCTAACATTCCAATATCAATTGCTTTTAAGTGCCTAAGGATAGAAATTAAGAGAATTAAGCACATATGTCAATTTTCAACCCTAACTCATCCAAAATAATCCAAATTTGGCCTATATGGCTAAAACCATGCCTATTTTCTAAGTTTTCAAGCAAATGGACTCGTTCTTTCTTCTAACATTCCAATATCAATTTTTTTTAAGTGCCTAAGGATAGAAATTTAGAGAAATAAGCACATAAGTCAATTTTCAACCCTAACTCATCGAAAATCATCAAATTTTGGCCTATATGGCTAAAACCATGCCTATTTTCTATGTTTTCAAGCAAATTGACTCGTTCTTTCTTCTAACATTCCAATATCAATTTCTTTTAAGTTCCTAAGGATAGAAATTAAGAGAAATAAGCACATAGGTCAAATATCGACCCTAACTCATCCAAAATCATCCAAATTTGGCCTATATGGCTAAAACCATGCCTATTTTCTAAGTTTTCAAGCGAATGTAAGGTTTCTTTCTTCTAACATTCCAATATCAATTGCTTTTAAGTGCCTAAGGATAGAAATTAAGAGAAATAAACACATAGGTCAAATATCGACCCTAACTCATCCAAAATCATCCAAATTTGGCCTATATGGCTAAAACCATGCCTATTTTCTAAGTTTTCAAGCAAATGTAAGGTTTCTTTCTTCTAACATTCCAATATCAATTGCTTTTAAGTGCCTAAGGATATAAATTAAGAGAAATAAGCACATAGGTCAAATATCGACCCTAACTCATCCAAAATCATCCAAATTTGGCCTATATGGCTAAAACCATGCCTATTTTCTATGTTTTCAAGCAAATGGACTCGTTCTTTCTTCTAACATTACAATATTAATTTCTTTTAAGTGCCTAAAGATAGAAATTAAGAGAAATATGCACATAGGTCAAATATCGACCCTAACTCATCCAAAATCATCCAAATTTGGCCTATATGGCTAAAACCATGCCTATTTTCTATGTTTTCAAGCAAATGTAAGGTTTCTTTCTTCTAAAATTCCAATATCAATTGCTTTTAAGTGCCTAAGGATAGAAATTAAGATAAATAAGCACATATGTCAATGTTCGACCCTAACTCATCCAAAATGAGCATATAATGAGTTCTACTTTGCTAATTTATCATATATCAACTCATATAATAAGTGTTTACCGCAATCCTTTTTGCTTTGTTGTTGGCAGCCACTTGGCCTTTTCCAGGCACTTCCTTGAAGTGTGTCTTCAAGAAAAGATCATGGGCATTTGGTAATTGGCCTTGGTTTTTTGCAGCCTTTATATGTACATGCAGAAAATCAATGAAAACATGTTAGCCCACCAAAATTCATTAATAGACAAATTACATAATTGTTACTGGACATATTGTAGGAACCTTACCATCCTTTTAGCATGTTGTACAGATGACATTGAACCTTGAAAGTGGGTCGGTTCAACGACATTTTCCATGGATCCGCCTCTTCGGTTCTTCTTGTTTTGTTCCGACCGCTTCTTATATTTTGGATCGTTGGCAACAATTTTCATCATGCCTTCGTGGACATCCTTATTAAGCCATCTTGGTTTGCGACCATTCAGCCTGTGTGTGATGTTGTAGAACGTGTCACGTAGGCGATTTGCAAACTTTTCTTCGAAAGTGTCCTTCACTTGGTTGTTTAACTCAGGTGCCCACTTGAATTTTTTCTGCAAATCAAGAAAATGTCTTTATTACAAAATTCAACTCCATCAATATAATTTATAAAACATGTATTATGTTAGGTTAAAGTTATCATACGTTGAACAAGTTCCAAAAGTGCTCTCTCGAATCTTCATCAACTAAATTAAACCACATTATATTAAAATAAACGTACCTAAAGTTTCATAATATTAAACTAATCTAATATACTTTAGTAAAACTAAACTAAATTAAACCACATTATATTAAAATAAACTAAACTAAAGTTTCATAATATTAAACTAATCTAATATACTTTAGTAAAACTAAACTAAATTAAACCACATTATATTAAAATAAACTAAACTAAAGTTTCATAATATTAAACTAATCTAATATACTTTAGTAAAACTAAACTAAATTAAACCACATTAAAAAGTAAACTAAACTAAACTAAACTAACATACTTACAAAAAAAAAAGTAACTAAACTAAACTAAAACACATTATATTAGTGTTTGTAATGTGACTAACCTTTAGATCTGCACTTCTTTTTGACAAATTGTACAAATCCTACATACAAAATATTTTAAAAAATAATTAAATTAAATAAATAAGGGTTTATTATTAAAAAAAAAAATAAAAAAAAATTGGGGAAAGGACAACTTACCATGGCGAGGGAAGGGAGGAGGCCGGAGGCTGCGGTGGTCAAGGGAGGCTGCGGTTGTGGTGGTCAAGGGAGGTTGCGGTTGTGGTGTCAAGGGAGGCTGCAGATTTGAATGTGTTTTAAAAAAAACAACGAATTAAAAAAAAAAAAAAAAAAAAACAAAAACAACTTACCTAGACGCGGCGCCGGCAACAACCAGCAGCGTCAACGGAGGCTCGCCGGAAAACGGATGCTCGACCTCTTTCTCTTTCTCCTTTTCGTCCTCTTTCTCTTTCTCCTTTTCGTCCTCTTTCTCCTTTTCGTCCTCTTTTCGTTTTGTTCTTCGTCGGCGACGGATGGGTGACGACCGGCGCCGGAATCGGGGCGGCCGGCGACGGTTGTGTGGCCCCTTTTTCTCTTTCCCTCTCTCTTTCTCTCTCCTTCTCTTTCTTCTGTTCAATTCGTAGCTTCCCCTGAAATTCGATTTTTTAGGTTAAGTCCCAAATTTGGGTATTTTTTAAAAAAGTATAATCTTGCGACGGAAATATTTTCCGTCGTAATTTTCTTTTTACGACGGAATATTCCCTCGCAAACATCTTTTCGACGAAATATTCCGTCGTAAAAAGAAAGTTACGACGGAAATAATTTCCGTCGCAAGATTACTACGGAAATTTTCGTTGTAGATATTTAAATCCGTCGGAAAGTTGCGAGGGAAAAAAATCCGTCGTAATTTTTGAAATTTGCGACGGAAAAACCGTCCGTCAGAAGTAATCCGTCGCTATTTTGCCTATTTCTAGTAGTGATAGTTTGCGACGGAATTTTCTGTCGCAAAATACAATTTACGACGGAAAATTCCGTCGCAAATTACATATAACGACGAAATTTTCCGTCGCAAATATGGACATTGCGACGGAAAATTTCGTCGTAAATTAGAGTTTGCGACGCATTTTCCGTCATAAATTATATTTTGCGAGGCTTTTTTCCGTCGTAAATTATAAATGACGACAGAAAATTCCGTCGTAAATTATATTTTACGACGGAAAATTCCGTCGTAACCTAAAGTTTGCGACGGAAATTGTTCCGTCGCAACACTACTAGGAAACAGGCAAATAGCGACGGAATGGTTCCGACGGACACTAAAATTCGTCGGAAAACACATATATTCCGACGGATTTTAGTTTCGTCGGAAATCCGTCGGAAATTTCTGACGGAAATTAAATCCGTCGGAATATATGTGTTTTCCGACGATTTTCCGTCGTAATTATCCATTTCCGACGGATTTAAAGTCCGTCGGAAATTTCCGACGGATTTAAAGTCCGTCGGAAATTTCCGACGGATTTTTCCGTCGTAATTATCCATTTCCGACGGATTTAAAGTCCGTCGGAAATTTCCGACGGATTTTTCCGTCGAAATATATTTTAAAATTTTTTTTTTTTTTAAACCCTAAAGCTTCCTCCGCCTCCTTTTATTCATTCTCCTTCTCTCTCCTCTTCTTCTTCTCCTTCAATCAGCCCCTCTTCTCCTTCTCTCTCCTTCTCTCAGTCGCTCCTCTCTTCTTCTCCTTCAATCAGCCCCTCTTCTCCTTCTCTCTCCTCTTCTCCTTCTCCTTCTCTCTCTTTATTTCTGCTCCTCTTCTGTTTCTTCATCTCTTTCTTTCCTCTTCTTTCCCCCTTTTCGACAATCACCAACAACACCACAATCACCAACAACACGGTACCACCACAATCGCCCTTTCTTTCTCTTCTCATGATGAGTAAAGAAAATTAAAGGTTTTGAGGCCAAATTCGTCCATTTAAAGCCTAGATCTAGACTTTAAATGGCCGAATTTGACCTTGTTAAACCGTTTCCATGGTGAAATTCGAAGCATATTTCAATTTAAGGTATGTTTTATATTTTACATTTTCGATTTTGTTTCTGTTTTTTTTTTATTGTTATTAGTTTTTGGATTTCGATGGTGGTGGTGGGTGTGGCTTATGTGCATGCGTGTGGTGGTTGGAAATGGTTTTGCGAATTTCGTTGGGGCTGTTTTGGTGCCGCGGTGGGTGGTTTAGGTGGGCGGTGGTGGGTGATTTAGGTGGACTGTGGTGGGTGGGTCGGGTTTAGGTAGACCATGGTTGGTGGGTTTAGATCTAGGTTTAGGTGGGGCGTTGTTCGGGTTTAGATCTGGGTTTGGTGGGTTGGTGGTG
This sequence comes from Chenopodium album, assembly GCF_948465745.1. NCBI lineage: Eukaryota > Viridiplantae > Streptophyta > Magnoliopsida > Caryophyllales > Amaranthaceae > Chenopodium > Chenopodium album. The sequence continues at coordinate 67,265,986 of NC_137837.1, read as the reverse complement.
TGTGGTGGGTGGCGCTGGCCGGGTTAGGTTTGTGGGGGGGTGGTTTGGGCTTAGGTGGGTTTAGCCGTTTAGGTGTGTTTAGGGTTTAGGGTGGGTGTGTGGTGGCCGCTGGGTTAGGTGTGTGGTGGGTGAAATGCGATTGGAGGTGGTGATACGCCGTGCCGGTGGTGGCGCGGCGTATTTTTTTTAAATTTCAGAAAAGCAATTTCCGACGGAAATTCCGTCGGAAATTTTCGACGGAATTGAATCCGTCAGAATTTTCCGACGGATTGTTGCAGTACCTGAAATTATTTTTCCGGCGGAAAATTCCGTCGGAATAGTGTTTCCGACGGAATTTTCGTCGGAAAAGTTCATTTTTCCTACAACTTCTTTTCCGACAACCACTTCTGACGGAATTCCGTCGGAAACCCTATTTCCGACGGATTTCAGGGTGTTTCCGACGGAAAAATTCCGTCGGAATTTAGCCTATTTCTAGTAGTGCAAGTTTGCGACGGATCTTCAATAAAGGCCAATTCCAGGTCCGACGATATTATTTCCGTCGTAAATTCCGTCGTAAAAAGGCCATTTTCCTATAAAGGGTTTTCCGACAACCATTTACGACGGAATTCCGTCGTAACCCTACTTTACGACGGAATTGACATATTTTACGACGAACTTTTTCCGTCGCAATTTTGCTGTTTTCTTGTAGTGCGGCAGCTAGCAGCCCGCACCTTTGGTGCGTGGCTTGCTAGGCCGAGGCACCAGCAGCCCGCACTTTTAGTGCATGGTGTGCTAGGCCGAGGCACCCCAACAGCACCGTGGCAGCCCACAAGGGAGCCATTGGTGCCCAAGTTAGCTGCCACGTGGCACAAATTAATTGGAGGGCTTAGGGGTTGAGGTGGCCGGTTATGGGAGTGAGAGAGGGGGGCAAGTTTGGTCGTCCCCCCTCCTCCAAATGGTCCTCACCTACTCCTCCTTATGATCTTGCCACTTGTTTATAAATTACTAGGTTGATTATTAATTTTATTTTAGCTTTAAAATAAAATGGGAAAATCAAATTCTCCCACATTGATGGGAGAGCTTTTCACACTCTTGCATTTCCCTATAAATACCCAACTTGAGGTATTGGGAAAAGCACTTGAATAAGAGTTGAAAAAGACATCACCATTATGAAAACCTTTGAACTCATTAATTACTCGGGTTTAGGTCGGGCCTTGCTAACTCCAAGGCATTGGACCCTTGTCGGTGTTCGAGTTGTGGGTGGACTTATGTTGGAGGTTGTCGTAATTTCGAGACTTGCTTTCGAAGTAAGAGCCCCTTGAGGTCGGGCAAAGCACCGTCAAAGGTATAATTACTATCTTAATCTTGTCATTAAGTTAATTATGTTTTATGGTTTTATTTATTGCGAGTGCGGTCTTCTTTTTGGGTTTGTTTCCGCGTAAAGTCGGACTGACAAAATCCCAACAGGGTCTCCTACCCCTCCTATTCGATCTTTCCTATTGACATCTCTATCTAAAAGAAATGAATCTAGCCACAAAGAGAATGAATCTAGCTTCCAATTAAGCTATAAACGACTAATTGATGACTATATCAAGCAAAACGACTAGCATAATTTTAGAAGGAATCGAAAATTATGACAAAATCTAATCTTCTAAACAGCTTGGAATGAACCTTGAACAGACTTTGAAATGTCTAGAGATTTAAAGAAGACTATTGGGATCGAAGGATTATGTCACCTTTGGCTTGAAATCAACTTGAACTAACTTTAAATTGATTTGAAGGGTGTTTAAGAATGGTTTTAGACGATTACATTGGTTTAGGCGAAAATTATCATTAAAAGATAAAATATATTGATCTCCAACATTGACTTCAACACTAGGTTCCAGCACATTAAGAGCTTCATAACTTCTGATTTCAATTTTGAAATAGGGTATATATATATCATTGGATGACTAATTTCAATTATAATCTAAATCCAATATAGCATAAATTAGGCTAATTGGCGAGATTGGTAAAAAAAAATTAAAAAAAAAAAAAAAAAAAAAAAGACCCTTGGCAACAAATTGGTACAAAAAAAATTGCTCCCTCCACAAATCAGTAGAAAAACCTAACTTTAACCAACAATTTGGTAGAAAAATAATCTCATGCGACAATTAAGCATAAAAATACAAAATTTCCAACAAATTACTTGCGATTACTATCGTTTTGTTGTTACAAGAGACAATAATTTTCACTTGATTTTCCTACTCGTTATTAACAATGTTTTTTAAAAAAGGGTTGGAAATATATTTATGTAATTCAAAATAGCAAATAAAAAGGAGATGACTTAAAATTTTAAATTTTAAATAAAAATAAATTTAAAGTAAAAAAACAAAACATTTTAATTATGACTTTTGAAGAGTTTGCTGAAAAAAAAAAAAAAAAAAAAAAACAGATTTTTTTTGGTCTAAATGTCATGTGAGTTTTCTTTTCTTTACCAAATTGTGGTGAATGATCTTTTTTTTTTTACAAAATTGGTAAATTGGCCGCATAAAGTATTGATTTTGGGGTCGGTTAGAGTGTTTTTCTTATATCTTCTTCACTCGGAAATGTAATATAATTTTGTTTACAATATATCGTTGAAAATAATAACTCAAGGGCTATTCAGTAAAATAAATGTCATGGAAACAATCAAAATTTACGGCAAGCTCGTATTTTAGCTAAGGTAATGAAATTAGGTTAATAAAGGAATTATATATTAAAATAATGTTTATGGATATTTGCGAGAGGAAATTGGGTTTTATAAAGCTATAATGGTTTTGAATGGACTTTGAAAATTCGTTTTATTGAAAAATAGGTAATACTGTTATAAAATAGATGAAAAGAATAATAGAAGAAAGATATAATGAAATGTTTTTCATTAGGCAATGACTTATATACTTCGTATACAATTGAATATAGTAACTCTCCAAAGGTAATGAAGAGTCACAATAATAATGCATAAGGTAAAGGGTGTTACAAGGGGTTACTTAGTGAAGCAATAATGATAAGGGGGTTACAATGGTATGCTTAATGGACATACATAATTATATTTCATAACACTCCCTCCTTCGATAGATGTCCATTATATTATTGAAGATTGTGCCTTGTTAAAACCTTACTAAGAAAAACCCTGTGGGATAAAAACTTAGTGAAAGAAAAAGAGTACATCATTCTTCATTATACGCTTGAAATACTACCTCGTTAAAAACCTTATCAGGAAACCCAGTGGGACAAAACCATGGTTAAGGGAAAAAGAGTGTAGCGTGTATTTTCTCTCCCTAATTTTAACATCACTTTAGATCTTCAATGCAATAAGTTGAAGACTAACCCAAGCAACTTGTTCTGTGTAGCAGCAAAACCTTCATTGATAATTGATTTTCCAAAATTTAACTTGAGTCTTTAAATCTTCACTTGAATCGTTGAATTATCTTCTTGCATCTGACTCATGAGAATAATACACATAGAATGTAATGATTTATAGATCTCTTTCTTATGTACCAATGTTTTTCTCAAAATGCCAAATATCTTGATTCTTGATAATAACCTCATTTTAGGTAAACACATTTCCGCATATAAAAGATAGGTTACAATCCTTATCTATATATATTTGTACATAGTAACTTATTTATGAGGTCATTTATATTTAAAATTCATCAATATTTGATATTCATCATGAATATTTGATGAAACACTCTTAAATCGATATTATTGTGAAATCGGAATCGATAATGTGAAACATCTAATTGTATTGCCATTGCTTCTTTGGGACCAGAACCTAACATTCATACGAATAAGTGTGTCATTGCAATCATGTATACATTTTATATTGAAATATGAAATTGCTTTTGCAAATTCAAATAATAGGACTTTTCACACAAACTTAGTCATGCTCAAACTTCATGTTGAGATGTCATCTATTTGGTAGAAAAAATAATTGTCAAGAGTTTTCTCTTTTTTTTTTTTTTTTTTTTTTTTTTTTTTTTTTTAATATCTCATCAATAATTGAAAGTAAAATTTGAAATATAAACATATAAAATAATATGTATAAGTTCTTCAGGAACTCTTCTTAATCTCATATGCATATATTAAGAGTTAAGCACACAATTAGGTACTCAATTCTTTAAAATTTCACCTTTTAGGTACTCAATTCTTTTTGCTTTGCTTTTGGGTACTGAGTTAAGAATTCAAGCCAAAAAAATTAAATCAGCCAAAGAATTGAATACCTTGGGTTAAAGAATTTAGTACCCTTGGTTAGTATGTGGGCCCCACCCGATTTAAAAATTAATATTTATAAAAAAATAATGTATTAAATTAGACTAAGAAACTAGTCGTTGGTTTCATCCAAAACAGCAAGAAATTAGGCATGAACCTGGCAGAAAATTCATCAAAAAATTTTTTAGTGTAAACACAATATCATCCTGAATAAGGACAGTTTCAAAGACCCAAAGGAAATGAATCATAGTAATATGATCATTCCAAAAAATTAAATCACCAGAAAACATATCCAGCTAAAGAATAAGCAACAAAACAAGAATAAAGGCTTTTGCAAAAACCCAAACTTACATTTGCTTACTTTAGGAAAAGGAGCTCTGATCATATTACTATGATTCATACGCTGGGGAAGTGGCAATTCTAACGTAGGCAGAGAAGACCGACAATTACTATGCATGACTTCATAAAATGCAAGCATATGAATTTGCTGTTTACACTTGAAGTTAGTATGCAATAGAAAACATTAAGCTTCCTGCTATGAACCTGAATCTACCAAAAACAACAATTATGGAAGCCTTGTAAAAATGTATCATCGAAGTAAAAAAAAAAAAAAAAGTGAACTTGAACTTGTACATGAGTTCAAAGGAGAGAAGATCTTCATTTCTTGCAGTCTTTTTGTATTATGCATCATATAAAAAAAATAATTTATATATCTTCAAACTTGTGCTTCATACATTTTTTTTTATAAATATTAATTTTTAAATCAGGTGGGGCCCACATACTTAACCAAGGGTACTAAATTCTTTAACCCAAGGTACTCAATTCTTTGGTTGATTTAACTTTTTTCACTTGAATTCTTAACTCAGTACCCAAAAGCAAAATAAAAATAATTGAGTACCTAAAAGGTGAAATTTTAAAGAATTGAGTACCTAATTGTGTGCTTATTAGAACATCATTAGCCCAATGGAGTTTGAATCTCCTTTTATAAACTTTTATAAACCTTGCAAATTATTCTTATTATGACTGACGTGCATATTCATTTATATATCAAAATTCATAATTAAGAAACAATAATAAATAATCTCTAAATGACATATGAAATGTGGAACTATATAAATAAAGAAAAATTATATAATGATAAATATGCAAATGACGAATGATGCAGTTATCTAATTCTACACATGCATATGTATATAAGACTCAAAAATGCAAAATATTGTACAATGTGGATGTTAGAATCCATATATATATCGTTGGTAGGGGTGTACATAAACTGGATTGGACCTGAAAACCGACCGAACCCGGACCTGTAGATTCATAACCGGTCTCGGTCTTGGTCCGAATCAGGTCTAAAACCAGGGTTTTCAGGTCCTGAAGCCCAGTAAAATTGTGTTTTTATATATATAAAAAAAAAAAAAATTGCAAAATAAAAACAAGAAATCAGTTTCATTTCAAACCATAACTCCCTCACTCTTTGACTATCTGGGTCCCTCATGCTGACCCTGCACCTGCAACAGCTGCACTCAGGCGACCACCAGACATCAAGCGCCCATCGTCCACCAGGCTACCAACACGAAAACCGCCCCTACACGCTGCATCAACCACCGCACGCAAACTCCACGACCACCAAATCACGCAATTGCAGAGACCACGTCCATAGTTTACGCGGCTCCAACGACCGCGACCACTAGAACGCGTGGCTCCAACAATCGCGACCACGTGATCGCGTGATTCCAACGACCCAACAATCACGATATCTTGGCTTACAGTTCTTGTGGATGTTGTGGTGCGGTGGTTCTTGCTGCCTGCTAAGTGCTAACTGCTTCATAATTTTTTTTCTTAGGTTGAATCTCAAATTGAAATTAATTTTTATTTGAAGAAAAAGAATCTGGAATTAATATTAAACATCAGTAAAAACCAGTTGAATTTGGTTAACATGTATTTTTTTTTTCAAATTGTTTTTTTTTTCAAGTAAAAAAAAAGGGTCCAATCAGGTCCAAAATTGGTCCGAACCTAATTTTCCAAGTCTAGTCTGAAACCGGACATGTTGATTCAGGTGCAGTCCCCGACCCTCGAAAAATAGTGATTCAGGTCCCGGTCCCAACAAGTCCAGTCCAATTTTGGACTGGTGTACAGCCCTAATTGTTGGAATTCAGGTCCATGAACTCATTCTCATAATTATATATATGTCGATATCAAAATTAACGTATAATTCAGATCCCCTCTTCACCCGTCCATTATATTACTTATTGCATATGCAAATCTATCAGTTCCATCGTATACCGGTATCATTAAAAAAAACTGTGCATGTAACATTTGCATGCTAATGAACAATGATATCTGAATGCATCTTCCACCATCATACTTTACTCATATGTTAGGCCATCTTATTATGATTCAGAAATTTTTTACACTTTTAGTGTATTCTATACAATATTATTTTATCAACAATTGTACACTTTAAAAGTATCAATTGCACTTTCTTGCAAGGCATCATATCTTTATATTGGAACCGATCATATAATCTACACTTTAGGTGTAAAGATTCAAGTAAATATTGGCAAGATTTATCTCAATGTATATATATAATTTCACAATGACCAGTGTGTATCTTCTATGCCTCTAGATGGTTCATAACTGATTACAAATTAAATCATAGAGTTACGCACAACATATCTTGCTAACATATATAAATAATAAAGCTTGCATATAAACTTTTCAAATTACCAATTATGGGGATCAAGTAATAATTTCAAATTTTGCCAACTTATATTATAGTTCTTCTCCCCCTAAGTTGGTAAAATATTTCAAATATAGATATGTCAAATTCTTAACCAACTTACAATATAATTTCATGTGCAACAAATTTCATCCTTTAGAAAACCATAATTAACAATTTTTTATCACTTCTAGGGAATAATGTAATTTTCAAATGTAATTTTGATAAATATTTCACAATTGTATTCTCTTCTGGAGATCAATATCAATGGGGAGTCATGAATTGTGCAGTTGTCTCTTTCTTATTTGTATTTCTTATGTGCTGACATACGATAGCCCCAATCAAGAGATAATTTTACTAATAAAATTACTTGTATGCAACATGTACCACTATATATGGTGATGTTTAAGTCATCTAATTCGTTCTTGGCTACATATAAGCTATCGTGGTGAACTTCTGGTCACATATTACTTGTTTTCATACAAAGTTGTTCATTCCAATATTTATACCTTGATAAATTTCAAATTTAACTAAAAAAAATTATTCACATACTTTTCAATCCCTATGTTATGTCTTGCCTTTCAATTCATTTTATACATGTGACATGAAATAAAATCAGCACATTATTTCTGTAGATTAAATCAAAGAAATTTCACCATGGGTACTTTAAACCTGGATGGCCTAGCTTACCACATCCAATGATTTTTACAAGTCTAACTTTTCATTATTCTAACAAAATCAGTGATCACTTTATACAAATTGCTTATGTATGTCCATGTATATGATGTGATATAAGAATGTCAACATTCGTTTTTCAGCAAGACATACAATTAACTAATTATACTTTATTTGATGATAACTTATTCTAAAATATTAATTACAATCTTGATGTATGTTAATTGATCAAACATATTTTACTCTTTAGGAGCATCCTATATATAATCTTGGCATATACCAATTATTACTTGATATAACAATCCTTAACAATAATGCTTTATCAATATAGACAATGATTCGATATTTGTTCATATCCATCTTCAAGATGGTGTCATGGTTTGGTAATTATTTAATAATTATATTCTGATCCTTAACATTTAAGCTAGTATATACAAAACCGACCATTAATAATATAAAATGATTTTTTTGTGAAAAACTACCTTTTATATACAACTTTTTGTGAAAAACTACATTTTAAAAAAATTGTTGTAAATGACTACCTCTTTTTAAAAAAAATGTTGTAAAGGACTACCACTTGCCGGAATCTGGCCGTTGACTCACTTTTCCGGCGTTGACCACCCACGTGCCGGTCACATGACCTTTAATTTTTTTTTTTCTATGCATGCACCATCAGCATTGCCGCCATCTTCACCACCGTCCCCCCACCACAACACCTCAATCCACCTCAAAAATCCCTTACAACAGCCCTCACGCATCCCTAAACCAACCCAACCCCATTTGAAACCGCCTCCACCCCGTCGAATCCAACACAAGCCCTCAATCGCTCCGCAATTCCGCGACCCTCAAAAAGAAACATTAATAACTTCTTCAATTGAGGAAAAGAAGGGAAAGGTTCTGGTTTTTGAGGGGGTCGAAGGAGGGTGGGAGGGATTTCGAGGGTGAGATATGCGTGGGTGGGATGAAATTTGGCCTCAAATTGACAATTTATTTGCGGGGTGGCAGAAAATCAAGATTCAAGGGAAAGGGGAAGGGTTTCAAGGTGTTCGGGGGAAATGATGAGAAGTAAAGGGAGGTTGTCAAGGAAAGGGCTGCCGGAAATAATGGAAGTGGGGGTAGGGAGGGGAGTGGTCGGAAACTGATAATCTGTTTGAGGGCTACAAGAAGGGGTAAGGAGGGCTAAGGAAAAGAAGCGTTGCAGGGGTGGGGGATGGTCGGAAATTGGAAAAGAGAGGCGGAAGGGCAACAAGCGCAGCAATCGGAAACAGGACAAGGGAGGGGGGGTGACAGCGAGGGGGTAGGGGCCTTGTTTCTTTTCTTTCTTTTGAAGTTGCGTGAGTGGTTGAGTTGAACTTGGTAATTTGTCTCTTAAGCTTCAACTTCTTTTGTTATGCCCTTGCTCTCCACATACACAACATTTCATAATCATGCCAGTATTCCTCATTTTACCATTGCTAGTGTTTCGGGTAAAACAATGGGACCTTCGGCAAGGTCCTTTTGAGGTGGCTGAAGACTGGGCTCGGTCCAAGTAATGTTGGGCCAAGGGTTTCCTGCACAACAAACACACGTAAACTAGCCTCGGGGGTTGTGCCGAGGAAGGCCCCTCCGATGCCGAAGTCAGTACAATGTGTAGAGAGAGAAAGCTATGCAAGAGGATTAATTGCTTGTGGCTTATGTGAATGAATGTGAAATGGTACAATCGGTGGCTTTTATACCTTAGCATAATGAGGAGAAGTGGGCTTGAGGTCAAGTGGGCTGACCACGTTGACTGGGCCTATGACTTGACTTGGCATGGATTGGAGATTTGGACCCTTGACCTTGGGCTTTAATTGAATCATTTATGGACCAGGCCCAATTAGGCTAAATTGGACCCAAACAGCTAGTAACTTCTCCAATCTGTTTTTTCCTTGCCTTTTGTGGTCTACCTCTAACCTTTTTTAATGGAGGGGCTGAAATTGATTCAGCTTGTGAAATACCATTTAGATACAATATATACCTGTACTGATCAAGAGTAATGGATGATTTTTGAAGAGTGTTGGAGAAGCTTTTTCGTCTACTATGGAAGCAGTGCTCATTTGAGAAAATACATGACTACAAGTTGCAAGTTGCTTGACTTTAGTCTAATCTAGATTATTTTAATTAGCAGTGTTTTATTTTAATAAGAGGAGGAGTATGTGTCATTATTTTTATTTAGTTGTACAAAAAAAAAGGAAAAAAAAAATTACTTCACTGGAAAATTTTTAATACCTACCGGCAATCCCCAAATGATGAAAAGTGAAAGGTTAGTCCCCAAACGATAAAAAGTATGGAAGGTGAGTCCCCTAAAATGCATTTTACTCTAACTATTGTTTTTGCTATGGAGTATATATGTTTTGTTACAAATTTAATCATTGGAGCCTACCTTTGATTAAATCAAGTTATTATACCATATATATACCTCTTTTGGTAGAAGATTGTTTCATTGTATACTAGTCTAAGTATGTAGTGCAGTGCCAAATAATCACTAGTAGAAAAAGTGTTATTTGTAATTGGCGAAATTGACTTTTTGTAACTGGCATTGTTGGTTGCGAATGCCACCGTTACAACTAGTGAAAATTATTCGTAACCGGCTCATGTTAGTTACAAATAATGTATTATTTGTAACTGGCATAACCCAACGCCAGTTACAAAAAGTATATTTTCCAAGTAAGAAATCGCACTATTTGTAACTGGCATTAAGTTACGTCAGTTACAATAAGGGTATTATTCGTAACTAGCATAACCCAACGCCAGTTGCAAAAAGTCTATTTTCCAAGTAAAAAAGTACACTATTTGTAACTGGCATTAAGTTACGTCGGTTACAATAAGGGTATTATTAATAACTGGCAAATCATAACGCTGGTTACGAATATATTTTTTAAAAAAATACTATTAGTAACTAGCACTAGATTACGCCAGTTACTAATAATTTTTTTAAAAAAAATATATATTTGATTTGAATACAAAAATGGTAGTATACTCTACCAAATGACCCATCGTCAAATGGGTTATAACATGTTACAATTCAACCAACAAAACACGTACTACGAATACTTCCATACTTCCATACAATACAAACACTCTAAATAGTTCCACACAACTCGAATTATTCATCCATAACCATACAATAGAAAAAAAATTAATTATACTTTGATTTCCAAAAAAAAACAATTAAACTTTAAATACAAAAGCATTGATTTATAATTTAGAAATGTAATAACAATAACCAATAGGCCAAAAAAATTAAAGTAGATATATAAAATGTGTTATATCATTTTATTAAGTTAAATGCGATAAATCATAACATCGATTAATAAGATAACTAGTCTTTCAACAAAAAATTAAGCCTAAAAAACTTAGCCCATTGTTCTCGAATCTCATCCAATTCTACATCGTTGTAGGCTGCAAGTCTTGCCAAATACTCCTGAAAAAAAAAATACGTGTATATATATTATACTTTATAAAAATAAAACATCAACCAAAACTCGTAATATATCTCATCACTAACCTCTTTCAAATTACCCTTGCAATCGCTATGGAAAGATACTATCTCATACATATATCTCATCACATAATAAGCACATTCGGTACCACCACATTGTTGAGCACACTAATTCAAATGAACATAGTACAATTATTTAATATATTAAATAATACTTTCATTACTAAAAGAACGAAAAAGCAAAAAATGTACGCTTACCTCCATTCTTATGTGTAGTAATTGTGGCTTACTCGTTTTGAAAGCATTTCCTTTAAGGTGTGACCTATATACATTGTAAGGTCTAAAAAAATCATAAAAATCATTAGATTAAACGAATGAAAAATAACTTTTAATCACATGCATATGAATACGTAGTACTAGGAATGTTGTGTACTAACATCTTCATTACTTTGGACAACTCTGAGTTTCGAGCGTTAGGAGGTGATTGAATAACGGAATCAAACTCATACACAAGACTCATACGCAAATCAATCACATAGAGTACCCAATGATTCCTACATTTCAATAAACTTGCATGTTTGTATTATTCACATAATTAAAATAATAAAATTATGAAAAAGTAAAGATTTCAAGGAACAGTAGTACATACGCTTCCATATATGGAGCCAAAATGAATTTGCATTGTGCATCCTTTTTCCTTAATTCAGTAAGAAAAGCATTTTTCAAATACATTTGGACTTCAAGAAAATCTTTCTTGATTTCAGCTGCAGAAATTTTTTGGGGGCACAAGAATTTGATTTTAGTCTTCTGAAATAATGAGATATGGTCTTCAATTAAGTACCTGCATTTTACAGAAAAAATAAATAATTATTATAATAAATGGATCTAATTAATAAAATATATTTCATAGTGAAACAAATTCAAATAACTTAAATGAATGTTAGTATTTACAATATGTAGACATGGATTAATGAAATATTCGTCCATGCTCCTCGTAGTAATTCAGAGACATCATCACTAAATCTGCCGGCCACCCCAAAAAATAACCTTTCGCCTCACCCAACTTAGTGATACCGCCATCAGTCTCTTCTAGGAGATTTAGGTGAGAATAATCATTGTAAAAAACATGGTCAACACTAACTCTATAGATGTCACGGTTCATTTTCTTGTTATGAATCACTCCACTATGACAAGGTTCTGCCGTTCCATCGGCCACAATCACTGAGTTCCCACTGAACTCATCAACTAAAGCAAGACAACATTTAGTTGGGACCTACATAATTGATCATGTCATAAGAAACATGAAAGCATAATCTATACAGTTAACAACTAATAAGTATGAGAAATAAAAGCAGGTAAGATTCTTTGTACAAAAAATGATTAAACAAGACACTAAATTATTGGCTATATTAACAAACCAATGAAGAATTACAACCAGCTATAGGCCTATTTACCACTCCACACACACACACACACAGACAGTGGTAAATGACAACCTCAGCAAAATTCACAGTATGATGTATATATATATATATATATATATATATATATATATATATATATATATCACAAAGCAAGAGGAACGAATGAAGAAAATCAACACATTTTCAAGGATATCAGTATTTCACATATACTTTCCCGTCCCAATAATAAGGAAACCATAACACCCTCTATAAACACACACGACATCTAGCATGACTCTCAGCAGCACTTTTGTTCAAAGCTCTCTCCAGCCTAGTTTCGAAAGGAGTAGAATGCCAATTCACCCTGTTATCCTGCAATATTGTAGAATACATGAAGTACCCTGAGAATTTTATATGTGGGTAAATTGTTGTATATTCTCCAAGGGAGGTAAATAACTGACAGAATCATATTTGTATCCTTAACTAACTCAATACAACCTCATCAATCCATATATTTTCCCCTATATAAAGTCAAAACCCATGTGTTTATATGTTGGTATGTGAATACAAAGATATGCCGCTAGCTACAGCTTTCTTTTATCTAACAATTATTAGAGTTTAATGCAGCTTTTTATTTTCATTATTCTTATTATTATTAATTTGAATAGGGCACAGCAGTTGATGAAGGTTAGTGCTGATTGTTACCTGAGGGGAGCCGAGTTCACCCAGTTTTCCATGTATCCCAACTGAAGGGAGATGTTGGTAGCTTACCCGTCAACCCCACTCTTCCACATCAGCTCACTGCTGACTTGCAGCTGCTGGTCGAGCTAGAGGATGCGCTTGAGGTCAGACAGAAGAGAGAAGGGGATACTACAGGGGTGGAGGTCCTACTTAAGTGGAAAGAGCTCCCTGATTTTGAAGCTACTTAGGAAAACTATAAAGCTATTAGCATTCGGTTCCCACATTTCCATCAAGCAAATGGCAGCAACAAAAGGTCAATACTAACTTTTAAAGAGTGAGAGTATGAAGAGATTAGTTTTAAAGATATGTTTCAATCAAGAAAATGGCTTTTGTGTCGCTTTTCAAGATCAGATGATGGCAAGGATGTGGCCTAGAAACTTTTATACAAACTGTAAGAGCAATTGACAGAAATGAGGCCCAGCGCAGCTATCTGGTCAGCATGTAAACCTATCTCCAAAATATATCAATCACACAGATACGCTACAACCTGTGCCATTTCATCCAAGATCATCAAGTGCACAACTACACACAAGAGGTCACTAAGATGACTTAAATGGTAATATGTTAACCGTAGAAAAAAAAGCCACAAGGAGCACATCTGTATCAGATTTGGCTAAATAGCATCATTCCAGCAAGAACCCGAAGAAGGGCACATATATTAAAGCTTTGGCACATATGATGGCAAATGGTGTCATACTAAAGGTCAGCATATAAATGTACTTTGAGAATGAGTGAAATCATAAATCATTTTGCTGTTTTAATATATGTCAAGTTAAATTCTCACATATATGAATGAAAAAGCTTAGATACAAAATTAAGAAGCTTAGATACAATCCATTGTATGAACAACAAAAGGTCAATACTAACTTTTATCTTCAATAAATACATCAAATAGCAAGAAAAAGAATACCACTCCAACAGCAAATTCTACAAACAATACCAACCAACTTCAAAAATCTAAAATTAAGAAGACTAAACAACGCTAAACAAACTATCCATCCTAACTCAGTTCTGAAAGTCAGCTCTGAATTACGTTCTGATTTTCAGGTCTGATTTTCAGCTCTGGATTCAGGTCTGATTTTCAGCTTTGAATTCAGGTCTGATTTTCAGCTCTGAATTCAGGTCTGATTTTCAGCTCTGAATTCAGGTCTGATTTTCAGCTCTGAATTCAGGTCTGATTTTCAGCTCTGAATTCAGGTCTGATTTTCAGCTCTGAATTTAGGTCTGATTTTCAGCTCTGAATTCAGGTCTGATTTTCAGCTTTGAATTCAGTTCTGAAAGTCGGCTCTAAATTCAGTTCTGAATTCAGTTCTGAAATTCAGTTCTGAAATTCGGCTTTGAATTCAGTTCTGATTATCAATTCTGCATTCAGTTCTGAAATTCGACTTTGAATTCAGTTCTGATTAACAATTCTGCATTCATCTCATATGATAATAATTAAGAGTTCAATCTCAGTCAAATAAAGGTTTACCTCTAACAAGCGAGGACTTAGCTCCGTTGGATTGTTTCAGGAAGATGGGGAATGTTGAGCATCATTTACTTGCAAATGCCTTCTTTTAATTTTTCTTTAAATTCCTAGGTTAAGTTCTCTTTAAATTCATCTAATTCTTGTAATGAGCAACCACTTTTAGACATGTTTTTACCTTTTACCGGGCCAAATGCTTTTCTATAGCCGACACCAATCCCACATCCACCAAGTCCTTTCACCAATCCACGATGGTCCTTTTTCCCAAATGCCAAAGTAAGGGCATCAACGCCTCGCTCTGATTGTTTACACTCTCCTTCCTCAAATTCTTTTGCTTGTTATTGCAGATTCTATTCCTGTTTGACAAAACATAGAAAAAGTTAATTAGATGACCAAAAATATGTAATGTTAGTAGATTTCTTTGTTTTGATAAACTATGACATACAACTATATTGGCAATTCGAATAGTCTCCGCATCTTTTGGGTCGATGCCCCATGTTCCATCTGGCAACCACTTTTCATGAGCTAAAACCCACTCAAGAGCTCGACGATAAAAAATAGAACCAGTTGATGTACTGCTCTGGGAAGTGTTGCCAGTAGTTAAAGATTCTGCGAGAGCAGTATATCTATTTTCAAGTCTTTTTGCTTTTTCCAAATTATCCGAGCTCTTTGACACTGTTTCGACCCAAGTGATGGCGACATTTGTTTAGCTTTGCATTTTCCTTCCCCTTTTCACTCTTTTCATGTTTTTTATTTAAAAAAAAAAAAGAAAAGAGAGTTAAACATTATCATATTCTTCACAATCAGTTTTTGTTTGATTAATTAACAATGCATGTGAATATGTAGTTACCTTGAATTCTGCTAATTTACTATATATTTCGAATCTCTTCCATTTCTCTTCTATAAAGTAACCTTCATTCACTTCCCATGGCTTCATATTTGCTTTAGGAGAAGTGGTCGGGTATGGGTTTTTAAAAGTGATGAATCGTGCCCTTAAATTCGACTTGTGACAACTGAATCGCGAAGCCACAACACTATGAAACCTTTTTTGCCTTTCTCCACTTGGATCCTCAATGTTGAACATTCGTTGTGGATTAAAAAAAAAGTTAACTAATTTTTTGAATAGCAACATGAGTAACTAGTAAGTGAATAGTTTATACCTATGTCTCCTCCCATATATTTTCCCGGTCCACTTTATCTATTTTTGCATACTCATTCACAGTGATGTCTAATCTCTTAGCACATGAACCAATTTGTTTTCCATAAGCGGGTTCCCTCTCACCAGTAGGCAAGTCTGTAGACACCTAAAAATGTCTCCCCAAAACCAAACCCGTTGATGAACACCTTTCACCGCCATTATTGGTCGAGTTGAGTATTTAATCTTTGGAGTGCTTAAATCCATGTTCTATCCAATATATTTCATGAACCAATCCAATTTCTAGCTCATTTCCCTAAACCATAATCTATTTTCCACTTTTCGTGTTCACATCGCAAAACTGAGAGAAACTGATTTTATGGATATAAAATTTTGATCCAATTATTATTTTTTTGGATAGGCCTTTAAATAAGCTTTCCAACCATATATCATAAGCCCAATTCCGAGCTATAACGAAAAAGATATGAGCAAAACATTAAACTCGGCCCAAAACCGACACCCTTCTACTAAAACAGCCATATCTTAAATTCTACAAATTATTTTTACCTGATTCAAACTGGTTTGAAAATTAGACTTGATAAGATTTCCAATGATATATTATATGCTTTATTCTGAGTTACGGATCAAAAGTTATGATGATTTTAAAAACGGGTAAAAAAAACTGAAATTACCGCGCAGCAGCTAAAATGCCGCGACGCGGTAAGATCTGACGTGGCACGGGAGAAATTCCCGTGACACGGTAATTTGGAGGGCATTTTCATGTTTTTTAGTGCCCCGTGACTTGGCATAAGTACCGTGACCCGGCGCCATATGCCGTGACACGGTGGACTTTGCCGCGTCACGGCGTTTTCTGCCGTGTCACGGTGGGTTGCTGCCGTGTCACGGTGCTTAAAACTTTCCCGCGTCACGGGGAACTGTGCCGCGACACGGGAATTACTGTCGTGTCACGGTAGGAATTCCCGTGTCACGGTTCCAGTGCTGTGACACGGGACAACTCCGTGTTTTTTCCGCGTAATCCCTTCACGCGTTTTAACTCCCGTAGGTCAAATATTTCCCGCGTCACGCTAATTTCCCCCGTGACACGGTAGAGTCTGACCGTGTCACGGTACAGTCTGACCGTGTCACGGTACAGTCTGACCGTGTCGCGGTAGCCTTTTTTAGGGTTTTTATCTTTTTAGGGTTCCGTGTGTTCCCTCTGCTCATTTTCCCTATAAATACCCCCCTCCTTTCTGCAGTTCGGGGCAGCAATAATCATTCTCTCTCACCTTGCACCAAAAATCATCCTCTTCTCCCTCTTTAACCTAATTTCTAGCCTCTTTATTCTTCCATAATAATTCCCCTAAGCACTCCAAGGAGTCTATACTTAACCCGAGGTTCCGTCCTTAAACCAAGGCATGAAAGGTACAAATAACTGAGGGTTTGGACCAAATCAATTCTACTTTTTATTTAATTTAATTTTCATTTGCTTTATTATTTTTATTGAAGTTACTAACAGTTTATTCATGATGTAGTAATTTAAAGGAACGTGCGAAATGTGAGTAATTATTAATTAATTTAATTACTCTTATTTTATTTTCTTATTGCTAGTATCATGATTAGGTTGTTTTATATTTGATTTGACTAACTCTATTATTTTTGAATTGCTTCCAATATTAATGTTTATTTTATTATATTTATGATCACTATATTGCATGTTTAAAGGGAATATGTAATTGAAAATCACGCCTAATAAGATAATTTGGACAACCGGTTTAGGTTCCTTTTAATCTTGTTGTTTAATCAAGTGATCACAAATATTTTAGAATTATATGTTGCATTAATATTCAACCAATTTAGCCTAATAATAGTTTGGAGCAAATTGAATATTTTATTGTATGCCTTTGAGATCACAGGAATGCTTTTCAATATAAGAATCGAGTAGAGGCCAATACGGACGAATGTGACTCCATGACTCACTTCGTACCATCATCCCCGATCCTCCTTTCGTGGTTCCGAACCATATGGAGTTAGTAATCTCATGGATTATGAATGGGGTGTAACCTTCACGGGTCAATCGTTGTTGCCTATCGTTGTCCCTTATCGTGGTTGCCTTTTTATGATCCGTGGACGGTTTACAAGTTCCTTAAAAAACTTGTTGGCGGCTCCCTACTTTATTTGTCCCTAATCGTTGTCCCTAATCGTAATGTCAATTCCCACTTCCTATGAGTGCCAAGCATATTCACAACATGCCTTTAGCGTAGGCGCACTTCGAACGACGCCTACAATTTGGCGACTCCACTGGGGAGGATTCTTAATTATTTATCGATTTGAGTGATCGGTATTTAATTAAGATGAGTGGATGAGACTTGAAAGGTTCTTGAAAAAATATTCCTGTGATTAATTTGGCATTTTTGCATCGGCATAGACGTTTTAACGTCGCATTCAGGTCTGTACCGTAGGAAAAATTGGATAACTTGGTCGCGCGCAAAAGCAAACAGCGCACCAGTCAGATTTTCTGACTGCCGTGTCACGGCAGAGTCTGCCGTGTCACAGTACAGTGTACCGTCTGACGGCACATTGTACCGTGACACGGGAATTACTGCCGTGTCACGGCAGTCCTAAAATCAGTCCGGTGACCTATTTTCTTTTCCCACAGTCGACTTCCTTCGATTTTTCTGAAAAAACGTATGTGTTCTACATGCGTCTTAGCCCCGGGGAATTTAAGCTCTATCAACCCAAAAACGCTCATGGCAATAAGGGTTCATCCGAGTCATTAAATTCACCCAAACCATGGAGTCGAGTTCGATTTCATCACGAACTCGCGGAGCCGCCCGTTGGCATACACCCTCAAGGGAGGCTGCCTTGCTAACGCGTCCAAACTCTTAACCATGGTACCCTTTTGACACCCAAAGCTTGACCAATAGTTGAACATAGATCTTGACTTTAGGTTGCGAACTTTTTTTGCATCATCGTGCCTAAATGCTATGTGTTTGTTCGGTGCTAACCCTAATGTGTTTTCTCTTTTTGTTTGACCCATGACCGAGGGTTTTTATTCTCACATAGTAATTAGTACGGAATTAAAATCGATTAAAATCTGAAAAAATAAAAAAAAATGACCTGGAACTGCGCACCGTGTCACGGCATGTGTCTGCCGTGTCACGGTGAACAGTGCCGTGACACGGGAAAGTCTACCGTCTGACGGTAGACTGCACCGTGTCACGACAGTTTGCACCGTGACACGGTGCCCAAGAAAATATCCTGTCAGTCTTGTTCTCGATTTTTGTGCGAATGCTGTGTCCAGTTTTGGGTCGTGTCTAGCTATACGGTCAAAACACGCGTCCATAACCTCACTTAATCACTCACATGTCGTGTTTACACACTTTTTTGCTTTAAGGCGTGCACCACTTTTTGACCGTATTTTAGGGAAAGTCTTGTCGTTATGTCTTTTTTTAAAAGTCGGATGGTATCCTCCCTTTAAAAATAAAAAAGCAACGTTTAAAAAAAAAAAAATAAAAATTATTTTGACCGTGACACGGGAACTTATCCCGTCTGACGGGAGAAGTGTCCCGTGCCACGTCACCCCTTTTCAAAAAAAAAAAAAATATTTTGACCGTGACACGGGAACTTACCCCGTCTGACGGGAGAAATGTCCCGTGCCACGTCACCCCTTTTCAAAAAAAAATAAAAAATAAATAAAAATAAATAAAAAATTTGACCGTGACACGGGAATTTATCCCGTCTGACGGGAGAAGTGTCCCGTGCCACGTCACCCCTTTTCAAAAAAAAAAAAGAAAAAAAAAAAGAGCGTCAGTTTAGCCTTCCGTATTAATTTGGTCCTCGCGTTAGTCATTTTGGTTATTGTTCACATGTCTAGCCATACGATCATACCACGAGTCTTATAACATCACTTGATCACTCACGAGTCAAGTATAGTCCACACACTTTCTTTATGTTCCGACTCGAGTCGTGCACCAGGTCGTTTATGATCGTATATTAGGTTCATGCACCCTTTTTTCGTCATAATAAAAAAAATGAGTGGAGTTTTCTCACCTGTTTTCAAATGTCTATTTTTTCCTTCCTTTCCTATCTTGAGCAATGAGTCAAACAATTAAGTGAATTGTTTTATTTCACAGTACTTGTTCAAGGAACAGAGATAGATCAATACGGTTCGAGCCATTACCGCAACAATCTCTCAGATCTAATAGGCGTTCAAAGAGAACTTTGTCATCTCCGTTACTCATCACCTTTCAATGGCCACTAAAGAAGACATTGAGAACATCAACAAATCCATTGAGGCACTGTCTTCCATGATGCAAACCCTTACCACTAGGGTCACTACCATGGAACAAAACAAGGTCACTGTTTCCACCTTTGACAAACTGAAGGAACAAATGAGTAAGATTTCTGAGGATTTCACTTATGTGGAACGGCCTCCCACTCCTTTGGATGTGAAGGATAGACTCCCTGAAAAGTTCTCCACTGCTGATATTCCAAAGTTCAAGCCTACTGACAATCCAATATTCCATTTGAAGGCGTTCTCTGCAACCATGGCTCTTAAGGGATTGGACATAACACTCTTCCCTACGGTGTTCCCTCTCTCCTTAGAACATGCTTGCCAACAATGGTTCTATTCCCTAGATGCCAAGCGTACTGCGACTTGGCAAGATGTCACTGACAGTTTCATGAATCGTTACAAGTGTAACATTCAAACTAAAACTTCTGAACGTGAACTCTCCATTCTCAAACAGAAAGAGAATGAAGGCTTCACCGCTTACCTGAACAGGTGGAGGGAAACAGCTTCACTCTTGGTAGATCCTCCCAAAGAAAGAGAGATGGTTCGCCTCTTTATTCAAAATCTGACTCATAAATATAGGGAACATCTCAAATTTCTTCCATTGAACACTTTCGAAGCTGTATACGACATCGGCATCAATATCGAGGATGAGCTAATAAAGACTGCTGGTAGTAACAATAATAACACTTGGAAAAACAAGAAGAACGACCATCCTTCTTCTTCGTCTTCTAAGCACGAAAATACTACCAACAATATAAGCCAAGTTGATATCAATGAAGTGTTAGCCCTTGATACTCCATTGCCCAAGAAGAAAAGAACTTACACTCATTTAGGAATGACTTATGATGCGGTCTTTGATCGCCTTTACGGTCAAGGCTTGATCACGCCTATTGGACCATTTCCAGAGCCAAAACCTGAAGAAAGGAGCGCCAAATGGAATCCCAATGCCTATTGCAAGTACCATCAAGGAAGGGGCCACACTACAGAGCAATGTTGGAATTTGAAGGACGTCATTCAAGACTTGATGGATGCAAACAAACTTTCTGTCCCTCCAGGCGGCAAGAAGTAATAAATACAAGGCACGCAGATCCTTTGTGCAAGATTTCATGATTTCTTTCTTTATCATTCTTCTCCATTCCCCCATTCATGTCTAGCATAGGTTTTCCACTTTGATTTTTTTTTTTTTTTTTTTTTTATATATATGTTTCATGTGTTTCGTTCACCTTTTCCTTTAATAAAATGAGCAATTTTCCTTTACATCTCGATCATAGAATTTTTCATTCATTCATTCTAAATAAAAAAAAATAAAATAAATTTCCGAACTAAACACAAGGTACACCAATGATTTGAGGCACCTTTGCAACCCTGTCATTCCCCATTAACCACTCAATCACATATCCAGTTCTTCGTCAACCACTTTGAGCCTCGTCTAACGTTTGGCCTTCGCATTTCTTCAACCCACATTCACTCAACCCTGGGATTTGAAGATGTGTAATTGTATAACATTCAAAAAAGCAAAAAAAAAAAAAAAAAAAAAAAAGTAGCAAAGCAAAAATAAAACAATGTCTAAAGGCAAGTGTTCCAATGTCTTTGATATGAACACGTCTCAAATTGCGTCTCTCATCGAGTGCTTGGTACCGTGCCTGAGAAACATGAATGCTAAGTGAGTGATGGACCGCATGATCTGAGATTGCCTACATTGATTCAAAAGAATAAAAAATAAAAAAAAAAAAAAAAAAAAAAAAAGTTCAAAAAAATGTGTTGAAAATAAACTTGCAAAATTCAAAATTTTCAAATTCACAATTACACATCCTGGGGGCTTCTCTCGGGTCTTGAGCCTTTTACCCCTTTTTTCCTTAAACCATCAACTTAACCACATTACAACCCTTGAAAGACCTCTTTGAGGTGTACATACACTTGTGCAAAGTTCGGTTAGAGCTACGTTCGGCCTGATTCCTAACGGATACGTAGGCAACCTCACATCGAGGTGCGGCCACATTCATATTCATATCCATGCATGATCGAGTCAAAGAATATCCAATGCTTATCCCTACCCATTTAGAGCTAGACTTGGGGGCTTGAACCCAAATCACATTAGCTTACCCAGCCTAAAGAGCCATCATCTTTGACTCTTCTCACATCTCTTTCCATCGCTATAACCCTTGCAGCCAGCCTTAGTATCACATTCACACACTTCACTCACACATTCATATCCAAATCATCATTCCCTTTAAGAGCCCTTTATCATGAAATCTTGTTTTAACACTGTGCATGTTTCATTATATTTAAAGACAACATTCAGTAAAAGAAACATTGTATACTTGCTTAGCTTCCTGACCTGAGCAATGTTCATTGTTTCACATAATGTGCTAAGAAACATTTATATATCAATGATTTTTAATCATACAAAGCATATCGTGCTTAGCTCCTTGACCTAAGCAACGTTCATTATGCAATAATCACTATACGTGCTTAGCTTCCAGACCTAAGTGACGTTCAAAATCGCTTCTTTACACCATATATGATGCTTATCTCCATGACTTAAGTTCATTCACCTATCGTGTCACATGATGTAATTGTCCTTAGCCTCCTGGCCTAAGAATATGCATCATGCATACATTATTTTCAAGATAAACAATTCAATCCATACGAATCATTTCGTCTTGAGCATATCATGCTTAGCTCCTTGACCTAAGCAACGTTCATTATACAATAATCACTATACGTGCTTAGCTTCCAGACCTAAGTGACGTTCAAAATCGCTTCTTTACACCATATATGATGCTTAGCTCCATGACTTAAGTTCATTCATCTATCGTGTCACATGATGTAATTGTCCTTAGCCTCCTGGCCTAAGAACTTGCATCATGCATACATTATTTTCAGGACAAGCAATTCAATCCATACGATTTATTTCGTCTTGCTCAAGGAGGAAGTTCAAAACTTCTCTCCCTTTTCATTATTTTATTTTGGGGAAGTTCAAAAAAACTTTTTCCAAGTTTTCATCGAAGGAAGTTCGAAAACAAAACTTCATTTTTCAAGTCTTTCTTTTTCGGGAGAAAGTCGGTACCCTCCACTCATGACAAAAATTGACGGAAATTTTTTGCTTTTGCATCTTCGTTTGCTTGTGTCTGCATACACACACACACACACACACACTCACAAGTCATACACATGTCATGTCACATCAAGTCAAACTTGGTAAAGTTAGTGGTCAAGTCAATCACAGTATGTACGAGTCCATTGGCAAATTTATTTTTGCAGGTCTTATCTACAGCCCACGTCCGGGGACAAGCGGACCATCTACAGCCCACGTCCGGGGACAAGCGGACCCTCTACATCCCACGTCCGGGGACAAGCGGACCACCATCATTTCAAAACGCAAGGTTCTCGATACACAGAGACTTGCAATCTCATCATCTGTCGACTTTCCTCAAGCATGGAAAGTATTATCCGGTGGATTTCTTCAAGCATAGAAAACTGCCAAGTCGGCTTTCCTCAAGCATGGAAAGCGTTATCGGTGGATTTTTCTTCAAGTATAGAAAACCGCCAAGTCGGCTTTCCTCAAGCATGGAAAGCGTTATCGGTGGATTTTTCTTCAAGTATAGAAAACCGCCAAGAAGTCGGCTTTCCTCAAGCATGGAAGGCATTATCGGTGGAATTCTTCAAGCATAGAATGACACCAAATTCATACGTCGACTTTCCTCAAGCATGGAAAGTGTCATCCGGTAGGTTTCTTCAGGCTTAGAAAGCTACCAAACTCATCTGTCGGCTTTCCTCAAGCATGGAAAGCATTTCAACAAACATCATTCGGTGGATTCCTTCAAGCATAGGAAGCTACCAAGCTCATTTGCCACCGATACACTGGTGTCAGATAAGCGTTCTATCCCTTTACTCTTTTATCTGTGGAATTAACATTTTTTGCAGGTATCGGCGTATACAGAATGATTTAGGATCGCAGAACGTCTTAACTCATTCTCCGTCCCTATCGACTACTTTGACTATCGTTTTCGAAACTGGCGTTTCTACAAACTCAGTCAAAGTGGGGGCTTCTGTAGACACCTAAAAATGTCTCCCCAAAACCAAACCCGTTGATGAACACCTTTCACCGCCATTATTGGTCGAGTTGAGTATTTAATCTTTGGAGTGCTTAAATCCATGTTCTATCCAATATATTTCATGAACCAATCCAATTTCTAGCTCATTTCCCTAAACCATAATCTATTTTCCACTTTTCGTGTTCACATCGCAAAACTGAGAGAAACTGATTTTATGGATATAAAATTTTGATCCAATTATTATTTTGTTGGATAGGCCTTTAAATAAGCTTTCCAACCATATATCATAAGCCCAATTCCGAGCTATAACGAAAAAGATATGAGCAAAACATTAAACTCGGCCCAAAACCGAAACCCTTCTACTAAAACAGCCATATCTTAAATTTTACAAATTATTTTTACCTGATTCAAACTGGTTTGAAAATTAGACTTGATAAGCTTTCCAATGATATATTATATGCTTTATTCTGAGTTACGGATCAAAAGTTATGATGATTTTAAAAACGGGTAAAAAAAACTGAAATTACCGCGCAGCAGCTAAAATGCCGCGACGCGGTAAGATCTGACGTGGCACGGGAGAAATTCCCGTGACACGGTAATTTGGAGGGCATTTTCATGTTTTTTAGTGCCCCGTGACTTGGCATAAGTACCGTGACCCGGCGCCATATGCCGTGACACGGTGGACTTTGCCGCGTCACGGCGTTTTCTGCCGTGTCACGGTGGGTTGCTGCCGTGTCACGGTGCTTAAAACTTTCCCGCGTCACGGGGAACTGTGCCGCGACACGGGAATTACTGTCGTGTCACGGTAGGAATTCCCGTGTCACGGTTCCAGTGCTGTGACACGGGACAACTCCGTGTTTTTTCCGCGTAATCCCTTCACGCGTTTTAACTCCCGTAGGTCAAATATTTCCCGCGTCACGCTAATTTCCCCCGTGACACGGTAGAGTCTGACCGTGTCACGGTACAGTCTGACCGTGTCACGGTACAGTCTGACCGTGTCGCGGTAGCCTTTTTTAGGGTTTTTATCTTTTTAGGGTTCCGTGTGTTCCCTCTGCTCATTTTCCCTATAAATACCCCCCTCCTTTCTGCAGTTCGGGGCAGCAATAATCATTCTCTCTCACCTTGCACCAAAAATCATCCTCTTCTCCCTCTTTAACCTAATTTCTAGCCTCTTTATTCTTCCATAATAATTCCCCTAAGCACTCCAAGGAGTCTATACTTAACCCGAGGTTCCGTCCTTAAACCAAGGCATGAAAGGTACAAATAACTGAGGGTTTGGACCAAATCAATTCTACTTTTTATTTAATTTAATTTTCATTTGCTTTATTATTTTTATTGAAGTTACTAACAGTTTATTCATGATGTAGTAATTTAAAGGAACGTGCGAAATGTGAGTAATTATTAATTAATTTAATTACTCTTATTTTATTTTCTTATTGCTAGTATCATGATTAAGTTGTTTTATATTTGATTTGACTAACTCTATTATTTTTGAATTGCTTCCAATATTAATGTTTATTTTATTATATTTATGATCACTATATTGCATGTTTAAAGGGAATATGTAATTGAAAATCACGCCTAATAAGATAATTTGGACAACTGGTTTAGGTTCCTTTTAATCTTGTTGTTTAATCAAGTGATCACAAATATTTTAGAATTATATGTTGCATTAATATTCAACCAATTTAGCCTAATAATAGTTTGGAGCAAATTGAATATTTTATTGTATGCCTTTGAGATCACAGGAATGCTTTTCAATATAAGAATCGAGTAGAGGCCAATACGGACGAATGTGACTCCATGACTCACTTCGTACCATCATCCCCGATCCTCCTTTCGTGGTTCCGAACCATATGGAGTTAGTAATCTCATGGATTATGAATGGGGTGTAACCTTCACGGGTCAATCGTTGTTGCCTATCGTTGTCCCTTATCGTGGTTGCCTTTTTATGATCCGTGGACGGTTTACAAGTTCCTTAAAAAACTTGTTGGCGGCTCCCTACTTTATTTGTCCCTAATCGTTGTCCCTAATCGTAATGTCAATTCCCACTTCCTATGAGTGCCAAGCATATTCACAACATGCCTTTAGCGTAGGCGCACTTCGAACGACGCCTACAAAGTCAAAATCATTAAATTCAAGCAGCATAGGCTTACTTGATTGTATTGCCTTCGATGGCCCCCTACTCCTCTTCTTGGTTGATGTGGCTTGCAAAGCAACATCTTGGCTAGAGGAAGTTTGCTCTTGACTTTGTTGAATGGCCATATTTATGCTCCTTGATCTAGAAGTGCCTGGATAAAACAAAAGACGGAAACTGATAGAATTAAATATCACATGAAAAGAGCTATATTTTTACAGATTATAAAAGGATCTATCTATAAGTAAGTAACAAAGCAAGCAAATATAAATAATAAAAGCAACCTGCAGAGACATTATTTTTCAATATATATAAGAACTATGTAAAATTCTATTTAATATGTCAAAGCTCAAAAGACTAAAATCCAAGTGAAAATGGAGATTCTATAGTCATCTAACATTATTGTCTAGCATTACAGTTACAAATTAATCGAAGAATTAAAAAGAACTGCAGATTGATAAAAAAAAATGAAGCCTAAGTATCAACATATTCTCCCTCCTCATGGGCATACTCTTCATCAGCAACAATGTCTTCCCCCTCTCTTAGAGGTTGAACCCCAATAGATAGAGGCGGTGTATCATCAAAATAGGTCATACTCTTCCTCATCGACAACATTTTCGACACCAAGAATTCTTCTCTTGCCTTGAACAACAACCTGCCAGTGATGATCAATGTTATCCCTTATATAGAAAATTTGTTTTGCTTGTAAAGCTAAAAAAAAAGGTCTCCTCCCCATCAACAAATCGACTGGAATCCACTAAAGGAAAACCAAATAATTCATCTATCTTTTTTCCTCACCGGTTGTCAGCCCACCTGAATCGAAAAATAGGAACTACAAAATCAACATAATTCAGCTCCCATATCTCTTGAATGACCCCATAATATGACTGTGTTGCATTAATAGGCCTAGCATCCTTAGAGCTTGAGTATTCCGTAGAAGATAAGACAACCATAACACCACTATTTTGATGTACACTCTTATCATCTTGGCGACTAGTGTAGAAACAATACCCATTGATGTCATAGCCTTCATAAGTGTTCACAAACATTTGAGGACCCCGTGAAAGCCATATGATCGTATCAGATACATTATTATTCGGTTGCTCCAACTCACACTTCACTTAGTTTTGAAACCATTCAACAAAAGAATAATTATGTTTTTGCATCAAAGCATATGTACCTATTCTTGGATTCATTCTTTTCCAATAATGAGATGAGTTTCTATATAAGGATGGACTTCTGAAAGGTTTTGAAGAACATAACGATGAGCTTTCTGGATTCTATCTGATGGAGGCTTCACAAATTGACGACCGATCGTCCCTTGCCCTTGAAGTCTGCCCTCATGACGAGATGTTGGAACTCCAATTTCTTTAGCCTTAGTTAAGAACTCAGAACAAAAGTTACTAGCCTCCTCTACAATGGTACCTCGAATAATACTACCTTCTGAATGTGCTTTGTTGGTCACCTTTTTTTTCAAAGTTCCCATGTGTCTCTCATAAGGATACATCCATCTTAAAAAAACCAGGCCACATTCCTTGATTTCTCGTACTAGATGGACAACCAAATGAACCATTATGTCAAAAAATGAAGGAGGAAAATACATCTCAAATTTGCATAACGTTTCTACAACATCAGTTTATATTTCATCAAGTTTATCTGGATCAATCACCTTGTTACATATGGCATTAAAAAATAGGCAAAGTTTAACAATAGTGTGCCTAAAATGTTTTGGCAAAAGACCTCGAAGTGCAATAGGCAACATCACTTGCATCATGACATGGCAATCATGGAATTTCATATATACCAAATAATCTCTTATCGTCGGCCAATAAAACTAGACGCTTAATGTTTAACGAATACCCTGTAGGTACATTGATGTCGTACAAACACTCACAAAATATTTTTTTCTCCTCTCTAGACAATGTATAGCAAGCTCGAGGCAAAAATGTCTTTTTTGTTTCGTCATTTTCCACGGGCCATAACTTTGGTCGAATATTTGCAAGCTTCATGTCTTTCCGCACATCTTTAGTGTCCTTTGTCTTGTTAGGTATATTCAATAATGTCCCGATGATTGAATCGCATACATTTTTTTTCAATATGCATAACATCAAGACAATGTCTAACAGACAAGTGTTTCCAATAAGGAAAAGTCCAAAATGTAGACACCTTTTTCCAAAGACCCTTACTAGAGGTAGGTTTACCAACTTTCCCGAAAATTGTCTCAACATCTTTGATTCTCTCCCACAACTCTATACCACTAAGTGGCTCACGCAACCTCTGTTTCTTCGGGAACCCATTGAATTCACCTTTTTTCTTACGATAAGGATGATCTCGACGAAGTAGTCGTCTAGTATGCATATAAACATCCTTTGCAAAATTCTTGAGGCGTGTCGGTTCCATTTTGTCCTCACAAACGGGGCATGGTTTTTTCCCTCTGACTTTGTACCCAGACAAGTTCCCATAAGCCGGGAAACCACTTACATTGCAAAAAATTATGGCACGCAAAGTAAAATTTGTACTTGTATGGGCATCGAACATTGGAGCACCTTTATCCCATAACAGTCTCAAATCCTCCAAGAGAGGCTCCAAGTAGACATATATGTCATTACCGGGTTGTTTGGGACCCGATATTAGAAGCGACAACATGATGTACTTACGTTTCATGCATAGCCAAGGATCGGAGGCAAGTTATAAATCGACAAAAGCACCGGCCATGTGCTGTATTGAGATCTACAAGTATTATTTTCTTTTTTTTTTTTTTTTTTGCTCCACTCATGTCAATATTAATTCGGTATGAAGTTCAATTAAAATATATAGACTAATTGATAATTTGTTCTCTTAATGCAAGGATATGGTTAACAAAAAATATTGGACCTTACAACCATAATCTCAATCAATGATATGAGAAGTTACATAATAAATCAAACTTGAGGTAAACCCATTGGCTCTGTACAATACTTTCGTATATGCTATTGGGTTTTTTTTTTAATCAAAATATTATTTCTATTATAAATAATTCTCATTACTCTTATACATTTTTAATTTTTTTTGCAGAAATGTTTAACATTTTGAGGTTATCCAGTTACAATTTACGCATTTTGGGCTCTGCATACTCTTAACATTTTGGAGTTTTCTTCTGTAATGTACTTTTTTGTAGAGTCAAAGACTATATTTTATCTCTTTGACAGTTGTAATTAACAAATTTAGGAGAATTTTTTATTAAGTGACCGGATTTTTGAATTCCGGTGACCGATAATCCCCAAACAATAAAAAATGAAAGGTGAATCCCCAAACGATGAAAAGTATGGAAAGTGAATCTCCTAAAATGTATTTTACTCATTATTTATATGAACAACTAATATCACACATATGCTTTAATAAATTATTAATGATGATTATGCACCTCATACTAATAAATCCAAATATAGTACATGATTTAAATAATTTAACGAAATATTCTAAATTTAATCAATCATCATGTATTCCAATGCAATAATAATAACACAATTATATCCTTCACTAATATTAATAGGATTCCAAATATATGTTAAATCATCAAATCTAATATATATAAATAAAGTAGGCATTTTTCGAGAGCATTTGGAGCGCCACATAAGCAAAGTCATTATTTCGACCAATGAAAAAATAGATTTACAGTTTAATTTTGAATTAAAAAAATCAATTGCCACATAAGCAAAATTAACGAATAAGATTTGAGAGTTTATATTCAAGCATTATTATAAATTAAAATAAATTAGATAATTTTTGTAAGTTAACATAGATAAGTAAATAAAAAGATAACACAAATTTTTTAACAAAAAGATAGAATTTTTTGAAAATTTAATTAATAGATGATAAAGTAGGTTGATTTAGCACAATGATATTACATACATTAACATAAACGTTTTTGGATATAAAGCAAAAGAATAGATTTTTTTTTTCAAGAACATTTGGAGCGCCACATAAGCAAAGTCATTATTTTGACCAATGAAAAAATAGATTTACAGTTTATTTTAGAATTAAAAAAATCAATTGCCACATAAGCAAAATTAACGAATAGGATTTTAGAGTTTATATTCAAGCATTATTATAAATTAAAATAAATTAGATAATTTTTGTAAGTTAACATAGATAAGTAAATTAAAAAGATAACACAAATTTTTTAACAAAAGATAGACTTTTTTGAAAATTTAATTAATAGATGATAAAGTAGGTTGATTTAGCACAATGATATTACATACATTAACATAAACATTTTAGGATATAAAGCAAAAGAATAGATTTTTTTTTTTTTTTTTTTTGAGAATTTAATTAATAGATGATAAAGTAGGGTAGTTGATTTATGATATTCCATATATAGCAAAATATAATTTAAAAACCAGAATATATATAATATAATCTAAAGATTAAATAAGTAGAAAACAAATCTATTCATTTTTAGATAATTAGCATTTGGAGCGCCACATAAGCAAAGTCATTATTTCGACCAATGAAAAAATAGATTTACAGTTTATTTTAGAATTAAAAAAATCAATTTATTCAAAAAAAAAAGAATTAAAAAAATCAATTGCCACATAAGCAAAATTAACGAATAGGATTTGAGAGTTTATATTCAAGCATTATTATAAATTAAACTAAATTAGATAATTTTTGTAAGTTAACATAGATAAGTAAATTAAAAAGATAACACAAATTTTTTAACCAAAGATAGACTTTTTTGAGAATTTAATTAATAGATGATAAAGCAGGTTGATTTAGCACAATGATATTACATACATTAACATAAACGTTTTTGGATATAAAGCAAAAGAATAGATTTTTTTTTTTTTTTTTGAGAATTTAATTAATAGATGATAAAGTAAGGTAGTTGATTTATGATATTCCATACATAGCAAAATATAATTTAAAAAACAGAATATATATAATATAATCTAAAGATTAAATAAGTAGTAAACAAATCTATTCATTTTTAGATAATTATAAAAAAAAAAAAAAAATAAATAAATAAATAAATAAATAAATTAAACAAAATTGATTTACAAGGTATAATTTATGAAGTCTATCATGATATAAGAATAAAAAATAAAAAATAAAATGATTTTCTTGATAGAATTTTATGAAGTCTATCATGAATTTCATGATAGCACATAGTTAAAGTTAAACACCCTATATAAACCTGGCACTTCCCATCCCATTCCCACTCACCTTTATAAACGTTTCTTTAGCTCACCATTGGACTCACCTCATATAAACGTTTATTCAGCTCATCACTGACTTCCCATCTCAGTCCATTCACCCTTAGTATACTACTTATATTATTATAATTTTTTTTTTTTGGCAACTTCTATATTCTAAAGATTGATTGAGTAATAGTTTCATATCAAGCAATCAAATGTGATAATGAAAGTTCATTATAAAAATTTAATTTTATTCAATTAGATTAATTTCAGTAATGCAACACTCTTGGTATATATTTTTCATTTAACTATTTAAAAATTTATAAATTCATATTTCCGTACTATTTCTCCCACCGTCTTTATTTTACCATATAGTTTTGGGTTTAATTTATTAATTTTTCATCATATAAAGTTGATACGGGGGAAAAGAATAATGATGGTCTAAGTTATTGTTTGTGAAAGAAAAATAGTGATTCTATATCTATATTTGTATAGATGAACAACACGTTTTCGTTATACAAACAAAAGTTCAAAGAGGATATATAATTTAAAAAACAAAATAATATCTTTTCACATTAAAAATTTAATCCTAATATCCGATGATAATGATATACTTTAAAATAGAGTATAAAACTACGAATAGTTATTTAGAATTAAATTTTATGATAAAAAACATCTTTTAACATTATGAAAATAATCTTTTCAGATATGTATAAAAAAAAAACCGTGCATCGCACGGGCTTCATCTAGTCTACTTATATTTTCATATCAAATAAGTTAACCGCAAGCACATGGATATTTTATCCAATAAATAAATTCCTTCATAAATCAAAATACACATTAAGTAGTAAATCATATGAAAACGGGGAAATAGTTGGATTTTATGATGACAAGCGATTTAGATTTCAACAACAATTACTACCTTTACAATGATTTTCTTCATAATTAATAAATCACAAGAGATATATTGCATATACATGCATACATATCAAAGCGGCCTAATAAATTAAACACAAAAGTAATATGATAATTTCTTACAAACTCGGATCAAAATGCTAGTTTCTTCATATTGACAAAATAAGGTTATAGATTATAATGCTACATCTCCCAACAATAAAATAACATCATATGAACATAGAAATTATTGTGACATGCATATATATTTTAGAGAGATACCCAGTTAATTTCCTAGATAAACAAGGAGTATAATTGTCTTTTAAAGTACCAGTAAAGGGGTATATGCGTCTTCTCAGGTTCTAATTAAAGGGTACATGTGTAATTTCCTCACCAAACAGTAAAGCTCACCAAAAGTACTGAATAAATGACCCTGTTTTTTCAATATATTTATGGGTAATGCTATACATAGCCCTTAGGGCTATATATAAGCATTGAATTTACTCTTGGAAAATGTATAAAGTTAAGAATTCATGACAAAAACACGCGCAAATCAGTGTAATTAGTGTGTTTTTGTCATGATTTTCTAAATTTAAACAATTTTCAAGAGTAAATTAAATGCTTATATGTAGCCCTTAGGGCTATGTATAGCATTTTCCTTTTTTTATTGAAGGATTGTTCAATTGCATATAGGGATTAATCTGGGATGGAATTTAAGGAAAAGAAAAGTGTGTATGTAAATACAATTTGTGATGTAGTAGTAGAATAAATTTAAGCTTAATTAGGAAAACCAATCAGAAACTAATACAAATTGAAATTTCACAAAAATCTACAACAGTTGGCAAAATACTGTATAACAAAAAAAAATCAATTAGCATGAAATATCATCAAAAAGAGCATAGAAGTGTGCATTGTGTAAGTTAATTGATTACTTTTCCGCAAAAATCTACAACATTTAGCAAAATAATGTACAACAAAAAATATCAATTAGCATGAAAGATAATAAAAAGAGGTGAGAAGCGTGCATAGTGTAAATTCCACAATACCAGCAAAGTTTTCGACATTTTTGTTTATGTTCTTGATTGATTGCTTTCCTAGAAGAATTTTGATTTATTTGATGGTTATTTGTGGTAAAAATAAAGAATTTTGATTGGATTTATGTAAGTTAATTAAGGTTGAAATTGATTTGACTTTGATAAAAACTGAAAATCGGAATCATGGTTTAGAAGTGAGAAAAGGGAAGAAGTAAAAACAGAGTTTTGAATCAACATGTTGGAAGAATTATGGTGTAAAAATTAGTTTTTGTACAAATTTATGAAAGGAGAAATTGAAGTCAAATGAATTGAAACGTTGTTTGGAAAGAAGAAATTAAAGAGGAATGATTGAACAAAGCGTCTTTTGGGAATAATAATTGAACATTAAGGTGAGTATTTTACTTTTTGGGTAATGTTATATATAGCCCTTAGGGCTATATATAAGTATTAAATATACTCTTAAAAATTGTATAAATTAGGAATTTATGACAAAAACACGCGTAAATCAGTGTTATTAGTGTTTATATTTCACAAGTACTAAATGCAGTAAAAAATAACCTAAATGCAGGAATTATTTATTTATATGAAAATAATAAAAGACTAAAATACCCTTGTTCAATTTTTAAAACTCAATATATCATTTTAACTTGAACGTAAAATTCAACTTAAAAAATTCTCCATTTCTACAATCTACCTCTGCTAATCCCACAACATTTTGCTAATCCCGAAAATTTTTGCTAATCCCACAAATTTCACATTCATTTTTCCTCCCATCTAAGGTAATTTATATGCGTAATTTTGCTCTTATTGTACTCCGTATAATATTTCATTCTCTTTTTTTCAGGGTTAATATTGACCCCCGGAAATCTGATCCGGGGGGTATTGTTGACCCCTGGAAATCTGATCCGGGGGGTATTGTTGACCCCCGGAAATTTATTCGGGGGGTACTGTTGACCCCCTGAAATCTTATCCGGGGAGTACCATTGACCCCCAGAATTCTGATCCGGGGGAATCGTTGATCCCCGAAAACACATCCCGACACCCTGACATGCCCTAGAATAGAATTGTATAATATGGAAATTTTATTTTGTTTAATTGTTCATCTATAAATTAGATTTTACGGGGAAAAAAAACACATAATTTTCATACCTCAAACAAACCGTCATAGTGCACTTCATTATTGTCCATCAATTTGTATAGTATTGAATATTGTATTACATAGGATAAAAGGTTAAATAACAGTAGGGATGATTATATTGTGAAGAGTGTAAAGAATTAAATAAAAACAAGGGCAAAATTGGAATATAATCATTTTTTTAAAATTAACTTATTCTGCATTTAGGTAAAATTGTTCCTGCATTTAGTACTCCCCTTATATTTTGATGATTTCTTAACTTTTTACGAATTTCAAGTGTAAATTTAATGTTTATATGTAGCCCTAAGGGCTATGTATAACATTTTCCTTTTTTTTTTGTAAGAAAATACAAAATGGCAGGTGGCACTCTAGATTTCTTTAAAATTTTCTTGTTATAAAATATGGGAAAATACAAGTTAATCTGTCAGATAAACTAATTTTTGTTAATCTGATGGCATTTTTGTGTAAATATATTGAAAAAACATGGTCACTTATTCTTATTCAGTACTTTTGGTGAGTTATCCAATTACTGTTTGTTTTTTGCTTTCACTGTTTGGTGAGGAAATTACATATGTACCCCTCAACTAGTACATGAAAAGACGCATATACCCCTCCACTGGTACTTGAAAAGACAATTTTGTTTATCTGGGGAATTAACTGGGTATCCCTCATAAAATATTACTCCCTCCATTTTTAAATACTTGCTCCATTTCTCCATGCGCGGAGTTTTAGGAGAAATTAGAGAAAATAATAATATATGGAGGTAGTGGGGTAAGTGGAAGAATAAAAAATTGTAAAAATCAAAAGTACTGGAGAGGATTAGAGCAAAGAAAATATGTGGTGGGTCCACTAAGTTAGAGAAATTAGTTAAATATTGTAAAAAAAAAAAAAAAAAAAAAAAATTCAAATAAGAAAATGGAGCAAGTATTAAAAAAACGGTCGAAAAAGGAAAGTGGAGCAAGTATTTAAAAACGGAGGGAGTAGTATAGATTTGTATAAATGTATAACATACCCACAAAAATGAAAATCACGCTTAAACAGCTAAACATGAACAATGGCTATATTTTATACTTCTTAATTCGTATTACTAGTAAATTCTAAGTTTAAAACAAAACAAAACCGACCCAATGAACATGAATTCATGCGTATAGTTTAATAAAAGAGAAACTTGGTAGATGCAACTCTTACTACTAATCAAAAATAGCGATATACTTGTGATAAAACTAAAAAGCAACCAAAATTCTAATATGAACAAGTAGCTAGTAAAATATACTTTCAAGACATGTTAAAAATTCTAATATATCATATTGTGTATTGATAGATTTAACTTGATTGACAAATTAGAGTTTGGTGATGATAACAATAAGTTACAAAGGTAAGCAATAAGGTAAAGGGTAGAAAAGGTAAAGGGTGTTACAAGAGATTGCTTAGTGAAGCAATAATGATAAGGGGTTACAAACTTACAATGATATGTTTAATGAACATACATAATTATATTTCATAACAGATACATAATTATACTCCGTACACTACAAGAAAAATCACTTTTCGTAGCGATTATTTCGTAGCGATTGTACATTCGCTACAATAATATGCAAGTATGTTTGTGAAATAACTAGGGATGTCGTATCATTTTTACAATCGCCATGGTTTTCCCATATAAAATCGATACGGAAAACATAATAATACATATTTACACTATTTTTACACATTTATATAATTTTGAGAAATCGTATCATTTACAATCGCCACTAAATCCTAATAATCGATACGAAAAGCCTTTTCAACACTAGATATATAAATATTGTTTGACAAAGAGTACATAAAATATGTCATAGCTTATTGGTGAAACATTTAATATAAGAGTTTGAGGTTGCATGTTCAAATCTTGTAAAGATCATACGCATGTTTTTTTTTTTTTTTTTTTTTTGAAAAAAATGAGTTAATCATTTATAGCGATTGTAATCGCTACAATAATCACCACGATTGGATGTAGTTTTTCGTATTGATTATTGAGGCCAACCCCAACGATATTGAAAACCACTACTAAAGGCTAAGGCAACGGGGGATATTGTATCGAATGAGCATTCGTTGGAAAAGCTTTTTGTTGCAATTACAATCGATATTAAAGGTTAAAATAATCGCTACGAAAATGTTATTTTCTTGTAGTAGTATTACTTTATTCCCTCTTTTTTAGTTGAAAATTGATGATAATGTAATCACAATCATCTACGCACATTACATTATTCACTCTTTTAATACGCGTTTTGACATGAAATAGGATTTAAACTAAATTGTGTTACTATTAGCATCTTAAAACATAAGAGGGGAGATAAGTAGATGACACAAAAGAGAAGCAACCTAGGATCATGTGTGAATCATATAAAATCCATTTAATTCCAAATTAGGAAAGTATTTGGTAGGTAATGCAGGTAGTGGACCCACATTCCATGCTTTTTAAACATTACCCCGTCCTACAATAAGGCAGTCCAAATTTTTCTATCAAATTTTTCTATCAATATTTTCTAAATAATTTAATTAAAATAAGTAAACAAAAATTTACAAGATTTGCAGCAAATTCAGGAGAGTGGAGCGAGGATTTGGGCTACATTTGTTGCGAATAAATTTAATATTTTCATAGTTTTTTTTTTTTTTCCCTATAATTATACTTTTAATATTTGGATCCTTTTATTTTTCTTCTTTGGATTCATTTATTTACTGTTATATTTTTTTTAAATTGTTTTGTCTGATTTTTTAGAGATTTTCACATATTTTGGGATTTCCTTATTTTCTGGGTTCATCAAGTTTATCAGGAAGGTCTGTTTTTACTTGCTAAATCTACTTTATTATTATTCTTTTTTTTTAAAAAAAAATATAATTCTGGGCTTTAGCCGTTGAGATTTAAAATTTGAGAATTTCAGATATGTATAAGAAAGATAATCTTGTTGGTTCATTTCAGAATCTGGGTTTTCATCAAAAGTTATATATAAATTAAAAATCCTTTTTATTTTCATTTTTACAAAGATAAAAATGAAATGTTCATGAGTGTCACTATGTAGATTGAGTCATGGTTTAGTTTGTAGTGAATGATCCACTTAAGATCCTCTTACTATTATTAGAATTTTCTTATTCTTAGTGATATAAATATTTATTTGATCTTAATTTTTTTTTATTAATAATCAATCATGGGTTTTTGAATTAATCAAAAAAATTCAAGCTTAGTTAATTTTATGTACATATATATAGATATGTAATTATTATATAGGTTTCGAAATCGAGGAGGTAATAGATAGAAGAAGGAATTAAGAAATGATTCAAGAAGATCAAAATCAAATGTGTAGTACCAATAATTGTGGTGATAGACCATCATCATCATCAAAAAAGTTGAAGCAAAAAAAAGTACCACAAAGAGGTTTAGGAGTTGCTCAACTTGAGAAAATTAGGATGGAAGAACAACAAAAGAAAGATGGCAACAATTTTTCATCTTCTTCCCAAATTTCTCCTACAAATTCGCCGTCACATCATGGTATTCCCTTACCCAATTTCGCGATTACTACTAACCAAAACCCATCTAAATCTTGTGTACCCCCTTATAGTCCTCCATCTCCTCCTCCAATCCCAATGAGTTTGTCGCCTCCAAATCCGGTTTTTAGGGCTTGTTCATTGCCCAATACCGAGAATTTTCACTTAGGTCCGGTCCCTTTTTTGAGTCCTACCAATGGTGATGGTTTCCAAGTTGGATGGCCTTCAATCCCGGTCCATGGAAATTTTAATTTTCCTAAGTTGTGGCATGCAAACCCTCATGAATTTAGTCATGATCATATAGGGGAGAACGCGATTTTTCCTCCTTTGAGTTTACCTTTTGAAGATTGTAGTGTTGCTCCTTTGCCTGAAGTGCTACCAAGGAGTACTCTACAACATCAACCACCTTCTTCATTGGTAAAAATCATGCAAATTTTCTTTTTCTTTTTCTTTTTTCGAGTACACTTTGTGGATATATCTTTAAAATGTTATTAGTCTAAATTATTTATTGTTCAATTTATATAGGTGAATGGCTTGTCTTCACCATCCGTGCTCAACTTTCCAATGGAGCCCCCTTCAAACCAAAGCTTTTACGCGAATTACCCACCATTGTGCCCCGATGAGGAAAAGGTAATCACTGTCCTCTCCCATCGCGCCTAGTAAATGCATCATGAACACGCATTTCTTTGATTAGTAGCAATCATTTTTTTGCCTAGACTTAACTTCATAGATTAAAACAGAATGATAGGAGGAAGATTACCGTTTTTCGCTACATCTTTGGTATATTTTGCCTACATGTTTGTTACATGTTTCACTAACATTTAGATTTAACTTTGAATAAAATACTAGATTGAAGCTCACGTTTAGTACATGAGCAAAGAACATCCTGTATTCACTGAACTTATCACATGCACATTATCTTGAACATAATTAGTTATTCTTGCCAAACTTTGTTGACTCCCAAAATAAGATTTACGTTGCATTTTACGACTTCATTAGTAGCTAATTAATCTTTGTTTTTAATTCAATGATAACACCATATGTTGTTCATGACCGAACTAGAACAACTACAAATACCAAAATTAATTATACTCCGTAACATATAATTAGATTTATCTTGGCATTGAATATGAGCATATTTTTCAAGAGAATTCCTTGAATGAGTAGTGTAGGAATGATCATATCCGTTTTAGATTGTGAAGTATTCGACATTGGTACTTAAATTAAGTTCTCATGTAACGTTACATAGATTGATATTGTCAATCATGTTTCAAGTTACTAATGATTTTAAAGAAATTTCCATCATATATATGAATGTTAAATAAAAACCTTAAAGAAATTATGTATGAAAAATTCGATTTTGTTGTAGTATAGATGATGATTGGTATGAAGAGGCCATGTCCCTTCCCTCTAGACAACCCTCCAATACCAACATTTCACAGCAAATTCGCTCCTGTTGTCACTCATCCCCTCAGCCGATCAAATGAATCAACATCAAATGGAAATGGAGGAACGACGACACACAACTTGGGTTATTCTAGCAACCCAATTTTCAGGTCAGTTTACCTAAATAAAATGTCATGACTAGTCCTTTGGTGTAGTTCAATTTTTAATTAGCTTGAATGACTGGTTCTTTGCTCTTCATATGCGCGATTTTTTAGTAGAGACATACCTCCATGCCCCATTACAATGCCTGCTGAGCCAGCAAACGCAAGAAAGATCAATATATCAGAAAATGGCAATTCTCATACAGGAGAATTTCTTAGCTTGGCACCTACAACACTTACATCATCTTTTCCTAATTCGAGATTAAAGCAATTTTGCAAATTTGATACTTTACCTTACCAAGTAAGACATTATATCAATCCTTTTTTTTTTTTTTTTTTTTTTTTGTCTAGTTAAACCAATTATATACAAAATCTTCTAGTGAGTCTTTTTTGTTCCAAAACTTGAAGGTAAGTATTGAAGACGCAGTTATGGATTCAAGACAAGCCGGTTCGAGCCAGCAGCCTAATTTGTTGAGCTTCTTTCCCTCAACACAGTTGGAAGCAACAACATTGTCGTCGTCGTCACCACCAGCTAGTCTTAGTAGTTGTAAAACTGAAGTAGGAGAAAGTATTGATCTAAACTTGAGGTTGTAACGAACCTTTTTTTTTTTGTTTTTTTTTTGCTTAGTTCATTTTTGTTTTGTTTTGTTTTGTTTTAATTAGCAACAAGGACATTTTATTTTTCTCCTTATTTCTTTTCTATGCTCCTTTGTCATTCATCATTAGATAATGCATGGATGTATGAGATGAAGAGGGTATAAATTTCAAGAGACCTTTAAGATAACGCCCTAGGTAGGTTTAGGTTTAGTTTTCTATTAATGATGTTTTGTTGGTTTTTTGAAACTAATGAGACAAAGAATAGGTTTAATTTTACTTACAACATTTATATTCCCTCTATCACAAAATAACCATACTATATGGATTTTTAATTAGGATGTTAAAAAAAAAAAAAAAATAGTTTGTCATTAAAATGAAAACTATTCCCGCTCAACTCATATATTGCAAAGTGAGCTCCTCCACACTATTTACCTAACCAGCACTAAATTCTCCGATATGCGTATTCAAATCTAACAAGAAGATTACTTGAGGATAAAGGGAGAATTATATTTATATATTTATTACTGAGTTGAGGTGCCTTGAGAGAAATACATAGAGTAATTTCTGTGAATTATCTAGTGTTAGTATTGTAATGATTTCTCTTTCATCATCTTACCAAAGAGTTTGAAAAGTCTTTGAAAAGGTATATGAATCAAAACCATATATTAAACAATGCATAAGACAAACTCACAATAACTTACTGAATAAGAATAATATTTTAACGTGTTATAATACATTTTCGCAAGACGGCACAACACAAGGCTAGTATGTATGTCTGTAGGGAAATTTTGTAGGAGTACATATTATAAATATCAGCTATAAAACTTAGGATATAAGAGAGAAAAGTGGATAAAAGAAACATGGTAGAAGAAGAGAGGTTATTGGTATGTTATTTAAGGAAATCTGTTTGGTTGGTTGATGGGTCAGCCACACTTTTGTTTGGTAACAAACTGCTTTGCATGTGCCTTGTTGTGGGGGACGATTTGCCATTACAAGATTTTATTTTTACATTTTGTCTTGTGTAGTGTGTAAGCTTTAGGTGGGCTCACAATATCTCACTTCAATTATGGTGTTGCTCATATACTCAATTATGATAGGATTCTTTTGCATATAATAATTTCCATTTTCATGTACCAAAACTATAACTAGCTTGCCTATAAAAGGAAATGACCCTTATTTTTTCATCAAAATCCTGTCTATGGATGATTTCTTCTAAAGTTCTAATGGTAGAGGAATGCTTTGTAGGTGTATTAATTGTCACTTTAGTTCGGAAATAAGTGTGACATTGATATAGTGCAATTTGAATTATAAAGGTGGCAATTAAGTGCTTGTTTGGTTAACATAAAAAATTTACACGAAGTAAAATTAAAAATTATAGAAAGTGTAAAAGAAGGTTGATTTGTTTGCATTGGTTGTCAAGATTGTAAGACTTATGTACAAAATTATTTCCCATGCTATGAGGAATTTACTCACCTTAGTCGTCTTTCTTAGATAAGTATATTTTTGGAAAATTTGTCTTGAAGGGACTTAAATGTTCACTATTTTGTCTGGAAGGACCTTTTATGTTGAAAGTTGTCTAAAAGGACCTTATAAGTATGTTTTGTTGTTTGGAAGGACTTTAACATCGGAATTCGGCATTTGATTTTGATTCTCGGTCATTGACCCCCCACGTACATGCATGTCACATGGCATTAAAAAAAATACCCTCTCCCTTTTTTTCCCCTTAACATTGGAATCCGGCGTTTGACTTTGCTAGTGTTTTGAAGGCTAGGGTTGGAGGGAAAAAGGGAAAAAAAAAAGGGAGAGGGTAATTTTTTTAATGTCACGTGACATGCACGTGGGGGGGTCAATACCGGAGAATCAAATTTAAACGCCGGATTCCGATGTCAAGGTCCTTATAAACAACAAAACATACTTATAAGGTCCTTTTAGACAACTTTCAACATAAAAGGTCCTTCTAGACAAAATAGTGAATATATTAGTCCCTTTCACACAAATTTTCCTATATTTTTTTATGCTCAATTGAACAATAGTTAAGTAGTCCCTATTAGACGTAACACTAAAATGAAGTTTGATTGGTGATGATTATAAAAAAAAAATAATTTTTTTTATACATAATACTATCTTGAGTTGGAGAATCCAGATTAAAGAGAACAAATTAGAAATAAGTAATTTTATTAGCAAATTCTTGCAACATATATATTGATCTAGAAAAAAAGTTCAAAGAAAATGACATTGATTTAGGCAACGATCCCTAGAAAACCAGGCCGATCAGGTGCCTAAAATAGTTGAGCGGAAGTTCAATTTGAGTTTGAATTTCTCCTTGTTTGGTGATGAGTATTTCACGAAAAAGATAACGAGTAATACAAGGAATTACTCTAACTAATCATGATAAGGGTGAATTAGTTACATTTATCCTTTATAGTAATTAGATTTTCTCAAACTTTAACCTTTCTTGCAATTACAAATACCCCAAACAAAATATATAACTCCTGTTTGGTTTTTGAGTTATATACTATGTATTTATTTATTTATTTTAACAAAAATTTCGTTAAATGAAATAAACAAGATTACAACTGTTTAGGGTAATTTTACCCTGCCACGTGGCCCAATCAGAGGATGACATGTGTCAGCCTCAGATTGGTCCAAAATGGACCAACCCCTGCTTGACACGTGTCATTCCAGAAATGAAGGGAAAAAGGCGGCCTTCAGGTCCAAATCCCGAGAACGCCGGAAAACGGCGCAGCCAACCAATGATTAGGGTTCTGTGACCTAATCAGGGGCACAATTCCCAAAGACTCTATAAATAGGGAGATGTCCCTCATTTTGAGGGCACGTTTTTTGATCATTTATTACACCTGCATTCTCTTACATTAGAGAAACCCCTGAGCTTGGAATCCGAGCAGGTACCCACCTAAATTTCCGTTCTCTTTATTCCGTTTCAAGTTACTAACTTGTGCGTCGGAGGCGGAGCACCACCCAACCGGTGTCTCCGTTTGTTTTGCAGGTACAGCTCATCCCGGATCAGTTTTCGGGTCGTAACTCTCCCGAGGGACAAAAACACCCAAAACATTTGGCGCCGTCTGTGGGGAGAGTACCTCGAAGATGGTTCAAGAGTCTGTACCACCCCCTAACCGTCTGGGTGAAGACCCAGAAGTTTTTACAGACCATGAGGATGAAGACCCTCAGGTCGAAGCCTTTACAGCCGAAGACGGCTCTCTCAGAACCAAGCGCATCCGGCCCAGAGACACTCTGGAGCGGGGTGCCTCCCAGACGGGTCCAAGTCGACCCTCTGGGCAGCCGGAAGGGGAAGCCCAAACGGCAGCTGGATCAGCCCCTGTCACCCGAGACGAACTCATGAGATTCATGACAAGTTTCAAGGGTGAAATTAAAGAGCTGATCACCAAAAGTCGGGCTGGCCCAAGCAAAGGTCAGTCCGCGAAGAAGGCTCCTCCAGAGAAGGGGAAGTCAGTCAGAGACCGGCAGCCCACTCCCCATCCAAAGGAGAAGGCAGCCGGGACCATTGATTGGTCAAAAATTCTCCTTCCTGGGGGGAACACCAATAACACTCGCCGGACCCAGCAGCCGGTGAGAAGTAAAAAATCAACGCTTGATGCCCGGAAAATCATAAACCGGAGGAGAAACCAATCGTTGTCTGAGTCGGCTTCAACGTCGAACTTTCCAGACAGCTTCAACAACATTTCGGCGGGGAGTGCACCCTCCTTGCATGAGAGCCAGACAGGCGGTAATACCGTCCACTCTGGCCCTCACATGATTGGAGCTGTACCGTATGTGCCTACTCAGGCTTACGGACAGTATCCCCCTCATTTCATGCAGCCGGCCTTCTTTGGAGGTCAGGCGGCATACCCAAATGTCCAGCCATTGGACTGGCAGCTCCGTCTGCTGCGCCTGGGTGAACAGCCTTCTGCGTTCACCCGGGAGATAACCGAGGCGGCCCAGCCGGCCAAGGTTAAGAACGTGTTGGTTGGTACCTATGATGGTACCACCAACCCGGAAGACCACCTTATGGCTTACACCAACCTCATGTATCTGCAGGGGTTGGATGATGCCACTTGGTGTCGGTGCTTCCCGGCTACATTGAAGGGCATTGCCCAACAATGGTTTGGCAATCTGCCAGCCGGGTCCATCGATAGCTTCAG
This sequence comes from Chenopodium album, assembly GCF_948465745.1. Taxonomy (NCBI): domain Eukaryota; kingdom Viridiplantae; phylum Streptophyta; class Magnoliopsida; order Caryophyllales; family Amaranthaceae; genus Chenopodium; species Chenopodium album. Next base: position 67,221,621 of record NC_137837.1, on the reverse strand, counting down.
GAAGCTCGCCTTCCTGTTTGCTTCCAACTTCTCAATGAACATCCCTGCTAAGAAAACAAGCCTTGATTTGAGCACTGTTAAGTAGGGAGAGAGAGAAGGGTTGCGCTAATATGTCAGGCGGTTCAATCTGATTAGAATTCAGATTCAAGGACTGTCTGACGAGGTAGCTTTTACAGACTTTTTCAAGGGTCTGAGAGACGGGTCGACTTTTAAGTTCGACCTAGTCAGAAAAGGGGCTTTCACCCTACAGGCGGCCCTGAGGGAGGCGGAAAGCTACATTCAAGCTACCGACCTCTGCTCGCCTGGTAGCCAGTCGGACTCTAAGAAGTCCGACAAGCAGAAAGACAGCCGGTCAGCTCAGCCGGCCAAAAACAAAGAAGAGAGCAAGAAAAGAAAAGAAGTCTGGGCGGTTACTGACTCTGACCAGCCGTCCTAGAAGAAAAAGAAAGAATTTAAACCGTACGTCCCCAAGTACGAGTTTAATAAAGACTACAACTCCATCCTCATGGAGGTAAAGGACCGGCTGTCCATTGAGAAGCCGAATCCTATGAAGAGTTCTGTCCAGTCACGGAACAAGAATAAATTCTGTCAGTTCCATGAGGAGGTCGGCCATGACACCAACGACTGCTTCAGTCTTCAGCGTGCGTTGGACCGTCTGGCTGACAAAGGGCTGTTGAAGTCCTACATTTCTAAGTCCCCAGCCGGGGCAAAAAAGAAAAATAAGGGTCAGTCCTCCAAGACTACCCCCCAGCCTGCTAGTAGCTCGGATACCGACAAGGAGCCGGTCTACACTATAGCAGGCGGGTTCTCATGTGGTGGCCCTACCATCCGGGGCACCAAGAGCCATCTTCGAAAGATGGACAAAGATGATGATGAGCAAGCGTCTGCCAGCTCTTCCTTCCCAGACGTCTTGATCACTTAGAAGGATAGGGGCAGCGTCCGCCGCCCGCATGATGACCCGGTGGTCATTGAATGTAAGGTTTCCAATCAGCTGGTTGGACGAATCCTTATTGACACTGGCAGCTCATCAGACATCATCAGCCTCCGGTGCCTGCAAAAACTGAAATACAATGTCAGCAGCATGCATCCGGTCACCCACCCCTTGGTTGGTTTTGGGGGTGGGATGGTCTACCCAGCCGGAAGGATTGACTTACCCATCCGGCTGGGAGAGAAGGGCCAAGGACGACATATTGTCGTCAGATTCTTGGTCGTTGAGGAGTTGACCGCCTACAACATTATCCTTGGTCGGCCGACCCTCAACGTAGCCAAGGCAGTAATCATCTCATCTCTCGTGCTCATTAAGTATGAGAGGGATGACGGCACTGTGGGTTCCTTGAATGGGGATCAGAAGACGGCTCGGGAGTGTTATCTCTCAACCGTACGAGATACCGTGGCCCCAGGCGGTCAGGAACCCATAGACCTTGACAATGTCAAGGATGCCGACCCACCTCCTGCCCCACCAGTAGCCGGAAAGAAAATAAAGGCACCTTTGCTGGTGGAGGTGAAGAAAGAGAAAAAATAGCAATCACTGGCCGGTGAACGGTCAGATGAGCTCCGTCCCCAACCGGCTGGCGAAAGCATTGATCTCGTTCTGGATGACAGCCGTCCAGAACGTACTGTTAAGGTTGGGACGGTTGCTCATGCTACCTTGGGTGCAAGCTTGCACCTTCTTCTGAAGGAATTCAAAGACATTTTTGCCTTTGAAGTGGAAGAGATGTCAGGCGTCAGCCCAGATCTCGCTGTCCACAAACTCGCCGTGGACCCCAAAAAGAAGCCCATCCGGCAAAAGAAAAGAAACCACGGCGAGGAAAGAAGTCAGGCGGCAACTGCCAAAGTCAAAAAGCTGCTAGATGCCAGGTTCATTCGGCCTTGTAATTTCCCCGACTGGGTGGCCAATGTGGTCCTTGTTAAGAAACCGAATGGGACCTGGCGCATGTGTATTGATTACACAGATCTCAACAAGGCGTGTCCAAAGGACAGTTACCCGCTTCCAAAGATCGACAGTCTGGTCGACTCTACAGCCGGTCACGCCTTGATGAGTTTTATGGATGCCTACTCCGGCTTCCATCAGATACCCCTGTGGAAGAAAGATCAAGAGAAGACGGCCTTCGTCACTGATCAGGGGTTATTCTGTTATACCGTGATGCCGTTTGGCTTGAAAAATGCGCCTGCCACTTTCCAACGGATGATTAATACGGTCTTCATTAATCAAATTGGGAGGAATGTGGAGGCGTACATTGATGACATGATAGTCAAATCCAAGCTACAGATGGATCACCTTGCTGATCTCCGAGAAACATTCACCACCCTCAGGCGGCATAAGGTTATGTTAAATCCTAAGAAATGCGTCTTTGGTGTTGAGTCTGGGAAGTTTCTCGGATTCCTGATTGATCAAAGGGGGATAGAGGCTAACCCCGAAAAGATACAGGCGGTGATTGACATGAAGTCACCCCGTTCTGTCAAGGAAGTTCAGAAACTCACTGGTTGTCTGGCCGCCTTGGGGAGGTTCCTCAGCCGGTCAGGCGACAAATGCCTTTACTTCTTCCAAGAAATCAGGAAGAAGACCAGATTTGAATGATGGGATGATGCTGAGGCGGCGTTCCAGAGGTTGAAAGAGCATTTACATTCTCTACCTAGGTTGGTCAGTCCTTTGCCTAGGGAGACGTTGTACATGTATTTGGCCGTCTCAGACCATGCCCTCAGTGCCGTTCTCCTTGCTGAGCGAGACGGCGTGCAGCTCCCAGTTTACTTCATTAGCCATGTTCTCAAAAATGCTGAACTCCGGTACCCCATGGTTGAAAAATTTGGCCTTGCTTTGTATATGGCATTCAAAAAATTGAAGCCTTACTTTTTGGCACATCCGGTGGTGATCTACACGGACCAGCCACTCAAGCGGCCAATGTCTACCTTAGACTCATCCGGGAGAATGTTGAAATGGGCTATTGAAATGCAGAGCCTTGAAATCACTTACGAACCAAGAAAGGCAGTGAAAGGTCAGGCGTTTGCCGACTTCATTGTCGAAATGACTCGTCCGGTGGCTCCGGATATTCTTGATCAGGTTTGGAAAGTGTACGTAGACGGGAGCTCTACAAAGAACGGCTGTGGTGCAGGCGTAATTTATGAGTCTCCTGAAGGAGACAGGTTTGAATATGCACTACGCTTCAAGTTTCAGGCCTCTAACAATGAGGCGGAATATGAAGCCCTGCTAGCCGGCATACGCATGTGTAAGGCGGCAGGGGCCATGAAAATTGACGCCTACTCTGATTCTCAATTGGTTGTTAGCCAGTATGAGGGAAGTTATGAGGCTACCCATCCGGCTATGATCAAATATCTTCAGGCAGTCAAAGAAGAGGCCGGGGCACTTGAAGAATTCCGGCTAAATCAAGTGCCTAGGTCTGAAAACAACCAGGCGGATGCGTTGTCAAAACTGGCATCTTCCGCCTGCCATGATACGCCTCGGTCTGTCATTTGGGAAGTTCTGGAAAAGAGAAGCATCTATGAAGATCCCATTGGAGTTCTGGACCGAAGCTCTACCTGGATGGATGGCATCCGGGCGTATCTTTCAGACGGCACCCTTCCTGATTCGCCACAGGAGGCAGCCGTCCTGAAGAAGCGAGCTGCGAGCTTCGAGTTGAGAAATGGAGAACTCTTCAAGGCGGGGTTTCTTAAACCCCTGTTGAAGTGTGTCACCCCAGAAAAGGGGAGGGAAGTTCTCGAAGACTTGCACTCGGGATTCTGCGCCTCTCACATAGGCGGCAGGTCCCTAGCCGTCAGAGCCAGACGACATTATTTTTGGCCTACTCTTGAGGCAGACGTCAAGGAGTTGGTGAAGAAATGTGACAAGTGCCAAAAGTTTGGCAAACTTATTCATTGTCCGGCTACTGATCTGACGGCCATCCACAGCCCAATCTCGTTTGCAAAATGGGGCATGGACATTCTAGGTCCTTACACGCCTGCTCCAGGCGGAAAGCGCTACATCTTAGTGGCTGTGGATTATTTCACCAAGTGGGTTGAGGCTGAGGCGGTTAAAAACATCAAGACCTCAGACGTGATTTCCTTCATCTGGAAGAATGTTATCACCCGGTACGGGGTACCTATGTCTATGGTGTTTGATAATGGTCCTCAGTTTGAGACGCCTCAGCTAAAAACTTGGTTGGGAGATCAGGGGATCTCAAGCTGTTTTGCATCTGTTGGCCGGCCCCAAGCAAACGGCCAAGTTGAAGCCTTCAACAAACTCATCTCAGACGGAATTAAGAAGAAAATAGAAAAAGTCGGTGGCTTGTGGGCAGAAGAGTTAATCCATGTCCTATGGGCCATCCGGACAACGGAAAAAGGGGCAACCGATGAAACCCCATTTCTCATGGTTTATGGTGCTGAAGCCGTCTTGCCCATCGAACGTTACGAGCCGACTCTTAGAGTCATGTTGTATGATGAAGAGGCAAACTGGGAAGCAATGCTCCTGGCATTGGATTCACTCCCAGAACGCAGGGGCAATGCCGCCTTGCGTCATGAGATTTACCGTCTGAGAATGACTAGAGCCTACAACAAAAAGTACACAAGCGTCCTTTCAAAGTTGACGACTTAGTGTTACGAAAAATGGAGGCAACCGGTAGGGCCAATGAGTTGGGAAAGCTAACACCAAATTGGGAAGGCCCCTACCGGATCTATGAAGAAGTAAGGGACGGCACTTACCGCCTGGAAACCCCAGACGGCAGGCGCCTGCCTAGAACTTGGAATGTAGACAATCTGAAAAAGTACTACTTCTGAATTTTTGTAAACAAATGAATTAATCAATGAAATCAGACTTTGTTTGCAAATTGAGTTATTTTTTGATTCTCCATCCGGGTAATACCCAGGCGGGTCCTTCTTTACCCAACTAAGTTTGACATAGTAAAGGTTACATTTGTTGTACCGCCTGGGTAATACTCGGATCCCTTGTTTATTTAAGTTTGATACTTTGTTTTTTTTTCAACCGCCTGATTATCCGCCTGGGTAATACCCTGACTGACCCGTTTGTCTAAAAAACTAAGTTCGATACTTAGTGTAAATTCAATACTGACTAGAAACTAAGCACAAAAACGTTTAGTGGCTACACAACCGGTCTCAAACAAGACCAGAGGCTAAAATGGCCGGATGGTTGCTCATTTTATAAAATCGCCTGTCCCAACATGGAAAAAGGCGTCCGACGACACCCCTCCGGGTGCAATCGTCGCAGAGAATAGACTATTTGTCGGTTCTACGTATCCATGCAGACGGCAAAAATTGAACGACCAAATTGGTCAACTCATAGCCGTCTGACCAAAATAACCTGCGAAGAACGAATAAGTTCCCAGATACCGGATGCCCATAGGCATCAGTCGGTCATCGGCTGAAGTTCTCACTTAGGTTATTTATTCCAAAATTGCACCTCCCTCCCCAATTGGGGCAAAAGAGTTCAATGGCTATGAAATCCCTACCAAGATGGACATACGCCGTCTGTGTAGTGACCGAAACGCCTGCTGGTGTACGGCTGTGCACTTGGTTTAGGGCAATCACTACTGTGATTGATTGACTTACAAACATATCATGCTCTTTGCAGCATCAGACGTTTTCAAGTCAACCAACCAACTCCACTTGAAACTAATCACACAACCGTCCAGGGGCAAGGACAACCAGACTATTGACTAGTTAGGCAAGAAATCGCCGCATGCTTTTGATAAGTTGGGCAAAAATTAAAATTTGCAAAAAATAAAAATTCAAATGCAAAATGATCAAAACCGACTTAGTCGGTGCAATTCATAAAGTCCACCCAACCAAACGGTTGTAGTGGATTAAAATGTTAACCGGACCCCGTCCGGGAGAGAAAGAAATTGTTAATTAACACGGCTCCACAGCCGGTAAATACAAGGATACTCGGCACGCAGGCCAGAAAAACAAGTTTTGGCATACAGCCGCTGAATAAAAAGAAAATAAAAAGGCAAAGATTGGCATACTGCCGCTGAGTGGTCACTTCTGGCCTGCAGACGGAGCCTCCTGGTCCCTCTCCTCCTCACCATCTGAGGGTATCTCCTGTGCTTCACTGGGACCAGGAAGATCAGGCACGGACGGCTCATTGTTGGAGTTGACCCAGGCTTCGAAAGAGGCAGGCTCTGGCTCGCCTTGTTCTCTCAAGTACACCACGTACTTGGCATAGCTGTGCGCCAGTGCCCAGATGCTATAATCCGCGTCTGGGTACAAGGCAGCCCAAGCAATCTTCATACGGGCATCATTGTCACCGTCACGTTCAGCAACAAGGCGGTTTTGCTCCGCCTCCAGGGTTGCTGCAAAGTTCTTTTGAGCCTGAGAAGCCTCCTTCTCCAGCTTTTGAACCTTGGCCTTCAGTTTGGTGTTCTCTTCGGAAACACCTTTAAGTGTGCCAAGGTCCGTCTGGGCCTTTTTGAGCGCCTCATCAGCCTTCTTGGCGCTCTCATCCGCCTTCTTCTGGGCCTCCTCCGCCGCCTTCTTAGCCGTCTCAGCATCCGACGCCTGCTGTTTGGCCGTCTCTAGATCCGCCTCCAGCTGCTGGATTCTAGACGCCTGTGTCATAATTATTACTTTAGTTTCAAGTTCATTTACGATAGTCGAGTGTAAAGCAATATTATCAGCGTCTATGGCGGACTTCTTGGCCCTTTTTACCTCTTCCCGTTTGCGGGAATAAGGACGTTTGAGCCCGTCCACCCGCAGCATGGCCTGCAAAAAGTCAGGCGACATAAGTATGGCAGGCGGGATAAGACACTTGGAAAAAATAAGATTGAATTGACAAGTTTCTTACCTCAGCCAGAAGGGATAGAATGCGTTCAAGATTGAACGTCTCTATCCCAGGGATATTGTCCTTATCCCTCTTCCGGACGGCTTCCGGAATGGCCTTGGCATGCTTCTGGACGTCTGGCCAGCGGGGAGATTGATCTGCACCACAATCAATACGTGATGAGTGCGAAACTAAGGCAACACCTATTTGTTGCCGACCGTCTGAGGATGACGTCTGTTGGGAGTGGGATTTCACCCGTAAAGGCCACCCCAGCTCAAGCAGGGATTCAAAAGGGTTCTTACCTTCAGAGTCGGCCAAGCGGGAACCGCTTTCAGGCGTGGTGAACCCCGCGGCTGCTGATAAGGGGTTGACAAGATCAAGGCACACGTTGCCGCTTACCTTCTCGGGTCGCCCCGATATCCGCATCGTCTTAGCCCCGGCTGAGGCGCCAGGAGTTGATGTAGAGGTGGATTTTTTGATTTTGTTGAGAACGGCAGGGTTCTCCTCCCTAGCCCGTTTGAGTTGCTTCTTAAACGACTTTCCAACCTCTCCTCCCTGAAAAAATAACCAAAGTTAAGGTTAGCATCCGGAAAAATGATTTTAAAGGATCAAGGTATGAAAGGGTCAGACATTTGTTACCTTGGCCTTGAGCTCAGCCGCAGCTTTCTCCGCAAGATCTTTGCGGATGGTTGCAGAAGACCGTTTGGGAGTTTTCTCCGACTGCAACATGTTTAGTGCTTCTTCTGCAAAAAGAAAGAAATTGGTCAATATTATAAATCAATTTCGATAGAAAAATACTACAGACGGTATAAACTCAGGCGCATACGTTTGGTAAACATGTGCCCTAGCCCGCAGGCGGCTAGGAAACATTCATCCCTGAACCAGGCGCTCTTGGGAATCCAATTCTTAGGGACTTTTATTGTTTCCCCGGTCGACAGAGTTGCGTCTGTGAGGCCGAAAAAGTCTGCCTCAATTATTTTGTCAAAGTCTTCCTCTGGGATCCGGGGAAGAGCGCACTTCCTGCCCAACAAGTCAGGCTTCTTATTGTACAGACGGAATTCATAATTTTCCCGTCTGGTTGGGGCTGACATCAAGTAGAACCTGTGCTTCCAGCCATCGAACTTTGAGACCTTGTCCAAGGTCATCATATATTGCGGCTGCGTGGTTAGAGTGTACCACGCCCTCCAGCCGCCTGGGCTTCTGCTGAGGTAGTGCATGCTTGCAAAAGCCTCCCAGCCGGGGTTAAGCCCCTGGAACTCGCAGGCGGCAACATACCCCAGAATGTTGGTCCAGGAGTTGGGGGTAAGTTGCCAGACCCCAAGGTCGTAGCCTCTTAAAATTTCCTTCACCGCCTGGTGAAGGGGGAAGCGAAGGCCAGCTTTGAACGCCGCCTCATAACAGCCAAAATAGTTGTTGGCGTTCTGTTCATCGTCCTCCCAGGCGATGGTGCCATTCTCAGGCGGCACCCGGATCCTATACCCGTCTCCAAGCGGGTGCATTTTTGTAAAGTTCTTTAAGTTTTCTTCCATTTGGATCCGGTCCTTGGAAGAGACGTGGATGTTGAAGGGATCGTCCTTCTCGCTCCACTTTTTCCTTTCTTCCTCCTCGCTATCCGAAAGAGGGGGTAAGTCATCGCTGCTCTCAGGGGTAGAGGCGGAGCTGTCACTCTCCGTCCCCTCCTCACTTTGGTCCAGGGGGGCAGAGACGGCCTTGTCGCCGCCTTGATCGCACTCTTCCAAGAAAGAGTCTCCCTGACCAGACGTTTCTCCCTCAGGCGTTTGGCCGCCTGAGCCTTCGCTCTTGTAGTTTGGGTCTGTGGCCATCTGCATTGTCCGAGCCATGGTGTCCTGCACAGACACATAACTGGTCGGAATCCATGGCAAAGGGTGGTCCCAACACCCCGAGCCGGCACTCCCAGTCCTAGACTCAGCCGTCCCTGGTGACCGGCTGGACTCTAACCTAGGCTGTGTCGTGTGTGTTGGTGATGCATCCATTTATTGCAAGAAATATGTACAAGCGGTGAAAAAAAGAAAAGAGCTGAGAGAGACAGAGACCTTTTGATTTGGTATCTGAAAGTAGGCGGGACCGGCTGGGTCGCTGAAGAACAAACTTTCTTGCTCGCGTCTGACTCAAACGGATGACTTCTGCTCTCTCAAAGTTTTTCTCTCTAGAAAATTTTTTGTAAACGTACAAAATTATGAGGGTAAAACGGCTATATAGAGGGTAAATATGGGGGCATTTCCGTAATTTACCCGGAAGGTGAACGGTTACTCTGTAACGGTAAAATTACCGCCAACCGGGGCGTGACATGTGTCACAGATGCCACGTGGCGTGCCACGTCACATCTGTGAGGGGCAAATGTTTAGGGTAATTTTACCCTGCCACGTGGCCCAATCAGAGGGTGACACGTGTCAGCCTCAGATTGGTCCAAAATGGACCAACCCCTGCTTGACACGTGTCATTCCAGAAATGAAGGGAAAAAGGCGGCCTTCAGGCCCAAATCCCGAGAACGCCGGAAAACGGCGCAGCCCACCAATGATTAGGGTTCTGTGACCTAATCAGGGGCACAATTCCCAAAGACTCTATAAATAGGGAGATGTCCCTCATTTTGAGGGCACGTTTTTTGATCATTTATTACACCTGCATTCTCTTACATCAGAGAAACCCCTGAGCTTGGAATCCGAGCAGATACCCACCTAAATTTCCGTTCTCTTTATTCCGTTTCAAGTTACTAACTTGTGCGTCGGAGGCGGAGCACCACCCAACCGGTGTCTCCGTTTGTTTTGCAGGTACAGCTCATCCCGGATCAGTCTTCGGGTCGTACTCTCCCGATGGACAAAAACACCCAAATCAACAACCTAGACGGATTGAAAGAAACTAAAATACAAGACATACACTAAAATCTTATTACATGTGTAATGTGTAGTTGGAAAGACTATGCTTCAACATCTAATATCCTATTTGTTCATCATGCAAGGGACAATGCATGAACTATCTAGATGGTTGTGATTATCACAAAATAACTAGCATAATAAAATTGGCAAATTAACCAATTTTTAAATTATTCAAGCAATATTTTGATAAATTAACTGTCATGCATTCATATCTGTCTACAAAATTTCAGCAAGCAATTTTTTATACTTTGTATTATTTTCTTTCTTTTTCCTTTTGGGAGAGGTAGTAACTCTAGCAAGCTGCTTAATATGTACTGTAAATGGGTTTGATAAAATTCACAGGCGAGGCGTGAGATCGAAACTCACCATAACCATTTTCCTTTCCTTCTAAAAGACCCTCTCATATGTGTTTACCAAATAAAAAACGAAAAGAATGATGATTTGTATATCTGCAGAAAATATCAAATATCAAGAAGTTGCACAAGAAAAAGTAAAAATGCAGGTAAACCAAGATATATTTACAGGAATACAAGTACACAGAAAGTACTAAAAACTCTGACAAAGTACAGCTTTGCTCATAACAATAATATGAGACAAAAAACTTGTGCTTATAATTGGTTACATTTACATTATCATATAATAACATATAAACCATCCGATATTCAAAGTTTGAAGTACAATTAATTCTAGAAAGAACTTGCATTACAACTAAAACAAGAACTCAGGTTAACACTCAAAATTTCAAGGTTTTGATTTTACAGTTTTGTGCTGTTGCTTAACCTTCATGTTCGATTGTAATTAAACTGAAATTCACTGTGTGATCGATATATACACTAATTAGATGAAAAGCTAATGTCTCATATTGTTTTCTTTTTTATCTCATTTCGTGTTCATTTAATGATTAAACGTACATACTAATCAAGTGTATGTAACTAATCAAGTGTATGTATCGAATGATACAGGGGAGTTACAGGGCTATGGATTTTCTGGAGCATCGAAAGCAGCAACTCTTAGGAAATTTTGAGGAGTTTGAAAAGGAGTTTTTGCCACCATATGATCCACTGTTAGAAAGTAATCTGAATTTATTAAAAAACATATCTTCGATAGAAGAAATGGAGAATGATTTTGTTCGTAATCAGCTGAATATTAGAAGGCTTCAGCCGTCAAATTCGAACCCGCCAATATTGAAGCAGCTTGAGACTAAAGTCATGTTGTCAAAGCAAACTCATGAAATTTCAGACCTCCCACCATTGACAGAAGACTTGGATTCTGAGACACCTAATCACAGCAACGATTCTAGTAACCAACTTCTAGGTTCCTTAAGCTCTGACTTTGTACTGTCGATTCATGCCAATAACATGAAACTTGCTAATGAAGAGAACCAAAACATGAAGAACATAGTTTATATTGACCTGAGTGACACTTCTGACACTGATCAGCCCACAGATTTCAGCTTAGAGAATCTCAACACGAACTCCAAATCACCAGCTCAAATTCACGAAATTGCATATCCACCAACACCACCATCATCCCTATTGAAAGAATTGGGTTATGAGCTACCTAAACAAACAGACACTAATGACCAACTGATCACAGGATCCCAAAGCTCAGACGATCTTATGTGCTTTGATGATCTCCCACCATTGGATCCTGCATTCTTAGCATTCATTGATTTTGAGATCCCGACTAGTCCACATATGGAAATTGACAAGGCAGCTTATATAAGCAAAGCTGCCACTGATTATGGAGAAGAATTTGCCAAGAAAGTGGATGGAAATCTAAGGATTCTTCAAGAAACAATGAAGAGAACTAGTAAGTGTAGCAATACAAGGGAGAAATTGGAGAAAGGGGTTTGTTGCGGAGGCAGATGCTGGAGGTATATGGAGAGTAAGCTAAGGGCAATGCAAACTATACCTAGAGGGAGAAAGAAAAAAGGCTTTGAGCTAACCGCTGATCAAATTAACTTCCAAAAACAGCGCCAAAAAATTAAGAACAGAGAATCTGCTGCTGCTGCTTACAATAAAGGAAAGGTAATACAATAAAGCAAATATATATACAAGCATCAACATGACTTTTCACTAATACACCCATTATTCACTTATACTAACAAAACAGGCTCGTATCAAAAGTCTAGAAGCGCAAGTTAAGGAGCTTAAGGCGGAGAATAGGATCAGAAGAAACTTGATGAAGGTATAATATTACTCACCTACTGCATGATTTTTCATGTTTCACAAGTTCCATGTTAAAGATAAAAAGGGGTTTTCCAAACCTTTTAAGTTCATTTATGAAGCTGATGACTCTTTTGCTTAAAAAATTCGCATGTTTAAATTTTGCACCCTCAATAGGCATTACCCTAATTATGTTGCTTTGTTTGACAGTTTATGGAAAATGCTTCTCATATACCACTGGAGAAGCGATCACTTAGTCGAACTACATCAGGATTTATGTAATATACAACAATGTACTAAAGAGATTTTTGGTCTGAATTAATATTATTGTTAAAAGAGGCTAAAGAAGCAAGATGAATTTACTTTTACATACCGATCATGCATTTTGTTTTCTCCTTCTTTTTGTACTCATCTTGGATGTTTGGGAGATGTGTGGATGTTCAGAATAATGTGGTAAACACCAAGATTAATGAGATGGATGTATCAAACGAAGTAGTTGCTAGGTCCACTTAGCTCGCAGTGTATAGTACAAAGATATATGGTGTCATAGCTTCTACAGTTCTACACTAACTAGAGCAAACTACAATACTAGAGCCAAATTACCAGCTATTATAAATCACTTTTTCTTCAACCTTTTTTACTGATTTAAAATTTATTCTTGAAGATGGATTAGCTAGTTTGAGCTTATTCTTTCGATTGTGTGATCACACTTGAAAATGGTCGGCAACTATATGTAGCCCATCACCTAGCTAGATTAGTGCCCTTTGGCGTGGAACAATGATGGGAACGTTAATTCTGAAAATATGGATGACATTTCTGAAAATTTTCATTGTATATAGAAGTAGAAAGACTAGAAACACTGTGGTTCAGCTTCAGGTTTTGAAAAGATACATAGATATATGTAATTAGTACAAAGAGAGGATGTGCATAGAAGATAGCTGCTTCACTCAAGCCGCATTTTACATCAAGGACGCCTCAAGCACACATGTGAGGGAAAGAGGCCAAAAGAGAGGGGAAGGGAGAGATGAAACCCTTACTAATAATAGAAGAGCATGTTTAGTAACAAGGAAAAGGAAACCTATTGTTCAGGATCAGTGATCGATTGTCATGTACAGATCTATGACCAACCAAAGACGTAATCAAGGACATAAACAAGCACCAGTGATAATGGGTAGAGAAGGAAGGCCACAAAACATGTCCAGAGAGGGAATGTAGTGCGGAAGCTGCCAAGACCACCCATAATGATGCAAACAAGGAATATGACGAGCACTTCAGAGGAGAAGTTCCAAGTCAATCCTCTCACATAAACTAAAGCCAAAAACACTGAGAGACAGAGTACGTTGTTCATTGTCGCTGCTCCATATAACTGTGGGAAAAAAGAAAAAAAAAAAACAGCATAAATGTCTTTAGTATCTTCTCATGGGTAAAAGTAAAAGTCCATATTTCTAATTGATGCAAATCTTAGTTCAGCCATTACTGTATTTGTATTAATTAATTACTTGACATAAACCTATGGGGAAGATAGTCTGTTTCCTTCTCAACAAATTTTCTAATATTGCATTTATCTTTTACCACTAATTTTAGATGGATAAAGGTATAAAAAGCTCATAGTTTGGAAATATATACTGAGATAATTCTAATAGGATCCCACGTGATTATAATTTACTGTAAATACAAATAGAAAACGGTAGTCAATTATGAACATGTGAATAAAAGACACGGGGAGTACAATCTATAGAAAACAGACCCTGAATACCGGAATAAATTGACTTTTTAGTTTTTACACATCAGCTACCGCTAGAAGTTGTGAAAGCCATAGCAGGTTACTCAACAAAGCCATTTGTTCTAAAATATCAATACACCAACTAAGAAACTAACCTAGATACCACAGGCACTAACTTGAGTGATAGATTGTAAATGGGAAGAAGAAAAAAAAAAACCTTAGCACAAATTGTACCCTCTAAACTATCTACTATCCACACACTATTGTAGTTCTCTGTAACCATTTTTGTGATTTATATGGAAGAAAAATTATAGTCATGTGAGATCTTGTCTATATACTTTTAAAACACTATTATATCCTATTAAAACACTGTTATATCCCCCGGACAACAGATTGAAAAAAAAATTAGATGAGTGTCAAATCCTACTAGATTTTTAAATACTCTTGCTTTGCAAAACTCTACTTATTTCTCTTGCAAAGGTTTTCTCAAACCTTAATGTGTTTTTATTCACATGTTTTTCCTCTTTTTCATACTCTTTTTGTTTCTCACTTTACACACTTCCCTTTCTTTTTCCTTTTTTTCCCGAACTCTTATTCAATCGATATCTTGCCATGCTCTTTTTCCTAAATGGACGGTTCCTTATGACGATTCATGTTAACCAACCCAAATAATTTTTTAGGACTAAGGCATTGTTGTCGTCTAATCCTACTAGATCAAAATATTATAAACTTGGTATGTTTATTCACTTCCAAACTTGCTAGACCTCTCTATCATAATAAATGAAGTAAAAAAAAAAACCAACCTCCGAAAACGTCAGTGATGCAGATCTCTTCTTCTTCCTGGTAGCAAAAATAATAGCTGACACAGCTTCACTGGAGTTGGTTGCTAGAGGAAGTGCAATAAACGAGATAAAGAAAGAAGGAATGCTAGTTGCTTCAGAGAAATTGTCCACAGCATCAACTAATGGATCTGCAAAGACACCAGCAATAATAGTTCCAAGCACAAGAAATATTACTGCCTTGATGGTGGTTGCCTTGGGATTTTCAACAACTTCACCACCCTCTTCACCAGAATCACCCAACAGAAAATGCTCTCTTTCGGCTTCCTGCATATGAAGATTTAGAAAGTTATAACCTTCGAACAGATAAAATTTTAGAAAATATGAAGTAAAGCTTTTGTTATACGACCAACTAACCTCATCATAGTCATTTAAATACTTCATTGTGTCAGCATTATTATGGGAAATCCTGTCACCTCTCACAATATTAAGCAACTTGGAGATTCCCTTAGTAAACTCTTCTAGATCAATCCTATCATCCGGACGCTCTACATCAAATTCTTTCATAACTTTCTCTACAATATCATCTTCACCCACGCCCACACTCACCCCTTTAAAATTCATCCCAACAACAAATGCACCAAGTTCTCCTTTTGAGAGAAAACCGTTATCATCTCGGTCAATTGCCTTAAAAACCCTGTCAAACATCAGGCGATTAATGAAAAGCAAAATCTTTTGAGTTCCTATTTCATGCCAGGTGCATTACCAATCAAAAGACGGTATTAGTAGAACTTACTTCTTTACAACATCGTCGTTCAGAGTGCCATCAGGATTGCAAAGTTTTCCAAGAGAATGCTTTTTCAAATGTTTAAGAAATCCTGTCAGCACACGCTTATGCTTGACGTAGTCAAGCCTCCTCTCTTGCATCCAAGGTTGAAAAACCTGCCTCGGTAAAATAATGAATCTCAGACCAGCTAACAAAGATAATTCAGAGTCTTATCTGAACATTGATTTAAAAATGAGATGATAAAGCTCTAATTTTTGGAATCTAAGACTCGTCAGATTCAGACATTCGGATTTTTTTTTCTCTTCAAGTTTTCCTGCATCATGGACTCATATACTCAACAAAGAAAGACGTAAGTAGTTAGTTACAAGTAATATTAAAAATGTAAAATGATTTCCTACTACACTTATCACAAAAACTACAATAATGCAGGTGTTGCTATATTATCAGCCCAAATAACAAGAAAAATGCAGCAACAAAGAACCTCTAAAGCCATATAAAAAGGCACATATGGAATTCTGAGGACATAGCTAGAATTCCAACATAAATTCAGCCATATGGAAGAAAATATATATTTATCAAAATCAGTGGCTCATATTCACCTAACTCCGCCAGTGGGTTTCCCGCTGCCAGTCCCAAGCCTGGATAAAGGAGGAGGGTTACGGTAGGCCAGTGACAGCCAGTATAAAACTTCGTCACATCCCATGACATGAGCCAAACAGATATTTTCGTGGGGGCGTTCCCTACTCAGCGACGCGCTGCACTTCCTAGACCCGGGTGTAGTGATAAGTATGCAAGGGTTGCTAGGTCGTCGCCCAGAAGCGACGCGCCACATTGCCCGAGTGTGGTGTCAAATGAGCAAGGGCGTGCCATTGGGGCGTTCCCTACTGAGCGACGCGCTGCACTTCCCAGACCCGGGTGCAGTGATAAGTATGTAAGGGTTGCTAGGTCGTCGCCCAGAAGCGACGCGCCATATTGCCCAATTGTGGTGTCAAATAATCAAGGACTTGGAGTTGGGATCAGGAGGGAGCGTGGGAGAAAAGAATTTAGTTTGCGGATTGGTTCTTGGAATGTGGGGTCTCTTACGGGAAAATCAGCAGAATTGGTAGAAGTAATGAAAAGACGACGCGTGAACATCATGTGCCTCCAAGAGACAAGATGGACAGGAGAAGGAGCTCGAGGCTTGGTTTTGGGGTATAAGGTATGGTATGTTGGGCAAGAAACGAGCCACAGAACAAGGAATGGTGGAGCTAGGAACGGAGTTGGTGTGGTTCTCGATGAGAGGTTGGCAAAAGAGGTGATCGAGGTCTATCGGAAGAACGATAGGTTGATAAGGCTGAAGTTGCTATGTGGCAAGGAGATTGTGAATGTTATCAGTGCTTATGCTCCCCAAGTGGGTTTAGATGCAGAAGAGAAACGACAATTTTGGGAGGACCTAGACGAGGTGGTGCAGGGTGTCCACCACTCAGAGAAGTTATATATTGGAGGGGATCTAAATGGGCACGTTGGGGCGAGCCGAGATGGCTATGAGAGTGTCCATGGAGGCTTTGGGTATGGGCAGAGGGACGCCGGTGGTGAAGCTATTATGGATTTTGCCCAATCATATGATTTAATTTTGGCTAATACTTGGTTTAAGAAGAGGGATTCACACTTGATAACTTTTCGGAATGGAGCAAATGCAACTCAAATAGACTTCCTGCTCACAAGGAGCATAGATAGACAAAGTTGCATAAACTGTAAGGTTATCCCAGGGGAGAGTGTGGTCACCCAACACCGGCTATTGGTAATGACTATTCGTCTGAAAGAGAAGGCGAAGAAAAAAGTTAGACAAGAAGAACCAAGGATAAGATGGTGGACCCTAAGGGATGCAAAAGCTAAGGTTTTTACAGAAAAGGTAATTGAAGAAGCGGATTGGGATGGAGAGGTGGATCCGGACATGACCTGGTTACGAATGAAGAACTGTTTCCTAAGAGTGGCCAAAGAGGTCTTAGGGGAAGTAAGGGGAAGAACTTCGGTACAGAGAGATACTTCGTGGTGGAATGAAGAGGTGAAAGCAGTAATTAAGCAAAAAAGGGAATGCTATCAAGCCTTAGGAAAATGTAGGAGTGATGAAACCTTTGCAGCGTATAAGGAGGCTAAGAGTAAGGCAAAGGCAGCTGTTCGCCAAGCAAAAGAAAAGGCATATCAGGAGGTTTATGAAAAGCTTGATTCCAAGGAGGGAGAAAGGATCATTTATAAGATGGCAAAGAGAAGACAAGAGGCAAGGAAGGATATTGGCATGGTGAAGTGTGTCAAAGATAAGAACCAAATGGTCCTAGTGCAAGAGGAGGACATCAAGGATAGGTGGAAGGGGTACTTCGATGAATTGTTTAATGGAAGTAATGGAGTTGTGATAGGAGATACCTCTATGAGTGATGAAGAAATCAACATGGAGTATGTGCGAAGGATTAGGAGAGTAGAGGTGGAGATTGCACTGAGGAAGATGAAACCTAAGAAGGCGGTTGGCCCTGATGGGGTACCGATAGAGGTGTGGAGGTGTTTGGGTAAGATTGGTATTGATTGGTTAACAAACCTTTTCAACAAGATATGGACGGCTACAAGGATCCCACAAGATTGGAGGAAGAGCACCTTGGTCCCGGTTTATAAAAACAAAGGAGACGCTCAAGATTGTTCTAACTATCGAGGAATTAAGCTTATGAGCCATACTATGAAGTTGTGGGAAAGGGTGATTGAACAAAGGTTGAGGGCATGCACAAGCATTTCAGATAACCAATTTGGTTTTATGCCTGGGAGATCTACTATGGAGGCAATCCATTTGATAAGACAAATGATGGAGTTTTATAGGGTAAAGAAGAAAGATCTTCATATGGTCTTTATTGATTTAGAGAAGGCATATGACAAGGTGCCAAGAGAGATACTTTGGTGGGCAATGTTGAAGAAAGGTATCCCACGAAGGTATGTAGACCTAGTTAAGGATATGTATCGGGATGTGTCAACAAATGTGAGGACATGCGGAGGGTTGACAAAAGATTTCCCTATTACAATCGGATTGCATCAAGGGTCTGCATTAAGCCCTTTTCTTTTTGCAACGGTTCTAGATGAATTAACTAGACCAATTCAAGATGAGGTTCCATGGTGTATGCTGTTCGCAGATGATATCGTTTTGGTGGATGAGACTAAGGATGGGGTTAATGTCAAGTTGGAGCAATGGAGGCAAAGGTTGGAATCTAGAGGGTTTAAGCTAAGTCGGAGTAAGACTGAATATTTGGTATGTCGTTTTGGCACTCAGAGGGGGACAAGCAATGAAGTGGTGAGTTTGGATGGAAAGGATTTGACCATGAGTGAATGTTTTAAGTACCTAGGGTCGATCATCCAGAAGAATGGTGACATTGATCAAGACGTGACCCACAGGATTAAGTCAGGGTGGCTTAAATGGAGAGCGGCCACGGGAGTGTTATGCGACCGCAGCATTCCCTTAAAGTTGAAGGGAAAATTCTACAGGACTGCCATAAGACCAGTGTTGCTCTATGGTACAGAATGTTGGGCTTCTAAGAAAGAGCATATTAAAAAGATGGAGGTTACGGAAATGCGCATGTTAAGGTGGATGTGTGGAAACACTTTAAGAGATAGAATCAGAAATGAGGTTATTCGCAAGAAAGTAGGTGTGGCGGGCATTGTAGATAAATTAAGGGAAAATCGGCTGCGTTGGTTTGGACATGTAAGACGGAGACCCGAGGGTGCACCGGTGCGAAGAGTGGAAGAGTGGGACCATGGAGGGATTAAACGAGGAAGAGGGAGACCAAAGATGACTTGGTTGGAAGGAGTGAGGAAGGATATGAAGTGCATGGATTTACGTGAGGATGAAGTTTTGGATCGTAAGGGATGGAGGAGAAAGATTTATGTTGATGACTACACGGAATAATCAAATTTGGTTCATGTTAGCCGACCCCACTTTTGGGATTAAGGCTTTGATTGATTGATTGATTGAGTGGCTCATATTCACCTGAATCAACTATTTAGCATATATTTACAATGCCACACATCCTATCCAAAGCATATTAGTTAATTACCTGAAAAGCACAGTAGCTAAGCAGCATAACAAGAGATAATATGAGGCCAATTAGCACAGCCAAATGTCTTCCTGAACTTGAATTGAGAGCTTGAGGCAATTGGACGACAAGAAAGGGCAATACAGAAATAGCCATGATCCTTGCAGCATAACTAGTCCAAATATCAGTAGAAACACCAGAACCTGAAGAAATAAATCGGAAAAAAGATATTTAGTCATAAGTGCCCCTGCAGACTATAGCTGTTCAAAGAAATGAACAATTCACATATATTGATGTTGCATGTGTAGCAATGCAGATGTAGGTCAGTTCATCTGCACATGGTATTGAAATTTTAAGCAGGCATTTGGCCAAGCAAAACCAAAGGTAATTGATTAACAAACAAACAAACATGCCAATAATTAACTATTGATAGGCACCCACCTAGTAAACTAAATCCTTTTGTATCCTGTTCATCAATTGCACGGTTATTCTCAAGGTCACATTTGCCAATCAAAACACAAGAACCCCATATAACTGTAAGAAGCATGACTGTCGAACCAGCTAGCAACCCCATACCAACTGAAACCTGATCTTGAGCAATTGCAGGAGTTCCAGAAAGGCCAGATACTGCACGAGAAAATCGAAAAGTGTAAAACAACATATTCAAACGCCTGTGTAGTAAGTAACAACAATATTCAACTGATTTTGTAACCTTTGTAGGAAACTAAAAAGTAATTGTTCGATAAGCAGTTACTAGATGTGATCTGTGACAATGATATTTAGTTTTTTTTTTTTTTTTTTTATCAAGTAACTTGCTTGAGAATCATACACTAAATGTACTACGTAGTATCAGATCAACTAGGACTAAGGATCCAAAAATAAACATAGAGCAGCATTATGACTTTATAACAATGAATTAAATGACTCTTGGAATGACTGATCCAATCAAGCTGCAATAAAAGAAAGTTCATTCAAGAAACAAGCTAAACTCAAGTCCAAATGTCTCATATAAAACAAAGTTCCTTCATCAGTTCATGAATATCATTGTTATATATATACATTCAATTTTGAACAGTAAACCAACAATTGCACAAATACTATTCTTGAGACCCAGTATAAACAAGCACATACTGAATTAGTAATGGAAAAATAAATCACAATCAAGTCACTGTAGCATGATCCTTGTAAATTAAAGATTTAAACAATAAAAAAGTCAAACTTCCCATATAAGATATAACCATTAAAATATTTTTGTTAATCTTTCTTGAATTATTTATGACCAGTTTAGACACCCAACTGAAGTAAATTTAGGTGTGGGACATTAGACAAATCTGTAAATTTTGAATATTCTATTGGAAGCTATTCTATTTGACAAAGAACTTTTTCGTTCATGATCCACCTAAAGTTCGTTAGGGTGTCCACGTTACATCTGAATGTAATTTTACGCCCTCTCACTTTCCCTTCACATGTGCCGAGCACACGGGAAAATGTAAAGTAACATCTCAATGTACCACAGTCCACGGGATTGATGTAAGAAATTCATCATTCAGTAATAATAAGAATTAATACCACACAATTACATGAATTAGTAACCTAAAAATACACAAACACATCAAATTGTATTAAATCATCAATCAAAATCAATGCAATTCCAAATTAAACATCAAATTATAAAAATAAAACGGTAACATATTATAATAGCATCATATTCTCATCAAAACTTAACCATACCCCAATGGCCCAATCCCAATTATAGAAACCATGGAATATTTTACTTTTTTTTTTACTTTTAGTCTAAAGATAGCCACAATTCCACAAAAGTAAGCGACATAGACAAGATTTGATCTCATGTCTTATAACGCCTCAAGTTTCTCATCCACAACAATATAACAATCCAAAACAACAAGTACAAATTACAAAATAAAATTTAAAAATTACCAAGGATGAGCATTGCATCTGGAAGAGCACCAAGAATAGGAAGAAAGAGCCCACCAATAATACCAGGACCCAAAATCTCCAACAAAAGTTCACTTCCATTAGACAGATAAGTAGCAGCAGTATACATCAAAAATCCATAAACTAAAATCAAGAAACAATTTCCCAACGCAGTTGTAGTACATGGCAAAAACCCATAACTCTGTTCACATGTTTCAGCAGTAAACACTGATTTAAGGGATGGAAATCGAATATACGATGAACCCACATCGCCAATTCTGCCGGATATTGGATCGCCGCCTTCACTGGTGGCGTAGACGGTGGCGATGAAGAGAATTAGGAGAGAGAAAATGGGGGTGTAACCAAGTTTCATGGTGATTTGGTGGGGTTTGACAAAAAAAAAAATTGAAAATCGTGGATCTTATAAATGAATTGTCATTTTATGACATAAGTAATGTTCAAATGTTAGGAATTTGTACGGCCAGATTGCCACCAAATGCGGCCGATAAAGTATTAACCAACCGATTAATTAATTATTATTAATGGGACACTCTAGAGTGCGCCCCGTGTACGAGGCGCGTAGACCGTGTAATGATATAGTTTAAGATTTATTTTAATCTCAATTTGTGAGTTTGATCTCGAGTTTGCCCCGTGTATGAGGCACGTAGAAAGTGTAATGATAAAGATTTAGATTTAGGCCATGTTTGGTTTGATGTAAAAGATTTTCATGGAAAATGAATTTTTCATTTTCTTCCCATTTTTCTTTGTTTGGTTTGTTAAGGGGTGGAAAACAATTTTTCCAATGGTGGAAAATTCCATCCTTAATGATGGAAAACATTTTCCTTCCCAAAACAAGGGAAGCCACATTTTCCTCTCTCCTCATTACCTCTTTTTTTACTTCCCTCTCATTCATTCTTACATTTCCACTCTTAATTTTTATTTTTCTTGGACTTTTCTTGTATGCAACCAAACAAAGAAAAACTAATTTGCAATTGTGTTTTTCCTTGAAAATATGTTTTCCATGAAAACTAATTTTACATTGAAAATGTTTTACATTAAACCAAACGGGGCCTTATTTCAATTTTAATGTCAATATGTGAGTTTGATGTAATAATGGGGACTGGGGAGTTGAGTAGTTAAATAACAGGTACAGTTTTGTAATAACTTCATTTCTAAAGAATGACGTTTCTGGGTTGATTTTATGGATATTAAAAAAATTAAATAAAAAAAAAGTATATTAGAAACATAAATTTACATGAATTTTATATGGAGTAAAAGACTAAAGAGAAAAGGTAATCTGTAATCCCTTCGTTTCATAATACAAGTCCCATATGAAATCAATCGCATAAAATAAGAAAACAAATATATTTGGAATCTAACATTAAAGTACAACAAATTTCATAATTGGTTTACATTATTTAAATTTTTTTATTTTTCATTAGGAAAAGCACAAGTCATAATTGCATAATTTAAGGTAAAATTTTTCTTACTTACAGTCATGTCATTAATCACATTCAATTAATTCAAAAAAAAATAAGTTATAAATAAAATATATTCAATACAGGTAGATCTTTTTGAAACACCCAAAATAGCATATGGGACTAAGGGCCTGTTCTCTTACGTTGAAATTCAGTTCAGTTCCGTTCAGTTCAGTTCAGTTCAGTTTAGTTTAGTTCAGTTCAGCTTAGTTCAGTTCAGTTCAGTTCAGCTCAACTCAGCTCAGTTCAGTTCAGTTCCTAATTTCCTTCTCTTATAAAATATTCATTTCAGTTCAGTTCAGCCCAATTCAGTTCAGTTCAGTTCAGTTGAGTTCAGTCAATGAGAACAGGCCCTAACATTATGAAACGGATAGAGTATAACAAGTACATGAAAAAACAAAATTATATATAGAAAAGCTAATTAATAGTACACCAATATTGTTGTAAATTGGTGGGTATTTTAATACAAATGGGTTAATCATTTTAAAACTAAAAGTAGCCTTCTGGCCCGTGCAATGCACGGGTTATTCATATAAAATTATATTGAGAGATAAGTGAGGAAATATCAATAAGTCATTATAGGGGATAATATGTAATCGGAAAAATTGTATAGAGATATAAGTGAAGAAATATCAGTAAGTCATTATAGGGTATAATATGATCGGAATGATTAAAGAAATTAAAATTTTGGAACTTTAATCGAAAAAAGACTTAAATAGAAGGTGGAAGGGCTAAAATTAAAGAGAGAATAGGAAAAAGTTGAATTAAAGGGGAGATATGAAGTGTGTATGAAAGATGAAATATAAGTTTAATGAAAGAATTAAAAAAAATGGTGTAATAAAAAATTAATAGTGTAAGATGACATGTGGCACTATGATTAGAGAAGTATAATAGAATGGATGGGGACATGTGTCTTTTTTAGTTTCTTGATTATACTTTTTAAATACTAAGTATAGATATAAATATAGATTAGACTAAAAAGGTCGAACTTTTGTGAACGAAGGGAGTAGAATAACATGAGTAGACATGGGCGGAGCCAGGGGGGCTGGTGGAGGCCCGGCTCCCCGTGCCCCAACTGGTGAAATATGTAATATATAGTATGGCCCCCCTAGAGTAACTAATAAATAGCTAATATTTGTCTTACATATTATGATGTTAGTGATAACTCAGCTCAATTGGTTTGTTGGAGTTTTTCATAGTAATTTGGTGAGAGAGAGGTTTTAAGTTTGATTCCCCACGAGCATTTTTTTTTTCTTTTTTTTTGATAACTTTATCATTTTTTAGCCCCGTCTTTTATTCCTGAATTCGCACCTGTGAGTAGATAGAGTAATATTAGATTGATTTAATAGCATTAATAATTAATTACAAGTGTTTGAAAAGGCAAGGAACGTGGTGATTGTGATTGGTACCCTAGTGGCCCGGTCTTCTTTGATTTTGTGAAAGTGACGATAGATAGGAGGTTTTTGGATGGATCGTCTTGGATTTGATCCAATCAGTAGTCGGGTTGATGTCGGTATAGACTAGTCTACGTGTGGTTTTTTTTTTTTTTTTTTTTTTTTTTTTTTTTTTTTTGAAGGAAAGTCTACGTGTGATTACTTCGTCTGTTTCCAAAGAATTGCAATCATCCGGTAAAACTATAAACGTCATTTAACCGTTATGGATGATACTACCTCCGTTCTTTATAGTTGGCACGCATTTTTTTTAAGAATTTTTTTTTAAGTTGACACATTTTTTTTTAGGGTAAATTTTTTTACCTTGTATTTACAAGGTATCCCCACTTACTTTTTTATTCTATCTCACTCTCTCTCATCTCCTTAATATATGTGTCTAAATCAAACACGTCAACTAAATAGAAACAAAGGAAGTATATGGGTGTAACAACAATTAAGGGTTTATATATTAATAAAAACAGCATGTCTTGTGTGTGGCTGGCCACAACCGTGTGGCCATCTATAAACTAACAAATAACCCCTACAAAACTGATCAAGTAATCGCTATAATACTGACTAACCCCTATACTGACTGAGTAATCCCTATAACACTAAGTGAGTAACCCTATAACATTGACAAAGTAAATTCTTTTAACATTGACCAAGTAACCCTTAATATACTAACGAAGTAACCCTTATAATGGTTTGTCACACGGTGTGGTCAGCCACATATAAGAATTTGAGTAATAAAAAAATAGGAACATTTGCAAATTGCAGCCATTTAAAAAAAAATTGCAAATTGCAACCCAAAAGTTCAAATAAATTGTAAATTGCAGCCCGATTCAACTTTTTCATTGGTTTACAAGTTGAAAAATCTTCGATTAAGATTTTAGGGGTTATTTTAGTTCTTAGGGGTCCGAATTGAGCTCGGAATTAGCAAAAAAATACCGCAAGTATCTCGTTTTACGTAAAAAAAAATTTATCGATTTGTGGGAAACTGTAAATATGAGACACATACGTTTTTTTTTTTTGCTAATTCCGAGCTCAATTCGGGCCCCTAGGAACTAAATTGACCCCTACAACCTTAACCGAAGATTTTTTCAACATGTAAACCGATGAAAAATTTGAATCGGGCTGCAATTTACAATTTATACGAACTTTTGGGCTGCAATTTGCAAAAAAAAATTTAAATGGCTGCAATTCGCAAATTTTCCAAAAAAAATACATAAAATTATAAATGAATAGAGCAAATGATTAAATGGTGTACAAATTTGGAATAGCAGAGTATGAAAAATTGAAATTCACTATGAAAAAATTCACTTCACTTGATTTTGACCTAAAGTGATCGTAAATAAATCAAATAATATTACGGACATAGCCTTTTTGGTGCAGCGGGCCACACCGTGTGGCCTGCTGCCAAATCAGCAAAAATAACGGACCCAAATGCACACATAACAGGGTTACTATTCACGCACATAACGGGGTTACTGGTTTTGTCATGATTGCTTGTATTTTTCAGGGGTTACTTGTATTTTTTTTTTCAGGGGTTACTTGTATGGATTACTTATTCAAAGGTTACTTATATGGGTTAATTCAAGGGTTACTTGTATGAGCTACTTATTCAAGGGTTACTTGTATGATTTACTTATTCGTGGGTTACTTGTATGAGTTACTTATTCAAGGGTTACTTATACATGAGTTACTTATTCAAGGGTTACTTGTATGAGTTACTTATTCAAGGGTTACTTATACATGAGTTACTTATTCAAGGGTTACTTGTATGAGTTACTTATTCAATAGTTACTTGCATTGTAGGCCCCATACCAAACCAATAATAACACCCTACAAGTAACCCCTGACCAAAACAGCAACACCCTACAAGTAACCCCTGACCAAACCAGTAACACCCTACAAGTAACCCCTGACCAAACCAGTCGCACTCTACAAATATTCTACAATCTATCATATTACTATTGTTGTGTTTTGTTGCTGAATTTTTGACAAAGAATGTTCGATCTAAGATACCACGAAGAAAACGAGCTCACATTTCTCTGGTTCTCATCGATTTCACTACTTCAAATGTTGTTGATGATCTTAAGGTTAATTATCGCAATTTTTCACATCAATCACCCAATTTCTACAATCTCGGGCTTTAATTGCAGCAATTTGGCAAAGAGGGGAGAGAAAATGGGTGGAGTAGAGGTATGGTTGTTGGTGATGTGTGGTCTGGCTTGGAGGAAAAGCTAAGAAAGGAGGAGAGAGAAAATGGGCGGAGTAGAGATATGTTGTTGGTGATGTGTCATGTGTGGTTTGGCTTGGAGAAAAAAGCTAAGAAAATAGGACAAAGAAGTCTTGTGGTATTTTTTTAAAAAAATATTGTAATACTACCTCCGTTTCAAGTTAGTTGCAACTTTGGGAGGTTCGCGGACTCCTAGGAAAAATTTCGTAATGTGTAATTAATGAATTAAATGATATACAATTAAGGGTAAGAGAGAGAGGGGGGATGTTTAATAATTCAAACACCACCACCAGTCCACTGCCAACACTAACCAATCCACCACCACCCTTATCAACACCACCTACCATATAGCCACCACAAACCCATGCACTCACCTTGAATCACCTCGAACCCATCACCATTCAATCATGAACCACCCTAACACCACCCAACCCCCACTGGCCCACTCACATGAACCTCCTCGAACCCACCACCGCGAAATCCACCCCTCACCTTGAACCACTTGAAACCAGCCTCACTCACCCACGATTCACCCACGAAAACCACTCCCTACCCTAAACCACCTCTAAACCAGCTTCACCCACCGTAAAATCCAACCCGTCGTCACCATGAACCAACCCGAACTCACGAAAACCACTCCAAACCATCATATTTAAACGATTTGAAGAGAGAGAGGGGGAAATAGGAACACTGCTGGAGAGGAAGGGGTGGTGGTCAAAGGCGGCGAAATCGAAGGTGGTCTTTAGTGGTGGCAAAATAGAAGGTGGTCTTCAGTGGTGGCGCCATTGAAGGTGGTGGCTAGAGGTGGCGGCGACATTGAAAGTGGTGGTTGGATGAGTTTGTGGAGCTGGGATGAAGATTGATGGAAGTTGATGATTTTTGGAATTTATGTTGATTGTTGATTGAATCTGGTTTTGGGTGAATTAAATTAGGTGAGAATATTTATGTTAATTAAGTTAGGTTATTCACTACTACAAATTCCTTACTATTCCTACACTTTTTTTCCTACACTTAATGAATTGTCGCTGTTGTTATTTTTTTCCCTTATAATTTCGACACTTTATTCTACACTTTATAGCATCGCTAAATTATCCCACTATTTCATGCCAAATATAAAAGGCGGGCTCTAAATTTTTGTTTGGCGCCTCTCCAATTTTACCAAAAAATAGGGCAGCATACATATCTATCTATTAAAAAAGTGAAAAAAAAATTAAAAAAAAATGAAAAAAGCAAATCAACCTAAGCTACAACGTGGAAGTTATAGGGTTCTATTCTAAAGTCTAATTAAACAGTACACTTTCCTTGCACACTCAAATTTCTCAAAAACCTAGCTATTGAAGATTGATTCATGGTTAATTGGTGATTTTTTTGGCGGAAACTCAAGAATCAATTGTAGATTAAGAGGTAAGAACTCTAATTTCTTTCGTTTTCGTCTTAATAATTTATGATTTTTCTGGGCTCCAATTTGTTGTAATCCTTTTGAAATCGTTCGTTGTTTGATGTGACTTTGATTTTTCTTTGTATTTTCTACCTGCAATTCATGTGTTTTTCTTGACTACAATTGCTACAATAACTCTCTATTCTTATTATTTTTGTGGGATTTTCTCTAATGTAATTGGGGCTTTCCTTCAGTTCGGGGTTTTGTTAGGAATTTCAAGATTTTCTGGGTTTTTGTTAGGAACTTTCTTATATCTTCATCATCCTACTTAGATAAAAGTAAAAATAATCTATTGATATTTATTTTCTGTCTAAGATCAGAATTTCCTTTGATTAAAATTTGAGACTTTGGTACTATGTTTATTATAATAGTGAATTGAGATAGTGACCCACTAGTGCTGTAATATTGTTTTAATATTTACACATGCAACTTCAAATATGAGTTATTAGGTATTAATTATTACTTCTATGTTATTAGTGCTGTACTGTGTGAAGTGTAATAGCCAATAGATGATTGTGATTAGCAATGGATAGTTACGGCTCGCTTACTAATGGTATTTTCTAATATACACAAATTAACTAGTTGTCTTAGCTAATTAGTTTAAGCCCTAAATTACGTAGAAGGTCTGCTCCTATAAGTTTTCTTTATGATAAAAGCATAGTCTTCTTGGTCTACACTATTTAGTTAAAGAGTCAATTAGTATACATGACTGCATATATACTAATTGACATAAAGAATGAAAAAGACAAAAAAATAAAAAAGGCTTTGTCATAACATTACAAATTTGAGTTAAGGATGTTCCTAATTATAATTCTTAAACTATTATTGTATATCACCATAGTCGTATACCTTAACATAGTATATACCTTAATAATATATTTAGATTTAGTTAATAGTGAAATAACATCTTATTTCTTTTTACCATTATAAGAGCTTAGAGTATCTATGAGATTTATATTCATATTGCTTCTATATGACCTTGTTAGGTTATACTGTTATAAATCAAATTAAAGTTAGATGCCTTTCATTGTGGCTTTGAGTCTTATTTTTTTCATAGTATACTTCAAAGCTTGCTTTTTTTTTATTTTCTTAAATTTGTTTGTAAGGATAATCTTATTTGAAAAGCATGGATATCGATACAAGTTGGATTGAAATACCCAATAGCCATCCAACTTATCGTAGTGGAACTATCAAATTCATTAAGTTGGCTAAAGAAGGGCTTGTAGATGGAAAAGCTCTCTGCCCTTGTAAGAAATGTAGGGTGGATGAGTGGTTGACAATACCAGAAATAGAGGAGCATATTTTATTTGTTTCAAGGTTTTGACAAGCGATACAAGAAATGGATTTTTCATGGCAGAGGACCAGTTCTTGAGCGCATGTTTAGTGATCAGCATGGTTCAATTGGGGATGTTGCTGGAAGCACTAGTGAAGGGGCTCAACATGGGGTTATAGGTCGAGATGATATGAGAGGCTTATTAGGAGATGCTTTTGGTGTTAATATGTCCAATGTGAATGAGCCTGAACCTGTAGATCCACATCATGCTGGATCTAGTGATCAAAGTGAGCCCGACTTTTTTGACCATTCCTCGATTGATGATCCTACTCCATCCGCAACGTAAGTGATGAATGAAAAAGAAAAAGCTAATTTTGAGAGACTATTAGAAGCTTCAAATAAGGAATTATATGATGGATGTAAGACATTCTCTAAACTTTCATTTCTTGTTCGAATGTTTCACATAAAGTGTACGCATCACTTATCTGCTGAATCCTTTACAATGATTCTTGAACTTCTAATTGAAGCATTTCCTCAAATTATGGATTTCCCATCTTCATATTATGAGTCCAAAAGAATGATTAATACCTTGGGTCTTGGGTATGAAAAAATTGATGCTTGCCCTAATAATTGCATTCTCTATCGAGGTGAACATTCGGACAAGGATGAATGTGATGTATGCCATGCTTCGAGATGGAAAACAACTAAGTCTAAAGAAGGTAGTACAAGTGGGGAAAATAAAGATGTAAAGAAAGATGAACCTGCCAAGGTATTTCTGACGCGGGTGCATGGAACTTAGTGGAAGAAGTGGAAGACATGCCACGTGTCATGACACGAAGTAGATCCAAGCTCCTTGGAGGTCACCTTTCGGGGCTAACCATCATCACACTTGAAGAAAAGAAGCTTATCAATATATGATGCAGCTACTTCATTCAGCCATATCTCCTTCGTTACAAGGAATTTTTAGGTGATTCAAGTTGGAGGTGAAAGTAGAGTTCAAGAGCTTTCCAACGACTAGTCACATTCCAAATTTGAGCGAGAAACGAAGAATTTATGAATGTTTGAAGTTGAGCTGTCCAGGAGCAGGGCAGTTCGGCCGAACCTACATTGTGGTTCGCCCGAACTCCCAGGCAGTTTCAGAACTGATTTTTGCATCTTTGCAGGAGTGGCCGAACTCAAAAAGTTCGACCGAACCTACCCACAAGTTCGACCGAACTTACCCAGAGTTCGGCCGAACCTTTTTTCCGTTTTTCTGCCAGTTTGTGCGAACTATTTAAGTTGTTTTAAGACGTTTTTGCATATTAATTTTTGTTGAACTTTGTAATCAAGAGACTTTCACTCTCTACCATAATCTTTGTGATTATCTTTCTTTCTTTGTGATTGCATCCCTTGTAATCTTTGTGGTTACACCTTAATCTTAGTTTTACTTGGTGTTGGCTTTGATTAAGACCCCTATTTCATCTATCTTTGTGAATTTGAGATAGGTTATCTTGGTTTGTTGGTTTGAACTTGTTGTTACTTGATTTCTCCTCCCTTTTACTTGTCTTTCCTTGGATATCTCATATCATTTAGTATCAAGAGCCTAGGTTATTAGCCTAGAAAGATCCTACCTTTTTTTATTTTCTCTTTCCCCCTCTCAAAAGATCTCATCTTTTCCCACAAAAATTTGAAATTTCCCTCAAAAATACAAGCTTTCTATCTTCAAACATGGGTGATAGATACTATTATGAAGATGATGAAGGTTACAATGAAAACTCTAGATTGGATGCTCTAGAAAGGAAGTTTGATAGACTTCTTGAGGTCTTGGAGAATAGAAGAAGTCCTAGAAGGAGGAGGAGCCCTAGTGAAGAAGATGACTCTCACTCTCCTCACCGGAGAAGGGAACACCGCCAACGACACCATGATGACAACCGTGACCGAGACATCAAGTTGGAATTTCCGGACTTTGAAGGTAATCTTGATCCCAATGAATTTCTTGATTGGGTTAGAAGTATGGAGAATGTGTTTGAATATAAGGGTTATAATGATGAAAAACGTTTCAAATTGGCCATCCTTAAACTCAAAAAACATGCTTCTTTGTGGTATGAGAACTTTAAGAATCGTAGGAAGAAAGATGGAAAATCAAAAATCACTTCTTGGGAGAAATTGAAGAAACATATGAACAAGGCTTTTGTGCCTAGAGATTATTTGCAAGATGCTTATCTTAAATTGAACTCTCTTAAGCAAGGAACTATGTCGGTAGAGAAGTATACTAGGGAGTTTGAAAAACTTTCTATCATGAGTGGAGTTGAGGAAGCACCGGAGCATAAGATTGCTAGGTATATTGGTGGTCTTGAAAGAAATCTTGGGCAAAAGGTTGATGTGCATGCCCATAGAAGTTTTGATCAAGTGGTGCAAGTGGCTTTGAAGTTTGAGAAGTATGACAAGGTGAGTAGTGCTAGTGGGTATCCTAAGCCTACCTTCAAGAATTCTTTTGCTCCAAAGTGTGAGACAAGCAAGCCCATTGTCAAAGATGACAAAGGCAAGGCTCCCATGCATTTTCCTAACAAAGATGATCACAACAAGATGGGAAATCGAAAGACTTGCTACAAGTGTAGAGGCTATGGACATTTTGCTAATGAGTGTCCAAATAGTAGAGCTATGATGATTCGTGAAATGGATGATGATGAGTACGAAGATGAGAAGAGGGATTTTGGTGACCCTATATATGATGAGGAGGATGAAATTGTAGTTGACGCCGATGAGGGTCAAATCCTTGTAGTGAGGAGAGCACTTCACTCCATTTCCACCCCTTTAGCGGAAGAGCAAAGGGAAAACATCTTCCAAACTTGATGCACCATCAAGGATCGGGTTTGCAATCTTATCATCGATAGTGGCTCTTGCACTAATGTGGCTTCAACAACATTGGTGAGCAAGCTCAATCTTGAAACTACCGATCATCCTACTCCCTACAAGCTTCAATGGCTTAACAATCACAATGAGGTGAAGGTAACGAAACAAACTCTTCTTTCTTTCTCAATTGGCAAGTTATATAAGGATGAGGTGCTTTGTGATGTATTGCCTATGGATTCTTGTCATGTATTGCTTGGTAGACCTTGGCAATTTGATAGAGATGTGATGCATGATGGAAGAAAGAACACTTATTCATTCATGATGGATAAGAAAAAGATTGTACTCAACCCCTTGTCCCCCACCATCAAACACAAAGAACTCTTGGGTACGGGAAACACAATCAAAGAGAACCTTCTCATTGGGGAAAATGAGATGGGAAAGGAGATAAATCAAGGACACATTGTCTTTATTTGTCTTCTTAGGGAAACACAAGAGAGTGAGCGAGAGAACCCAATCCACCCCCTTGTCAAGGAAGTATTGGTTGAGTACCATGACGTTTTCCCCGATGATCTCCCACCCGGTTTGCCACATATTAGGGGAATTGAACATCAAATAGATCTTATTCCCGGATCACAACTCCCTAATAGACCGGCTTATAGGTGTACCCCCGATGAAGCAAGAGAGCTTCAAAGACAAGTTGGTGAGTTGATTGAAAGAGGATTTATAAGGGAATCCCTTAGCCCTTGTTCGGTTCCGGCTCTTTTGGTTCTGAAAAAGGATGGTACATGGAGGATGTGTGTGGATAGTAGGGCCATCAATAACATCACCATCAAGTATCACTTCCCTATTCCCCGACTTGATGATATGCTTGATGAGTTACATGGTTCCAAGGTGTTTTCGAAGATTGACTTGAGGATGGGGTACCATCAAATTCGTATGCGTGA
Source organism: Chenopodium album (assembly GCF_948465745.1). Taxonomy (NCBI): domain Eukaryota; kingdom Viridiplantae; phylum Streptophyta; class Magnoliopsida; order Caryophyllales; family Amaranthaceae; genus Chenopodium; species Chenopodium album. Next base: position 67,188,889 of record NC_137837.1, on the reverse strand, counting down.
AGGAGATGAGTGGAAGACTGCTTTCAAGACAAAGCAAGGCTTGTATGAATGGCTAGTTATTCCATTTGGGCTCTCTAATGCTCCTAGCACTTTCATGAGGCTCATGAATGAGGTACTTCGCCCATTCATTGGTAAATTTGTTGTTGTTTATTTTGATGACATACTTGTTTATAGCAAATGTGAACTTGATCATGCTAAACATTTGAGGCAAGTATTTGAAACATTGAGAAGTAGGCGGCTTTTTGCCAAGTTGGAAAAATGTACTTTTATGGTGGATAGTATTGTTTTTCTTGGTTACGTGATTTCAAATGTAGGGATCTCAATGGACCCTAGTAAAGTGGAGGCCATTCAATCTTGGCCTACTCCTACTACTCTCACTCAAGTTAGGAGTTTCCATGGTCTAGCTTCCTTCTATCGAAGGTTTGTGAAGAATTTTAGCACTATTTTGGCCCCGGTGGCCGAATGCATGAAGAAGGGTACTTTTGAGTGGACACCATTGGCTCAAAGGGCTTTTGAGAACCTCAAGAAGAAGTTGTGTGAGGCTCCAATCTTAGCTCTTCCGAATTTTGATCAACCCTTTGAAGTTGAATGTGATGCTAGTGGGGTTGGAGTTGGAGCGGTTCTTGTGCAAGGAGGGAGGTCGGTTTCCTATTTTAGTGAGAAGCTTGGTGGAGCAAGAATGAGATATATTACCTATGACAAGGAGTTCTATGCTATTGTAAGGGCTCTTGATCATTGGTCACATTACTTGAGGCCTAGACCATTTGTACTACACTCCGATCATGAATCTCTCAAGTACATCAATGGTTCTCATAAACTCAATGCAAGGCATGCCAAATGGGTTGAATTCCTCCAATCATTCAATTTCTCTTCTAAGTACAAGGAAGGGAAGAGCAATGTTGTTGCTGATGCTCTTTCTAGGAGACATTGTATGATCACTATTCTTGATGCGAAGTTTTTAGGGTTTGAGTTGCTTAAAGAGTTGTATCACGATGATGAGGATTTTGGTGGGTTGATGAAGAAGTGTGACGAAGGGGTCGATGGCTCTTTCATGGTGCAAGAGGGTTTCCTTTTCAAGGGAAACAAGCTTTGTGTTCCGAAATGCTCTCATCGACGGTTGCTTGTTAAAGAAGCTCATCAAGGAGGGCTAGCCGGACACTTTGGGGTTGCGAAAACATATGACATTCTTCGAGAGCATTTTTGTTTGCCCAAGATGTTTGGTGATGTGCAAGATGTGATAGCTCGTTGTGGGGCTTGTCACGAGGCTAAGAGTCAATTCCGTGAAGGACTCTACTCTCCTCTTCCGGTCCCTAGTCACTCTTGGGATGATCTTAGCATGGATTTTGTGGTTTCTCTCCCTCGCACTCAAAGGCAAAATGATTCCGTGTTTGTTGTGGTTGATCGTTTTAGCAAGATGGCTCACTTCATTCCTTGCCATAAGACCGATGACGCTTCTCATGTGGCTACCTTGTTCTTTAGAGAAGTGGTGAAGCTTCATGGCATTCCAAAAAGTATTGTGTCGGACCGTGATCCTAAGTTCTTGAGCTACTTTTGGAAGAATTTGTGGAAGTTAGTGGGAACCAAGCTCTTGTTTAGTACCTCTAGTCACCCTCAAACCGATGGCCAAACCGAGGTGACTAATCGTACCATGTCCACCGTTCTCCGAGCTATCATTAGCAAACACATGAAAGATTGGGATCTTAAGCTACCTCAAGTTAAATTTGCTTACAACCGCTCTCATTGCATAGCTACCGGGAAAACACCATTTAAAGTAGTGTATGGTTTTAATCCCCGCCTACCACTTGACTTGTTGCCTAGTATCCCTCAAGAGGAGTTGAGCTTTGAGGCAAAAGATAGAGTTGAAACGATGAAAAGGCTTCATGAAGATGTCAAGAAGAGAATTGAGAAGACAAATGAGAGTTACAAGGCAAGGGCAAACAAATTCAAAAAGCCAAGGGAATTCAATGTAGGTGATCTTGTGTGGCTCCATCTTCGGAAGGAAAGATTCCCGGCTAAGAGAAAGAACAAGCTCATGCCAAGATCCGAAGGCCCCTTTGAAGTTGTGGAAAGAGTTGGACCTAATGCTTATAAGCTGAAACTACCGGGAGACTTTGGTGTTCATGCTACCTTTAATGTTGGTAATCTTGCTCCTTTTCTCTTTGAAGATAATATTGGTGATGATGATCCGGAATTGAGGGCAATTCCTTTTGAAGAGGAGGGGTTTGACGCGGGTGCATGGAACTTAGTGAAAGAAGTGGAAGACATGCCACGTGTCATGACACGAAGTAGGGCCAAGCTCCTTGGAGGTCACCTTTCGGGGCTAACCATCATCACACTTGAAGAAAAGAAGCTTATCAATATATGATGCAGCTACTTCATTCAGCCATATCTCCTTCGTTACAAGGAATTTTTAGGTGATTCAAGTTGGAGGTGAAAGTAGAGTTCAAGAGCTTTCCAACAACTGGTCACATGCCAAATTTGAGCGAGAAACAAAGAAGTTATGAACGTTTGAAGTTGAGCTGTCCAGGAGCAGGGCAGTTCGGCCGAACCTACACTGTGGTTCGCCCGAACTCCCAGGCAGTTTCAGAATTGATTTTTGCATCTTTGCAGGAGTGGCCGAATTCAAAAAGTTCGACCGAACCTACCCACAAGTTCGACCGAACTTACCCAAACTTACCCAGAGTTCGGCCGAACCTTTTCCCGTTTTTCTGCCAGTTTGTGCGAACTATTTAAGTTGTTTTAAGACGTTTTTGCATATTAATTTTTGTTGAACTTTGTAATCAAGAGACTTTCACTCTCTACCATAATATTTGTGATTATCTTGCTTTCTTTGTGATTGCATCCCTTGTAATCTTTGTGGTTACACCTTAATCTTAGCTTTACTTGGTGTTGGCTTTGATTAAGACCCCTATTTCATCTATCTTTGTGAATTTGAGATAGGTTATCTTGGTTTGTTGGTTTGAACTTGTTGTTACTTGATTTCTCCTCCCTTTTACTTGTCTTTCCTTGGATATTTCATATCAATTTCGATATTTCCCTTTGATCCCAAGGTTAAAAAGACTTTTTATGTCTTCTAAGACAGCAGAAGATATGATATGGCATGAGAAGGATCGCGATAAACAGGAAGGTATATTGAGGCATCCTGCAGATGCTTCAGCATGGAAAGATTTTGATGATAAATATCGTGATTTTTCTTCTGATCCCCGAAGTGTGAGACTAGGGCTTGCTAGTGATGGTTTTAATCCTTATTGCTTAATGAATACCACGCATAGTACATGGCCAGTGGTGTTAATGATTTATAATCTCCTACCATGGTTATGTATGAAACGTTCTTCATTTATTCTTTCCTCTATAGTTCCTGGAAAATCAAGTCCCGGAATTGACATTGATATCTATTTGGAACCTTTAGTGGATGAGTTGAAGTTATTATGGGAGGGAGTAGATGCATTTGATGCTTACAAAAAACAATATTTTAAACTGCGTGCTGCTCTAATGTGGACAATCAACGATTTTCCAGCTTATGCAATGTTATCAGGGTGGAGTACGAAAGGCTATCATGCATGCCCTTCTTGTGCCCATGAAAATCCTGCTGTAAAGTTGGCAGGTAAAATGTGTTACAAAGGGTTTCGAAAGTGGCTGCCCATTGATCACCCGTATCGATCGCAAGCCCATTTGTTTGATGGGACACAAGAGTATGGTCTTGCTCCAAGCCATCAATCAGGGACTGATGTTCAAACTCAACAAGAAGGGGTTTCATATACATATGGAACAGGGAAAAAACCTTCCAAAAAAAAGAGAGCAAGACAAGATGATGATGATGACGACGAAGAAAATGATGATTCTGATGTTTTGTGGACTAAAAAGAGCAAATTTTTTGATTTGTCTTATTGGGAGCATAATCCTCTTCGTCATAATTTAGATGTTATGCACATTGAAAAAAATGTGTGTGACAATTTCTTAGTCACTTTACTAGATGTAGATAAGAAATCCAGGGATAATGAAAAAGTTAGAAAGGCAATGAAAGAAAAAGGAATAAAGCCACATCTTTGGATTAATACTAGTCCAAACGGGCAATCAATTATGCCTCCTGCTTCATATTCTATGTCAAAAGAGGATAAACTACGATTCTTAAGGGTATTCCAGAAATTAAGAGTTCCGGATGGATATTGTTCTAACCTCTCAAGATGCGTGAATATGAAACAAAAAAAAATTTCAGAATCTTAAGAGCCATGACAACCATGTCATTATGAAAGACCTTTTGCCTGTAGCTCTACAAGCTTCAAGAACTACAGAAATTGTGGATTTGGTGTTAGAGTTGTCATCCTTTTTCAAAATCGTGTGCTCTACCACCCTTGATGTGAAAATGTTGGATGAGATACAAACCAAAATTGTTTTAACTCTTTGTAAGATGGAGATAGAGTTTGTATCGACATTTTTTACAATCATGGTTCATTTAGTCATTCATTTAGTGGAGGAAGCCAAACTTGGTGGACCAGTCCATTATAGGTGGATGTATCCTATAGAAAGGTTAGCATTTAAAATTAAATATTTAATCTATCGAATATTTTGATGTATTAAATATTTATATTTCTTTTCTTTAAGCTGTATTTGGTAGGTACTTGGCCCATTTAAAATCATTTGTGAGTAACAAAGTGCAACCAGAAGGGTCAATTGCAGAAGGATACCATTTAGAAGAGACGATTAACTTTTGTTCAAGATACTTAGAAGAAATTGAGACCTTATTTTCTAGGCTGAAGAGAAATGACAATCATATTCTGGATACAAGTGCTTATTTATTTAATTCTGGTGGTCGATTCATTGGGGCAAAGAAAATTGCTCGTTTAGATGCTAAAAGTCTAGATCAAGCACATCGCTACGTTTTACTTCATTCTGATGAGATGGCTGAATTTCGTGAGTAAGTATTAAGTTAAGTTTCTTAATATATTTTTCTGTCTTTTATTGTATGGTTGTTGTTTCTATAATTCAAGTGTTTTGATATTTTACAGTGAGTTCTTACGCCAGAAGCGACGTGAGAATCAATTTAGAGGAGTACGAAGTGACACAATAATAGAGTATGATTGGATTATAAAAGATTTCTCTGATTGGCTTAGAGCCCAGGTTGTTATATATAGACTTCTGTTAAAATGAGACATTATTCAATAATTTTTTTTGCTTACTTTATTAGTTATTTTGTCATTTCAGGTACATAACATAGATAGCAGTAATGAGCAAGGGAAGCTAAGGAAAGCTTTAACAAGTGGTTTATATGATCGTACTACAGAGTATAAAGGCTTTGTAATCAATGGCTACAAGTTTCTTACTGTAGACCATGAACGCTACCGCAGGACACAAAATTCAGGAGTTCTGGTTGAGGCAGATGGCCAGTTTTACTATGGAAAAGTCAGGAAAAATATATGAATTAAGTTATTATGGGACTTATAAGGTTGTGGTGTTTCGGTGTGATTGGGCAGACATTAGTAAGGGATTGAAGAAATATAAGAATGGGGGTATTTCTGTCAACTTTTCAAAGTTGATGCATAGTGGACGATTAATGAAAGATGATCCTTTTATTTTTTTTCATCTCAAGCGAAACAGGTTTTGTATGTTGAAGATGAGATAGAAAAAGGGTGGTTACATGTTATAGAATCTAAGCCTAGGGAGTTTTTTGAAATGGGTGATGAATAATTGATGTGTAACTTCTGTTTCCATTTTGAATGTTGGTATTACATGCATGAAATGAAATTTCAGATTTAATTTACCATTTTATTTTGAGTTTTGTTTATTATTAGACAAGTTTATTTGCTATGTGTAGCTTGAAACTTTTTTTTTCATGAAAATTAACAAGTTTATGTGTAGCAGCTGAATATGTTTCGTAGCAAAAGAATCAGGAGCAATTATGGTAATGATCAAGGTCAGAGAGTATATTTGGCTATTCTGAACTGTGGTGGTGTTTGTGTTGTATATTTGGCTGAAATATGAGTTAAGCTAACAACCATGGCATTAAGACCAACTTTATTATAGTAGTTTATAAATACTTTATTCAAACAACTTATTTATATATGTATTATTCTTATATGCTTGAGTTGTAAATTCTGAAGGAAATGTGCAGTTATGGAGTGGTTCTATACAGCCACATGATGTGTGGTTTCTTGAAAAAGGAGTCAGATTTGAAGTTACATTCAACGGATTTTGCCAACCAATTAGAAAGGGTGGATCAATTCTTGTGAAATTCATTTCAAGTATCGCAAAGAAAGATGATATTTGTCCTATAAGAGATGTAAATTGGCGAAATGTGAATAAAACAATACTAGGTGATATTGTTAATTTGATTCGTGTAAGTGGTTTTAATTATATTTTTCATTTAGTTGATTCCTTGACGTATACATATATTTTATAATATCATTATATCCAAAAAATATATGAATTTTTGTAGGAAAAATTCATCATTCCAGATGGTAAATTCTATGATGATGCAATGCTTAAGCACGTGGGTAAGCATCGTAGGTTGTGGAAGTTTGAGCTCAAAGCTAAATATTTCAATCCCACAGTACGAACCAGAACACAAATTGAAAATGATAGGCCAGAAGGAATTGTTCGTGAGAATTGGCTTCCGCTGGTCGAATATTGGTTTTCAAATAAGAGCAAGGTACTCTGTTATAATCTCTGTTTTACATTTTTCTTTCCGATTTAAAGTCATTTTGTTAATTTGATGGAATGGTTGTTGATTTAATGAAATGAACTTACTTTTTTTATGATAATGTTAGAATTATTCTGAAATCGGAAGAGAAGCACGTGCTTCTTTGGGACATCTACATACTAATGGTGCTACGAGCTTTGCTAATTCAAGAGACGAATTTGTATGACCGATGCATTTGCTGACACTATATTCATAAATATTTATCTGTTTTTGTGATTTTAAAATATATTAATTGAATGATGAATTCTCTTATGAAGGAGATTGAGCATGGAAGAGAGCCCGGTGATTATGAGTTTTATTATAAAACTCATCAACCAAAGAATGGATGATATCCTAACAACACAAATACTGGAGAATTCATTGTATTATTTCCTAACTTATTTCATATTTCATTTTAATTACCTGCCAACCTTGTAATTATACACTTTACATGTGTGTGACTATATACTTCCATGCAGGACATGGAAAAAAAAAAGGATTGATTCAAATGCTGCAAATTCATTAACTCCGAAGCCTCAAGAAGTGATAGAGAACGAAGTCTTCAATGATTTGATGTACGATAAGGATAAAAAAACCAAAGACCATTGGGTTATGGATTTGGGGTGAATCATAATGACGTATTTGGAGTTCATGCATTATTGCGAAAAAAAGGGGCACTTCTTATAATGGTAGCAATGACCAGATTATGAAAGCTGATTTTGCAAGGTATAAGAGGCATACCACAGACCTCTTATTGAGACTGACAACACAGATGACTAACGTGTTGGATGCAGTGCGAAGCGGTAATGTCTCTAATGAAATGTTAGATGCTACTTCAACAACATTACGCTCCATACATGCTCAGGTCAGCATCCCTTTTTGTAAAAATATGTGTAGACACCCATTTGTGTCTCCCCAAAACCAAACCCAGTGATAAGTACCTTTCACGTCGAATCATAATCGAATAAAGCGAAAGTGTGAAAAGTCTAGTGTTGCGGAAGTTTTAATTTCTTTTCTCTTCTCTCTGTTTTTGAAAACTTATTTTAAGAAAAGAGACAATCCAGTTTGGTTGGTCCATGATATGGGTCCAATAGTAGTGTAGTTGGATGGGGTTGCAAAGACCTTTCCAACGATATATTATAAGCCCAATTCCGATGAATATTGAGGAAGTTATTGCCAATTTACTAAACTGGGCCCGGTTTGAGCTTTATATACGGCCCGATGATCTTGGGGAGGGCCTAATATGATTTATCATTCCTAATGCAATTAGGAATGGTTTTAGTCTTCTAGATTCTTCTAGAAGGTTCTTTTCAGTCCTAATTCAATTAGCATTGATAAATTGACTTTTGTTGACTTTTCAGAGTTTTAATCAAAATCAAATAGCATTTTCGAGGAAATTATATGATTTTATCCCCCAGTACGGTAAACTTATCGGATTTTCGAAAACGCGTTAAATTTAAGCTTGGCGTCTGACCCCAGGCCTTGGCGCCTGGAACCAAGCCTTGCGCCTGGCGCTAGCCATTGGCGCTAGTGTTGGTGCCTGGCGCCAGCTAGCCAAGGTTGGCGCCAGCTCTGTTTTCTGAGCGTCAGACTCTGTTTTGTTTAATTTATCTTTTTGGCTGATTTCTCTATAAATATCGTATTAAAAACTCCGTTTTCATTCACCAATTGTTTTCATTCATCTATTCATTCATTCATCACCAATTCTCCTCATTTGCAAGTTTTCATCTACAATCATTAATTCTTTAGCATTCTTTAATTCATTCATCTCTCTCTTTCTTTTTCTCAAACTTTGCTTTTTCATACAAAATTCCGCATTCACAAGATCTAGAAACACCTAGCCATATTCGAAGTTGCCTTCGCCCTAGACGTGAAAGGTTTAATTTCTGAGGGTTTGGTCCCAAATCTCTCTTTCAATTATTTAATTTAATTGTTTGATTATTATTTTCCTTGAAGTTACTAACGTGTGTATTTTGTTATTAGAAAGAGGTACGAGGCATCAGAGTAAGTGCTTTAATGGTTTTTATTGATATTATGATGTAGAAATCATGTTTAAATTGTTATTATGATATTCCTAGTATCATGTCTAGGGTAATTTTAATATTGAATATGATTGTTACGATGCTTCCTACGTTCTTCCTAATATTTATGATTGTTAGTATCATGTTAGGGTTAAAGCTTTGATTTTTATTGCTTAGTGACATGCTAGGGTTTGTTATTAATCTTGTTAGTATCATGCCTAGGATCTTGCTATTATTATTATGCTTTAATATTAACATGAACATGATGATAATTATTACTTATGACGATTATTATTATGAATATTATTATTATGATTATTTTGATGATTATAATTTTATTATTGTTATAATTTTATTGTCGTGATTATTATGAATATTATGTTGCTTGATGCTATTTATTTTCATTGCTTGATCACACATTTTATGCATGTTTAAAGGGAATCTATACTTGTAATCACGCTTAATAAGATATTTAATAATCTTGTTAGGTTTAATATGATTATAATTCAAGTGATCGCCAATAATAGATTTGTTTGTGCATTTAAATTCAACCAACATAGATAAACAGGTTTAGGGTTAATCCTATTGATTGTATGTTAATCAAAAAGCGCACATGAATACGATCAGAATAAAGTAGAGGCCTATTATTAGGGCAGGTTCAATCTCTTTTAGGTTGGATTTTGTAGACACCCATTTGTGCCCCAAAACCAAACCCAATGATGAGTACCTTTCACGTCGAATCATAATCGAATGAAACGAAAGTGTGGAAAGGTCTAGTGTTGCGGAAAGTTTTATTTCTTTTCTTTTCTCTTCTCTCTGTTTTTGAAAACTTTATTTTAAGAAAACAGCCAATCCAGTTTGGTTGGTCCATGATATGGGTCCAATAGTGGTGTAGTTGGATGGGGTTTGCAAAGACTTTTCCAACGATATATTATAAGCCCAATTCCGATGAATATTGAGGAATTTATGGCCAATTTACTGAACTGGGTCCGGTTTGAGTTTTAAGTACGGCCAAATGATCTAGGGGAAGGCCTAATATGATTTATCATTCCTAATGTGATTAGGAATGGTTTTGGTCTTCTAGAACATTCTAGAAGGTCTTATCATTCTTAATTCAATTAGGATTCTTCAGAGTTTTAATTAGATCAAATAGCATTTTCGACTGAAATTATATTATTTTATCTTCCAGTACGGTAAGTTTATCAGTTTTTCGAAAACGCGTTGAAATCCAAATTGGCGTCCAACCCCAGGCCTTGGCGCCTGGCGCTAGCCATTGGTCCTGGCGCCAATGAGCCAGGGCTGGCGCCAAGGTGTTTTTGTGGTCTTCAGACTCTGTTTTGATAAATTATCTTTTTTGGATGATTTTCTCTATAAATATCGATCAAAACTCCGGTTTCAGGGAGGAAGATTCACGGATTGTCAATTATCATTCAATTTTCAATAACATTCATGCATTCTTTCTTCTTTGATTTTTAATACAAAATTCCGCATTCACAAGATCTAGAAACACCTAGCCATATTCGAAGTTGCCTTCGCCCTAGACGTGAAAGGTTTTAATTTCTGAGGGTTTGGTCCCAAATCTCTCTTTCAATTATTTAATTTAATTGCTTTGTTTATTATTTTCATTGAAGTTACTAACGTGTGTATTTTGTAATTAGAAAGAGGTACGAGGCATCCAAGTAAGTACTTTAATTGATTTTAATTTATTTATGATGTAGAAATCATGCTTAGATTGTTATTTTGATTCCTAGTATCATGTCTAGGGTATCTTTAATATCAAGTATGATTAAAAGTACGATGCTTCCTATTTTCTTCCTAATATTAATTCATGTTAGTATCATGTTAGGGCTAAAGATTTGATTTTTAATGCTTAGTGACATGCTAGGGTTTGTTATTAATCTTGTTAGTATCATGCCTAGGATCTTGCTATGCTTTAACATGATTATGATTATTATGATTATGACTGATATTATTATAATTATTATTCATGATATTGATTATTATTATGTTGCTTGATGCTTATTATTGTTATTGCTTGATCACCTTTATTGCATGTTTAAAGGGAATTGGTATTTGCAATCGCGCTTAATAAGATAATTAATAATCTTGTTAGGGTTAATTGTGATTATAATTCAAGTGATCGCCAATAATAGATTTATTTGTGCATTAATGTTCAACCAACATAGATTAAACAGGTTTAGGGTTAATCCTATTGATTGTATGTTAGTCAAAAAGCGCACATGAATACGAGCAGAATAAAGTAGAGGCCTATTATTAGGGCAGGTTCAATCTCTTTTAGGTTGGATTTGTACCTTCATCCCCGGACCCTTATTTGGTTCATGACCTTATGGAGTTGACGATCTCTTGGATCGTTAAGGGGTGTAACCTTCACCTCGTGAACGGTTTACAAGTTCCTTAAAAACTTGTTGGCGACTCTTTTGCTCTATCTTCTTCCCTTTTGGACGCCACCGTACTTTAGTGTATGATCACAGTGGGGTTCGAGCTAGTGGGATTTTTAAGGCTTGAAACTATTCCCCACAGATTTGTACCTTCATCCCCGAACCCTTATTTGGTTCATGACCTTATGGAGTTGACGATCTCTTGGATCGTTAAGGGGTGTAACCTTCACCTCGTGAACGGTTTACAAGTTCCTAAAAAACTTGTTGGCGACTCTTTTGCTCTATCTTCTTCCCTTTTGGACGCCACCGTACTTTAGTGTATGATCACAGTGGGGTTCGAGCTAGTGGGATTTTAAGGATTGAAATTATTCCCTACAATATGTAACATTTTTTTGTTTATAGATTATATATATACAGTGGTAAGGTGTACATGGATTAAAGTGCACCTTTAAAATAGTAAACTGTAGGTTTTTTTGTTATGGAATAGGAATCTCATATTTACTTTTTGTATTATATGGCTCATATAAATTGCACAACATAATAATTGACAGAATATGGAAGAATCAAATGCAGATTATGATGAAGATGAAGACGAGGATGAAGATGACTTGGATCTTTCTACTTGATTGGGCATGGAAAAATACCACATATATTTTGCTCATTGAATATGGGAAACAATACAACATACATTATGGAATAGGAATCCGTTTTTTTTGGTTGACCATTGTTACAAATGGAGATCGACAGTGAACTTAATTTCTTGTTTAGAATTTTAGCATTGTCGGCAATTATGATTATGTTATTTTGATGATGAATGAATTTTAAGTTTATGTATGGATTGTCGGAGATTGTGGTTTTGTTATTTATAGAATGAGATATGTAGTACTACTTTTCTTATTGTTTAACTGTTACTTATTTATTATATTATGTGAGTGCAAATAGAATTTATTTTTGACAACTAGTAGGATACATATGGTCCTATAGATTATTTCATATAAGGCGACGCTTGAAAGAGTTGAAATAGATATAAGATATGAGAAAATCTCGACACCTTGATGTGTCCATTAATTCCTGTAATAAATCACCAAAATTAATCTCGACGCTTTTTAGTGTCTAAATATTTCCCGCTTTTTTTAAAAAACAGGTATTTCCGACACTTTAGAATGTCAAAAATGTAATGCGGGAAAAAAAAATTATTCCTCTAAAAAATAATGACACTTTAAAGTGTCAGAATGTGAAGTATAGATGCTTTAAAACGTCGATATTAATGACACAACAAAGTGTCGGGAATTTCCGACATGCGAAATTCTGACACTTTACAAAGTGTCGGTAGTTACTTTACCGACGCTTTGAAGCGTTGAGAAAACACGGAAAATGTGTAGAAAAGGATAGGGTATTCTAGTAGTGATTGTTTTAATGAATTATGATGTGGTGAGTTAATTGTGTTATTGAAATATTAAGTAAGGATATTTTTGTAATTTTGTATAAAAACTTACTAAAATAGGAAAAAAATGAAAAGTTGCAACTAATGTGTAGCACCCCGAAATGGCAAAAGTTGCAACTAATATGTAACGGAGGTAGTAGAAATTGTGGCTGGCCACACAGTGTGGCCAGTCACATACAAAAATTTGTTTATTGCGGAGTATTCAACAATCTACTAAGCAAATTATTAATAAAAACATATTTGACAAATTTAATAAATGTGTATTGATCTGAGGTAATGTTCTCTTCATCTTAATTTCATCAATAATATTTTATCCTGTTGGTTATTATTTTTTTTTTTAACCATATCTTAAGAGTCTTGAGCTTGTCTTATCAATCCTTATTTTTATATTATTCTGAATTCGGATTTTATATTATACTATGTTATTTGTTTGGACCTTATGTAAAGTTGTTACCCCCTTTATATTTTATTAGTTCTCTATTTCTTCCTGACACACATGTCGATGCAAGTCTTTGCTCAATAATATATTTGATTATCAATAAGTATAAATTGTAACAATTGAAAATTAATAATCTACTCATTAAGATGATTCCAAGTTTCCAACAAGATCCACAAGACTCTATTTTAAATTTTATGTAAAAATCACAAATCTATACTAATATTTAGTAACAGGAAAATTTAAAGGCCATATAGAGTGCCACGTATGTTTTTTTTTTTTTGGGGGGGGGGGGGTAGTTTTTCTACTTCCGATAATGCTTTCATATCATTTAATTTCCCAAATGGCACTAACAATGCTTTCGATCGTTATTATTTCCCAAATGACACTATTCGTTCTCCTAAAGTTTCTCTATTTAATATTTACAAATAAATTAATTTTCAATTATTCAATGTCACTTGATCAATCATCTTTGTTTCTCTTACTTATAATCTCTATACATTTTTAAAGGTTAGTCACAAGTGTTCTTCCCCTTATATTAATTTCATATATTATGTCAATTTTTACAATGTTAATTTCTATAAACTTTTCCATTCCTTTATGTGTTTTGTAAATTCTAAATGATATGGGGTTGGTGGATGAGTCAATTTTTGTTTTTATGTAATAGTCTATTGAATATATTAATTTTGTAATTTTTGAGACAGCTTTCATGAATTTATCAAATAATTTTTTTTGACATACATTACCAAATAAATTACAAAGAAACATCTATAAAAAAAAATAAAAATAAAAAAAATTATAGAGCAACATACCTTTAATTTCATGAAATCTATCACAAAAGGGCAAAATTAATATTTTGTAAATTTAATTTTGATGAATTTATTGATTTTATTTATTTTTTGTTTAAATTATGTTGTAATTACCTAATGCATTTTGTGATGATATGTACACCTATTAATGCAAATAATAATTTATTAAATGTATGTTATGTTTTTCTTTTAAATAAATTTTTTGTTTTTGATGAATTAAATAATGTAAGTTTTGTTTGTATGAAAAAACATTTTACCAACAAATTTAACCCGCACATTGTACGAAATAAATACTAGTATTAATAAAAAAAACTGGTCAAATGAATAGTGTAAAAAGTGCAACTAGACTTCTTAGAATTTACTCCCTCTAGCCTTTGTTCCACTGTAAAGTGTTTCCATTTCTAATGGATTCTCCCAAAATTAAGTGCCTATTTTTTTATGGAATGTTTTTTCAAACCATTTTACCCTACATCCCAATTTAATTCTCCAACTAGTGAGTTTCTTGGGCGATACCCAAGTAATTAGTGGCCGATCTTCGCAAAATTTTCTTTTGGGAGCCAACTTAAATACAAGTATTCATTTCACGAAATCATAAAGTCTTGTTATTGAGCCCATAACATATGTGCAAAAAAAAAATACTTCGTATTAAAACTTTCACAACTAATCCTAATATATTGTTAATCCAAAGACTAAATTAGTGATAATTCTTTATTTTTATAGAGGACCTTAGTGAGAATTTAAGTTCCCACTGGAAATTGGAGGGTTATTTTTATTAAGGAAGATCAAGGCAGAGCATAGTTCTATTATAATGCGAACTCGAGTTTGCCATTGCAGAGGAAGAACAAAGGGGATATCTGTCAAGGTTGATATTTGATATTTTTCTTCTTACATGTTTCATTCATTCTCTATTTTTCTATTTCTAACCTGTTATATTCTATTGTTCATCACTGTTATAGCAAACTAATCAATTAGATTCTCATGTGGCCAGTGACATGCATGCTGCAGTGAACTTGGATGATGGATTATTGGATATGATTTTGTTGAAACGGCTATCACTTTGAGTCAGATTATCCCAAACAGAACCATATTCGGCTATCCCAATTGATCTCGACAATAGTTACATGATAATTAGCATTTAACACTATGAATTGTATTCTTTGGTGTCATTGATTTAAGGTTATTAACCTGACAGACAAGCTGCTTCGTCTGAAGTAGAAATTCATGGAGGAGGGTCAATCTGAATGACTAAACCACCCAACAGATTTATGCAGTGAGCGAGGATCACCTTGCCTAGCATGAACACGAATCTGGTCTGAGTGTGAGGATCACCTAGCATTAGTCTTTGGATGCACACACACAAGATGATCTGACCTTTTTCAAGAACAATGTTAGCCATCCTCCCCTTAGCGAGCTCTGTCTAGGCATGACTTCTCTATCTTGGTAATTAGTTAATAATATACTCAAGTTGGACGAATTATCTTTCGCCTTTGCTAAAACATTTACTTGATTGATCTCTTGATTTGAATGAGATATTAGTTTTTTATATTTAGCTACATTGGAACCTTAGGTGCATTGTTCTGAATATAGGTTCTGATTATCTGTTTTATCTCTGGTGGTCAATTAATATTATAGAGTTCTCATCTAAGTGACTATTAAGACTTAAGAATATGAGCATGTGATAGTGTGATACTACAAATTTCCTTTATCTTCTACCATTGAACGTGGTTTTTAGATTATCCCAAATAAGTGAAAATGATTTATTTCGTATATTTTCAGGTTTGGCTACTATTTGATCAGTTGAAATCAAATATTCTCCTGATAATCAGTCACTCATCTGTGCACTTTTTATATTTCCTCTTTAAAATTGTAAATATTTTGTTCAATTATAGTTGTATTGTATACAATCAGATCGAATACATGCTTTACATGCCATCAGCAATAAGGACGACTCTCCCTCTCTACTCCTTTGATCGACAATCCACTATTGCTCACCTTCATATTAACATGTTTTATTTGATTGTTTTTAATTTTATTTTAATGTTGTTACAATGTTCACTCAATTATAATAGTTGTACTTGCGATTATTGTTATTAAATTTTAAAAAAATTAATCATTGAGGAGGTTGAGGAATTTTGAAGCTTGGGTTGTAATGATCATTATTGGATTTGTTTGAAATTTTGATAATTAAGCTGTATTTTTGTTAACTCTTTTTCTTTTTTTTTTTTTTTTTTTTTTTTTTTTTGTAGTTTTCTTAAAATTAGGGTATTTGTAATGTGATTTTGTGAATAGAATGATGGATTTCATGGATTGGCCCTATAATGAATTATGGTTGACTATTAAAGTGTGACATCTACAAAGTTAGTGTTGACCATGTTTATAGTGATTATTCTTGCCTTTTCGTTCTTTTAGTAATGAAAGTATTATTTAATTTATTAAATTATTGTACTAAGTTTATTTGAATTAGTCTGCTCAACAATATGGAGGTATCGAATGTGCTTATTATGTAATGAGATATATGTAGATGGTATCTTTCCATAGCGATTTCAAGGGTAATTTGAAAGAGGTTATTGATGAATTTACCTCTTCTTTGCAAGATAAAGTGCTTTATACGATTTTTAGTTGATGTTTTATTTTTATAAAGTATAGTAAACACGTGTGTGTGTATATATATATATATATATATATATATATATATATATATATGCGGGTTTATTTGGCAAGACTTGCAACCTATAACTATGTAGAATTGGATGAGATTTGAGAACAGTGGGCTAAGTTTTTTAGACTTTATTTTTTGTTGAAAGACTACTTATTTTATTAATCGATGTTATGATCAATCGCATTATGCTTAATAAAACAATATAACACATTTTTATATATCTACTTTTATTTAGCCTATTGGTTATTGTTATTACATTTCTAAATTATAAATCAATGATTTTTTTTAATTCAAGTTTTAATTGTTTTTTTGGAATTATAGTTAATTTTGTTGTAGTGTATTTGTTGTGAATGAATTCAAGTTGTGAGGAATTATTTGGAGTGTTTGTATTGTATGTTGTGGGTGAATTAAAGTTACATGGAAGTATTCGGAGTACGTGTTTTGTTGTGGATAAATTTAAGTTACAAGTATGCATGGCAAATTAGATTTTTTATAAATTTGTATTTTAAGCAACTCATTTAATTAGAAATATAGGTAAAAGAATAAATTAAAATTGAAAAAAAAGGGAAATTCTCAACGGTAACCCCCAATTTATGCTACGAACCAATGGTAACCCCATTTTTTTTGGATTATACAAAATGACACTATTAATCTTTTCTCTCCTAATGATGACATCAATGATGGTTTTTTAACATATATTTAAACCATGGTTAAGGAAAACTGGAAATGACAAAATTGCCCCCTTTTATTTCACCCAACCAACCGAATTTAATTCCCTCCATTTATCTCTCTCTCTCCTTCTTTCTCCCTCTTCATTACTCTTCGTGTTCCGTCTTCTCAAAGCTTTCCCATCAAACTGTTCATCGAGACGCAAAACACAGAGAGCATTGAATTTGACCCCAATATTTCCATCATAAGGAGACTGTGATTGTCATTTTTCTTCTGGGTTGAAGTGAGGTGTTATTCAAAATAGTTGATTTCAAAACTTGCGACTAGGGTATTTAAGTTTGGGCTAAGAATCAAGGGTACCTAGTGAAAGATAGGATCTTTCTGCACCATCTTGATAAAAACAAGTTCAGGTATGCACCAAAACCCTAATTTATATATAAATTTTGAGTTTTGCATGTTATGCACTCTGTTTTGTCATGATCGTATGTATGCTTGTTTGATGGGGTTGTTTTGTTGCTTTGATTATTGATTATGTGTTATGAACTTTTTTGTCTGTGTTTGTGCTTGGAATATGTTATGGTGGTAGAATGAGTGTTGCGGTGGTATTGAAGTTTCAGTATAAGGGTGTAGATGTTGATGTTGTAGTTGATGATATTGACACAGTCAATCTAGTTGACCTAGTGATAGAGTATTGGGATAAGGCTGTTGAGAGTAAGAAACCTATTCCAAAACATGCTTCTTTTGCTTATATTCACAAAATGAAACATGTGTACTTGAATAATGATAGGGACTTGATGCAAATGTTTACTAATTTAAGTGGAAAAGGCCTTATATATATATGGGTGGGTGAGGCTAATTCACCAAATGAATTACTGAAGGTTGCTAGGACTTTGAGGGCAAGTAGGGTAGCTGCTGAGTTGAAGAATAGTGTGGGACAATTGGGTCAGACAGAATGTGATGTGATCCTGAAAAGGGAATCCCAAGGAGAAGTCTAAGGAACCTAGAGAGTATTTCAAGTAAACCTGAGATTGATAAAGTAGAACTTAAGAAGTTAACCCCTAGGAGAAACTGTAACACCCCGATTTACTAGCTATTAATAAACAATAAATAAAAGGAAAAATAGACAACCTTTAAATAAAAGTGCGGAAGCATACACCTAAATTGGAGGTATTATCGCCACACTCAACAACCTGTCAAGTGTTAAGACTTACAAAAATCCCAATAATTACAACCCAATAAACTAGGTGAGCTATTTATACAACTTTATAAACTTATGACATCACACTAATCGAAACACTTGAGCTCCTTTAGCTACAACCACTTGATCAACCTGCTTAGAAAATCTTGACTGCTCACCATTAAGGACAAATTCCAAAATAGATCGTCGCAGGGCCACCATAAGAAAAAGACATGGTCGCAAACACAAGTAGCAAAACAAAATAACACACACGTCAGCAAAAGCTGAGTAATCACCACATATTAGAATATAGAGTATAATATAATAATTAACATTACTAGATCAATTAAACAATGTAGTTCGAAACTAAATTACACATTGTACTCTGAAAATAACCTTTAACAACTCAACCTCGAATAATAATACGAACCTTTACTCATTATATCCCATAAGTGTGTCATGCTCATTGTTCTATACCTAGCCTTGGACATGGGTAATTCGAATA
Source organism: Chenopodium album (assembly GCF_948465745.1). Taxonomy (NCBI): domain Eukaryota; kingdom Viridiplantae; phylum Streptophyta; class Magnoliopsida; order Caryophyllales; family Amaranthaceae; genus Chenopodium; species Chenopodium album. The sequence continues at coordinate 67,170,094 of NC_137837.1, read as the reverse complement.
AAACCAACAAGTATAAAAACTTGAATACTCCCAATAACTAGAAAACACATTGAACCAGACCACATACGGGTCAATTCCCACTGTAGGGGACCATAAAAAAAACAAATAGTAAAGATTGTACCTCATTCTTAACTCATGATCATTATCTCATTACCAACATGACAAGTACTAAGGTATATAACGCCGAGCCTCAAACCAAGAATATAATAATAATCTCAACCTTTTGATCTCATACATCGATCAAGTAATCTTTCACATGATAATAAATTCTCAATATTGGCACATGTTCCCAAATAATATAATAATTCGAACTCGATTCAATAGTAGTATATCTCAACTCTTATAGGGCAATCATACTAGTTACCCAAATGTAATCAATTTTCAACCCAAAATAATACTCTGCATTAGTAACCCTAAAACCTCAATATAACAATACTCCCTAAAATAACAACATTAAAAACCCTAACACGAATAACACAATAATCAATTCGAAAATTAAATCATAAAATACAGTACAACAAAAGTAATACGACATTCAATACCAATCAAATCATATAATACCATATAATAATCAATTATATACATGTACAAGATTACAAATAATAAATCATACAATTCATATATAATAATAAGAAATATAATACAAACGACTCTAAAATAAGTTCCGTGTGATTACCTTTCGTAAATAAATAGATCTAATAGAAGGGGGAAATGCCGCAATTACATGCACATGAGTACTCCGCAATTGCTACTAATCACAATTACACACATCACTCAAAACTTTGGAATAAAAATAAAGTGGTTTTGACCGATTAATGATCATGAAGATAAATGCTTATTCTAATGCTAAGATTAATAGTAGGCTGCAACAATAAAGCCACGAACAAAGTGGAGTAAAGAGAAAGAAGAAAAAGATAGGCATAAAATTAAAACGGCTACAGAATATTTTTTGCATCAAAATTTTAATAGGGTTATAATAGGTTATATACCCTTAAAAATATAGAATCCTATTTCAATTAAAATAGGGTTTTAAACCTCTATCAAATGATATGATATAAAATAAAAGATATGAAATATTATCTGATCTTTATACTTTATAAGATACAAAATTCACGGGTATTACAATCTACCTTCCTTAAAACAAGCTTCGTCTCCGAAACCTAAATTAGAAAATTTTAGGGTATTACAGAAACACTTCATCCTATGTGGCAAAACCTGCTGTGGTAGTTCCAGATCCTATTCTTGAGGGACAGACTGAAGAAGATGAGGATGATGATGGGGAACCTGTTGATCAGCCTATAGTTGAAATATATAATGCAAATTGTAGTGATGATACCTGGGCTGATATGATAAGGGATTTGGAAGCAGAACAGGAATACTTGAGTAGGGGGAGAGGAAGAGGGAGGGGGGAGGTAGAAGGAGAGGTAGAGGTAGGGGTAGATCTAAGGAGGAAAAAGAACCTCTGAGACTGGTGGGAGGTAGGATATGGCATAGTGGACCTCCCAGAGACTTGAAGAAATGGTATAGGAAGCAGTAAGAGGGTGTAGTAGAGACTGAGGCTGAGAGGTTGGCTAGGGAGATGTATGAGAAGAGGGAAGAAGAAATAAGGAAAGAGTTTAATTTGCCACCTATAGAACAAGCCAAACCAGTGCAGGTACTCAGAAGATGTCCAAGAAAAAGGTTCCAAAGTGAGGCCCAGACATAAGCTAGGACAGATGTGATTGCAGCACCTGTGGCAGAAATTAATGTCATCACAGGGCAAGCTTCAGTACCTTCTGGGGATAGAGTGACATCTTCCAAATCATCCAAGACCTCTGTTACAATTGGTAAAAGGATTCCTAGTACTACAGCTAGGAGGAGGGGATTGATTATCAGAACAAGTTCAGATGAAGCAATTGAGCCATCAAACACACTTGATGTTAGCTTAGGTGAAGATGATTTCACTAAGAGTTTGATGAATGTGGACAGGGATGAAGTGGTTGAAGGGGATGTAGGGGATGATGGTGAGTATGATTCTGAGGAAGTTGAAGACCAAGATGATGAAGAAGATGGTGAAGACCAAGAAGATGACTTTGAACCAGTTAAGAATCAATTTGATCCTTGGGAGGGTCCTGTCAGGGAGAATGAAAAAGATGTTGAAGACTACTTTTGCCACATTGTACAGAAATGGGGAGTTGTACAATGATGAGGATTTTGGCAAAATTGTCATCAAACCATGACAATTATTTACAGATAAACAACATCTGAGAGATGTTGCAGAGATTACTGTATTCAAAGTGGGTTCTCTGTTGTGGTTCTTAAAGCATCTAATATGAGATACACTGTTAAGTGTTCCTCTAGCAACTGTGAATGGAGGTTGCATGAGGCTTCCTGATGGTGTCACATGGGCAATCAAGTCCATTCAAAACATGGAACACACATGTTCTGGTATAGAGGTGAAGAATCTTATGGTGTCTACCAAGTGGGCTGTAAGGGTGCTGCTTGAGGGTATCAGAGCCAACAATGATATCCCTGGAAAGGCATTGAACCAACTACTTTGGCAGAGATATGGAGTACATATGGCTGTAAGTTCTCTATACAGAATGAGGTCTAAGGCTTTAAGGTAGATAAATGGGGGTCATGACATATCATATGTCCAACTTCTTGATTATTGTGAAATGATAAGAAGTACTAACCCAGGTTCCTCTGCCTTTTGTGCTTGGACACCTCATAACCACATTGATAGGCCTCTGCAGTTCCTAAACATATTCATATCATTCAAGGGTTGTATAGATGGATTGTTAGCTGGATGTAGAAGCTTCATTGGGGTGGATGGGGCTCACTTAAAGGGGAATTATGGTTGTGTCCTGTTATCTGCAATTGCATTGGATGCAAACAATGAGCTATTCCCCTTTGCTTGGGTAATAGTATCAACTGAGGACACAGAGAATTGGAAGTTCTTTGTGTGGCATTTAAAAAACTTACTAAATGATAGTGGGAGAGGTGATGAGTGGTGCATTATCTCTGACAAACAGAAGGTATGATACATGTGCTATCTATTTTTCTTTCTTCAGTTAACTAACTTTTGAATTTTTTTTACTAACATTTGTCTATCTTTGCATAGGGGATTGAAGCTTCATTGATTGAGTTGTGGCCAAAGGCTGATAGAAGATATTGCTGTAAGCACCTATGCAAGAATTGGAAGAAGCCATTCCCAGGTACTTTGATGTTTAGTCTGTTTTGGTTGGCTGCTGGTGCTTATTCTGCTTTCACCTTCAAGAAGGCCATGGACCAACTACAGAAGGTGAATCCAGCAGCCTTGATATGGCTGTCTGAAGTTGGAGATCAATCAACATGGACCATTCACAAATTCAATGAGGCTATCAAGTGTGATGTAAACAAAAGCAACTTTGTGGAAAGCTTTAATTCCACATTGGGTATGGACAGAGCAAGACTTATTCTAACATGGCTAGAAGGTAACATTATCTATACTACACATGTGTTGTGACTATTTTATTCTGAGTTATCACTAAATTTTGTGGTTTTTATTGTTAGAAATTAGAAGGACAACAATGGTCAGGATGTGCACTAGGAAGCAAGCTTCTGAGAATTGGGTAGATGATGATATTTGCCCAAGAATAAAGGTCAGACTTAAAGTGATAACTCAAGAGTCCAGGGCCTGCAAGGCATACCCTAGTGCTGATGGGTATGAAGTCACTGATGGCAAATCTGTTCTACCTGTAAGTTTTGCAGAAAGAAGGTGCCTTTGTGGGAAATGGCAGATTTCTGGAATCCCTTGTAGGCATGCCATTAGAGCAATTTTGCATGCAAGGCTTGATCCAAAAGACTTTGTGCATGAATTATACTCAGTGAGAAGGTACAAAGCTGCATATGCTGGTGGAATCAAGTCCATCCCTGACAGTAATCAATGGACAGACTTTGACATGCCTAAAATTCAACCTCCTACCATGAAGAGAGGAGTAGGCAGGCCTTGTAGAGAGAGGAGAAGGGATTAAGAAGAAGAGAGGAAGGGCAAGAGAAGCAAAACCATTAAATGCAGCAACTGTGGAAGCTATGGCCATAACTTATTAACATGCAAAGGAGGCCCCACAGCATAGCAAGCTGCTGCTGCTGCTGCCTCTAAAAGGGGTAAGGGGAAGCAGGCTGGTGTTGCTTCTGGTTCTGCACAGGGTCAAGCCAAAGCACCCGTTAGTGCTCCAGCTTCTGCAAAGAGCAAAGGGAAAGGGCCATTTGCAAAAGACAAAGGAAAGCAAGTCATGTCTTACTCACAACCTGCACCAAAAATGAGGAAGCAAGGTGGAATTAGGTTCTACACTCATCCTGGCATGGACAGCTGATTTATGTGGCTAATTAACATAAGTATATAGCTCTGTCACCTGTTTTTTTGGGTAGTTTTATCAACTATTTGTGGACAGTTTGGGGGGAAACAGGACAAGTTAGTAAAATAGCAATAGAAGCTGATTTTTTTGGGTATTTGTGTTAGTTTGTTTTGGATATTTGGAGGGAACATGCCATCTTTTTATAGTACTTGTATGACACTAATTATCTTCTTAGATTGTGAACAATTGATTAAGTGTTAATCACCAACTATGCTTCTTTTGATAGTACTACCATGGCAATTATTGTGTACATATTGTTTCCTGCCATAACAAATCACAGTTCAATGATAAAGTAGAATAACAGAGCAAAAAACCAAAAGAAATTGGGAGAAATTAGATGTAAACAAAGTTCTGATTTTTATTGAATAAGGATGATTAGTACATCATTTAACTACCTACATTGTTAAGAAATAACTACAACCATCTCAATTTCCCCTAAATGAAACCCTAATTTCAGCTAATTTACCCCAAATGAACAATCTTGGGTTTACAAATTCAATCATTTAATTAAAGTAAAGAAAACCCAAATTAAAATCGTCCCAATTGCAATCTTCATCATCTTCTTGCCAAAGCCATCACCACGATCTTCATCAGTGACCCCATCAACCATCCTCACAATATTTTCCCCAGGAACCCACGCAAAAAAAGTGACACATGCTGCATTTGTTGTATGGCATGTCAGGATTAGAGCGTGTGTCAGAAAAACGCACATCTAAATATTGCTTAAATGAACACTCGCACTGGCGAAGCTTGATTGCTCGAGCTCTTCCCATGGTGACTGCGTAAAATAGAAGGAGGAAGAAGACAGCAATGGAGGAATTTGGGGAAATTAAAGAAGAAAGGGTTTTTAAATCCTGGTGTCTGACTTTTGGGGTGAAAAATTTAACCATGGTTAACTTAAATAATAATATATATGTTAAAAAACCATCATTGATGTCATCATTAGGAGAGAAAAGATTAATAGTGTCATTTTGTATAATCCAAAAAAAATGGGGTTACCATTGGTTCGTAACATAAATTGGGGGTTACCGTTGAGAATTTCCCAAAAAAAAATGTTTGGGAAAACTAATACAAAAACATATTAAAGAGATAATAAATAAAAAGAAATATATAGAGTAGTGTAGGGAATATATCAAACACCCAACTTTGAGTTCCACTGTGATCATGCACTTAAGCATGGTGGCGTCCAAAGGGAAGGAAGCTAGAGCAAAAGAGTCGCCAAGTTTTAGGAACTTGTAAGCCGTTCACGAGGTGAAGGTTACACCCCTTCACGATCACACAGATCGCTAACTCCATAGTGATCCTGACTCATGACTAGATAATCGGGGATGATGATACAAATCCAACATAAAAGAAATTGACCCTGCCCTAAATAGCCTCTACTTTGTTCTTCTCATATTCATGTGCGCTTTTCGATCAACATACAATCAATATATTAATCCTAAACCTGTTTAATCTATGTTGGTTGATTATTAATGCACAAAAATCTATTATTGGTGATAACTTGAATTAAAATCATATTAGTCTAATTCAAATGATTAAGTATCTTATTAAGCGTAATTTCAAGTACAAACTCCCTTTAAACTTGCAAGAGAGGGCGTGATCAAGCAATAACAATAATATAAAGCAACACAATAATGTTGACAATATTAACTACACATATCATCATCAAAACAATCTCATCAAATCATAATAATGTTAGCAAAATCCTGGCATGATACTAACAAGATTAATAACAAATCCTGGCATGTCACTAAATATAAAAAATCAAAACTTTAGCCCTAACATGATACTAGAAAGCAATAAAAGCGAGTAAATACAACTTGAAGGTACTAATGTTTACCAAAAGTTTCAAAGAAGGTACTCATGTTTCAAAGGTTTCATTTAGAGTACTTAACTTGCTACAACAGGTAAACTAGTTTTTTTTTTTTTAAAAAAAGGAAAAATAAATTTCTAACAAAATAAAGGAGGGTACTAATGTTTTGTGTAGTTTAATAAATTTGACAGTTAAAAAGTAGTCGTTAGAGCTCCCAAAAAATCTGGCTTCCATTTGTATTCTTCTCCATTGCCATTTTCAATATACAGAGCCTACAAATAATCGAAAAAAAGAAATTTTTAGAAGCAGCAAATAAAAAAAAATTCAGAAGCAGAAAATAATTTTTTTTATTGAAATTCTAACATGTCAAGGCAGATCTTTCCTGAATTGATTGATAACAAGAAGAAGAACTTCAGTAGATTCATTAAAAGTAGTAGAAACAACTAAATACCCAATTCTTTTGAGATTGAATTGAGGATAACTAATTACTTCTACTACATGAAAAGAGACCCAAGAAATTTCAAACCCATAAATTGAATGAAGATAAGTTAATTTGAGATGAAAGGGGTGTTGATGATTTCACGACGAATTTCATTTGTGAGTATGTTAATTTAATTTCGCGACGAATCTGGCTTCCATTCTGACAAAAGCCATTGAAGAAATTTCAAACCCATAAATCAAATCATTTGTGGGTCTGTTCAGTTAATTTCGCGACGAATTTCTTCAATGGCATTTGAGAGGAAAGTTGAAAGGGGTGTTGAAGATTCTTGGGAATGAAGTCGAATTCCTTTGATTAAATCATCTAATGAGCGTTGAAAGAATGAGTCTATTATTGATGAATTCGCCATTGATGAATTGGTTTGAGTTTTTTTTTTATTGATGATTTTGATTTGATGGGGTATTTTAGAATTATGTGGGTTGAAGGTTTTGTGAGAAGATTATAAGGTTTTTTTGGGTGGAAAAATGGAAGAAAAGGGGATTTGTAAGTGGTTTTGATAGTTTGAATTGAGGAAGAAGACGATGATTGTGAATTGTGGTGATATGAATTCAATCAGTGCAAAAAGCCAGAAAGGCAAAGTCTTGAGCTTCACGAAACATTAGTACCCTCCTTTATTTTGTCAAAAAATTATTTTTCCTTTTAAAAAAAAAACAAGTTTACATGATGTAGCAAGTTAAGTACTCTAAATGAAACCTTCGAAACATGAGTACCTTCAGTGAAACTTTTGGTAAACATTAGTACCTTCAAGTTGTATTAACTCCAATAAATGCATCCTAACATGACACTAGGAGTCAATAAAAGCAATCTAAGCATGATTTCTATCAAAAAATTAATTAAGAAAGATGCCTCATACTTATTTCTATCAAAACAAGACACACGTTAATTAGTAACTTCAATGAAAATATTAAACAATTAAATAATATTAATTGAAATATGGATTTGGGACCAAACCCTTAGAACTATCAACCTTTCACGTCTAGGTCTTAGGCAACTTTGAGCTTGGTTAGGGGCGTCTAAGAATCGTAAATGAGGAATGATGTATTTTGTAAAAAGGTGCGGAAAGGCTTAGAAAATCAAGAAAGAGAAAAAGAATAAGCTTTAGCTTAGAGAGAGATAGAAATGATGATTGTGGGTGATTTTTGATTATTAAAAACGGGGAAAATTGTCCCTATTATATAGAAAAACAACCGAAAACGATCAGAAAAGAGTCAGAATTTGACTCGGAGTAAAAAGTAGCTCTATCGCAACGGACAAGGTCATTGCGATGTGATAGTGTCATCGCACGGCGATAAGCCTATCACAGCGCGATGGACCTTATTGCGGCACAATAGATGTTATACGATAAAATTCATACGGAATTCGACTTCCAATCAAATTGGGTTAGCCAGAGTCCGTACTTATCTTTTATTAAATCAGATTTAATCCTTTTAAAACATTTGTTTTATCCGATGTAGAATTCTTTATCTTTTCAAAGTAAATAATAATTATAATTATTAATCCTAGTCCCTTTAGAACTCAAAATAACCTTCTAGATAATTAAGATAAATCCTAATGACTTTAGGAATAATTAATGGACCTTTCACATGATCATTGGGCTGCCCATAAAACTCAATTTAGGCCCAATTTAGTATTTTGGTCATAAATTCCTCGCTAAAACTCGAAATTGGGCTTATTAGGAATAATTAATGGACCTTTCACATGATCATTGGGCTGCCCATAAAACTCAATTTAGGCCCAATTCAGTATTTTGGTCATAAATTCCTCGTTAAAACTCGAAATTGGGCTTATAATACATCGTTGGAAAGCTCTTTTCAATCCCCATCCAACTACACAATTATTGGACCCATATCATGGACAAGAATTATGTCAATATTCCTTTTAGTACATGTATATTGGTTGATATTGATTATTCCTCCTAAAACATACTCGTACACGAAATAGGGGTGAAAGTTCGGTTTGCGATTTGGATTTTACACCCAATCGAATTAATTCAGTTTTGGATTTTTGAAACTGAATCCAAACCGAATTTGGATTCAGTCCAATCCAATCCAAACCGTATTAATTCGATTTTGGAAATTGAGTCCAAACCGAACCGAACTTTGTTAGAAAAATTCCAGCAAATTCAAAATGTAATCAGTTTATTTCAAGCAAAACAAGGAACAATCACCAAATGATAAAGAAAATGAACATAATTTGGAAAATTTAATCCAAATTCAAGCAAAATCAAAATATCATAAGCAAATTCATCCCCAACAAATTTTCTATATAATCTAACACCACCACCCCAAATTTTAAATTAAAAACAAACTAAATCGAAGTCGAAAGCGATTGCGATGGATCATTGGAGAAGACAAAGAGTGATAGCGGTGGAGAAAACTACCTAGCGCTGCTTAATAGTGACTGGTCGGTGGTCGGAAAAGTCTAAGAATGAACGCCGGTGGACATAAGGGGGGTAAGAAAAGGGAAAACTGAAAAGGGGAGAAGAAATTATTAGGGGCTTAGGGTTGCCGCAGCCCGCAAGTGAGTGTGAAAGAGTGATAAAGGGAAAAGGGATTAGGGTTTCTATTTAAGATGCTTATATATGAAAGGGAAATGGGCTTGGTAATTGAGCTTGTTAGAATTTTGTTTCAAATTTCGATTTTTGGTTTTATTGAAGTGTAAAATCAAAACCGATCCGCGATTCATATTTTTTAAAAATCTCAAACCAATCCAAATTGCATTGTATTATTTCAGTTCAGTTTAGTTGGGTTGCGGATTCTATCCGTATTACTTTCACCCCTAAGAGCAAGTTTAGCCTTAAGACTTAGATTGACATCATCAATTTGAATCTTAAGACATATGCTTAAGACTTTCCCATTTTTCTTCAAAAATCTCAAGCAAGTCTCAAGTTGAGTCTTAAAATTCCAAGACTCAACTTAAGACTTGAGATTGAGACCCACTTCACCCATCTCACTTTTATTTTTATTATCTTTTTATTTTTTATTTTTACACTTTTCTACATATAATATGCCAAATATTTAAATCTTAAGGGTAAAGTGATAAATTTGAAAAAGTTTTATTGAGTCTTAATAAGAATTTAATGACATGATTTTTAATGGGGCCACCAAAAATAATGTCACATCCAAGTGTCAGGGCTCTAACACGGAGTACTTGAAATTGCAATTTCCCTCGCAGTAATCGACAAAATTTCAACTTTTCTCGCGGCTTTTCAATTTGGTACTTGCTCATTGAAACTTACAAATACTTAAATCAAATTCTGATAAACAATCCTTTGTTAAGTGCTCAAATGGAGGTACCCTTGAGTCCAATTTTTCACAAAATTGCCGGTGAAGTTGTCGGTAAACCTAATCGCACCTTCACTCGTCCTACTGAGGTTAAACCCCTGTTTAATCCCCGTTATTTGAGCTATAATGTTCTGAAATTTGAATGTTTCTTGTATTGCTACTATCATTTTTTTTTTTTTTTTGGATTTGCAGATTTGTCTTGAGGAATGGTGGCTTTCGAAACTTGATGATGATAAGGGTTTAGCTGTCAGCGGTCGTCCTCTCGAAACTAGAAAGTAAGGTTTTTTTTTTTTTTTTTTTTTGGTTTGTTTGTTGTTATCGGTTTTTATTATACAATTGGGTGTTAGTTTGCATCGTCGAACATAATAATTTACACTCGGGTGTATAATAGACAACTTGAAGCCTGTGTTTAGAGGGAATATTAGTCTAGATTAGTTATATGTGACTTGATATCATTGTGAAATAGTTTAAACCCGAATTAATGTGGCATAGAAAATACCAAGTATATTTATGTTATTTGATTACTAGATGCCGAGCTCATTATATCTTTGGCATCTTTTTGAAACTGCTATTTTTAATGTTGGAATTGTTAGAACGTTATTTTTCTATAATGGAAGGATATTATAGTCGGAATAATCAACGATTCGATGCCAAGAAGTTTACACATTGAAATTTTGCGGTAGCGATTCTATTAGTGATTGATTGATTGAGTGACTATACAGAATAATCACTTTTGGTCCATGTAGCCGACCCTACTTATGGCTTAAGGCTTTGATTGATTGAAGGATATTATAGTGGAATTTTCGTCAGTTGTTCTTAATGGAAGCTTAGTTTGTGGTTTAATTTGCAATATGATGTAATTGATATTCACTGATTCTATTTACATTAGCTAGTGGGAAGGGAGTAGTGTGATAGTGCTTATTGGTAAGATTAGAAGGGCGGATGATGGGGTAGAGCTAGTGCAAATGTGCAATCTCGTCTTTATCGTGGTGGTTGTGTTGAAACTGTAAAACAGGATGTATTCAGTTATTTGGCTTAGGAAGATTCACATTGTTTTGCAATACAAGTGAATCGAAGAATGCACCAATTTTGTTTTGTTATTCAATCTCGTCTTTAATCATGCAAATTGACTCTAAGAAAGGGATTTAAGTGTACAATTGGAGACGTTGTGCTGTTGGATGAAGGGAGCAGTAATAGCATACCACCATTTTAACATTGCTGCAATTTGTTTGCTTGTAGATGTGATACTCCACAACGGAAGTTTCACTCTGCTCCTGCTAAAAGGAGAGCGTTGAGAGAATTTCACTCTTCAAAAATTGTAAAGAGGCATGGTTGTACTACACTTGAAACTTCTGATGGTTTTATTGTTTCTCTGTGTGGTTTTATAAACAAGTCTCGCACACAACAAAATGGCTTTTCCTCTGAGGTAAGTACATATGCTGGCTGCATATCATATAAAGTTTGTAAGCATTCTCATTAAGACTTTAGCTTTTTCTATGATCCACCTGTGATAGCTTTACTGGTTGGTGGCTAATAGACACCATTAAATCCTAAAACATTTCAGCATTGTATTGATCAGGTTTCGCTTTACAATATTTTCAGTTCCCTGGGTACCCAAGGACAAGGTTTTATGTTAATTTTTGGTGTTTGTGTGTGTGTTTGTAAATTGTGCTAAAAGAAGATAGATACGAAATATACTCCTTATTTCTCTCTTTTGGCATCTGGTATAGGATCCTAGTTGTTTACAGTTTAAGATTGTCCTTAGAGTTAATTGGCCTGGTTTCTAGTCTATGTGTGTGACTTTTTAAAATGTCATTTACTACTGTGACTGCTGACATCCTGAGATGTTAGCTTCAGATGTCAGTGGCACCCAATGGTGTAATTGATAGCAGCTTTTCAATATTTCTTGGACAAATGGAGATCATTTGTATACACCAATTTTATGCTATTAAATGATGTTTGAATCAATATTTTTCTTTTCTTTACCTAGACATGGAGAGGACTGGATTAAATCAATTTCACATACTATATTCCTTAGTTGAATTTCTGCAGTAGCGACCTTCTTTCTAATAGAAATTCTCGTCTCTTCACACCTTCTTGCCCAGTAAGATCTTACAGTAATCCCCCTCAGTTTATAATATGGCCATGAATGTGCTTGTCTATCACCTGGCATCTTGAGACTGACTTGTGAATACTGGTGCTCATAAGTCTGCTGATTACTTGATAGTGTAATACTCAACATGTTACATCTTACGTAACAACTCATGACATACCACCAAATGCTAGAAAGGTTGAACTCATCCCCTTACATTAGAGCTCCAGCATGTGAAAGGTGCTATGAGGATTCATTTGGTGTAGGAATAGGACTGGCAAATCTGAGGCTTAGTGAAAGTGAAATATTATAATCAATTAGAAATGAGATGCTAGAGAAGGAGGGATCTATAGTTGATTGAATTCCATGGGGCTCTTCTTTTTATCTTTTTGAAAGTCAGGTTTTCAGGTATTTCTCTTCTATTGTGTCTTACTCTATTAAATTGTAGTTCAATACTTGTACTCTTAAGTTCCCCACCCTTATCCTCTAGCAGTTGCTCTTCCTCTCAACTATTTAAAATATTTGACTACCTTTTCTTTTGTTGCATATTAACCTTCACCATTTATGTAATGTGTGTACTATAGCACGTCTCTAGTAGTCTAATCTATGTTAGTCAAACATTTCACATTTTATTTCACTTCAAGTACTCATGTCGGATCCTTGACACTCTAACATGGGCATGGAAACAAACTAATATCAAGGTAATGTTTGAAAACAAGTAGCCAAGTCAAACACTTAGGACACACACCCAAGTCCAAGTACTGATAGGCTGATTGCTATTATTTGGATTATGCCGACATCATTGTTTTTGGTAATAAGAGTATTGATTGTGTTGATGCTATAGCACTGTGATCATTGCAACTTAGTAAGCAAACATAAAAAGGGGAACTTCATAGCTTTTTCTTTTTCTTTTTTTTTTTTTTTTTTTTCCGCGTTTGATGTACTAGTACTATGTAAGATTGTAAGGGAAGCACAATTAATGCAATTATTTTCTTCTTTCCACTATCAAAATGGTGAGCTTATATCAGGTTTTCTTGGGAATTTGTTCATCCATTAGGAGCATTTGAGCATGTGATGACAATTGAAGCCTCCCTGTGTGGCTTGGTCTTTCTACTTGGGTCCCACAATTGGTCTCACTAAGAACCGTGTATATGTTCATTCCCAAACTTGTTCTGTATGATTTATTATATTCAAGGTTCAACCTGTACACTTTAGACTTCTGGTATCCCTCTGAGAGTTGAGTGAAGTGTTGTCTTATTTCAACCTATTATTTGGAATGTGAATGTGACCTTGAATTGTCCAGGTGAGCCCATTACTTGCTGTTTGGGAATTAAAGTATATAATAGCCCTTGATCTGAATTATGAAGTCAATGCCATCAGTAAATGCTGTACTTCCTGTTTCTCAACCTTTTGCTAACCTCAGCCTCTAAATGCATAATTTCATATTACTCCTTGCTGAAACATCACAGTAGTACTTACGCCCTAAATCTAAAGATACATCTGAAGGGCCCTCCCTGTTTGCCTCATAAATAGTACTGAAATCATAAGCAGATAGTCTCTCTTAACCTCTATAATGGTATGCAACTAATGCGAGTAATTAATAACTTAGATAACTTGAATACCTTTATTAGTTATTGCCCTAGGCATTGTCAATTTGTCATAATGTGAACTGTGAAGTATCTGTGATGCCTTCTGAATTTTGTAGATTTTATAGACTAACTTGGCTTCTGAGCAGGTTTGCAGGGATTTCAATTTTGGATTTCCTTATAATTGGGAGGATTATGCCGCATCTGTGGATAAAGATTTAAGTCAAATTAACCCTAAAGATGTTACCGAGTGCGTCCTGCCTGCTGCTTTAGAATCTTACAATGGTGCACAGCTGCATGATATGGTGTTGTCACTTTCTGATGCTGAAAGAGGTAAATTCAATAAGAAAGTGTATGACAACCTAATTGGATTGTTGGCTCCACAATCAATGGATGTAATAGAAGTTAAACCCTCAAAATCTACTACTCAAGCTGGTGCAGATGTATTCAACTCTGAATCTCAGAGGACAGAGGCTAGCAACAAGCGGGTAACCAGATCGCAGACTTCCTCGAAGCAGGAGTCCCATATAAAGGTCAGTATGGCTTGTTTTAAGTAATCTATTACTCAAGCTGATGCAGATGTATTAAACTTGAATCTCAGAGGACAGAGGCTAGCAGCAAGCGGGTAACCAGATCGCAGACTTCCTCGAAGCAGGAGTCCCATATAAAAAGGTCAGTATGGTTTGTTTTAAGTAATTTACCAAGTAGTTAAGATGAAGACTGATTAACTTATGTTAGTTTCAAATTTTCATGCAGAAGTCCAGAGTGAAGAAAATGTGAATGTTCTAATAATGTTGTCGCCTAAGCAGGGAGCAATGATGTAAACTCGAGGAAACCTTGCTAGCTTAGAACGCATTACTGTATATGAAACTCTTACACTGGTAGAAGTAGAACTGAGAACCTAAATATCCAATGCTAGGCTGCTAGCACTTGCAAAACTTATATTGACTTAACATCTTAAGTTCTAAAGCTAACCTTACTCAAATATGCTTGCTTAACGAAGGTTACATGAAAAAAAAAAAACGTGAAAGTTACATTTGTCTGTTGCATATGTTTTTAGCAAGTCTTGTTGATTTAAGGTGAATAAAAATGAAAAAAGTGGGGTTTAGGAAATGTTTGGTTTGGCTATTAAAAAATATCCAATTCAAAAGTCCGGTGATTTGATCCAAAATTCCGGTTATCGTATCTACTTTCTTACTGCGTATATTTTATATTGGAGATATTTGAAAATTTTTGGGTTATCGGATCGGACACGAATTGTAATTTTTCCGAAGAATTCTATGATCAGACCCGAAAACCTGGTGATTTGATTTGAAAACTTGATGGTTTGATCCGTAACTGAACAACCTTTGATTTGGCAAAGTAGCATTTTAAATGGTGATTAATGTTTGGAGTAGATAGTGATTATGAATCGTTTTGCAAAGTACCCAATTCAGGTAAAATAATAAATTTTAGATAACTACTTTAAAATAAATTTAATAAAGCTTAGATAATTACTTTAAAATCATTATCAATGGGACAATGGATAGTTGACAATTTCTTTTACATTTGAAAAATAAGATGAATGAGGATGCCGACGCGAAGTTGGCCCCATTACACCAGTTCGTTATTATAAGAGTGCGCAAAAGGATTGTTGTTGATATACGTAGTTGATGACACCAAATTCCATGCAATTTTAGCTCAAATTATGTATTCTTGATTAATTAATACCACTCCATTTTTCAAAGTTGAAAGTATCAAAATCAAGCATATTATAATACCATTATTTATACTAATAATACTACATTTAGTATAATACATGATGAGTGATAATGTGGCATGATTTAACCTTCCCAGCAAATGCATTGGCATGGGATTCACCGGATGATGTCTTTGCTCAACACAATGTCTCTTAGATTATGACTCTTTTCATTATTTTAATTAAAAATAAAAAAACTTAGATCTACTTAATTACATATTATTAATCATTGGACCGCCCATTCAGTTGATTCGTCATTATAATATGGTTGTACAATGGATTAATGAAGTATCACACTCAAATTTTTTTTTTAATAATCCATTATTAATAATAATAACAAAACAATGTCAAATTTCTTAAAACATGCTTTCTATTTCTAGTCCTTCACATGGCTATATGGAATGATATACCTCAAGTCCTCAACCACTTGCCATCTCCGATCGTTGTACCTAATAAATAAATTACAGTACATAATTGCAAAAAAACACAAAGAAAAAATAGCAAACTAAAGTGGGATGAGATTAAACTCTGTCTTTAGGATTATATATATGATTTTGAAAAAAAAAAAAAAAAAAAAACCTATGTTTTATATTTTATGAGAAAAGAAAATTAGAAATTGAACTGAACTTAACCAAAATTAAGCTGAAGTGAACAAGCCCTTGCCCCAAGATTCTATTCTCCTATTCATTAGAATGGAAGATATAGCAAAATGTACCATTCTCCATGGAGGGATGGACATATTTTGTGTGAAACGTTGAGTAAGATGGAGAAAAATAAAAAATGATGATAATAAACTTTGCCAATTAAATGTACAATATATAAATTGGCATGACATTTATTAATCTGAAAACTATTGACATTCAATTCTATCCCAAAATATGATTATAATTAAATAAAAAAAATGAGTAATTGGCAAAGCTAATCTATTTAATTAATCGTGCGTGTTTGATAAAAAAAAAATAAAAAAAAAATTAAGTAGCACAATCGTTAATAGTTAAGGTGGAGGCCAGATACGTAAAATAAATCTTATTTTTCTTTTTTAATTAATACAATTTTTTTGTTTGTTCAGTTGTGTAAAATGTTCGGTTTTATATCAAAGGATGTTCAATTAACATATGTATTAATAATGCTATACATTAGCATTTTTTTCATTGATTTATTTAATTGGTATTAAATCATATAGTTAAGTGAATTCCAAGATATCCACTGATGAGAATTAAACCAATTTCATTTTTACTCCGTATTTACATTTGAAATGATTTGTTATATAATATTAGATGTATAGTACAATCTTATTATAAATGTTCATTTTCATACATTACAATATTCAGAAATAAATGTTTAGTTTTTTTTTTCTAGTAAATGCACATTTGTGTTGCGCGACTCCAGCCAGAGCTATCCGGGCGTGACCCAAGCTAAAAATTTGCGAGTCTATATACCGTTAGGGCTGACAATCCCTAACTCGATCCGATAACCCGACCGAACCCGACCCGAAGTTATTGAGAGAAACCCAAACCTATCCTGACCCGAACCTGTACAAACCAAATTCGACTCGATTTGACCAAAATTTCATATTTCGTAATAATATTAAGTTTTACTCTATTTTTTATTGTTTCTAAACATAACCCGAAATCGACCCCGAAATCTGACCGAACCTGACTTGCTGACCCGAATTGCCACTATCGAAGCCCAATATTATAGGCCCAAAACATTTTAAAAACACATCCATCATTTTCTTTCCTTGTGGGAGAATTTCCTTACTCTTAAATTCATACTATTGAAGACTACGTATAACAGTTCACTTGGAGGTGCCACCTTCTTATCACCATGTCATTTCCAATAGGGTTGAACATGGATAGGATATCCGATATATGAAAACTGTAAAATCTGATATCCATTATGCATTATCCAATTAAAAAAGTTTTAGATTTTTTTTATATCCGTTAATTTCGAATTAGATTTCCGAAGTTATATAATTATCTTTAATTTTGATTCTTTTGATACATTTTTTTCAAAAAAGTTGTAAAACACCCAACCTCTTGATATTTGTTATTTGATATATGAAAGAAAATTGATATCCTATATATCCAATATCCAAAATTATCAAATCGGATATCCTAAATTATCGTATCAGAAGTAGATCGAATCTTCGGATAGTTTTTCTTAACCCTAATTTCCATCACCGTGCCCTATAGTTATCCAAAATATTTTAAGCTCCTCATCCAAAACTAATATTTAAATTCAAATAAGGCTACATTTAGGGCATGTTCACTGCAACTTAATTTCACTTCACTTCACTTCAGTTCCTAATTTCCTTCTCTTATAAAATATTCATTTCATCTCAGTTCAGAAAATGTTAACAGATCCTTAGTTTAATAAGTATCATTATTTATTTTAGATCAAATTAGAAAAATTTAGTTCAATTCAGATTAGTTAGAATAAGTTTAACTCTTTATCATTTTGAGTGTGGTCTTTTATCATCAAACACTTTTTAAGAAAACAATTATCAAAATTACATATTTGAAAAAACACATTAATATACAACCTACTGAGCCCTTGTAGCCTTGTTGTCTTGGAAGATGTTCTTGAGTTTATCCCATACCTGTTGTGCAGTGTCCCCTTTGCACAGGATGGTTTCAAGAAGATCAGATGAAATAGTCCCGTATATCCATTGTTTTACGATCGCGTCAAGCCGTGTCCACAAACTTTCAGAGATATCAGTAGGTTTTGTGGTCTTTATATCGATGTGATCGTCCCAATTTGAGTATCGAACTGATTCCCGATCAAGAACTAATGGAATGCAGTTCTTAATATTAGTGACGGAAAGTGCAGGGTGAAACTCAATGGATGGAGGTGGAGTATCCTTCGTCATGATGTAGCAGACGATGTAGGTGATTAATCAAATATGAGCAATTTGCCTAAAAGTAATTGATAAAGTAAAGAAGAAATTGCAGCAAGAAATCAAACTTGGTAGTGGCAAATCGAAAAAATTGTGATTAAAGCACTTAGAAACATAGAAAAAGGGACTGGAAAAAAAAAATAAAATAAAATTTGCCGAAGGTAGATCTAAACCTAGAGCTGTGATATCATGTTAGATTTCGGTTTTACAATCCTACGCCTAATCACGTTAGGAAACCTAGTACGATAAGGATACAAAATATACATAAAACCTATTCTAATCTGCGACAAATATTATCATAAATATAATATCTATCACTTAGGGAGACATTAATATTCAACTTTAATAAGAACACATGTGATTTTTTTTTTTGCATTGTGAATTAGCGTCTATACAAGATCTTATCTTAGATAAATATACTTAACATATCCTAACTAGAATCAAACTCACCCTAAAATAATTATATTAAGGTCAACTTTTGTTGAATTCGGATGAAATAAATCAGTTCAGATCTGATTAATTGAGATTTCAGATAATTTCAACTAAGTTAAAATCAGGTATGTCGAACTTTATTACTTGTACTCCTAACTATTATATCGATGCAGGTACACTCCAAATTTAAGATATAACAACCATTAATCCAATTATTATAGAAACCACAAAATCTTTCATGGGAAGAATCTCAAAAGAAAAGTGCATCAAAGCACCAATCACAACTCACATTAACTCTAATCATACATCTAGAACCCAACATAACATTATTCCTTGCCAAAAAATTACTATCCACACATCAATAATACACATCAATAATTTGAGAACCCAAAAAGCATCGTTGAAAAGCATATTCTCAATTGTATTTATTCGAAAGCAGCCTCCTTTCTTAATCACATATCTTTTCCAAAAGATTCATCAATTTTTTCAAAAAAATACACCAATTTTCTTTTTGTTTTTTTTTAATTAATAAAAAATAAGAGTAAAACATCTTACTTGTATTTTTGACTTGAAAATACTTTTATATAGTTTTATGTATCTCCTTCACTCTATATAAAGCCACTCTGCTACTTCTCTGCATTAGACATTTAACTTCTTCTATCTATTCTCTCTCTAATCTCACTTCACCAAAATTTTCGGGTACCCTTTTGCTTTACCTTTCTTATAGATTAAATTTATGCAATTATTATGTCATTTTTTCTGATTTTTTGGGTCTAAATTATCATAATTTTTCTGGGTTTCCTGTCAATTTGCTTGATTTTTTGGGTCTAAAAAGTCATAATTTTTCTGGGTTTTTTTTTGTTTGATTTAATCTGATTTTGGTTTGATTTAATAGGTTGAATCTTTGAGGAAAAGAGGGATTGGATTTAAATTGTAAAATGGCGCGGAACATTGAAAAAATGGCGTCGATTGACGCCCAACTCAGGCTTTTGGTACCTAAAAAAGTGTCTGATGATGATAAGTTGATCGAGTATGATGCCCTTTTGTTGGATCGGTTTCTTGATATTCTTCAGGATTTACATGGGGAAGATATCCGTGAAACTGTAAGTTTTTTTTGGGTTAATTTTGTTAATTTTTTCCATATTTTTTGATGTATAATTTGGTTATGCTTTTAATTTTGCTGTTATTATATTTAATTGATAATACCATATGATTTATATGATTAGAATTCACGTTAATTTGAAGATCCATTGAATTTCTGTTAATATATAGTGTTTGATCTTACAATAAAAATACCAATATGATATTTTCATGCATAATTAAAATGTTAATGTAATGGGTTTACAGGAAGCATGATGGTTTTAATTAAAGGTAAGATCTTGGTCGTTTTTAATGTCATGATGCTTCAAAATGGAGAATAAAGGTTGTTGTTTAAGGATGATATTGTATATTATTGTGATTGATTTAAGGTTGACTTTATTAGCTAAGTTTTCATTGATTGCGTGATCGAATAGTAGTTGTTTGATTTTCTTGTGCTAGTGATTTAAGTAGTTATGTTGATGATTATGTTGCTGTCCTTTTATTGTTAAAGTGATTGTCTTGTCTTGTGAAAGTGATTTATGTGCATCCTGAGCTTATAGGATTATTGGTTGGTTAAAATTGTAGGTTCAAGAGTGTTATGAGCTTTCAGCTGAGTATGAAGGGAAGAGGGATCCTAAGAAGCTTGAAGAGCTCGGAAATGTGCTCACAAGCTTGGATCCCGGTGACTCCATTGTCGTTGCGAAATCTTTCTCTCACATGCTTAACTTGGCTAACTTGGCTGAGGAGGTTCAGATTGCTTACCGTCGTAGAATCAAGAAGCTGAAGAAGGGAGATTTCGTCGATGAGAATTCAGCAACTACTGAATCTGATATTGAGGAGACATTTAAGAGGCTTGTGGGGGAGCTTGGAAAATCCCCCCAAGAAGTTTTTGATGCTCTCAAGAATCAAACTGTGGATCTTGTCTTAACTGCTCACCCCACTCAATCTGTCCGTCGATCCTTGCTTCAGAAGCATGGCAGGTTTGTATCTTGTGAAATGTGAATTTGATCTCTACTTGTTGTGCAATAGTTTACCAGGATATTTGATATAATCCATTAAATTTATTGCAAACATTGCCGAAATATGACTCTATATACTTAATTGAATATGCACAAGATAATCTTGTTTCAATAAGGAATAATTACTTGTGTCCAACTCATTGTTTTAAACTTCCTTTTACATTTTTCTAATCATTATGTGGTAATCTTTTAGCGTTGGTTGATCATTTGTTCTGTATTTGGTTTTATCTTTTAGGATAAGGAATTGCTTAGCCCAGCTATATGCTAAGGATATCACTCCTGATGACAAGCAAGAGCTTGATGAAGCTCTACAGAGAGAGGTAATTACATATTATTATTGCTTGAAAGTGGAAACTCCATCATGTATATGTATTCATGATCATGCAATAGTGTGGCTTATTTCATGGAAGTGGAATCTGAAAAAGGGTGGATGGTGGGAGTAATTAATTAGTCACTAGAAGGAATCTTAATTAAATATTGAGTAAGAAGTACGGAGAAGAGATTTGGGAAAGATAGTGGTCCGCTCATAAGATATTTTACTCCCTCCTTTTGGAAATAATTGCCACATTGTCCTAACCCATCGTAATTAAGGATTTATAGTGATTTTACCTTAACTACGTAGTATCTTTTTTTATTATTATTAATTTTTTTAAAAATATTTTCTTTTTATAGTTGCATCTCTCCTATCCTTGATTCTGCATTCCATACAAAGATATCATGGGAAATTCAATCATGATATACTCTTATTACGTAGGACTCATGACTGTCTTTCGGGATGTATGATGTATTGGGTTTTGATTTATTTTCCCGTGAAAGTGGGTATGTTGTAAATTTTTAAAGCATGTTAGGTTCAGTCTACATGTCAGCATATTAGGTACCAGTCTACATGTCACCATGTTAGGTTTAATCTACATAGCAGCATCCTCTTAAAAAAAAATGTCATGCGACCATGTGATGACTTTAGTTTACATGTCCCTTTCATGACTAGGGTGATTGCTAATTATTTGGGACAGAAGGAAAGCCTGATTCTGATGGAATATACCACAATTCTACAAATGAATATTTTTGCTACATTATTAAGTCAACTCTAGTATTATACAATTGTGCATTGTTGTCCGTCCAGCTTGCAGAGACTGAAAACATTTAAAACAATTAAAAGTTCTTTATATGATGACTTGAAGTTGTCATAATCTGACTATGTCATGGTTACCGTATTTGTCTTTAGAGGCGGCAATTGTTCAAATATGATAAGTCTATATATATCTTTTTTTCTTTTCTTTGGAAATGTTACTGATGTGCACAGAATACCTTTACCAATCTCATATGTATGGATAAAATTACTCCATGGATAGCTAAAAATACTCTTTTGGGTTTTGACAAATTTTTATTAATCCATCTGGTAAACACTCTGCATTTTGCAAGTTAATATGTGTTATTTCTAAGAACCAAGCTGATCAATCCTTAGCAAATATCCACTCACAAAATCAGAAGGGAGCATTAGAGAGAGATAAATAAAAAAATTTAGAAGAGGTAATTGGACAAGCAGAGGATATTAATGTGTTGGTGTAAATCAAGGCGAAATGCATCAATTACAGCCTAGATATTTACTTAAGTAGATGGCATTTTTTCAATAAGAGCTTACTGATTATTGATTACTTTTATCAATGAGCCTTCTTATTCCATTCATTCCATTCTTTTATTATACTCAAGGCTGTAACTAACTCAATTACCACTATTACCCTTCTGCCAAAATTGTAACTTCCTTGCCCTTATCCTTCTAGAATAAGTTAGCATAACAGCTGGCTTAAAATATCTGCTGTTACGGGTGTTGTTATTACTGTGGTTTCTATTCATGCTTTCTTCTTGCTTCACTCTCTCTCTCCTTATTCAAAGTTTAAAGTGGTCCTTCCTCAGTGTTATGAGGTCTCATATCTCTGTGCTGAACCTTAATCTTAATCATTCTGTGCTGAATTAAATCATGTCTCTTTACATGGTCAACCAATTTCCCATCATTATTCTAAGTTATAGCCTTATAGGTGCTACTCTCTCAACATTTGATGATTCCTATATTCTTTAACTGTTTTTATTATTCAACTAATTCTGCACTAAATTTTCTTTCGTAATCTCCCTGGATTGATCATACATTGTTTAAATGTGGAAGACTCATCCTTGGGTGACCATAATATTATGCTGTATCTAAATAGTGGTTTTAGTATTTGAGTTTTGGGAGTGATACCTTACATTAAGCTACATCTTATTTGTAGAGTGTAATATATTTTATCTTGTATAATATTATGCAGATTCAAGCAGCTTTTCGTACTGATGAAATTCGAAGGACACAGCCCACACCCCAGGATGAGATGAGGGCTGGAATGAGCTACTTCCATGAAACAATCTGGAAGGGTGTTCCCAAGTTTTTGCGTCGTATTGATACTGCTTTGAAGAATATGGGAATTAATGAACGTGTTCCCTACAACGCTCCACTTATTCAATTTTCCTCTTGGATGGGTGGTGATCGTGATGGTATGTTCTCTTAATTAATCTGCTATATACTTCATATATGTTCGATTTTATGGTTAGGAATAAGTGGGATTAGTTTGTTCATGCAATAAGTTTGCTTTTCTACCAATCAAATGATGGGTTATGGTACTTATAGAAATAGAACGTATCTTTACTTCATTTTGCTTCTTATTAACACAGGTAATCCAAGAGTGACACCTGAGGTCACAAGGGATGTATGCTTGTTAGCTAGAATGATGGCAGCTAACCTGTATTTCTCTCAGATAGAGGATCTCATGTTTGAGGTGAACGTTTAAGATTTCCGTTATTTAAATTTCTTTAGTCTTATTCCTCTTTTGTTGGGTGATTTTATTCTGTATGTGTCTACTGATATTGCTATTCTCTACTTGGCAGATATCTATGTTTCGTTGCAGTGATGAACTTCGTATCCGTGCTGATGAGCTCCATACCTCCTCCAGAAAGGATGCCAAACATTACATAGGTATATCCCTTAATCATGTCAGGTTGTGTTGCAGTTACCACTGTTCATCAGATATTCTGTAGTAGTTGTGCGTAACTCCTTCTGTTCAACATTTGTTCTTTTATGTTTCTTATTTCAAATTCAAACTCCTCCAATAAAAATAGTCATCATGTAGTTTGCCAAATTTTTTTTATTCATATTTTCCTCGTGACTGCAACATGTTAATTTATTTCCCTGTTGGATTCTAACATGCCTTTAATAGATTATCCAAGCTATCCGAAAAGTAGCTTTTGATTAAGAAATAAATTTTGAGCAAGATGTACACAAAATATAAAGAAAGAAAATTACTTTGGGTAAACTATTGAGGGCCTCATAAATTTGTTTCCTTATCTATAATTATGTTACTGATCCTTATTTAATATTTGTATGTAGTATGCTTCCTTGCGTATATCTTTCTTGGAATGATATTACATGAAGCACTCATGTAGAAAATTGATTTTTCTTGCAGAATTTTGGAAATACATTCCACCAAATGAGCCATATCGTGTAATTCTTGGTGATGTGAGAGATAAATTATATAATACACGTGAGCGTTCTCGCCAGCTGCTATCCCATGGAGTCTCTGATATTCCAGAAGATTCAACCTACACCAACTTGGAGGAGGTACATGCCCGCAACTAAATCTGTAACATCAGTATCTTTAGTCTTTACCTTGATCTGTGCGCTGACTTAATCTCTTTTGAGCATGCAGTTTTTGGAGCCTCTAGAGCTTTGCTACCGGTCCCTCTGTGCCTGTGGTGACCGGCCAATTGCAGATGGAACCCTCCTTGATTTCTTAAGACAAGTTTTCACATTTGGTCTCTCGCTTGTAAGACTTGATATTCGACAAGAGTCAGACCGTCACACTGATGTCATGGATGCCATTACCAAACACTTGGAAATTGGGTCCTACAAGGAGTGGTCTGAGGAACAGCGTCAAGAATGGCTCTTGTCAGAATTAAGTGGAAAACGCCCATTGTTTGGTCCTGATCTCCCAAAAACTGAAGAAATTGCTGATGTTTTGGACACTTTCCATGTCATTGCAGAGCTTCCCTCAGACTGTTTTGGAGCTTACATTATTTCAATGGCTACATCTCCTTCTGACGTGCTTGCAGTTGAACTTCTCCAACGTGAATGCCATGTGAAAAAGCCACTGAGGGTTGTGCCTTTGTTTGAAAAACTTGCAGATCTTGAGGCAGCTCCAGCTGCAGTTGCTCGGCTATTCTCTATTGATTGGTACAAAAACCGAATTAATGGGAAGCAAGAAGTTATGATTGGATATTCAGATTCAGGGAAGGATGCTGGGCGTCTGTCAGCTGCATGGGCTTTGTACAAAGCCCAAGAGGAGCTTGTCCAAGTTGCTAAGGAATTTGGTGTAAAGCTCACCATGTTTCATGGTCGTGGTGGCACTGTAGGAAGAGGAGGTGGACCTACCCATCTTGCTATTTTGTCTCAACCTCCAGAGACAGTTAATGGGTCACTTCGTGTTACAGTACAAGGTGAAGTTATTGAGCAATCATTTGGGGAGGAGCACTTATGCTTTAGAACTCTTCAGCGTTTCACTGCTGCTACACTTGAGCACGGTATGCACCCTCCAATCCCCCCAAAACCTGAGTGGCGTGCCCTTTTGGATGATATGGCTGTTGTTGCCACTGAAAAATACCGCTCAATTGTTTTCAAGGAACCACGATTTGTGGAGTATTTCCGCCTGGTGAGTTTCCTGTGGCCCCTTTCCCACCTTCTGTTGCAATATGCTATGACTATTCCTAAATTTATTTATCCTTCAATAATTTTAATGTTCTTTGCCAATAATCTAATTAGCAAGATATATTCTTTCAAAAGTACCTTCTAAAGATATAAAGTTTTTCTTCAACATGTAATTATCTATCTTTGGCAAACTTAAAATTTTGCTGACTTTGTTCTGAAAGGGCAAGTAGGATAAATTTTTGGGAAACAGAGAATGCTGGTATATGAGGCATCTATAACAGACCTGGTAGTTGGTTTGTACTTTTTACATCCACCACTAATTCTGACATTTAAATCACAGGCCACGCCAGAGACAGCATTGGGCAGTATGAACATTGGAAGTCGTCCTTCAAAAAGAAAGCCAAGTGGGGGTATTGAATCTCTCCGTGCCATCCCTTGGATCTTTGCATGGACTCAGACAAAGTTCCATCTCCCAGTGTGGCTTGGATTTGGAGCAGCATTCAAGCATGCAATTGAGAAGGACGCAAATAATCTCTCCATGCTTGGGAAGATGTACAATGAGTGGCCTTTCTTTAGGGTTACTATTGATTTAGTTGAGATGGTGTTCGCTAAGGGAGATCCGGGTATTGCTGCTTTATATGATAAGTTACTTGTTACTGAAGAGTTGTTGCCTTTTGGAGAGCGGTTGAGGGAAGACTATGAAGAAACAAAGAAACTTCTGCTCCAGGTAAACATACTGAATTTATTAAAATACACCCCCCCCCCTCCCCCCAAAACCAAAAATTGCAGTCCATATCTTATTTATACTAATTTTGTGATCATGGAAAAGAATTACTTCCCCTTTATCATAATGTTTGCGCTCTTTTTACTTATACGTTATGGCCTGTGTGAGT
Source organism: Chenopodium album (assembly GCF_948465745.1). Lineage (NCBI taxonomy): Eukaryota > Viridiplantae > Streptophyta > Magnoliopsida > Caryophyllales > Amaranthaceae > Chenopodium > Chenopodium album. Next base: position 67,143,651 of record NC_137837.1, on the reverse strand, counting down.
ACTGGTATGCTAAAGTCCATGGTATATTGGTATTACAATTTTATCTCCATGTACGTGTATTATTGAATTTCCATGTCTGCTCAATACCTCATCTAACATGGCTATGAAATGCGTAGCTGAGAACTGAGTTGATTACCATGGATATTTACAGAATGTTTGTCTTGTAAAATCATTTATTGCTCCGTAAATTAACTTACTATGCATTATGAGTTTAAGACAGTAATTTCCAAGTATGTAAACATGCTGAGACAGATGGACAGTACATTGTGATTAAATTTCCAAGATATTCTTGTCTGTTGCATGGTGATATGAGAGATTATTGGGAATTGGAGATTACACCATTTTTATAAAAAGGATTTTTTGGCAAGTTCATATTAGATCCTAAGTTTTGATGTGAAAGAGACAACATGTAGTTGTGTATACATCTTTTACTGCAAATTTTAGGAAGTCAGTTTTTACGGTTATAGCAGTCATAATGACCCTACTTCTCAATAAATTTTAAGCCGTATCACTGTGAATGTCTATTTTATTTAATTTTTTTGTGTATAGAGGTCTTTTGTAAAATTCAGATGTTCTCGTGAAAAAACTAACTTCTTTCTTCCTTATACTTGTCGTACCCAAGAATGACTAAATTGAAATACTTCTTGACATAATTTTTTGCATGTTTCCCTTCGATTTATTGTTCAATATTGAGGCAGCAACCAGTGACTTAACCGAACTTCCTGTTTTATGATAGGTTGCTGGACACAGAGAAATTCTTGAGGGTGATCCCCATTTGAGGCAAAGACTTCGTCTTCGTGATCCTTACATCACAACCTTGAACGCATGTCAAGCCTACACCCTAAAACGCATTCGTGACCCCAACTACCATGTCCAGTTGAGGCCCCATCTCTCAAAGGAATACATGGAGTCTAACAACAAACCTGCTGCTGAGCTTGTCAAGCTAAACCCTTCAAGCGAATATGCTCCAGGTCTTGAAGATACCCTCATCCTCACCATGAAGGGTATTGCAGCTGGAATGCAGAACACCGGTTAATCCAAATGGCTCTTCTTTCCCCTTGATGCCTGTCTTCCGATCTTGGCCCGCTCATTATTTATGCTGGAGCTTGACCGTCACTGTGTCGCGAAGGAAATTTAAGTCCAAGCTGTCTAAATAATTTCAAACTAAGTCTTACTGTTGTATTAATAGTAATTTATTATACTGCATGCTTTGCAGTGATGAATTACTAATTCCAAAACAATGGGATCAACAGTAATTTAATAAAATTGCATAATGTTTTCTTCTTATAATTAATGGCTGTAATGTATTTTTCGGTTTTATTTACCTCCGAAGGGTCATTGACATTGTACTGTTTAAGTTAGACAGATTCCTGATGTATTTTACTATGAATAATGAGGCAAACGCTTAATTCCTCACTTTCTTAGAGGAATATAGCAATTGATTTGAGCACTCCCCAGGATGACTAGTTTGACTACATTTTATGTATAATTATGTTTATTATGGTTTTCAATGCTATTATCATATACTCTTTTCGTTTTATAATGTTAGTCTTATATACTATTTTGAGCGTTTTAAAAATATCTATCCATATTAAATATGTTCTATTTTTAACTTAATTTTTTTGGAATTAATTGGTTGTGGATTGATGATATGACTCTAAGTAAGGAAATCTCTACCTCAGATAAACTAATTATGAATTACTTTATACTTAAATGTTAAATTCTAAATTTTCTTCATTTCTTATTTATGTGATTGATTCCATATGGGATTAACAATATGAAACGGATGGAGTAACAATTTTCAAAGTTTTGCGTTGTTAAATCGGCTACTCCAATATGAATTGTGAAAGTTCAGTTGTAACTATTTGTTTATAATATTTTTATACTCGTAGTAAACTTTGCATATGACTTAATTTTCAACTTACTTTTGCATATGACTTACTTTATCCAAAAATAAAAAATAAAAAATAAAAAATAAAAAATAAAAAACCTTACACTACCTCCATTGACTTTTATTATTTGTAAGATTTAAAAAATTCCTTTGTTATAATTAAAAAGTACGACTATTTCACCAAATGTCATTGAGCACTTTAAAATTTCACCAAATGCGGACTTTTCAGAATTCATCAAATGCCACCGAATTTTTAAAAAATTCACCGAGTGCCATTAATGACTAACGGCAGTTAACTCCGTTAGTCATTAAGGCTAATTATGCCACGTGGCATATTCTAATTGGTTCATTTTATTATTATTATTATTATTTATCAAAAAAAAAAAAAAAACTGAACCCCAGCCACTCTTCCCACCGCACCACCGCCCCTACGCCAGCCCAACCCCTTGCCCCCACCCCCACCGGCGACCAACATCCTCTTCGGTGTCGGCGGCCACCGTCCCCCCTGACCCTATGTCATCGCCACCCTCTCTTTCCCAGAATCACCTTCCCCCCATGCTAAAACCCCTCCCTCCACTTTAAAAACACCTCTCTCCCCTCCCACCGGCGCCCATCCCCTATCTCCTGCGCCAGCGAAGCTAATTCGCCCATCCCTCTACCATCTCCATCCCCCCCCCCCCCAAACCACCATCCTCGACACTTTAAAACCCCAAAATTGAAATCTCCAAAATCGAAACCCAAAATTTTGATTTTAAGGTTTTCGATTTTGGGGTTTAAGCGAGGTGGTTCAGGGGTGGAGATGAGAGGGAAAGGGGCGGTTTGGGTTCGTCGGAGCGCGGAGGAATTATTGGACGCCAACAGTGGGGAGTGAAGGGGGTTACAGATTTAGGGAAATCGATATTGGGGTTTAAGGTGTCAAAACCCTAGATTTTGATTTTTGGGGATTTTAATGTGGTGGTTAAAAGGGTGGAGCTCGAAGGGGATGAACTGATTTGGGTTCTCCGGCGTGGGGAGGGGGGCTTTGGTCGTCGGCGGTGGGGAGGGGAAGGATTTTCGAGGGATAAAGAGAGTTTGCGAACCGTGGGATGGGTGGCTAGGTCGCCGCGCGGTTGTTCAAGGCTGGGTCGCCGTCGTGGTGGGGACTGGCTAGAGGCGGGGATATGGTGGTGGCAATGACAGACGGTGGTCGGGGCTGGCATGGTGGGTGGTTTTATTTTTTTCTAAAAAGTTTTTTATTAAGTAATTAATTTACTAATTTAATAAGCAACCAATTATAAGCCACCACGTGGCATAATTAGCCTTAGTGACTAACAGAGTTAACTGCCGTTAGTCATTAATGACACTCGGTGAATTTTTTTTAAAACTCGGTGGCATTTGGTGAATTATGAAAAGTCCAATGGCATTTGGTGAATTTTTAAATTGCTCAGTGACATTTGGTGAAATAGCCGAAAAATCGAAGGTAATACTACTAAAACTAGTTATGGACTTATGGGTAAAGCTGAATTTTTAAAAGTTATGGTGGAAATTTTATACAATACTTCATATTTGTATAAATATGTTTGGGATGACAAACAGGTTAGATAAATTATACGAAGTAATAAGGGCCTGTTTTCTTACGTTGAAGTTCAGTTCAGTTCAGTTCAGTCCAGTTCAGTTTAGCTCAGTTCAGTTCAATTCAATTCAGCTCAATTCAGTTCAGTTCAGTTCAGTTCAGTTCAGCTCCTAATTTCCTTCTCTTATAAAATATTCAGTTCAGTTCAGTTCAGCTCAGCTGAGTTCAGTCAATGGGAACATGCCCTAAGTTATAGCACTAATAATTCCTTATGTAGTGATGGACTTTTTGTCCACAAATCAATAATAGCACTAGTCGTTCCTTTCCAAAAAAAAAAAAAAGGCAAGAGTAATTGAACACAATTACTCTGTTTTATTGGAGATGCTATGATGCTTTTTTCATCAACAATTAAAAAATAGAATATGACATAAGGAGCATTATTTTTGCAAATTATTATTAAATTAACATTGTAATTAAAAAAAAATTACAATTCAATAATTAAGTTGATTAAAACGTGCATTGCATGGAATTTAAGCTAATCTTTCTTAAAAACAAAAGGAAAATTTGAAGTTTAACACCAACAAAAAAAAAAAAAAAAAAAAAAAAAAAAAAAGGTTTTTAACACTACCAAAAAAAAAAAAAAAAAAAAAAAAAAAAACTTTAACACCACAAATTTTTTTTTAAAATGGCTTTTACCACCACTTAGCGGTTGCCGTTCAAAAATCCGTTAAGTGGGGTCTATTGTGCCACGTATCGCTAAATAATTAGTTTTTTTTAAAAAAGAAAAATTAAAAATTAAAAAAAAAAAAACCCTAAACTAAGCCGGCCACCCCATCCCCACCACCGGCGGCTCGCCACTGCCCACATTCCCACCCAACCGCCAATTCTGCCCCTTACCCCTGACAAGAACTCCCCAACGGCCGCTAAAAACGAGCAGGTGTTTTTCAAACCACCCGACACCGACCACTAATACGGCTGATAATGGTCGAAAATGACCGATTTAAGGCCTGAGTGGTCGAAATCGATCCTTAGTGGCCATAAACTGGTCGTATTTGACTCTTAACGACCGTTTATAGTGGAATTTCTAAGGGGTGTTTGGCCGTCGTGGTTGGGTTGCCGTTTTAGGGAGGGGGATAAAGTGAGGGTGGAGAATCCGATGGCCGGGAACGACGGTGTTATGATGGGTTAGTGGCGATGACTTGCTGCCGACGATGGCTGAGTGGGTGGCTGGGTTAGTTTTAGGGTTTTGTTTTAATTTTTTTTATTATTTGGATCAATTATATGTTGATACGTAGGCATTGTGGGCAAAGGTGTTCAAAAATTGTTCTGGATTGAAAAAATGGACTGGATCAACCCTAGACCAAATTAATCAGTTAGGTCTCCGGGTTGAGAATTTTATTTCCTCGATCTTCGGTCCGATTTGGTCAAATACCCTATAAAAATCGATCTTTGATTGGTCCGATTTTTTACTTAAAATTATACATAAACCTCTAATAAAGATTAATTTTTTTTTTGACAAGTAATACAGATTAAAATTATCCTTAACAAGCATGAAAAAACTTTAGTCGTATGAGCTTTTTTGTACTTAACATACAAATAATAAAAAAAAGGGTTAAAATATTGTTTTTCCTTTTTTTTTTCCTAGTTTTCCATAAATTATTGAAATTTAGAATTTTTTATTAAAATTCTAAAATTGGTCCAAATCGGTTTGATCGTAATTTTAGACTGATTATTTGAGTCCGGTCCGGGTTCGATCCTAGCTTAATCGGTCCGGTGTTCGGTTCTTGAAATTCAAATTTTCGGTCTTTGGTCCGGTCCAGGTTGGTCTGGTCGTGGACCAATGAACAATTACAAATTCTTACATAGACCCTGGTCCACCTATCCTATGTGGACCAGGCATTAAACACACTCTTCTCTTAATTAAACACAATTTCGCCTTGTTCTTCAAATCTCGTCATCTTAACTTTTTTTTTTCCCTTCTTAATTTATAAGATCCCTCTTCCTTATTTAATCTGATTTTTAACTTCTTTTTCGATCATAATTTAGATCCATAACATTGTCTACATCAAAGAAATCATCAACATTATCTCTTCTTTTTCTTTTTTTCTCCTTAATTTCACTCTTCTGAACTTCCTCTCTGTTAAACATTTTCTTGCTTCTTTTGAACCTTCTTCTTTTGAGATTCTTTCTTAGCCTTCTTTTGAGCTTCCTTTTTAGCTTGATTCTCAGTCTCCTTTTGAGTTTCCTTTTTAGCTTGATTCTCAGCCTCCTTTTGAACTTGATTATCAGATTCTTCGATTGGTGTTGGGTGGTGGATTTGGGTTGAACTTCAGATTGGTTGCTGTAATAAAACAACGCTTCTTGGATTAAAAAATAACAATATCAAAATTTGAACAGGAATCACAAACAATTATATGAACTAAAACCATAAAACATTTGAACAGTTTTAACAAATTATATGAACTAAAACCACAAAATATTTGAACATTAATCACAAATTATATGAACTAGAACCACAATATATTTGAACAGTAATCACGAATTATATGAACTAAAAACACAAAATATTTGAACTTATAAAATAAATGCTTCTTAGTTTAAAAAATAACAATATCAATTTTTGAACAGTATTCACAAAATATATGAACTAAAACCACAAAATATTTGAACAGTAATTACAGATTATATGAACTAAAACCACAAATCATTTGAACAACAATCACGAATTATATGAACTAAAAACACAAAATATTTGAGCCTATGATTTACCTGGTTTCTCCATTTTCTGAATGTTACTTGTCTATCTCTTTTAAAATATTTGGATCAACAATTTGACTTGTTATATCCAATTTCTTCTTCCTTTTGTTTCGGATTTGAGAAATTGTCATGTTCAAATAACTTAGGGTTACAATTCGTCATTTAATTTCAAAATTCAACAATTATATAGGGTTTTAATTTACTTACAATTTATCTTCATCACTATTAGAAGAATTTGGGTCCCTAAAAAGTGAAAATTGTTCAGAAATTATACATAATTTACAAAAACTACGAATGAAATTTTAACAAATTATAACAACTACGAACGAATAATTGCAAATTCAAAGAAATTTAAAGAAAATATAGGTTCAGAAATGTTATTTACCTTTCTGCATTGGTTTCTTGCTTTTCATCCATGGCTATGTTCGAATTTGCAGAGGAGAGAGAAACGAGAATTTTTCAGCCTTTGAAAGAGTGAATGTTCATATTTAATGTTATGCTAGTTTTGTTGGAGTGGAAAGAAAGAAACGAGAATTTGGGCCGCGTTATATGTAGTGTGTTTGTGCTGGTGGATTGTATTTGGGCTGTGGTCCACCTATTTTAGATGGACCAACGTCTACCATAGACCTATTGATGAACAATCCTAATTATGGGTCTCACTAACGGATTTTATCCATGATTTAGTTAAGTGACGGTAAAAGCCGAACTTTTTAAATATTTTGTTGTTGTTTTTTCTTTTAATAAAATACCATTTTTGTGTTTTTTTTTGTTGTTAAAATTCAAAATAATTTTCTTTAATTTGAATTTTGAAACACTATGATATAGTTTAAATACGTGTATATATATTTTTTTAAAAAAGTTAGGGATGTGATTTACTAAATTACCCATAATATCCTCAAGCATCTTTACTTTCCATCGGAGAAGTAAACCAGAAGCAAAAACCTCAGGCAACAACAACACTCCCACACTAACAAACCAACCCCACAAAAATGGCGACGACAACACGGCAGCGGCGCACTAATCCGTCAGATCAACCAGCAGCACCATCATCAACATACTCCAAGCTCAACAAGCCATCCAAACACGGCGGCGAAGGCGGCGGAGACGACGGTGGTTTAGGGTGGGGATTACCATTGTTTGCCCTTGGAATGCTGCGATATTTGAGCGCAACTTCCAACATCATTCATGATTGCGATGAAGTCTTCAATTACTGGGAACCTTTGCATTTTCTTCTTTATAAGTCTGGCTTTCAGACTTGGGAGTACAGGTTTATACTCCATTTTTTTTCCCTCTCTTTTCTTTAATTTTGGTTTTATTTTGTTTCATTTTTGTCAATTTTAATGGGATTGTAGATAGATATGCACATGTTTATATGTATTACCTCCGTTACATATTATTTGCAACGATTTGACATAAAATAGAGAGGGAAAATGTAATCGTTGCAAATAGAATGGAGGTAGTATTTGTTTCTTTATTTCTATGTTTGATGTTGTTTGTGGCACAATGTTCTATCATTATTGTTGGTATTCCAATATTTCGGGAAATGATTTTAGCACACCAAAATTGATTTTGGTACACCTTTTATGTGAGAGCACAGTTTTCTATGCTTTCTCACATAAAGGTGTGCCAAAATCAATTAATGGTGTGCTAAAATCAATTTTCCAATATTTCGTGTCGAATATTCTATCATTATCAGCCCATATTTTGCGCGCGGGTTTGAAATCTAGTATCTTGATGAGTATATGATTGAATTATTGTAGCTATTGGTATTGTGACGGAGGTGAGTGATCGGGTTTTAAGGGATGCAATTAGGGACATTGTTTCTGTATTTATGCAATTGAATTTTGACATGGGCGTTTTGTTATACAATGTAATACGCCTATATGAGTATTTTTGTAACATAATTTAGTTGGGGGAACTGGGGAAGGGGGGTTCATTTAGTGAATGGGTAGAGTCTAAGATTTATTTACCAGCTAAAAATCTTGGTTATGAATTGATGTTCATTCTTTGTGCTTCACGGTAGTTTTATGTTAGAAGCATGAACTTGTAGTTTCATTTGGCGTTGCTATATATAGTCGCACATTCAATGTAATGTTACATTTCTAAATTTAAATTGCATGGATTTGATGACCGGACTTTGAAAGGCGATTAAATGTCAATGGTGATATGATTTAGTTTAACAATCTATCTGAGATGATTGTATGGAGTAGATGGGTTACTCCATTTCTCAAGTTGGGAAACATTAAACATATTCTGATAGTGAATAAGCTTTTGCTCTCCAACTGATTCCGATTCTCTTGCAATTTGTAGTGCTGAATATGCTCTGAGATCATATCTGTACATCGTATTCCATGCTATTGCAGGCGGACCAATTTCCTTTTTATTTGAAGACAAGGTAAGTTTTGTACTAACTTTGCTGTTTGTAGGCGTTTTAAGTCTTAATGTAAGCCTCAGAATCTTGTAAATGTGTCAAATTTTCTACCTTTCAGGTCAGAGTATTTTATGCTGTGAGGCTCTTTCTAGGGCTTATCTCTGTTGTTACAGATGCATTTCTTGTTGTAGCTCTCTCGAGAAAGTACGGGAAACGTCTTGCCTCTTACACCCTTGCGATGCTTTGCTTAACAAGTGGATGCTTCTTTGCTAGCACAAGTATGTTTGCTCTCAATATATTTTTTTCCTGGATGCTGTTATGTCCTTTTCTGCTTCTTTTGTTTATCTCTTTTGTCTTTATCTGCTTCTTGATCATCCTACATACTTGCATCAACTTTGAGAAAATAAAATATGAATAACTCTCTCTCCTCTCTCCTTTCTCTAAAACCCTAGCCTCCATTGTTGAATTTTGAGAAGGCTTTCATCGATTTTTATTGGTGGAAAGCCCCAATGTTTATTTCTTGTGTGTGTGTGTGAGTGTTTTTCTTTCATTTGCTTTTGTTTGTTTTTAGGTTTCTAATAACTCCTCTTCTAAGAGGAACTTTTCTCTCTCTAAAGACATGATTTTTGTTCATTACACCTTATCTCTTTTGAAAAACATAGTTTTTCTTTTCCTCTTTTGAAGGAGGATTTGCTTATTTGTTTTAATGGATTGTTGGGAAATTGTTTCCTTGGTGAAGAATTACCGCTTGATTGCATTTGTCAATTTCTTGAATACAATAAAATGAATCAAATAAAAGCTATCTTCATAGCTACAATAAATCGTTAGATTGTCTCTCCAAAGAGGCGGTATATTCCAACAATGTGAGCTAGTAATGTTCCAAAGTGCAACATATATTCGATGATCGTAGTTTATATGAAGAAATTCTTTATTTGATTCAATATGCTATGTATTTGTTAAATTTGAATATTTTTTATAGATGTCGTATGACTTTTATTTATGAATTGATTTTACTATTGAAAAAAAGAACTAAGAGAAAATGATGCGTCTGTTAGTCTTTTTGTTCTTTACAGTGTCTGATTTATAATATGGATACTACAATTTCAGGTTTCTTGCCAAGCTCATTCTCGATGTATGCTGTGTCCCTTGCATCTGCATTGGCTCTTTTGGAAAAACCAGCAATGGCAGTTTCTGTCGCAGCTAGTGGGGTTATTATTGGGTGGCCCTTCTCAGTGTTAGCTTTTCTGCCTGTTACATTGTTCTCTTTGCGTAAGAGCTTGAAACAAGCATTTATTTCAGGAACAATCATTTCTGTTGCTCTTCTGGTAAGTTCAACTTTATTTATATATTTATTTTTATATATGTTAAGCTATCTCGGAGCAATATTGAGTTCATGTGTGATTCTCAATGCAAGGGATTTTGTACTAAATATGCTAATTACATTTACCAATGTGTACTTGTCCTAGGTTCTCTCAGCTGTTGTTGATCACTACTATTACAAAAAATGGACATCATCTGTGCTGAATCTGCTGCTGTATAATGTGTTGGGAGGTGGTGAAAGCCACTTGTATGGAACTGAAGGACCATTGTTTTATCTAAGGAATGGATTCAATAATTTTAATTTTTGCTTTGTCATTGCTTTGCTGTTTCCTGTGACGTTGCTTGTGCGTGCTGTGCGGAAGAAGTATGTTCCAGAGTTGTTAGTTATCATCTCACCTGTTTATATTTGGCTTGGATTTATGTCCCTGCAGCCACACAAGGAAGAAAGGTTTGATAACTAATCCCTCTCTCCACACTTTTTTTCCCTCAAATCTTGGTTTTGGTGTAGATTTATGTGTTTAAATTTGGTAATTTTTTTAATTTTTTTTTTTATTTTCTTTCCTTTTTGATATACTTAAAATCTTTGATTTCTCTCCCTTATTTTATAATATGTACTACTATATAATTTAATTGTTAATTGTTAAGTGAGATTTTGGATGAGTTGGACTGTTGAAATCAATGTTCAATGTGGTAACTGAATGGGTGGCTCATGATAGGCTGCGAGGAGCCAAGGACATATTGTTTAGACATTTTGGACACTTCATAGTCGCTTCTTGTGAAGTCATTGAGTGAGAATGGTAGTCAATAGTGTAAGTGTAGTGGGGTATAATGAGATGATATGCCAAATGATCTATTTCCCCTTCTTACTTTTATGTTCAAGATGAACATACCTGACAGCTGACCTTGAGGATATATCAGGAAACTAAGGGTCTGTTTGGCCAAGCATCCATAAAACAATTTCTGTTTCCCAGAAGTAATTTTCCAGAAACTGTTCTTAGAGAAACACTTTGAAGAAACATATTTGTTTGGCCACAAAATTTTATAAGTGCTTTTGAGAAATGGAAACAATTTTACATTGTTGTTGAAAATTAACATAGTACAGCCATGCAAATGAAGATTAATGTGTATTTGATAAAAGAATATTAATGTTTATTTGATGAATGAAGATTAGTTTTACAAATGAAAATTAATTTAATTGATAAATGAAATAAATGAGTATGAGTACTGTATGAGTACATGTTATTCATTTTTTTAAAATGAAAATAGACCCATCATCTTTCTCATATTTCTCTACCTTCCCTGCTAGTGTTGCTGCAAATTTTAGCCATTATTTTAGATCAAACCACCACGGCACCACTACTAATGGATCCCTAATGTTATTCTTGGTCTGTCACTTGCTCAAGATCAACCAAGTGACCCGTAAAATACCATCCTAAAAATGTGTAAACTTTCATCGGATACATCAACCCTCCCACCCGTTCCTCTACAAGTGCACCAATTTCGCCACCACGATCTCTACTAGGCTAGCGACAGTAAAACTTCGGGGTTTTAATTGCAAATATAGAGCATGGTCTTTTGGAGTTGTGGTCAAATCTACAGAGATAAAGATAGAGGAGATAGAGTGGACAAAGGGCTTGATTTTATGAGAGGATATTTGGTCATTTTAACTTCTTCTGAGGGCATATTTGTCCACATAAATTTTCATTTAATGGACTAAACTCCTCCCCGAGAAAGTGAACCAATAAGCTACAAATTGTAGCTTCTACATCTACAATGTATTTTATTCCGCAGCGGGCTTCTCAAGAAGCTGAAATTACTTTTATTAATCATACTCTTTGGCCAAGTTTCTCCTTTTACCACTTAGAAGCACTTTGAGAAGCCCGGCCAACAGGCACTAATTTCCTTTGACTAGTGCCTAAGTTATCTCTTTGCTCCAAGTGATAATGTGTGTTTTGTATGCTAGATAATGCCCTGTGATCATGAAAAATGATACTTCACCATGTCAAAGATGAAGTAGATCATGTTAGTGATGTGCAAATGTGCAATCAATCTGGATGGACCTTGTTTATCTGAATTGCTTTTCATGCCTATTGATGACCTCTACACCGCTTCAACTCATTACTCAGGCAACAGGCCTGGTTGGCTGATGTGGGGAATTGCATTGAATACATGTCATGTGATGCCGATTAATGTTATGCAATTTCTTGGGGATTTTTTTCACTACTATTTTGAGATTTTGATCATTCTACCAAACTGGTTATTTGCTATATAGGTGATCCCTACTTTAGCCCATGATTTATTGATACAAACCAATGATTAGTTTGATTTTTGCTACTTGTTTACATCTTCTGTAGCTGGGTTACTGTAGGTTCGAAGTCTTGTCATAGTTGTTGAACTAATACTTGATACTTACTGAAGCATGTCATTGTAACATCACATTAATTGTCAGGTGATTGGACTTAATTGTCAACTGTATAATGTATGTCAAGTATCAACACTCAACATTGGATTTGATATTCCTGATCATACAAGAACTTCTATTCTAAATTTTGTGAAATTTTATTAGAATTTACTGTTTTTTTGGAGTTGGAATGTGGGAGCTTTCAAAAATTCTAAAGAAAAAATTTGGCAAGGGTCAGAAACTCAGAGGCAAAGTATGGGAGGGAGAGGATAGAGATTCTTTAATAAGACAAAGGGAGTGACTTCTCTTTACACAAGTGGTTACAAAAATGCAGTATATTTTCTTATAAACTGACATGCTTGTTCATCTGGTGCCTGGTGGAATGCATTATTATGCTATATGCAGATTGGATTCCCTTGATACAACTTCCTTTATTTTATTTTTTAATTTTCTTTTCCTGGTCTGCCAAAGTAATTACGTTTACAATTATCTGCGACTTTGATGATTAATCACAATGACCATGAAATTGTAGTGATTATCAAAAGCAATGTGACACCAGCTGTTTAGCAGTACCATAAGTAGTTCCATGGATAGCAGTTGTCTGTCCCATGTTGCTTGTTTAAGTGTTAATTCAGAACTTAGAATAGAGAGATTTTGGAAGTTGTTCTGGTCTATCGATGTTAGTCAATTATTATGTTTATCACTCATGTAAAAATGTTTTGTTTGGTTAAGTGGACTGCAAATTTCTGTTATTGTCTGTCCTTGTTCTTTCTTGCAATACTTACTTTGTTGTTTGTGTTTCTGCAGGTTTCTTTATCCGATATATCCACTAATATGTGTGGCTGCATCAGCTTTTATTGAAAGTATGCCTGATTTTTTCCGTGATAAGTACAACCCTAATGATAGTTCTGCGCTTGTTATGGTGAGTGTTTGGAAATTCCTCATAAATCTTTGTTGCTGTTTTTGTAAATGTTGTGATGGTCTCTAATACATAAATTGTTGTGTTTTGTTAAACAGATTGCAAAATTTGTCAGGCCACTGATCCTCGGCTTTATACTGTGTGTCTCCCATTCACGTACTTTCTCTTTGATCCATGGGTACTCAGCTCCTCTTGAGATCTATAAGCATTTGCAGTACCATGAGGATGCTGGATATGGTAAGCTTTGGATTATGGTTTATGGCCTATTGGCCTTTATGCGTCGCCAATATGCACACTTCTAATTTGTCTTGCAGTAATGATTTCTCCATTGACTTAAAGCATACTATCTCCATCCTAAAGTGTTGCTCATGTTGACTTTTCACGAATTTAAGAACACAAAAACTGACTGGCAATTGGTCAATGGCATGTTAGTGTAGCAGGCATAGAGAGTTTTGATTGTAAAATATGCATTAATTATTTTAAGAGGGCCATAATATGGTTCAGAGGGGGTGTATGACTGCTGCAAGTAACTAATTTCTGTTTATCTGATGAAACGTGATCTTACCATTATGGCATAGCAGCTGATCTTCAGCAACTCAGTAATTATGCAGGATGAAATATTATTGTTTTGAAGTTGTTGAGAAAGTTGCAGTTCCTTGGTTTTGTATTCTCTCACTTATTCTTTGAAGACTGAGAAGATGCTAGTAAATCTCTTCGTTTGTCTTAATTCCCCTGTGGACAACACTTCCTTTCTTCCATTAATGACTTGGATATAAGTCTTAGTCGTAATGATTTCTAACTTCTATTAATGTAATAATTGGGGAATAGTAACCTTCAGATTAAAGGACATTTCTATAAACAATTTTATTTTATTTTAATTTTTTTTTTTCCTGAGGAATGTCCTAGTTCTCACATTTTTATTGTTTAGTGGGTCCTTAACCTTACTGTTTTTTGAATTTCAGTATTTACTATGCTTTGTTTTTCATTGTGATTGCAGGTTCTACCCTCTGTGTTGGAAGTGAATGGCACAGATTCCCTTCTTCGTTTTTTATTCCTGACTATGTGGCTCAAGTGCGCTGGATTGATGATGGATTCCGGGGTCTTCTTCCTTTCCCATTTAATTCAACACTTGGTGGAACTTCAGCAGCACCTTCTTATTTTAATAACAAGAACAAAGCATCTGACAAACAATATGTAATGAATTTCAAACTCAGCCCCTGCCTTGTCAGTTCTTGTTTATTGTGATGATCATAGCCTTTTCTACTCTTAATCTACAAAATTAGTTTTTTTCATTTAAATCATGGGCATGCTTGAAATGGAGGGAATAAATATGAAGTATAAAATAAGAGTTGGTAGATGGGATGGAGGTAGTAGTGGTAGAAAGGAGTGATTGAGGAATTATTTCCTCTTTTTGGGGGTCATATATTACTTTAGAGGTGGGGTGGGAAATATTAATATTCAATGGAGGGATAGTAGCTCCCCTACCCCTTCCTCCTCTCTCAATTATCACTACCTCCATCATTCTATTTCTTCTATTTTACTTTAATTGCACCGTAATTCATTACTTCCAATCCAAGGGTCCCCTGAGAGTGATTGTAAATTGCGTGTCTGAATTGCTGTTGCCATTTATGTGCAGCTCCAGGATCTTGAAATCTGTACCTTGCTTGTTGAACTTCACTTGAAACGTCCCTTTGCATATCGTGGTAGTGACTTGTCAACATGGGAGGTAGTATTTCTAGTATTTTGTTCCTCTTTAATTTTTTATTTTATTTTTATTTGCTTATGTTGAAGTGTTGAACAAATAAACAGGTTGTTGCGGCATTGCCTTACTTGGATAGAGAGCTCTCGCCATCCTTGCATCGTTCATTCTTCATCCCATACTTTTGGCAGGAAAGAAATGTTTTCGGCTTGTATAAACTTCTTAGAAGAATCCCAAAATGAGCTCCACCGCAGGAAGTGTCTGATCTGTTCTAACTTCTAACCCAAAGCACAGGTACTTTTAATTAATCCTATACATGATTTAGTCTGAATGAGGAACTTTATCATCATACGAAGTATAATTCAGGTAGAGAGCCTTATGCTTATCCACATCATTCTGTTCTAACTTGCATTTTACATGAAAGCTTTTAACTTATATCCACTACACTTAGTTCATTTGTTGATTAGGCAACTAGCCATTATCTTTAGTATGATAGCGGTATTGGGATAATGTCAGGCTTTGTCTGGGCAGTGTGCTATAGGATTCTCTTTTACATACTGAACTCCTTCTCTGTGCATTTAATCTTGCACTCAGGCTTCGACTTGCATTTTGATAAAATAACTAGGTGGTGCAAAACAACTAGGTGGTGCAAAAGTGGTTTAAAATGAAAATAAAATTAAAGGGGATAGATAAAAGGGAAAAAAAACTTTGGCGAACCAAAATGGTTATATTATAGATATTATTTTGGATAGATACATAATCAATAAATTGCAAATCTTGTTGAACATTTCATGGCATGTTATTAAGAAAGTATTCCCTTAGTTTTATTTATATTTATTTATTTTGTAAAAATTATTTGTTCTACTTTAATTTCTTGCCTTTACTTTGATTATTTTTATTGTTGCGATACATAAGGAACGGAGGAAGTATTCTAATAAAATAACTAAAAACAAAAAAAAGTTATGTGTATTGATACATATCTAATGACGTTAGACATAATAGTATTTATTTTTATACTCCTCCCGTCCCCTTTTAGTTGTCATATCTAGGGAATGAAAATTAATGAGGGAATTATTGTGATGCTTCTCACCTTTTAGTTTTAGATTACTTTGATCATAAAAATTGAGTTTAATGGCACTTTTAATGCTTTTGTTGTTTATGATTGGAAACCTGACAACTATTTTAGTACATCCCAAATTGAAAAATTGACAACTAAAATGGATGGGGTATAATAGTAGAAAAATATGATCAATGTGAAACATGTGGATAGAGTATCTGTTTAAGTGAAACAATTGAAAAATTAGAGGGAATATAATAATAATACACCTTTTTTTTGGAGGGTTTGTGGGGGTAAGTGGGAGTAATATATTATTAATACACCATTTTACATCAGAGATTCCCCCCCCCCCCCCCCCAAGCTGAACATACATACAACTAAAATGACTTGGATACAACATCGACAGATATACAGATGCTGCAGGACATCAGTCATTCTTTATATGCATATTATAGGTTATAATCAACTTTATCAAGCTTTACAGCACAACTATTACCACACTTTTTTTGAACCCATTAGCCCTAAAATGTCCTCCCACATCCCTCCACTATTCACATATTCCAGCCCAATAACATTCGGACTGCATGCAGCAACAGTCCAGTATCCGGCTCGAATTTCCTCCTGCAACTGCTCCTTTTCCCATCCACAATACCCATCAAAGAACTTAATGTCATCCAACCCAATCACGTTCCTCTTTACCATCTCAGCAGCACATCCCACACTCTCCTTGGTCCCGTAATACAAACCTTTCATCACCTCATCAAACACCCCACTCTTACTGACACCATCATCCCCCTCTTTTGGGCTTTTAACAAGGAACAGTCCCTCTTCTAAGGGACCTCCAAAATACAAGGGTCGGCCTAGAAATGTGCCTGATGAATCTAACACTGTCGATTTAGTTTCCTTGATGGACATTAGTGATGGGCGGTTTAGTATGATTCCAGTTGGGCCTATAGGCCCTGTCGCTAGCATGAGGACCACAGTCCTCTCAAAGATGTGTACCCCGTCGAGCTTCTCTGTTGCTATGAGTAGGCAACCTTTTTCAGGCTCGTGAATTGCATGGGCCCAATTATCGCCTATTATCTGCTTCTGTGGATCAACATCAGCTGATGCTGGTGGTGGTGTTGTGGGATTTTCAGGGATAGAGATTTTCTCTGCTGCAACAAGTTTTGCTCTGAATGATCTCCAATCTCCACTGAGTGTGGGATTAATTTCCTCATCTCTGGATGACGAGGATCCCATTTGGCAACCTACGTAAGATGGTAGAAAATTTTTCCAAGTTTAGTTGATGATTTCTGTTTTGAATTGATGGTCCAAGTACTGATCAATGTTTTATTAGGTCCAGTTGATGATTAGGGTAGGGAATTTAGGCAAGGGGATAGCTTAGGTATGTTTTCTAGCTGAGATAAGGCTGTCCACTTTTCTGTAATAGTTCATGACAGGATGAACTCATGTATTAATGTTATAATCGGCAGTAAGTAGAATTTCAATCTTGAACTTCCTCTATTACATAATACCCTATTTAATCAATTTTTTTATTTTTTCAAGTTGTTTATCAATTACTAGATTAATGCAGTATCACTTTTCAATTTAAAGTACTAATGCAATATCACTTGTCACCTTTAAATGCTAGCAAATAATTCTTCATACGTGTGCATAACCTTAAACAATGATTAATCGATTATTATCAAGAGTTTCTGACACTGCTTCTGTAAATGCTAATTTGGTAAAAATTTGTTTCAGATATGATGAGTCAAGGAGAAACTTACATGTTATGGAAGACGAAGTGACATGCTTATAGCTGTGGAGCAGAGAACTCTTCTTGGGAAGGACATGGAGCTTAGATTTCGCCAATGGAATAAGTTCGGTAGTCTTGGTAATGCAGTTTGAGCTGAGGAAACAAGCTTCCATCTTTCTCTCTTTTTGCTTGCAAATGGATAATTTTGCTTAGATGTGTATGTTTTTGGCTCGCTCTTAGATTAGATGGAAGAATATGAAGTGGTACTACTATGTACATGAACTCCCAAATTTTATTGGAAAAACAGGCAATATCCACCACACAATAGTTAGTTAGTGTGTTAAGTTGGATAGGGTGGCTTTTGCACTTTTTGTACTCTGCTGGCCCAGTGTATATGGTGTGATGTGGCGAAAAACTATAGGTTAAAAATGTTCATGTTCATCTACCAATCTTAAGCATTGTATTCATATATTCATATTTATTTAGCAAACTTAGCATTATTAAATATTTTATTTTATGTTATAAATTTTGGTAGATTGTCGTGTAAACTGTCATAGTATCTCCTGAGGTGGCATAAAACTAATTTCATGGTGATGTTCAGCTTCTTTTGCGGTTAAGGGGCTATGAAGAAATGCAGGTTAAATGCTTTGGGAAGTTTGTTTGGTTTTGCAATATAAAATGCATGACCTCAAAATTTGATGGTTTTGTTGCAAATGTCTGCGTTGGAAGTTAAAATGTCGTGTAAACTGTCATAGTGCTTCTATGTAATTGATATATGTGGAAAATCATTTCCCTTACAAGTCACCACTCATTTGGCAGATAATAATAAATGACAGCAATGGTAATGTGGTAACGAGTTTATATAGAGTTATAGTAAAGTTAATGATTCAACAATTGCATGCATTTTGATTCCCTTCAATACTATGACTATAAATGATAGGCATCATTTGAGAGTAAGTTGCTCCATAATCAATGACATGAGATTTTTATCACAAAATTTTACTCAAGAATGGCATAAAAATCATTTACACTCCCTCCTTTCATTATAATTTTTTGCTTTGTTTGACCATTTTTTAAAACGCATTATTTCTATATTTTTATCTAGCTTCAGGGAGAATTTTACATAATGATGTAGTGGGTGTAGCTATGCCGCGTTTCATCCCACCTTAGTTCTTTTTTTTTTTTTACTTGTTTGTTTTTTGTGTTTTTTCTCTCGGGGTCTAGCCCCTCATTTGCACCAAAAAAAAAAAAAAAAAAAAAAATCTACTTGTTGGGACGCTACACTATACGTATGGGCAAATGATGAGCAATGCCTACTCACTTCAGTGCTCAAAACATTTTATAAATTTCATCATTTGTATTAGGGGAGATTCTTCTTTGGAGCTCATAGAGGCTCGACTCCTATAATTGTTATAAGACTTACTAAATATGTGTAATAACTAATAAATATATTGCTTTAGATAAGATATTATATCAAACTAGTGTGTGGCCCGGGCGATGCCTCGGGTTGCTGATTTGTACTTGTTTAATTTGCTAATCAAATTCAATTGTTTAGATGGAAAAACTTGGTTGTTTTGAGTTTAAGTGTTGCTATAAACATGTTTCAGTTGTCAAACTCAATCATTACATAATGGAAACAAATAGTATAATAAGACACAAATTAACTTATCTAAGTTAACTATAATTTTGTTGGATAAAAAAACACAATTAATAAATGGCTTAAGTATTTTTTAGATGCAAAACTAATACATGTGAAAGTGACTTATCATGTTTATAATGACATGTGGCGCGTATTGTTGACATGTCGAATTTGAAAAAGGTGACACGCGGATCATATTCTGTTTTAGAAACGCTTTTTAATGTATAAGATACATGTCAAACATAAATACTATTAATACTTAATTAAATAATTAATATTTAAATTTATCTTTATGGATGCCTCAAAATTCTATACTCGAATATAACAATACAAATTTGTTTCAAAAACTCACACTACAAATTCAAAATTTTATTTCAAAATAATACACCTTTTAAATTATACAGAATACTCCGTATTATTTTGGTACATATATTGTAATATGTTACTTTTATCTCTAGCTCATATGAGTTTGTATAAACTAAATTTGTAAATCGAACTCGCAAATTTTTTTCCTCATGTTAATTAATTTAAATATCTATCTTTTAATTGCATGTAAGAAGCATACAAGAGTTATGTGCGGATGATTGACCCTATTACTTTATTCTCATATTCGCTCAGATCATTGTTATTTGTCAATAGCCAGATATCTACGATTTTAATTAGAGGTTAAAGTTCAAAACTTGGCCCCTCATACCTTTTAGTTTATGACTTAGTGATGTGTCTATTTTATATAGTATTTTACCCCCGTCCCTTGGTTGTAATTAGTAGTGTTTTTGGCTATTTAGAGCCACTTTTATTACTAATTGGTGTTTTCTAGTGTTTTCGTAGATTTGGTTGACTTTTGCAGGGATTTGCACTTTTGGAGCATTTTCCCGAGATATTATGGAGCAATCACGAGCATTGGAGAAGCACGACCATTTTCTATAGCCCAAGGCCGGTTAGAGCCATCGAACCGGTGATTAAGGGCTCGGTATATGTGATACCGGGGCTTTTGGACCGAGTATTCAAGACCCGAAGAGGAAACCCAGATTGGCTCGAAGAATTGGAGCCCAATCGTAGTCCAAATAGTGGCCCAAGAGAGCCGCCCGGCCAAAAGGGCTGGCGCCCGGAGGCGCGCCCGGCCGGGCGAGGGAAGGCGCCCGAAGACGCGCTCGACCGGGCGCGAGAAACGTACCTGATGGAAAAAGGCTCGCCCGATCGGGCGGTGCCTCGCCCGATCGGGCGCGTGTTATTGTTAGGAGTTAATTATTCACGTTTAAGTTTGTTTTAGTTTAGGATTCTTACGGAGTATAAATACTTTCCCGTAAAACGAGTTTAGTACCTTTCTTTTACCTTCTTTTTACTCTTTCTTAATTATTTCTTAGATTTTCCCTCTCTACTTAGCTTTTAGATTAGTTTTCTCTCTCTTATACTTTGTTCTTAATCTATTCTTAATTCCACATTTATTTGGTAACGATTTCTCTTCTCTTAATCTTAGTTGTTTATTTTATTCCTTTGATCATGACTTGTTTTATTGCTTTGATTAGTTTAGTTTTTATTATGTGTGAGTAGTTTTATTTCTAGGGTTTGTGGGGATCCATAAATAATATGAAGGGGTAATTTATGGTTATTAATATTGTCAATGCTAGATTAATTTCCTATTGATTGATTTAATGCTCTGTGACTAGATTTGTGCAGATCTTTTATGAATGAGTTTAACAATATTGATTCGAGATTCGACAGATGAGAATTGATGTTTAGGTCTAGTTTCAATAGGCAGGTTAATTTATAAATGGTTAAGTCAAGATTCGAAAGATGAGATTTAATACCGGTAAATTAATTGTGTGATTGTAATACGTAGCGAAAGCCCTTTATGATTTGATTAATGTATGCATTGATGATTGATTATTATGTTTTACCCTGGAATATTATTTATTGGTGAACTTATGCCCTAGATCCTTTTATTCATTGTTTTCTCTTTATTCTTAATCTTCGTAGTTTAGTTCCTTTTGATTATAACATATTGGTTACTTCATAATCTAGATTATATTAGTTAATTAGGAATAGAAAGACTCGTTTCTCTGTGGATTCGACCCTACTTCCCTATCTACATTAGTTAGAGGATTTAAGAATTACTTTTGATTAGGGGATACGACTTTACCCTGGCACTCAGCACACTGTTCCTTCTTACTTTATACCATTATACATGATGTGAATAAAAAAATGTTATGATATAATACAAAAATCTTGGGATCTAGTCAAGAAAATTGTTGCACAACTTTATAGTCTTAAGAATCTCAAAACAATTTTTAACACTTGCGGGTAAATCATAAATTGAGTAATTATTTTATTCAAATTTTATAATTTTTTTATTCTTATAAAATGAGGAAGCCCTAGTTTATCTCCTTGATAAACAAAATTCGTTTATCAAATGACAAAATTGTTAATAAATCAATAATTTTGCCTAGTCATCATAACATATTTGTAAATAAATAAACTATTATGGGGTCCATTTTCTAGTCCTCATGGCATGATTGTAAATAAATCAATCATTGTGAGGTCCACTTTCATAAAAAGTTGTTGATTTATTTACAGTTTTGTCATTTGATAAACATATTTTGTTTATCAAGGAGATAAATATATACGAAGTACAATTTTTGTATAGTTCTTTGTTAACCTTCAACGAGCTAACATCGAGTCTAGCCAATATGTATAAGTTTGTGGCTCAACATAATAGGCAATTCAACACTCTTATAATTGAATTTTGTATGGAGATAGCTCAACATAACAAACGTTTGGTTTTTGCAATTCTTGTATTTCAAGGAGATTTGTGACTTAAAACAGACGATGCATTGAAACGTGTATGTGTGCGTGGTCTAAAACCAAACGCAACCATATCATGGAATTAACCGATGTAGGCGTCGTTCGAAGTGCGTCTACGTTAAAGCATGTTGTGAATATGCTTGCACTACAAAATTAAGTCGATATAGCATCAACGAAAATTTGTTGCTATTCACCAAAAATTCGATGCCAACTCTATTTAGCAACGGGTTGGAAACGAAAATTTGTTGTTACTAAAAGGCTTGTTGCCATGGGATTTTGGCTACCAGTTTCAAAGCAATTTTGTTGCAATATTGCATCCATTTAAATATAGTTTCCATGATGGTTGCTTTTTTGGTGAATTCGTTGCCAACTTTGGCAACAGATTACCACTGGCCGTTGCTAAAATTAGCAACAAATTATTAATGCTAGTTCCTAAAATAGCAACAAATTATTAATGTTGGTTCATAAAAATAGCTACAAATTATTAAAGTTGGTTCATAAAAATAACAACAAATCATAAATATTGGTTGCAATCAACACAACGAGACAAACCCAATCCCTATTAGCAATTCGGTTCAACCCGATCACAGCCTTTGCCTATCTGAAATCTCACTCGGGTCAGGTCAACTCGGCTTGACTTTGCATGTAACGCTCTTGAATCCCCGATCTCAAGAATCGCATTTGGTAAGAGTCGAACTTGTGGCCTCAAAGTCGCATAGTGAATTTCTTACCAACTATACCAAGTACTATTTGTTTACTTCTATGCATATAATTTATAATAAGTGAACGAAATACTAGAGACGACATTTAAAAATTTGTCTCTAAAATAGGGACAAAATAAAAAATCTCGTCTCTAAATTAGAGACGAAATTGAAATGCGTCTCTATTTAATGTCATTATAGCAGCAAGTAATAAGAAGAGTGTCTTCAAATAATTTTATACATAATAGCAAAAATGATCTACATATAAATTAACAACAAAATGTAACACAACTTGTTTCCAATGGCAACAAATAAAAAAATATATATGTTCTCATCTAGCTACAATAGTTTAAACGACTTTTTTCTAATGGCAACAATTCAAAAATTAATTGCCTTTGTTTGTTTCTAAATCAGTACAAATAAAATATTTGTTGCCATAATTTGTTACTATATGGCAACAAAAGAAAAAAATATGATGTCATCTAGTAACAACTAGTAAGACAATTTGTTTTAAACAACAACAAATCAAAAACATGTAACCATTTATTATTAAAACTTAAAGCATAAAGTGTCGCTTTTAATTATACAATGAAAAACATTATATTCGTTGCTATTTAGCAATGTTTTAAAAATCTGTTGCCAAAATTAGTTGCTAAAAAGATTTTATTTTTATAGTGTTGGAACTTATAGGAAGCGGGAATTGACATAATACGATTAGGGACAAAGAAAGTAGGGAGCCGCCAACAAGTTTTTAAGAAACTTGTAAACCGTTTACGGATCATTTAAGGTAACCACTAATAAAAGGGCAACGATAGGCAACACCGATTGACTCGTGAAGGTTACACCCCATTCATTATCCATGAGATTACTACCTCCATATGGCTCGGAACCACAAAAGGAGGATCGGGGATGATGGTACGAAGTGAGTCATGCATGGAGTCACGTTCGCCCGTATTGGCCTCTACTCGATTCTTATAATGAAAAGTGATTACTGCGATCTCAAAGGCATGCAAACAAAAATTCAATTTGCTCCAAACTATTACTATGCTAAATTGGTTGAATATTAATGCAATACATAATTCTAAAATATCGTGATCACTTGATTAAACAACAAGGTTAAAAAGGAACCTAAACCGGTCGTCCAAATTATCTTATTAGTCGTGATTTTCAATTAAATATTCCCTTTAAACATGCAATATGGTGATCATAAAAAATATAATAGAATTAACATTAATATTGGAAGAAATTCAACAATAAATCCAACAATATAAAATCGTTAAAAAAATAATAGTAATTAAAGGAACATGATTTCTTACTTTGATTTTGCTTGCTTGCAACTATAAAACAATAAACGAGTTAGTAACTTCAAGGAAATAAATAAAATGATAATTAAAATTAAATTATATAGAGTTGATTTGGGGCCAAACCCTCAAATAGTTCTACCTTTCACACCTTGTGTAAGGACAAAACCTCGGGTAAAGTACAGACTCCTTGGAGTGCTTAAAGGAAGTATTTTGAAAGAATAAGGTAGGCTAGTGTTTAGGCTAGAGCATAGAAGAGAGAAGACATGATTAATTGATGCCTCGAACAACAGAAATGAGGGGGTATTTATACGGAAAATGAGCAGAGGGAACACACGGAACCCTAAAAAGATAAAAAACCCTATAAAACACAGCCGCGACACGGCAAAGCATGCCGCGGCACGACAAAGTATGTCGTGACACGGTACACTTTAGTGTGACGTGGGGAAACCTGGAGTGACGTGGGAAAGAATTAACCTACGGAAGATAAAAGCGCGTGAAGGGTTTACGCAGAGAAAACACGAAACAGCCCCATGTCACAGAATGGGCACCGTGACACGGGAAATCATACCGTGACGCAGTGCAAAATCCCGTGGCGCGACAACTGTTTCCGTGACACGATGGATTTTACTTCCATTTTTGCGTCCAGATTCACTTTTACCCTAATTACGCTCAGCATTTTTAAGTGCCGTTTCATAATTTCGGCCGTTTCAGTTTATCATTTATTAATTGGGCTAAAATAATAAATAATATGAAATGAATAAAAAAGGTTTGGGCGAAAATAAAAATTGGACTATGCTTTGACTAAACATTAGGACTTATTTTACGATCCGAGTTTGATTGAATATGAATTTTAAGCACTCCCTGGATTAAATACTCAACCCGACCAATAATGGCGGTGAAGGGTTGTTCATCATCGGGTTTGGTTTTGGGGAGACATTTTTAGGTGTCTACATCCGGTAATAACTAAGTTTAATTTTAGAACTGATCAAACATAAATTATGCTTAATTAATGCACTACATTTTCTTAAAACAATATTGCTTGTTTATTTAACTATTAGCTTTGTTCCAAGTTAGAAGTTAGTCATGCGTCAAGATTATAAAAACGATACGATATTTTCCCTAGAACTGAACCCTACAACATAAAAATCATATCAATTATTGTATTCAAACTTACAATGTTAGAGAGAGAGAGAAGCTTTAGCTTAGAGAAATTTGATGATTGTAGATTGTAGATGCATTAAAACGGAGTTTTTAAGAGGCTATTTATAGAGAAAATCAGCCAAAAAGATAGAAAATCGAACCAGAGTGCTGACGCGCAAAAACAAGGTTAGCGCCAGACGCTGACATTAGCGCTAAGCGCCAGGCTTAGCGCCAGGTGCTAATGGCTGGCGTTTGGCGCTAATTAAATTTCTGACGCATTTTCTTAAATCAGATAGAAATTAACCGTACAGGAGGATAAAATCGTATTTTCCTCAAAAACATTCTTTTATTCTGATTAAAACTCTAAAAAGTCAACAAAAGTCAATTAATCAGTGCTAATTGAATTAGGAATGAAAAGAACCTTCTAGAAGAATCTAGAAAACTAAAACCATTCCTAATTGCATTAGGAATGATAAATCCATATAAGGTCCTCCTCTAGATCATTGGGCCGCATATAAGGCTCAAACCGGGTCCAGTTTAGTAATTTGGCCATAACTTCCTCAATATTCATCGGAATTGGGCTTGTAATATATCATTGGAAAGCTCTTTTCAAGCCCCATCCAACTACACTACTATTGGAACCATATCATGGACCAACCAAACTGGATTGACTGTTTTCTTAAAATAGGTTTTTGAAAAACAGAGAGAAGAGAAAAGAAATTAAAACTATCCGCAACACTAGACTTTCCACACTTTCACTTTATTCGATTATGATTCGACGTGAAAGATACTCATCACCGGGTTTTCTTTTGGGGAGATACAAATGGGTGTCTACAGAAGCCCCAACTTGACTGAGTTTGGAGAAACGTCAGTTTCGAAAACAAAAGTTAAAGTATCGATAGGGATGGAGAATGATTCAGAACGTTCTGTGATTCTAAATCATTCTTATAACGCCGATACCTGCAAACTAGCATTAGTTAAACAGATAAAAGAGTTAAGAAACGCGTATCTTGCACCGTCGAGCACACGTCTCTGAAAGTAACCAATTTGCTGCTGTATTTTTTGTACTTTTGTAATCTTTTACGACCTCCTACAAGATAGAGAATTCCGCCTGAAGACTGCCACGCTTGTAACCGCCTCCAATTCCGCTATGATAGACTTCTGCAAGCTAGAGAACCCCATCGAAGATTGCTTCGCTTTAAACGACCTCCAGTTGTTTGTGACAACTCTCCGCAAGCTAGGGAACGCTGCCTGAGATATCCTCGCTTGAAGCTATCCTCATCTGTTGCGATAATATTCCAAAGGAAATTACCGAAGACCTACGCTTGTCGATCTTTAAAAGTTCGCTTGAACTTTGTTTCCGCTATGCCTGTATGTCGGCGCTTTTGCTGTTTTTAAACCTGTACGTCGGTGCCTTTCGCTGAATGAATAAGTATGTCGGTGCCTTTTGCGATGAGCCAATGCTTAGGCGCTTTAAGCTAAGTGAGACGATCTTTCGTCAGGTCGATCACTTTACGTAATCGTAATCAAGCCGATTACTAAAATTGTGTCAAATTGCTCAGAGGGGCTACCTGGCATACCAAGGAACCCAAAATATATTGCAAGAGGTTGGAGCAACCGTACTGAGTGGCTGAAAAGTCTGGCGCCGCTGAAATATAGCTAGCGCCGCTTATTTGGCTGTAGCGCAAGACGCTGGTACTAGCGCCAGGCGCTAAGCCTTATCGACTGACGCCAAGGTCTGACGCTTGGCGCTAGAGTCGGGTTTTCCATAAATACCCTTCTCTTCTTCATTTCCGCTGCTGCTGCTCGCGTTTCTGCTCGAGAAATTCTCAGAACTTCATTTGATTCGTTCTTGCTTGTTTCTCAACCGAATTCGCTCAAACTTGGTGCAAATCAAAGCTTATTCCATCCATTTTCCCGATCTATGTAAGTTTCCTCCAAACTTACGCCGGTTTTAACGAATTTTGCATGCATTTGTTTACGAATTTCTTGATAATTCGAAATTTAAATTGCTAAATTCTCTTTGTTTGTCGAATTTTATGCCATGAAATTGCTTGATTATGTTTATATATTGCTTTGGGAGTAATTTGAGACTTGTTTGACTCAATTTGGTAAAAAAATGAACGAATCACCATTGTTGAACCTCTTAAGGTCGGGAAGATAATGCAATGTGGCTTGTTCTTGATGTTTTTGATAGCAATTCTTGTCCAATTTGTCACAATAATTACTATAGTGTTGCAAGAAATTGTTTGATTGCTTGAAAAATGCCATATATGCTCAATTTGAATTTGTGCTCTCTTTTAGTACTACGTACTCTGTTTTTTTTTTGCGAACATAGTATCATGCGGCTAGGCGAACCTTAGATACCATAGAACCTTACTTTATGATGATTCTGCACAATGTAGCATGGCTAGACAGCGAGGCTCTGGTTCACGGTCCCGAGACGTTCGATGGGAGCATGAGCCTGTAGAGGACAACACTGATCCGTCCACTTCGCTTGGCCGAATCCCTGAGTGGGATGAGCGGACTTTGTACTTCTCTCCCGTCCACCACATCTCTGAGAGGGTGAGATGGGGCATCACAGTTGGGAGGACACGTTGTCATGGTTCCGGTTGCGACGGTTTAGGCGACCTGTACAAGATGTACATCGCCAATGACGACGAGACGAGACTTCTATGGGAGTCTTGCGGACTGACTGCACTGTTTGAGACCTCAGAGGCCATGATTGCCTCCAGCGGGGGTCACCATGTAGTCCGTGCTCTAGTGGAGTTCTTTTGGGACATCACCAACACTTTTCACTTCCCTTGGGGTGAGATGATGGTCACCCCGACCGACTTCAGTCTCATTACGGGACTGGAGTTTAGCTCTGTGGCGCTGCCGTTCGATAGCGAGATCAGCGTCTTTTCTCCCGAGGTCGAGGAGTTGTTGGGTCCGATTGTTGTTCGGGCTCGAGCTGAGGTGGAGTCAACTCAGTTTAGCGCTAAGGGGATTCGACGCTCGACTCTAGCAGCAGCTTTTGATGATGGTGCGACTACCCGAGAGCAGAGGGTGCGCATCTTTGCACTTATCTTGCTGTCAGGGACGTTCTCCCCTGACAAGGGTAGTAGGGCGCTGCTTTACTACCTTCCTGCTGTTCGAGATCTACATCGGATCGGGACTTACGACTGGGCCAGCTTGGCCTATGCTTACTTCATCCGAGCGTTGCGGGACTCGTGTCGACATCGGTCATTCACGGGGAACGTTGCTCTATCCGGCTTTTGGAGGGTCGTAGAGGTACACTTTATTTCTTGTAAAGTTAACTCTAAGCTTTAGTTGACACTTGCTGATAATTTTTGCCTTTTGTAGATCTGGTTCTACGAGTAGTTTCCCTTAGCTGCGCCGGCGAGACCGTCGCCGCGCAGGTTTCTTGTAAGTGCTTTCTGGGGAAGCCGCCGAGTGGGGATGTCCACCGCTTATGTCCGAGATTGGATCATCTCGGTATGGTTATTTACATATTTGAACATTTTGTAATACCTTCAATAGATTCTTGTCTGATAGGCGTTCCTTGCAGGAGTCTGATGTGCTGTACCGACCGTGGGTCGACTTGGCAGTCCCTGGGCTAGCCGCGCAATATTCTGCTGAGCGTCGCTAATTCTTGGGGACCTATGGAGCGGTCGCGTATCTTGGGGAGAGAGTTGCTATTCATCATTCCTCATATACTTTTGTCGTTCCTGCTCCTCCACCGTGCACATGTTTGATGCCGCGAGGTTGGTGAGCATGTCAGAGGGAGCTAGTACCCCTTGGCGATCTTACACGATCTCTGGGCGGTGCTATGAGGAGGAGCTACTGCCGTTGTTAGCTCCAGTTCCTGTACCCGCTGAGGAGATGGCAGTATGATTTCCAGCTTTTACTTTTCGTTAAATAGCCCCCAAGTAATGTTTACTGATTTTGATTTGCTTTGTCAGGGTGGTCCTGCTGAGTTCGTGCCACCTCGTATGTCCATCCACTATCAGGGGACATAAGGGCCGATAGAGGAGATGATTCCTCCGGCTCCTGAGGGCGAGCGCTTTGTGGAGCGGTCGATTCCTCGTCACCAGACTCGGGTAAGCTTATTTATTTGCAACTTTTGTCCATATATGTTATGCATGTTTACTGACTTTCTTCTTTGATAATTCTCACGCGAGGTGGTCGCGGCGATGTCACGATGCATGCCTTCCGGAGCCAGCTCGTCCGGATGAGGAACGTGGCTACATGCCGTCGAGACGACGCCCTACAGGAGGTAGTTTCCCTTCTTATATTTTTTCATTACCGCTTCTATTATGCATATTTCTGATTTTGGTTTTTTTTGCAGGGTCTGCCCATTCCTTCTCGTACCCGTACGAGACCCGAGGTGCGGAGGGAGCCGACGAGGTCTAGCTCGAGATGTCGCCGCACTGGTTCGGGTGGTCAGGGCGGTCGTTCTAAGGGTGCCCGTACCAAGGCGGTAGAGGGCTCAGGCTCTTCATCTGAGGGTGCACATGCTGCGCCGGTAGGCCAGGGAGAGGCTACCTCGGCTCTTAGAGGTGGTGGGATGTACGAGGTTCGCTCGTCATCGCATAAGCCTCCGCAGCCTCAGCCTCAGGTTGATCTTGGGTGGACGGGTCTTGTGCTGAGTTCTCCACCTCCCGAGGAGACCGGAGTTGGAGCTGGAGCTGGTGGAGAGGTTACTCCTCGTACGGCGCAGTTTTATGAGATGATGAGTGTACGTCCCCTGGCGCCATAGTTTGTTCCTGTGCTTTTTATTATTTTATTTTGACTTTGTATAGAACTTTGCCTTTAATTAGACTCATTATTTAGACATGTTTGTATGTACATATTATTATGAGTTTATTCATCATTTATCGTTGTTTCATTTTTTATTTTTCTATTTTTTATGTGCGTGTTTGTGTGTGCAAAGAATTGTGAAAATTAATTTTGCGCAAAAATTCCGCCATTTTTATTATTGATGGAGGGTATCCGACTTTCTCCCCCAAAAAAGAAAAATGAAAAATAAAAGTCAAAAAATATTGGATTTATAAAAACTTGGAAGTTAGTCTAAATAAAATCCGAAAAATAATATAATTAATATAATAGTTGTAGTAATTAAGAAATAAATGAATTTTAGAAAAAAAATATAAAAGAAGGATAAAGAAACCGTAAAGTCGTTGGCAGACTCAAATCAGGTCAAAAAACGCGTTTTTTTTGGAAATCTCGTACGATAAGACACATTAGCGCCAGCTGGCGCCACGCGTTTTGGTGTGGCGCCAGGCGCCAATGTTTGGCGTTTGGCGCTAATGAGCGCTGACTCCGAATCCTTCCTGGATTTAAACTGTGCCGATTTTGTGTATAAATAGCCCCTTGCCCTGCTAATTTTCTTCATAATTTCAGCAAATAAAATATTTTCTTAGCATTTAGAAAAAAATAACAACATGGCTCTAGTCTCCAAAAGTTTTACCAACTATACTTATGAATGGTGTCGGTCTCTTAATGCCAAGGAGAGGAAAGAGTTAGATGTGTTTCACTTGGGGGGTATTTATGGTGTCAAAGGGGTAGATCTTGATTTAGATTTTATTCATACCGATCTAGAATATTGGGATGTAGATACTCATTGCTTTAGATTGGGGTATGATGAAATTAGCCCTTTGCCGGAAGAATTCGGTGCTATTTTAGGCTTCCCTACATTAGATCTTGTAGTAATCCCTAGAATTAACGAATATTATTATAAGGATTTTGAACGCTTCTTCAATTTAAAAGACAAAGTTCTATCAACAATAGTAGATGGTAGCATAGTTAACTTGAAAGAATTTGCCTGCCATTATTTTGATAGACCTTATTCTGAATCTTTCCATGTTTATAGAAGAAGGGCTTTTCTCTTTTGTATGCTCAATCAATATTTTTTTACTAGTGGTAAAAATAATGAGGGTCAAGCAATTATATCCACTGTTTTAGAGCAGATTGAATCTGGGAGAAATCCAATGCCCTTAATAGTTGGAGAGACTATGCTTAGTCTTGATGAATTAAAGAAGAATCGAAAAGCACCTTTTCGGGGTTCTCCAATTTTATTACAGGTAGAAAAATAATATTTTTAATTACAGAAATCAAAAATATATTTTTGTATAGTAATAATAATTTATTTGCATTGAATATTTTTTTTTACAGATGTGGCTAATGGAAAGACTAGAATTAATTAGCCCTCCAGACAATATCGAGAAGTACACTCTAAATTGCTTTATGAGAAGGAAGAAACGCTTCTCTAAGATGGGGCGCCACGAATGGAAGAAGGTCTTCGAGTCTTATAATTTTGCCATCAAGTGGGTCGTTCCTTGGTGGAAAATAGAAAAGATGGTTGGTGTCAACAAGCAACCTTTCTGCCGTCTTCCAAGCTTGTCCCGAATGACTTTTTATTATCCCTACAGGGTAAAAAGACAGTACGACCTACTTCAAACAATTCCTTCCGGTGATCTTCGTCGTCCCTATGAGTTCCCTGTCTCTCAGGAAGTAGACAAATTTGATGCTTATTGGAGCGCTAGACCTTTATGGGAAGTGATTACCCAAAAGGTTCCTCCTTCTTTGCCCAATGATGTGAAAAAATGGCTTCTGAAGAAACCTTCAAAGGACATGAAGAAAATCCAGAGTAAAACTGATGTGAAGAGTCGTCTAGGTGATAGAGTGATTCCTGTTAAGGAACGCTTGGGTGAAAGAGTTGAGTTCAAAACACCTACTATGTCTAAGAAGAAAAGTACTACGAAAGATAAAGGAAAAAGGAAAGCTGACACCACAGAAAAGAAAGCTTGGGCAGAGAAGAAGCATGGGGTCCTAGCTAAGGGAGAGACTTTTACTCAAAGATTGAATGTAGGTCCTCTAAAGGGTGCTTACTAGCTAAGGTTATGGATGAGGAAGAAGACGCAGACAAGAATTGGAAAAGAGCTAAGAAAGAGAAAAAAGATTGAGAGCATTGCTCAATTTTCAATTATT
The DNA here is from genome assembly GCF_948465745.1 of Chenopodium album. Classification (NCBI taxonomy): domain Eukaryota; kingdom Viridiplantae; phylum Streptophyta; class Magnoliopsida; order Caryophyllales; family Amaranthaceae; genus Chenopodium; species Chenopodium album. The sequence continues at coordinate 67,111,388 of NC_137837.1, read as the reverse complement.
AGACTTAGTTTTTTAAATTCAAAGTTAATTTATTCAAGCTTTATTTAAATTCCATCAATATTGTAATTTATTTTATTAATGAAATTGCAGCTTTTTAATTAAATTATTTACTTTAAATTTATTTTTATTAAAGCAACGAAAACCGAAAATTTAATTTTCCAGAAATTTTTTCGAGTACGGAAGTCGAAATTTTTCCAAAAAACACCGAAATATTCCCAGATATTTTACTGTAAATTGGCGCCACGATTCTGCGACTGGCGCCATCTATGGCAGTCTGGCGTCAGGCGACGGAGGCTGTCGTCTGGCGCCAGAATTTTTTCTGTGACGCCGATGATTCGTCGATCTTCTGTTGAATTTTTTATTAAGTATGGGATGCGAGATTTGAAAAAAATAAGGTGGCCGCACCCGTAAAGGGTTGCCTACGTATCCTTTCGTAAGGAATCAGGCCAAACGTAGCTCTCTTGAGTTTCCTACTCAAGTAATTATGGGTAGTATTTCTTAAGTTGGTCAAGATTTGTCATGTTCGAGAACTCATTGCCATCCATGTCAGTTAATTTTACTGCACCTCCTGATAGGATCATTTTGACAATGTAGGGTCCAGACCAATTAGGTCTGAATTTTCCCCTTGGATCTAAAACATTTTTCCTTAATGCTTTTAACACCAAGTCTCCTACTTGGATGTTTCTTGTCTTGACCTTCTTATTAAAATGCCTAGCCATACGAGTTTGGTAACATTGAGTGTGATGTAGAGCTTCTAGTCGTTTTTCATCAAGTAGAATTAGTTCCTCATATCTTGCCCTAGTCCATTCAACTTCATCGAGTTTGCTTTCTAACGCGATGCGTAGATTCTAACGCGATGCGTAGAGATGGAATCTCTAATTCGACAGGTTGTACGACATCCATTCCTTAAACCAAGGAAAATGGCGTATTTCCTATTGATGTGCGAATTGACGTGCGATAACCCTACAATGCAAAGTGAAGTTTGTCAGGCCAATCCTTGTAATTTTTCGTCATTTTCTTGATGATAGTCTTTAGATTTTTATTAGTTGCTTCGACTGCTCCATTTGCTTGAGGTCTATAAGGAGAAGAATGATGATGTTGAATACCATATTTCTGTAGCAATTCTTCACATTCGGCTTGAAAGTGAGTTCCATTGTCACTTATCATTTCATGTGGGACTTAATATCGACAAATAATATTTCTTTCGATAAAGAGTGCTACATATTTTGCAGTGAGTTTAGTGTATGATTGTGCTTCGACCCACTTTGTGAAGTAATCAATTGCCACTAAGATATATTCGTGACCTCTTGTTCCTGGGGGAGTGATTTTGCCGATGATGTCAATTCCCCATGTAGAGAACGGCCATGGTGACGTGTAGGTATAGAGCAAAGATGGAGGAACGTGTTGTAAATTAGCGTAGATTTGTCACTTAGGGCATCTTTTTACGTATTGATGGCAATCCCTATTCATTGTAGTCCAATAGTATCCTTCTCGCATTATCTTTTGGACTAACATCTTGCCATTTACGTGAGTTCTACAAATTCCTTCGTGGACTATCCTCATTGCTCTTTGGGCATCATTTTGTCCTACACATAAGAGAGCTCAACCCTTAGGTACCCTTTTGTGTAGCTCGTTGTCTATGAGTACGTATTGGGAAGCCAAGAGTCTTAATGCTCGTTTTGCTCTTTTGTCAGCATGGGGAGGGTATTCTCCTTTGGTGACATAATTAAGTATATCCGTATACCATGGTTCTTCTTCTTCTTCTTCTTCTTCTTCTTCTTCTTCTTCTTCGTCCTGGATTGCTTCGTCATCTTCTATAACTTGAATATATGCTGGTTTGTGCCTTTTTTTTTCTATAGTTAGAGGCATTTGATCGATTTCCGTAGGAATCCTAACCATTGAGGCTAGTCTTGCCGAGGCATCAGCAAATTGATTTTCTTCTCTAGGTAGATATGTGTATTCTACCTTCTCTAATTGATTAGTAAGGGTTTCCAGATAGGTTTGGTAAGGGGCTAGACTTTCGCTCCTTACTTTCCACCTTTTGGAGATTTGGTTGATGATCAATGAAGAGTCTCCGAATATCCGTAACTTTTTTACTCCCAATGCCAAAGCTGTTTCAAGGCCTACTATGCACGCTTCGTATTCAGCAGCGCTATTGGTAACGTCGAAATCACGCTTTATGGAGATTGGAACATGTTCTTCTTTGGGTGATACTAGCAATACTCCAACGCCACATCCCTTTTGGTTTGAGGCTCCGTCGAAGTAAAAGGTCCAAGTATCATCTTCAGTGACCATCAAGTCTTCATCTGGAAATTCGTTGTCGTGTATTGGCGTCGAGTCTTCTATTGAAAAGTCCGCTAGAAAATCCGACACCACAGATCCTTTGATAGCTTTTTGTGGCATGAACCTTACATCGAACTGGGCTAAGTTGACTATCCATCTTGATATACGCCCGTTGAGTGTAGATTTCTCAAATAAATACTTGAGTGGATTTAGTCGGGAAACTACGAAGACTATATGCACGAGCATGTAATGTCTTAACTTGGTTGTGGCCCACACCAAGGCGAGGCACAATTTCTCAAGTGGTGTATAGCGTGCTTCATATTCGAGCATTTTCTTGCTTAGATAGTAGATCGCATTTTCTTTGCCTTCTACTTCTTGTGCTAGCATGGCTCCCATTGTCTCTTTGGTAACTGTTAAGTACAGCCTAAGAGGTATTCCCGGAAGTGCTGGTGCTAATACGGGAGGATTTGAGAGATAGGATTTGATCGTTTTAAAGGCTTTTTGACACTCGTCATCCCATATTACTGGTACATTCTTTTTAAGCTTTTTAAAGATTGGTTCACATATTGTCGTCAATTTTGATATGAAACTGCTTATGTATTGCAACCGGCCAATAAATCCTCGAATCTGCTTCTCGGTTTTGGGCGGTGGCATTGACATGATTGCCTTAATCTTGGTTGGGTCTATCTCTATTCCTATAGAGCTTATGACATAACCCAAAAGTTTGCCTGAGGTGACTCCAAAAGCACACCTAGATGGGTTCAACCTCATATTGTATTTTCTTAGCCTCTCGAAGAATTTTCTTAAGGCTACTTGATGGCCTGGGCGATCTTTTGACTTTACAATCATGTCGTCCACATATAATTCAACTTCTTTATGCATCATGTCATGGAGCAAGGCAGTCGCTGCACGTTGGTAAGTAGCACCCGCGTTTTTCAACCCGAATGGCATTACCGTGTAGTAATAAGTACCCCATGGTGTTATGAAGGTTGTTTTCTCCATGTCTTCTTCAGCCATGAGAATCTGATTATAGCCCGCGTATCTATCCATGAACGAGATTTGCTGTATTATCCACCAGAATATCAATGTGTGGTAAAGGGAAGTCGTCCTTTGGACTTGCCTTATTTAGATCTCGATAGTCGACACACATCCTTACCCTTCCATCCTTTTTCGGAACTGGGACGACGTTGGCGAGCTATTCGGGGTATTTGGATACCTTGATGAAACCTGCAGTTATTTGTTTTTGAACTTCCTCTTTTATTTTAAGAGCTATGTCGGGTTTCATTCGACGTAACTTTTGTTTTACAGGTTTCATTCCTGGAATTAGTGGTATGGTGTGTTGAGCTATTTCTCTATTAATGCTTGGCATATCTTCGTATGACCAAGCGAATACATCGATGAATTCTTTAAGCAAGTTAATTAAATCGGTTCTTTCTTGTTCATTAAGTGTTAGCCGATTTTAACTTCTCTTTTATTGGTTGAATCATTTGATATATCAACCGTCTCAGTTTCTTCAATTATCGGTGTTTTCTTTTCAAGTGTTTCCATTGTTTTAATAAGTTCTTAGTCTTTTTCATTGTTAGTTAAGCAATGCTCGTCATCTGGGTTTAAAGAAGAACACAAGGAGTAAGGAGAAGAAGTCATATTATTAAACTCTGAGATCATTACATCAAAGAGTGATATGTCCTCAGGGACTTGATCACTAACTATTCTAGGGGAAGGGATAGAAGGAGGAGATGCTACAACTAAAGACTTAGATGACTCTATAGGGAGAGACTCTGACGACTCTTCGAACATCGGTCCTTGCCCCGTCGTGATGGAGATCTTTATTCCACTTGGAGTAGTCACCTTGACGGTTTTGCGCCACCCTTGTAGTGATCCTTCCACTGGAGTGATTAGCTTCGAGGGATCAAAGCTTTCGCTTTGTAGGACTGTCTGAATGAGCGAGGAGTTATCCCCTTTGTATGTTGGCTCATCCTTTTCTCGCCCAAATAATAATCCCATGACATTAAAGTCAAAGCATGGGGGTGCTTTCTCCTTATGGACAGGAGATGGGATTTCGTCTGTAAAATAGCAATCTAAGAAAATTTCAAATCCCGGTTGCCTTATGCCATTTACGACAAACGGTTTGGGAAATTCGTAGCATGGATAGTCCTTTCCTTCTTTTATAAATTTCCCATTAAGGGTAAGAGGGTACTGATCCATTGAGATTGCTTTCTTTTGAATGCGAGTGTCCCTACGTGCCTTCGACTTTTCCTGGGCTCGCTTGAGATCTTTCAGAGTCGGTTCAAAACCAAGTCCAATAGTGTCTAATTTAGGGAGGCCAGGTGATTCCAGCGGTTTTACTATTCCTTTCTTCTTTCCTAGGGTCATCCCAGGGAAGTGTCCTTGCTTCTTTAGAATAGCGTTCATAATCATGTTGAAGTGGGGGTCATGGCAGAGAGGGGTCCTTTCATCCTCCTCGATTAAGGAGACCTCTTCATTAAAGCCCCACAAATCTTCATCGTCTTCATCGTGCTCCACATTGATTATTGGATTCTCTATAGATTTAATTCTCATAGGCGAAGCATCGATCGTAATAAGAATTCCTCCAACTATAGCTTTTACTTGTTGGTGGAGATACGAGGGGACGACCTTTAGGTCATGAAGCCAAGGGCGTCCCAACAATAGATTGAATGAAGGTTTAACATCTACTACTTGGAAAGTAGTAGCGTGTTCTATTGCTCCCGCCGTTACATTTATAGTAATCTTACCAAGAGCCTGACGACGAGTGTTGTCATAGGATCTTATTCCTTGCGTTGACGGGGTTAAGTCTTCATCCCTTATGCCTAACATTCTTGCAGTTCTAAGTGGACAGAAATTAATGGTTGATCCATTGTCTACAAGAGTCATAGGGACGTTCATTCTCTTGCAAACCACTGTGAGGTTTAATGCCTTATAATGCTTGTCACCTTTTGGGGGTAAATCCTTGTCGGAAAAGGTGATCAAGTTGATGGGACTAGGGTGATCACTCGTGAGGAAATTAGCCAACCCCTCAGGAGTGGTGTCAGAATCTATCCCTATTTTATCCAAGGCATTCATTACGGCCAACCTATGTTCTCGAGACGTTGCCAGAAGTTTCCATACATTCATTTCAACTTTGGTTTTCTTAAACTGTTTGACAATGTCATTGTCTTCTATGATAGGTATGGGAACTTTCTGTGTGGTTGGCATGGGTTGTATCGAAACAGGAGGTTGCATTCTCCCGGATCTTGTGAGGACATCTATTGATGAATCTTCTTCAACCCAAAAGTCATCCATCACATATGACACCGAAGGTGGAGGTCCTACCATGTCTTTCAAATAGATGTCTTCTTCGTCGTTGTCCCAAACTCCATTAATATTTACATCCTCTTCTTGTGGAACTTGGACTAGCTTCTTATCATCAATCATTTTCTGAATTAATTTCTTGAATTTAAAACAGTTTTCGATAGTGTGACCCCCTGATTGATGATATTGACAATAATATCTATCTGTCCTTTTTAATGATTCAAACGGTCTCGGTTCGAGAGGTTTGATCTCGTCACTCTCGGAGAGCATTTCGAACATTTGTGCATATGGAATTCCAATTGGAGTGTAGGGTCTATTACTCTTCTTGGGTTCATCGATTACTTGCAAGGAAAAGTGTTTCCTTGTTCCCTTGCTAGCTAGAGGTAATGGGATCTTGTTGGCTTCCACAAGATCTTGAATGAGGTTTTAAAACCTGTAGCATTCATTTGTGGTATGACCGTTTCCTCGATGGTACTTGCAGTAGGACTTGGGATCCCATCTTGAAGATCGCTTTTCTGGTGTTGGATCCTTAGTAGGTCCAATAGGTCTGATTAGTCCTTGATCATAGAGATGATCGAAAATAGCATCATAGGTCATTCCCATTGGTGTGAACTCTCTCTTAGGTTTTTTTTCGAGAGTGGAACCTCTTCATATTTCTTCTGAAGTTCTTTTACGACTTTGAGGGCTTCACGTAGCAAGTGTGATCCTTCCATCATAGTCAGTGTAAGCAATTGTAAGTCCTCTTTGCTTGCTAGTTCTGGGAGGTTATCCATGGCATCGAAAAAGATCTCCTCCTCTTCTTCGATAGCATGGGTTTCTTTGACAGGTTTGATGAGAGATGAGGGATCAACCTCGTTTTCCTCATCAGAGATGGCCAAGGAGTGAGCGAGAGGCGCATTATCAATACTTGGCTTCTTACTGGCAGGGGGCAATGGTAGCTTGTTGTTGTCGATTAAGTCTTGGATAGCTTCTTTAAGCTTCCAACAGTTCTCGGTAAGATGGCCCCTACCTCGGTGATACTTGCAATGTGCATTGAGGTTCCAATTAGCCGTCCTCTTCTCGACTGGTGGGTCCCCAAATGGTCTAATAGGAGTTATAAGACCTTTTGCATTTAATTGGTCAAATGCGGTGTCATAACTCACACCAATAGGAGTAAATTTCCTCCTAAATGGTTTCTTTTGTACTTGATTATTCATAGCAAGGACTTCACCTAGGTTAAAAGTGCTAACATTGTTTGAGTGGGTGGTTTTGGAAGAAGAAGGATTGTCGTTCTTCTTGCCTTTCCAGCCACTGTTGGAGTTATTGTTGGCAGCTTTCAGCTTAGCCAGGTCGTCTTCAATATTAATTCCAATGTCGTAGACGGCCTTGAAGGTATGGAGATTATTCTGATATTTGAGATGCTTGGAGTACTTTTCTTAAAGGTTTTTGATGAATAACCTTACTGATTCTTTTTCACTGGGTACTTCAATCATCTTAGCTGATGTTTCTCTCCATTTGTTGAAGAAGGAAATGAAGCCTCCCTTCTCCTTCTGCTTGAGGATTTCAAGTTCCCTATAGTCGGTCTCAACTTGAATATTGCATTTGTATCTATCAACGAAAGCGTTTACTATGGACTCCCAGGTGGAGGGGTTTTCTTTCTCCAGAGAAAAGAACCATTGCTGGCAAACGGTTTCGAGAGATAGTGAGAACAGAGAGGGAAACACTTTCTTGTCGATACCCTTAATACTTATTATTGTTTCGAAGGCTCTTAAATGAAAATAAGGGTTATCACTTGCTTTGAATTTCGGGATGTCGTTGGCATTGAACTTCTGCGGAAGAAGATCCTTGTCCACCGAGACCCCTTGTGAGCTAATCCCTTGAAACTTGTAGTCACTAGATAGTTTGCTCAGACTCTCTTGCATGAGGTCCATCTGTTGTTGTTTCACAGGATCATCAATCTTGAGGGTTAGAACCTTTAGCGCCTTAGTCACGGTAACCAGTTGGTTCCTGAGCTCATTGACTTCTTCTTGTGTTGCCATTACTGTCCTAGCTTTCCTCTTACGAGCGATGGGTTTGTCAAAAAGTTGGACTTGTACAAAAAGATTGTCTTTGATTAACCGCCCTTCCTTTCTTGACCACGCGCTGTAAATTAAACCATTTTTTGTTTTAATTATTTGACTCAAATCGACCTTGACTTTACGGTTTTAAAGAGGAAAAGTAAAAATAGGTGCATATTTTTGGCAAAAATAAGGTATATATTTTTAGGAATTTAGTATGGTATTTAATCAAGTTATTTAAATTGGAGGATTAATATCTGGCTTACCTCCCTAAAAAAAATGACGGAAAAAACGCGCATACAAGACTCTCTTATACATGGTCAAAAGTGTGTATTAGTGTGTGCGTTATGTGGTGAGTGTAAGTGACATGCTTTGACTTTTGTGTAAGACCATGGGACTTAGTGCCTAGACTCAATTAATGACTTAACAAGGTATTATTAACAGTAAAAATTAACCGAATTAATTAGCAAACTGTTTAATTAGACACAAGGTGATGACTCGAGCAGTAAACCGAACTGTCGTCAAAACGATAGGACTGACGCCTCTCTTTGCAGTGTATCGCCAGACGACAGGATTGTCGCCAGGCGCTACGCCCCACAGAGTGGCGCTACAGTTCGAATTTTGGCGCCATTGCTGGAGCGTCGATCTGAAACTGTTTTCGGTATTATTACTCTACAGGAGGATGCCTAAAGTCGTACTAAGTCAACTCTGATTAAAAATTAGACTTTATTTACTCAAATTAATTAATTAATTAATTAGGCAATGTTCTTTTAGTCATAAATTAATTTATTTAATCTTATCACAAGTCAAACAAATGGTTAGGAAAAACACATAGAGAATGCACAAACAATAATGCACACTTAGTCAAGTAGGCACAATATGATGCAATGAGTTTGCAACCTAACCATGGCTCTAGTACACTAAAGTTCGGGATATGAGTTAGTCAATAGAGGGTCCATGGTTAATTGTCCGGATGCACCGCGCGGAAGCCTAATTGTGAAGGGTTGGCGCGAGTGGATGGGATACCGCGATTTCATGGTTTAGTGAATTCAACATTCTCGGATGTTCCCTTTGTTGCTCAGAGCGTTCAATCAGGTAGATGGAGCATGAATTTCCAGAGGGTTATGCCCATATGTAGAACACATATGGGTTTTAGAAAAGTGAGAAAAACTTAATCAGGAAGAAGGATCGAGCAAACAATGCTAAAAACTTGTCGAAATTAGAACGCATATTTCTGGCTCGGTATTGGAAGAACTTGGCGCCATCAAACAGAGGCCAGCGCCACTTTTTGGCTTTAGCGCCTGGCGGCAGAGGCTGTTGTTTAGCGCTAAAGTCAAAATACTGGCGCTAATCTTTGTTCGCTGACGCTAGGTCCTACATGCCTCAGCAGCTTTCTGTGCTCGATAAAATTTTCCAGTTTCGCACAATGTTATTTCGATCCTAGTTGTGAAAGATATTCCTCAAATTTCCTACGTGTAAAAATCCTATGTTTTAACTTATTACGGATGGTCTTTCCAATGAGATCTTTTTTATGCATATGACAATAATGTTAATCAAAATTACGCATATGAAATACTTAGAACTTTTCGAGTCTCATCCACCCATTCTAAATCATTGCAAAAATAAATTTCAGGAATTAAAATAGAAATCCTCCCTAGTGGAGTCGCCAAAAACTGTAGGGAATATTTTCAAGCATTACCCCCAGCTTGAACCCCACTGTGATCATACACTAAAGTACGGTGGCGTCCAAAGGGAAAGAAGATAGCGAAAAAGAGTCGCCAACAAGTTTTAGGAACTTGTAAACCGTTCACAGGGTGAAGGTTACACCCCTTAACGATCCAAGAGAACGTCAACTCCAATAGGTCTTGAACCATGACTGGTAGTTCGGGGATGAAGGTACAAATCCAACCTAAAAGAGATTGAACCTGCCCTAATAATATGCCTCTACTTTATTCTGATCGTATTCATGTGCGATTTCTGACTAACATGCATTCAATAGGATTAACCCTAAACCTGTTTATCTATGTTGGTTGAATATTAATGCACAAATAAAACTATTATTGGCGATCACTTGAATTATAATCAAATTAACCCTAAACAAGATTATTAATTATGTTATTAAGCGTGATTACAAGTACAAATTCTCTTTAAACATGCATAAAAGGCGTGATCAAGCAATAAACATAATTATCATAATAATTATAAAAATAATTTATAATCATAACAATTATAAAAATAATCATAATCATATCAACGCTAAAGCATAATAATAGCAAGATCCTAGGCATGATACTAACAAGATTAATAACAAACTCTAGCATGTCACTAAACAATAAAAATCAAAGCTTTAGCCCTAACATGATAGTAACAATCATAAATATTAGGAAGAACATAAAAGGCATCATACTTTTAATCATACTTGATATTAAAGTTACCCTAGACATGATACTAGGAAGATCAAAACACCCTAACATAACACTAGGAATCATAACAACAACCTAAGCATGATTTCTACATCATAATAACAATGTAAACCATAAAAATACTTACTTTGATGCCTCGTACCTCTTTCAAATAACAAAATACACGCGTTAGTAACTTCAAGGAAAATAATAAACAATAATTAAATTAAATAATAATTGAAAGAGAGATTAAGGACCAAACCCTCAGAAATTAAAACCTTTCACGTCTAGGGCGAAGGCAACTTCGAATAATGCTATGTGTATCTAGGTCTTGTGAATGCGGAATTTTGTAAGAAAGGTAGGTTTAGAAAAGAGAGAGAGAGAAGCTTTAGCTTAGAGAAAGTTGATGATTGTAGATTGTAGATGCATAAAAACGGAGTTTTTAAGAGGCTATTTATAGAGAAAATCAGCCAAAAAGATAGAAAATCGAACCAGAGTTCTGACGCGCAAAAACAAGGTTAGCTCCATACGCTGACATTAGCGTCAGGCGCTAACGCTAGCGCCAGGCGCTAATGCTGGACTCTAAAAAGTCAACAAAAGTCAATTTATCAATGCTAATTGAATTAGGAATGAAAAGAACCTTCTAGAAGAATCTAGAAGACTAAAACCATTCCTAATTGCATTAGGAATGATAAATCCATATAAGGCCCTCCTCTAGATCATTGGGCCGCATATAAGGCTCAAACCGGGCCCAGTTTAGTAAATTGGCCATAACTTCCGCAATATTCATCAGAATTGGGCTTATAATATATCATTGGAAAGCTCTTTTCAAACCCCATCCAACTACACTACTATTGGACCCATATCATGGACCAACCAAAATGGATTTTCTGTTTTCTTAAAATAGGTTTTTAAAAACAGAGAGAAGATAAAAGAAATTAAAACTATCCGCAACACTGGACTTTCCACACTTTCACTTCATTCGATTATGATTTGTTGTGAAAGATACTCATCACCGGGTTTGGTTTTGGGGAGAGACAAATGGGTGTCTAGAAATAGGGTGTTAGAAGATATCTCGGATACATTGGTGGCAATAAGTACTACCTCTGTCTCTACTTTTTTTTGTTCAATAGGACTTTTCACGGTCTTCGAGACGCGTGTTAAAGTGTATATATCTCAAGATCTATAAGTGTAAAAATTATAAAGACTTGATATTAATAAAATGTATTCTTGACGAATCTAACAATATCCCACTTGACTATATTATTTCTTATACATTAATGGGAATTTATGGTCAAAGTTATTAAAAGTTGACCCAAAAATTAACTATAGGGCAAAAAAAGAGGGACAGAGGGAGTATAACATTGCAAATTTATTTTTCCTTCAAAAAAAAAAAAAAATTACAAATATTTTATAACTCACAATCATCGACTACAAATCAAAAATTTCATTCTAAAATAATACTCACTCCATCCTTTAATACTCCCTCCGTCCCATAATTTTTGGGACGTTAATGTGAACTCGTAGTTTAAGAAAAGTACAAGTAGGTCTATTAAAAACTTTTGTTTATTATATATAGAAGATTCTCTTTTTATTTTTTTATATTACAAGAAAACAACAAGTGGGGTGGAAATGGGATAGGCGAGGAGAGAAAATGTTGGAAAATATATTTTTATTAGTAGTTCCATTTCACATTCAGTAATATATCAAGTATTGTAGGATAGGCAAAAATGAGAATTGTATCAAGTATTATGGAACACAGGGAGTATATGTTTTTAAAATATACAAAATATTATTATGTACATATATCATAGTATGTTGCTTTCATCAATTGGCCCATATAAATTTGTGTAAATTAAAATTTGTAATCGAACTCGCCTATTGTTTCATGATGTTAACTCATTTAATTGTTCATTGTTTAATTGCATGTAACAAGCTTTTACAAAAGTTATGTAGGGTCAATACCATGTTTATTTAAATCATTGTTATTTGTCAATAGTTAAATATCTATAATTATTATAATTAGAGGATAAAATTCAAAACTTAACCCCTTATATCTTTTAGAGTTTTAGTTTAAAATCCTCCATTGTTTGTATGCATACAAGACTTATACTATCTGTAGGGAATAATTTCAAGCTTTAATCCAACTAGCTTGAACCCCACTGTGATCATACAATAAAGTACGGTGGCGTCCAAAAGGGAAGAAGATAGAGTAAAAGAGTCGCCAACAAGTTTTAGGAACTTGTAAACCGTTCACAGGGTGAAGGTTACACCCCTTAATGATCCAAGAGATCGTCAACTCCATAAGGTCTAGAACCAAATAAGGGTTCGGGGATGAAGGTACAAATCCAACCTAAAAGAGATTGAACCTGCCCTAATAATAGGCCTCTACTTTATTCTAATCGTATTCATGTGCGCTTTCTGACTAACATGCAATCAATAGGATTAACCCTAAATCTGTTTATCTATGTTGGTTGAATATCAATGCACAAATAAACTATTATTGGCGATCACTTGAATTATAATCACAATTAATCCTAACAAGATTATTAATATCTTATTAAGCGTGATTACAAATACAAATTCCCTTTAAACATGCATAAAAGGCGTGATCAAGCAATAACAATGAAAATCAAGCAACATAATAATAATCAATCATTATAATAATCATAATAATTATAGCAATAATATCATTATAAATAAAATAATCATCATCAAAATAATAATAATAATATTCATAATAATAATAATCATAAAAATAATCATGGTAATCATGTTCATGTTAATATTAAAGCATAATAATAATAGCAAGATCCTAGGCATGATACTAACAAGATTAATAACAAACCCTAGCATGTCACTAAGCAATAAAAACCAAGTCTTTAGCCCTAACATGATACTAACAATCATAAATATTAGGAAGAACATAGGAAGCATCGTAGGAAACATAAGAAGCATATTTGATATTATAACTTTTCCCCTAAACATGATACTAGGAATATCATAATAACAATATAAACATGATTTCTACATCATAATATCAATAAAACCATTAAAACACTTACTTTGATGCCTCGTATCTCTTTCTAATAACAAAATACACACGTTAGTAACTTCAAGGAAAATAATAAACAAACAATTAAATTAAATAATTGAAATAGAGATTTGAGACCAAACCCTCAGAAATTAAACCTTTCACGTCTAGGGCGAAGGTAACTTCGAATATGGCTAGGTGTTTCTAGATCTTGTGAATGCGGAATTTTGTATGAAAAAGCAAAGTTAAGAATTAAGAGAGAATTGATTGTAGGTGAGAATTCGTGAGAATTGGTGAATGATTAAGAGAGGATTAGAGAATTAATGATTGCGAAGGAAAACTGATTGTAGGTGAATGAAAACGGAGTTTTTAATACGTTATTTTTAGAGAAAATCAGTCAAAAAGATAAAATATCAAAACAGAGCACTTGGCGCACGCAAAACGAGATTGGCGCAAACCCTGGCTAACTGGCGCTAGGCACCAACACTGGCGCCAGACGTCAATGGCTAGTGCCAGGCGCCAGGCCTGATTCCAGGCGCCAAAGCCTGGGGTCAGGCGCCAAGCCTGGTTTTAACGCGTTTTCGAAAATCAGATAAGTTTGCCGTATTGGAGGATAAAATCATATAATTTTCTCGAAAATGCTATTTGATTTTGATTAAAACTCTGAAAAGTCAATAAAAAGTCAATTTATCAATGCTAATTGAATTAGGAATGAAAAGAACCTTCTAGAAGAATCTAGAAGACTAAAACCATTCCTAATTGCATTAAGAATGATAAATCATATTAGGCCCTCCCCTAGATTATTGGGCCGTATATAAAGCTCAAACCGGGCCCAGTTTAGTAAATTGACCATAACTTCCTCAATATTCATCGGAATTGGGCTTATAATATATCGTTGGAAAGGTCTTTGCAAGCCCCATCCAACTACACTCCTATTGGACCCATATCATGGACCAAACAAACTGGATTGGCTGTTTTATTAAAATAAGTTTTCAAAAACAGAGAGAAGAGAAAAGAAATTAAAACTATCCGCAACACTAGACTTTCCACACTTTCGCTTCATTCGATTATGATTTGACGTGAAAGGTACTCATCACTGGGTTTGGTTTTGGGGAGACACAAATGGGTGTCTACAGAAGCCCCCACTTTGACTGAGTTTGGAGAAACGCGAGTTTCGAAAACAAAAGTCAAAGTATCGATAGGGACGGAGAATGATTCAGAACGTTCTGCGATCCTAAACCACTCTTGTAACGCCGATACCTGCAAAACTAGCATTAGTTAAACAGATAAAAGAGTTAAGAAATGCGTATCTTGCACCGTCGAGCACACGTCTCTGAAAGTAACCAATTTGCTGCCGCTTTACTTTTGTTTTGATGACCTTCATCAAGCTAGAGAATGTCATCCCGCTTGAAAACCGCTACGCCCGTAACTGCTTCCAAATTAGAAGACTGCTTCGCCTGAAACGTCCATTTTGATAATATTCCACATCCAAGGGAATACCATCGAAGATTGCTTCTCTTGAAACAATCCTCATCCGCATTGATAATATTCCACGTCCAAGGGAATACTGTCGAAGATTGCTTCTCTTGAAACAATCCTCAGTTGTTTGTGACAACTCTCCACAATCTAGGGAACGCCACCTTGCTGTTTGTTTTGACGATCTTCCGCAATCTAGGGAACGCCGTCAATCAACGTTACTACATCTCAAGCCTTTTCTTGAATCATAGTGACAACCTTTCCAATCATAGCAAAAGTCGTCGAAGACTGCCTCATCACGAACCGCTCTTCTCAAATCTCTGTGACAACCTCCACAATCTTAGCGAATGCCGTCGAAGACCGCCCATCTCGTGCTATCTTCTAAAATCTCGGTGACAACCTCCACAATCTTAGCGAATGCCGTCGAAGACCGCCCATCTCGTGCTATCTTCTCAAATCTTGGGTGACAACCTCCACAATCTTAGCGAACGCCGTCGAAAATAACTTTACTTGAAGTCATCCTCAGTTGTTGCGATAATATTCCGAAGAAAATTACCGAAGACTAACACTTGTCGATCTTTAAAGCTCGCTCGAACTTTGCTTCCGCTATGCCTGTACATCGGCGCTTTTGTTGCTTTGAACCTATATGTCGGTGCCTTTTCCGCTTTTGAGCTAATGCTTAGGCGCTTTAAGCTAAGTGAGACAATCTTTCATCATGTCGATCACTTATTTGTGGTTGTAATCAAATCGACTACTCAATCATGTCAAATTTCTCATTGGGGCTAACTGGCGTACCAAGGAACCCGAAATCGCTGTATGAAGTCGAAATCACCTTTTGGAGAGGCTTCAAGCTCTGTCGCTGCTGAAATATCTCTGGCGCCAAGAACTGACTCTGTCGCTGAACGCTGTGATAGGGTCTTCCCTGTTCTTCTGCACCTGTATTTATTTTGACTATAGAACTTTGCCAATCTCTTTAATCATCTTAGGGTTGACCTAAGGTTTAGCATTGCTTGACTCATCGACTTGACACGACTCAAGGTATAAACTTGACTCTCTGTGATTGACTGACTCGAGGTTGACTCGACTCAAATTGTTTGACACATGTGTTAGACTCAAATCAAAGTGAAAAAGCAAAAATTTTGCGTCATTTTTGTGGAGGGTACTGACTTTCTCCCGAAAAAGAAAGACGCGAAAAAGAATCAAAGTTTTGAAGGTGCATGTTGAATGAGCTTAGTCAAATATCGTTTGATTGATACTATCTCTCAAGGTGCAAGGATTAATCCATCCTAGGTTATCTCAACTGTTGACTCCATGATGAAAGTATTTGGGTAACTTAGGCACGGAGGCTAAGTACTTCATACTTCGTGATGCAATGATGATTATGATTGATGAGTGATGTTGATATGACAAGGCATGCTTCAATGTTGTGATTTCATGACAAAGGGTTCCTAATGGAAATATATTTGGTCATGTATCTGTGCAGTGTGTGAAAGTGACACTAAAGTTAGGCCGCAAGAGCTAAGTGTGTGGGAAAATATTATTTTTAGAAGAGTCAAATGATGGTGACTCTTAGGCTAAGTAAGCTAATGATATAGGGATCAAGCCCCCAAGTCTAGCTCTACATGAATAGGGATGAGCATAGGAAATCCCTTGATATGATCATGGTGTAAGTGTGTGAATGTGAATATGAATGCATGTTTATTACGACCACACCTCGATGTGAGGTTGCCTACGTATCCGTTAGGAATCAGGCCGAACGTAGCTCTACCCGAACCTCGCACAAGTGTGTATACCTCAAAAAGGTCTTTTTAAGGGTTGTAACGTGGTTAGGCTAAAGGTTTGAAGAAGAAGGGGATAAAGGCTCAAGACTCTAGATAAGCCCCCAAGGTGTGCAACCTCGCTTTTGAATCTTTATATTTTTATGCTTGAGTTTCTACTCTTTTTTAGCTCTCTTTTATCTTTTGCTTTAGCATCTATTTTATTTTTATAAGCGTGGGCAATCCCGATCATGCGGTCTATCACTCACTTGGCATTCATGTTTCTCGGGCACGGTACCGAGCACTCGATAAGAGACGTAATCTGAGACATGTTCTTATCGAAGACATTTTCATATCAAAGACATTGGAACACTTGCCCTTTTGCACACTTTTATTTATTTTTGCTATTTTTGCTATTTTAATCTTTTGAATTACTCAAGCTCTTTTTTAGAATTGCATAAGTTACACACCATCCCATCCCGAGGTTAGGTAGATGTAGGTTGAAAAAAGAAAGGTCTATCGTTAGACGAGGCTCAAAGTGGTTTATGAAGAAAAGATTGTAAATTTGAAAGGTGAAAGGAGATATGATGTGGCTACAAGGGGTGCCTCAAATCATTGGTATACCTTGTGCTTAATTCGACATGGATTTTTTTTTTTTTTTTTTTTTTTTTTTTTTTGCAATGTAATGAAATGAAATGATCATATATAAGGAAATAAATGCTCATTTTATTAAAAGAAAATAAAGAATCTACAAAATTAATCTAAGGAAAGGAAAAGGTGCCTATGCTAGACTTATTGGGGAAAGAAAAAAAAATGAAAAAGAAATAGAAAAAGAGGTCACGAAATCTTGTCGTTGAAGCTCGCCTCTTGTCTTGTGTTGTTTCCTTTATCATCACTCGCTCTTCTTGTTAACTAGAGGCATGGGAAGCTTGTTATTATCAATCAAACGTTGGATAGCCTCCTTTAGCTTCCAACAGCTCTCAGTAGTATGACCCCTACCTTGATGGTACTTGCAGTGTTCGTCTAGATTCCAACTAGGCAATCTCTTTTCAGGTGTGGGATCTTGAATAGGTCCAATGGGAGTAATGAGTCCTTTGGCATGGAGTCGATCGAAGGCAGTATCGTAGCTCATCCCAATGGGGGTGAAGTCTTTCCTTAGTTGCTTCTTAGATCCTTGGTTATCTATGGCTAAAACTTCACTAAGATCAAAGGTACTAACATTGTTACTAGAGTGGGCGTTTTCGGAAGAAGAAGGATTGTCGTTCTTCTTTCCTTTCCAGCCACCGTGGTTACTGTTGTTAGTAGCTTTTTTCTTTGCGAGGTCATCTTCGATTTCAATTCCGATGTCATAAACGGCCTTGAAAGTATTCAAATTGTGTTGATATTTTAAATGTTTCGAATACTTCTCTTGAAGATTCTTGATAAACATCCTCACAGATTCTTTTTCAGTGGGCACCTCAATCATCTTAGCGGAAGTTTCCCTCCATTTATTAAAGAAAGAAGTAAAGCCTTCATTCTCTTTTTGTCTTAGCATCTCAAGTTGTCTATGATCGGTTTCAACTTGAATATTGCACTTGTATCTATCAACGAAAGCGTTTACTATCGATTCCCAGGCAGAGGTTTTCTCCTTGTCAAGGGAGAAGTACCATTGTTGGCAAACGGTTTCAAGAGATAGTGAGAACAGAGAGGGGAAAACCTTCTTATCGATACCCTTAATGTTCATTATAGTTTCGAAAGCTCTTAGATGAAAATAAGGATTATCTGTTGCCTTGAATTTAGGGATGTTAGTGGCGTTGAACTTATGTGGAAGAAGTTCCTTGTCCAGCGAGACCCCTTGTGAACTCATGCACTGAAATTTATAGTCACTTGATAGCTTCCTCAAACTTTCTTGCATGAGGTTCATTTGTTGTTGCTTCATGGGATCATCGACCTTGGGATCATTGTTAATTATTTGACTCAAACTTTATTCAACATGCAATGGATGGAGGAAGTGAAGAAAGATGGAAGAATGTGAAGAAGATTTAGGTGGAGGGATATGAAGAATTAGGAATAGAATGTACCCCCCAACTCAAATGATGGAAATACCGACTCATGCATGGACCTAAGACATGGTCATGGTGATGTACTCAAAGTGTGTGCTAAGACTAGTGAGTGTAGGTGACATGTTAAGACTCTTGTCATGACCATGTGGCTAGAATATGTGACTAGACTCAAGCAAAGACTAAGTTAAGACTTCACGTATATGCATTAAACTGGACAGACTGTGGTATTTTAGTCATAACTTTTGATCTGTGACTCTGATTTGGATGAAACCAACTCCAAATTAAAGATAAAACTCGGGGCTACAGATCCATAGATTGTACGACTCGCAGTTCTTCCTAGAAATCCGGATATGACCAAAACAAGTTGCGTTTGTGCAGTATACGGGAATAAAAATCCGGGTTGACTTAAAGGAACTATGACTCGATTTTATGTTTATTTATTAGCTCAAATTAATTAATTAATTATTTAAACAAATTCCTTTATTTATTAATCAGTTTATTTAGTCTTAACACAAGTCAAACAAACGGTTAGGATAAAATCACATAGAGTATGCACAACAAATAATGCACAATTAGTCAAGTAGGCACAATATGATGCAATGAGTTTGCAACCTAATCATGGCTCTAGTTCTCTAAAGTTCGGGATATGGTTTAGTCAATAGAGGGTCCATGGTTAATTGTCCGGATGCACCGCGCGGAAGCCTAACCGTGAAGGGTTGGCGTGAGTGGATGGGACACCGCGAGTTTTAGAAAAAACTCGTTTCCATGGTTTGGTGAATTCAACAATCTCGGATGTACCCTTTGTTGCACGGAGCGTTCAATCGGGTAGATGGAGCATGAATTCCCAGAGGGTTATGTCCATATGTGGAACACATATGGGTTTCAGAAAAGTGAGAAAAAATTCAATCAGGAAGTAGGATCGAGCAAACAATACGGAAAACCAGTCGAAATTAGAACGCATATTTCTGGCTCGGTATTGGGGGAGGTTGGCGCCAGCAAACAGAGACTAGCGCCAGCAAACAGAGACTGGCGCCAGCTTTTAACTGTAGCGCCTGGCGCCAATACTGGCGTTTGGCGCTACGACTAAAATGCTAATGCCAAGATCTGGCCCCTGACGCTACTTCCCACATGCCTCAGCAGCTTTCTGTGCTCAATAAAATTTTCCAGTTTCGTGCGGTGTTATTTCAGTCCTAGTTGTGAAAGATATTTCTCAAATTTCCTACGTGTAAAATCCTATATTTTTAACTCATTACGGATGGTCTTTCCAATGAGATCTTTTTTATGCATATGACAATAATGTTAATCAAAATTACGCACATGAAATACTTAGAACTTTTCGAGTCTCATCCACTCATTCTAAATCATTGCCGAAACAAATTCAGGAATTAAAATAGAAATCCTCCCCAGTGGAGTCGCCAAAAACTGTAGGGAATAATTTCAAGCTTTAATCCCACTAGCTTGAACCCCACTGTGATCATACACTAAAGTACGGTGGCTTCCAAAAGGGAAGAAGATAGAGTAAAAGAGTCGCCAACAAGCTTAGGAACTTGTAAACCGTTCACAGGGTGAAGGTTACACCCCTTAACGATCCAAGAGATCATCAACTCCATAAGGTCTAGAACCAAATAAGGGTTCGGGGATGAAGGTACAAATCCAACCTAAAAGAGATTGAACCTGCCCTAATAATAGGCCTCTACTTTATTCTGATCATATTCATGTGCGCTTTCTGACTAATATGCAATCAATAGGATTAACCCTAAACCTGTTTATCTATGTTGGTTGAATATTAATGCACAAATAAACTATTATTGGCGATCACTTGAATTATAATCACAATTAATCCTAACAAGATTATGAATATCTTATTAAGCGTGATTACAAATACAAATTCCCTTTAAACATGCATAAAAGGCGTGATCAAGCAATAACAATGAAAATCAAGCAACATAATAATAATAATCAATCATTATAATAATCATAATAATTATAGCAATAATATCATTATAAATAAAATAATCATCATCAAAATAATAATAATAATATTCATAATAATAATAATCATAAAAATAATCATGGTAATCATGTTCATGTTAATATTAAAGCATAATAATAATAGCAAGATCCTAGGCATGATACTAACAAGATTAATAACAAACCCTAGCATGTCACTAAGCAATAAAAATCAAGTCTTTAGCCCTAACATGATACTAACAATCATAAATAATAGGAAGAACATAGGAAGCATCGTAGGAAACATAAGAAGCATATTTGATATTATAACTTTTCCCCTAAACATGATACTAGGAATATCATAATAACAATATAAACATGATTTCTACATCATAATATCAATAAAACCATTAAAGCACTTACTTTGATGCCTCGTACCTCTTTCTAATAACAAAATACACACGTTAGTAACTTCAAGGAAAATAATAAACAAACAATTAAATTAAATAATTGAAATAGAGATTTGGGACCAAACCCTCAGAAATTAAACCTTTCACGTATAGGGCGAAGGTAACTTCGAATATGGCTAGGTATTTCTAGATCTTGTGAATGCGGAATTTTGTATGAAAAAGCAAAGTTAAGAATTAAGAGAGAATTGATTGTAGGTGAGAATTCGTGAGAATTGGTGAATGATTAAGAGAGGATTAGAGAATTAATGATTGCGAAGGAAAACTGATTGTAGGTGAATGAAAACGGAGTTTTTAATACGTTATTTTTAGAGAAAATCAGCCAAAAAGATAAAATATCAAAACAGAGCACTTGGCGCACACAAAACGAGATTGGCGCAAACCCTGGCTAACTGGCGCTAGGCACCAACACTGGCGCCAGGCGCCAGGCCTGGTTCCAGGCGCCAAAGCCTGGGGTTAGGCGTCAAGCATGATTTTAACGCGTTTTCGAAAATCAGATAAGTTTGCCGTATTGGAGGATAAAATCATATAATTTCCTCGAAAATGCTATTTGATTTTGATTAAAACTCTGAAAAGTCAACAAAAAGTCAATTTATCAATGCTAATTGAATTAGGAATGAAAAGAACCTTTTAGAAGAATCTAGAAAACTAAAACCATTCCTAATTGCATTAGGAATGATAAATCATATTAGGCCCCCCCTAGATCATTGGGCCGTATATAAAGCTCAAACCGGGCCCAGTTTTGTAAATTGGCCATTACTTCCTCAATATTCATCGGAATTGGGCTTATAATATATCGTTGGAAAGGTCTTTGCAAGCCCCATCCAACTACACTACTATTGGACCCATATCATGGACCAACCAAACTGGATTGACTGTTTTCTTAAAATAAGTTTTCAAAAACAGAGAGAAGAGAAAAGAAATTAAAACTATCTGCAACACTAGACTTTCCACACTTTCGCTTCATTCGATTATGATTCGTCGTGAAAGGTACTCATCACTGGGTTTGGTTTTGGGGAGACACAAATGGGTGTCTACACTATCATACTTTGTTTCAAAGATTCTATTGATATTCCATTGATTCTTTAGTTAAGTTTAGATTTGTATGATACTTAATAATAATATAAAGCTTTAATTTGAGAATTTCCAGTATTATACAAGTATAAATTTTTTTATTGAAAAGGCAAAAGCACACCCTGTCATATTTGCATGAAATGACTACAATTTTACTCTCAAAAAGAAAAATTTCTTGAAGCAAATTTTGGTTCGAGTATGTAGTCATTTGTTGCTATAACATCTGAAGAAAAAGGAAAACAAGGAAAAGAGGAATTAATACGAGACTTAGTGTGTTTGATGATACGTTGACGGCACACCTTCAAAATTAAGTCAAATGACGAGTGTAGTTCTGTATCTTGAATTTTTGTTATATATATCATGAATTAGATTCCTAACCAGCATTTGTCACTACCCAAAAGTAGCAAAGAATGACCATATCAATAACTTTAAGCTATTCACAAACCACCTCTCCCTGCCACCACCACCACTTTCCCCATCCTCTAGGCACTACCTCTTTCACTAGTCAATAGTAACAAGTATGTACAGTAAAATTAAATTGTTCACAAGGCTAAAAAGTGGCCGATGTTGCTAATTTGCTCTTATTGCTTACCAAATTGTTGGGTAGTTTTACTACCACAAATTGTGCTTGAATGTCAAGGAAGAAGCTGTTATAGGGCCATGATTCCTTCAATAGTATATGCAAGGGACTCTGCCAAGTTAGTTTTAAATAACAATGTCTAAAGTGTGTGCATCATGTCGTATCCAGGATCAAGCTTCCGTTGCTAACCCTACAACAAGGACAAATACCATAAATTTTGATGTGAGCATCAGGAATATACAGCAGCCTGGCAGGCATATCTACTTAATTAACAAAAGTAAATTTAGATTTGAAAGGATCACAGAGCAGGCATATCAACATGTGAAAAGTCAGACAGCTTACATGTAGAGAATTGTTTGACTAGCAATATATATTTAAATGTATAATCGGAAACTTGGCTTCAGTATCGAATCAAAAAATCATTAGCAGAAGGTAACTAGGCATATCCACTTATAGGAAATCAAATAAAAAATATTATATGGTGATTCTTCATTAGTATAAGAATTTTGAGTCTAAATTTACATCACCTAACTAAATAGTGGGACAAAAAACTCAAATATATCATATTAAGGATTGAAACCCCACGAGAAGCATTACAATGCAGTTTCAATAAATGCCACAATCTGTGTTACTACTATGTTCTGGGGTCATAGAGTGCACATACATGTAGGAAGAGTGATTACCTCAAGGACCAAAGTTGTAACAAAAACAGTGAAGACATTCCCATCAA
Organism: Chenopodium album; assembly: GCF_948465745.1. Taxonomy (NCBI): domain Eukaryota; kingdom Viridiplantae; phylum Streptophyta; class Magnoliopsida; order Caryophyllales; family Amaranthaceae; genus Chenopodium; species Chenopodium album. Next base: position 67,088,248 of record NC_137837.1, on the reverse strand, counting down.
TGTTAACTATGTGACACCTGACTTTCTCGAGCAAGTGATGCATACAATCAGCTAGATGTATAAGATCACCTTATGGAGTACCCTAAAAGTCAAAAGACTCCTTGGCCTCCTGATAGTTGATTAAATACACCGAAAATAAGGACAAAGCCAAACACACAATCAAGATATCATCTAACTACTAAGGTTATAATGTATAATGCATAGAGTCAAAATACCAGCATCAATAAATGTATGAGACAAGGAATGCCAAAGCTTTTCTTATCCAAGTTTTGGATATCTAAGTAGAGAGATGGGTGGATGTGACTGTGTGAGCAACAAAAATTGAAGATGCCAAAATACTCTTTTTCTCTATACTTAGACATCTTTTGCATGATTTATTCTTCATATTTTAGTTATAAACCACCTTCTCATCCAGCCTCATATCACCAAAAGAGGAAAGACTGAAATAGAAAAGAAATAAATAAAATAGATTGAGAATCTATGGATACAGATTCTAAATGGCAGACCCATGGGAATAACAATGCTATTAGATGCAAGAAAAAAGTATATTGAACTGAAGCCTTTTTATTACTTCCAAAGTTCCAAATGATTGAAAGTATTAATTCCATTGTCACCGCGAGTCAGCTCACCTTAATCAAGGCCTTTGGATCTAGACAACTCTGTTGCTTTGACAATTGCAGGGTGCACTCAGCAGCAGTGCACTGACAGGCTAAAGTCGTATCACCCAATCAAAAGTAATTCCTAAGTCCTCTAACTAATGCAGATAGGGAAGTAGGGTCGAATCCACAGGGAAACTGGTCTTTCTATTCCTAATTAATTAAAGCAATCTAAATTATTAAGTAACAAAATAATATTATGGTGAAAGGAAACAAAACTACGGAGAGTAAAAGTAGAGAAGAATAAGAATAGAGAAAATCAATGAATAAAAGACCTAGGGCATAGGTTCACCAATAAATAAATTCCAAGGTAAAACATAATAATCATCAATGCATCAATTAATCAGATCATAAAGGGCTTTCGCTACGTATTACAATCACAGAATTATTCTACCGGTATTAAATCTCATCTCTCGAATCTCGACTTAACCATTTATAAATTAACTTGCCTATTGAAACTAGACCTAAAAATCAATTCCCATCTCTCGAATCTCGAATCAATATTGTTAAACTCAAGCATAAAAGATCGCGCCTAATCTAGTCACAGAGTATTAAATCAATCAATAGGAAATTAATCTAACATTGACAATCAACAACAATAAATTACCCCTTCATATTATTTATGGATTCCCACAAAACCTAGAAAGGAAACTACTCAGACATAATTAAATATAAACTAAATAAAGAAATTAAAGGAGACATGATGAAAGAAATAAAGTAAATAACTGAGATTAAAGTAGAAGAAATCGTTACCAAAGTAATCAGAATTAAGGAGTTGAATTAAGAACAAAGTTGTAGAGAGAAAAACTAATCTAAAACTAAGTAGAGAGAGAAAGTCTAAGAGAAGAGGGTACTAATCAAAAGGATTAAAATCGTATTTATACCAAAAAATAATTACTCCTAATTAAAACTAAGATAAACTGCCGAATCAGCTCCTAATAAACCTCGCGCCCGACTGGGCCAAGGGTCGTCCGATCGGACCAGCCTTTTCTCCACTATAATCTTCTCTCGCGCCCGGCCGAGCGCGAACTCGGGCGCGAACTACTCTTCCCCGCCCGGCCGGGCGCGCCTTCGGGCGGTGCCTATTTTGGCCGAGCCCGGACACTTGGGCAAGCTATGGACTTCGATTGGGTTCCGATTCTTCGGCCTAATCCGGATTTCCTCTTCGGGTCTTGAATACTCGGTCCAAATGCCTCGGAATCTCAAATTCTAAGCCCTTAATCACCGGTTTGATGACTCTAACCGGCCCTGGGCTATAAAAAACTAGTCGTGCTCCTCCAATGCTCGTAGTCACTCCATAATATCTCGGGAAAATGCTCCAAAAGTGCAAATTTCTACAAAAGTCAACCAAAACTACGAAAACACTAGAAAACACCAATTAGTAATAAAAGTGGCTATAAAGAGCCAAAAACACTACTAATTATGACCGAGGGACGGGGATAAAATACTATATAAAATAGACATATCATGCACCTATCCCGACAAGCAACTGCCTTAAAGAAATTCAATAAATTCATTTGGTCACTTTTAAAAAGTTATGCTCACATCAAAGAAAACAGCATGAGGCTTTGACTTCAGTAGCCGCTTTTGAGAAGACTTGTTCAGAGCTTCCCGTACAAGAATATTGCCAGGATGCATGTCTGCGTGAATGAAGTTATCTACCTGAAATAAAGAAAATAAAAATCAGCATAAGAATATAATACCTTACAATTCATAAGTTTCTCTATACAAAAGTGCAATTAAATGTCGAGGCTACTCCCTTTGTTTTTTTTAAGTGTTACAGTTTGACCGCCACATAGTTTTAGGTAATTTAATTGACTTAAATAAAATAAGAGGTAAGTGGGGTAGTTGGAGTATCAAAAAATTGTAAAACAAAGATAGTGGGGTTAATAGTTTATTGAAAAGTACTGAATGTGTGAGGAAAGATATAATTAAAAAAAGTAGTAGTGGGTTTGTGTGGGGACCATGAGAGGAGAGAGATTTAATTTTTTAATATAACCTTTTGCCAAAAAAGGAAGTGTAACACTTAAAAAAACATGGCCGGAAATGGGAAGTGTAACATTTAAAAAAACACGGAGGAGGTACATGAAAAAATTTTGTAGAAACTTGCATGATATTGATGGCATGGTTGCAATTAACAAAATCCAGACTTAACCAAGATGCATCGGAGGCACTGCGACATATCTATCACCCAAATTGTGTTGTAACGCAGTAATGGAGCATCATGACATCATGAATTTTTTAAACTAGTCTAAGTCATGATGATTATGAACAGTTTTATGGTAATACTTCACAAAAAACTTTGATATGCAAAGTGAATATATGTCAAAAGGAACATCAGAGAGATAACTAAATTATCTAATGGGGACTGTGAAATATAATATCAACCACTCATATGGTTACCAAGAATACAAAATATGATTCTTCTTACCAACATCATCTTCAGAAGGGTATGAGTGCCAATGTCAGCAAAAGCTACTTTAATACGGTTACGTCCTTCAAGTTCATCAACAAAATGAGCCACTTTCTCACCTTGCTCAAATGTCTCAACTAACATAGCAGGATGAACAAGCGGATAAACAGGATTTGGGAAGGATACATCCTTCCATATGTGAAAGTTGTATATGAAGCGGTTCAGATGAGAAGCTTCCCTTGAAAGGTCAACTTGTGACACCATGAAAATAGAAAACTGTTGCACGCTTTCATCTAGTCTTAGCCACTTCAACACTGGAATGCAATTTGACATCTTAGCAACTGAATTAATGATAACAAAATCTCTCCTGATTGACTCACTTACCCCAAGATGCCTGACTTTTATAGCCACTTCTATAGGTTTGACCTTTTAACATGGGTATTGAAACTTCAAAGATGCCCAGTATAATTGAGCTATACTTCCAGATGCAACAGGTATGGTCTCAAAACTTTCAAATATGTTAGAGATCTTCCGACCAAATGCTTTCTTAATAATGCTTTTTGTAAACTCAAAGTTATGTTCTGGAGCTCTACTTTGAAGCTCTGCGAGTTCAGAACATAAATCAACAGGAAATAGATATGGTCGTGTGGCTGCCCACTGACCCTATTTGATAAATGCTGGACCAACTTGTCTTAGAGTTTGATGGATAATCTGAAGCCATAATTTTCTAAATTCGGGTCCAATAGTATCTACAAATGGAGCCATTAACATACTTAGTGTGAACAAAATTGCCAAATAAAGAGCTCTTATTAGCAAAACAAGAACTTCTAGCATAACTAAGAATAGGATAGTCATGTAGGCTTGTCTATCTTCAATAGACACATGTGATAGGTTTCCAAAGGGTAAGCAATCTGTATCAGCACCTGTTGCATGTGCCATTGTGAGACTTCCAAACATTAGCCCAAAAGCACCGTTAATCACAACATGATACCTCATTGAAACCAAGTTGATATCTTTAACAAGTCTATTGAATAAAGGAGATCCAAAAATCTGTTTATGTGAAACTCTCTTCCATGCTGTTTGAGCATGATGCTTCACACAATTACTTGCATTCAAGAGAGATCTGTTCCAAATAAGATATCACATTTCTTACAACTCTGAATAAGGCATATACTTAGAATGGTAATTTCTATATACGACATAGGGTCCATATCTTCTTAATTCTTAAAATCTGTTGATTTAGCTATTTGAAGAGGAACGTGCACTTCTCTTAACGTTTCCAAATATCATAGTTTTGCATTAAATTACATGGCCAATGTTGCATTAGCAATTCTTATAAATATATAAAGAAACTCCATATGATGAGTAGTTGAAGCCCATAACAAATGTTTGTTTGTTTCTGTCTGCACATTATAATAAAGAGCTACTATAAACTGATGCCATGTACTCATGCAATACATAAAGTGGCAGATGACAAGACAAAAAGACAAAAATTAAGGCGAGTCTATAAGAAGATGAAGGCAAGACACCATTGAGAAAACATAATAAGAGAAATAAGTCAATATCCTACAAACTAAAGCAATTAAATACCCCCAGCTAATTCCAGTTAACTAATAATGATACACACTAAAACTAAGTGAAGCAACAAAAAGAAACAAGACAGGAAAAACAAAAAAAAAAAAAAAAAAAAACAAAAAAACAAAAAAAAACCCTTTGGCTACCATGGGTACACAAGTAGTCATATTAATTGCCTTAACTCCAACGCTGTAACATCTAAATGCTACTTATAATCCTACATTCCTACTTAACCATAAAGAATTACAAATGTATCTCAAGAGAAACTAATATAATAAACGTGTTTGGTTCCCATGGTAAAATTTGTGCTTTTAATCCTAAAATTGTCAGAACTCACTAGCTTCCCTAAGGTCATAGATGGAAAAAAGATCTCAAAACCTCAAATTTTGATCACACCACAATTAATCCATAAGACCAAGGTAAACATATTTCTACTGTTTGATATATATATATATATATATATATATATATATATAGCACAGGGCCCTGACAGAAATATACATTTGTCAAGTGACGTTGTCAATTTATAAAAAGTTAATTATATAACACTCCCTCTCAAATCACCCAACAATTTATTCTAGCTAGGTTTTCCTCACCTAGCAGCAGCTACTCCATGTACTTAATCTCTTTAGCCTCCAAAGATCCCAAAAAATTGTGTTAAGTTTGTTGCATCTCCCTTCACCTCTTCCTCCCAATTTGGTCAGGTCTTAACTCCACTTGCTTGACTTTCCTCAATGCTAGGAAGATTTGAAATTTTCACCTTATTTCATTCCTTGTTTCACTCACTTTCTAAGATTGTTATTCACTCCTATGGTCATTCTGATTGTTGAACCACTCCCTAAGCCTATTGATCACAAATTGGTTTGCTCCTGTTTTGACCTTTAGCCTTTAGGGCATTTGGTCATTGTGGCCTGTTTGTTCAATTATGAGTAAATAAATCAAAGAATAAACTTTCAAATTGGAGTAATATGCTAACATTTTTGTTGAACACGTCCAAGAAAGAGACAAGCAGTAGATTAATTTTCCTATTGGTTCAATGGAAAGGGTTTTACCATTTTTAAATGTTGTTTAAAGTTCGCAGAATATCACAGTAGGTTCTTGCATGGAAGATTTTGTTTTAATTTATAGATTTTCTTTTGTAGACTCCTTTATTCAAGTTGGAAGTACCTTGATTGGCTGAATAAATTGTTTTGATATTAATGCTTGTCAAATCTCAGATTTGGCAACTTCCCCCATCCCTCTCTTAACCTTAAAAAGGACTTAATTGGTAAAAGTGATGGATGATGACAGTTTGTAGCTTCAAGATTATCACCTTTGAGAATCAAATTTAAACATGAAAATGCAAGAAAGTTATATTTGTTACCAAATAAAATAATATTTTAATAAATAAAAGTTCAGTTGTGAAGAATAAATTAAAGCTCATCAAAGTTGCGCTGGGTGTTGTCAAGTATAGGGTACTACTTACAGTGGGAGACATTGTCTAAAACTTTAAATGATAGTTTGAAAGATTCCACAGAGACTTTTCAAAATTGTAGTATCATAAGAGATCTTAGTGACTTTGAAGAATGTACACCACAAATGTGTAGTATTTGATAATGCTACTTCTTACCCAGAGATTTTAAGGGTTGTTTACTCTAATAAATATGCATCTATCTATTGTGATAAGTTGAATAGAATAGGGATTTTTTCTTAATCCCATTTAAACAAAGCAATTACATACCCAGCTAGTTATTAGTGAGCTAAGGGAAGAAGTTGTTCAAATTAAGCTACATTTAAACAGAATATGTAAATACTCTTTTCTTATTATCATGGTGTTTAACATTTTGTGCATAAGCCTTTTGAAGTGGATGTGGTATCCCCTTAGTTCTTATATGGAAAAGGAAAAAAATCTAGAAACATGAAAGTAATTTTGTTTCCTACCAAGGCTCCTTCTAAACCAACCATTTCACGAAGGACAAGCTTGAGGAATGGGTTCTTCCTTACATTCTCCACCGTCTCACAATAAGGTACCAGGAGGATTGAAAAGACATCATATTGCAAAATTATATGAGCATTATTTATGATAAAAAGGAGCCAATATTGTTGGATGCTATGAAATAAAACATAGATGAGGGTGACATTTAAACGATGATGTACGAATTTTAGAAATTTGGAAAACTTGAAAACATATATCCATCAAAACCTTACAAGAATACAATATATATGCAAAGAAGTAGCTTAGAAGATTAAAGCTACTTAAATGCTTGCATTAATAAACACTTTTGGTGCATAAAATGCAAAGCAAGATTGGCTAGGGCTCAAAGCATGTTTCACATTCCTGAGGATTGAATATGAGAGAGATTCAAGACTCTGAAACTTTTTTTCTCTTTTATTGTGGTAGATGAGGCAATGCCTTCTCTTTACTACCTAATCGCATATATATTATTTCAAAGGTAAAGATATATGAAGTTTGTCATATTAAACATAATAATGGAATACCTTGTTGATAAGGAAGTAAACAATATAAAGTGGAAGTATCAAAAGTATTAATTACAAGGATTTAAAAACAGAGACAAAAAGAAAAAGAGAGAGAGAGACCCAAAGTTATTCTACGTCCAAAATGAATATCCATAAAAGAGCATTTAAATCCCACAGTTTAGCTAAGTACGTTTAATATCAATATTGTCATCTCTCGATAGTGACCAATTTAACATTATGAAGTCCAAACCCCTATTAATTGAAATCTTCTTTAATATTTAAACCAACGCAGTTCCTTCATAGACGTTCGAACAAATTGACTCTAATCACATGTTCCACAACTCTTTTAAGGATTGTTGCTTTATAACATATGACATCCCTGCGTATGTTCTGCATCTTTAGATTCAACCTTCAGAAACTAAATCCCAAAATGTGATTCTCCACTTGATATTTAATAAGATTTAGAGGCAAGCATGATTTGTCAATTTATCATATTGACAATATGTTAATCAAGAGAAGCATACTCCCTCTACCCTTTAACAAATGTAATGTATGTTACATTGGCCATTATTGAAACAATTGTCATGATACCTTAAATATAAATTCTAGCATTCTCACCCCATTCATTACAACCCCTTATCTAAATATCTCTCCTTCTCATACTCATTTTACATCCCATGTGATGTGTGGCCTTAACTAACTCTCTTTCACGTAATCTTTTTTTTTTTTTTTCCTTTTACTATCACTTTAACAACATATAACAGAAAAAAGTTACAATCCCTACTATAATATTAAACTATGCAAGCTCAATCTTAATAGGAAAATTATTAGAGGATGGAGGGAGTTTCTCATACACCATCTAACATTCTTATATCATTGAATATGGATGGAAATTGGTTGACAAATACCATGTCATAGGCTCTATAGATATGATGCAAGATGGGAATAACAACAATTGTTATATCTACCCATATTCCCATTCACATATTTGATGTTAAAAAATGCCAATAGTCGTAAGTTGAACATGTGTGCTCTAAGAACTTCTAACCACTTATAGAATCCATACCATGTTTAGTTAAAAAACCTATCCCTATTCATCAAAACCATTTTTCAACTTTAGCTATGTTCTTTGACATTGAACAATAGGTCATATATATAAAAATCATCAAATCCTAATGAAATGGAAGTAGCAGTGGCTTGCATGCTGCTTACTGAAACCAGAGTGAAATCAATATGAATAGAGGTTCGAGCTCACTAGCAATTTAAAGCTTTAGTAAGTAATGTACTTATATGTGAAGACAATATGAAATGAAGAAAATACTGTCTTATTCAGCATTGAAAATGAATACAACAACAAACTACAACAAATTAAGTTTCAACAACTTAAGTTACTCAATTAAATAAGACTAAGGTTAACCATCAAGTAGAAGTTTATTTCGGCCAACAAGCAACAAATCAGCAAAACTAAAGGAGAAATAGGTGTGAGGGAGTGAGAGGTAATCAATGACTTAACCCTGCAAGGAAGCAAAAGTTGATCAATACTCCTTTTGATAACAATCACATCACTTTTCTTGCCACGTGTTTGGTAGCTTGTTGTAAGTAGTTGTAATGTGACTGAATATATATAAAATTGGTCAAGCAAATTAACATCGTCTCCAAAGTAATGCAAGTTCATCCTTAAAATTGTGTTTTCCTTCACAAATATCCATTACTGCCCAATACCACCCTAGATTCGTAATGGATGGTAATGGAAATTTGTGGAGGAAAAGAGATGACATTACCCTGAAAATGGACATTAATTATCATACAAATATATGAACAAACTAAACTAAATCCCATTATCACCATTTAATACCACTTAACAAACAGTTGTTAGTACTCTACATAATACAATATGGGGTTGTAAGCTTAGAGCAAGTTGGGCCCCAAGTCTTAAGACTTGGGGTGACATCATCATCTTGAGTCTTAAGACTTATGTTTAAGACTTCCCCCTTTCCTCTTAAATCTCAAGCAAGTCTCAAGTTGAGTTTTGAAATTTCAAGACTCAACTTAAGACTTGAGATTGGGACCCACCTCAATTTTATTTTTATTATTATTATTATTTTTTTAACACTTGTTTACATATAAAGAGATAAAAAAAAAATATATATGTCATATATTTGAGTCTTAAGGCTAAAGTGATAAATTTGGACAAGTGTTAGTGAGTCTTAACAAGAATTTGATGACATTATTTTCAATGGGGACCACAAAAAATGATGTCACATCCAAATCTTAAGACTTGTGGCTAAACTTGCTCTTACTAGTTGCAATCCCATTTCATAACTACACCCAGCTTCCCTCTCGAAAAAACTGATCTAAATTTGTAAATCAAGCACAAAATTTTAATTCCTACCCCATTAATTCGAACCCTCATATCAAATTAGTTTTAGCTACAATACTACTATTATAATTTTTTGTGTCAAATTCATACTACAACTATCACACCAAACATACTCTACTAAATCAATAACAAATCATTCAATGTACAAAAAAAAAAAAGATCAATTATCATACCACTCAATCAAAATAATACCCATTAATCACCAACAAATTCTCATAAAGCCTCACCAATTAGCATACTTCAACCCACAACTAAAAGAATTAAAAATATACCAACTAAAAGAAATAGTCAAAGAAAAGTAAAACCATAGAAAGAGGCATGAAAAAAGATGAAAAGACAAAACAAACCTAAACATGGCAGAAATATGGCAAGAATATAGTAGTGTAGAATACATGTAGCATAATATCTTCCCCAAAATTGCTGAGTTGGTTGAGCAGGAGCACGGCGGCGGAAAAGAGGTAGACCGGAGGATGATAATGGAGATGGGGTTTAGTTTGGCGTTTACTCCACACGAAGTTCTTACAACCGGGATTATGGACTTTATTTGAAATATTGTAATTTATACACATTATTAAGGCAAGAACCGACTCCGAATTGTAAATTTGGGTATTTGATTTGATTTGATTCAAAAATATTTGAATCGAGATCGGGTTAAATGAGTTTAAGACTTTAAGCTAGAGATCGTGGTCGAACATTAACCTTTTACTCTTTCTGTTCTTAAATAATACTATCTCCATTTTTATTAGTTGACACATTTTAACTTTATCAACATTTACACACTTCTCTCTAACTATGTTTTTGTAGGAGTTTATAGGTACGAATGCGGAAAACATGAATCATATTCATATAGCACCTAATCTCAAGATCATGCATAACACATAAAGAATTAGAATTAATACCTTTGAAGCGTGATTCCACGTGCGATCAAAAAAGAACAAGGGAGATAAAGAACCTCAAGCGTGATTCCTCTACTTGGTCCACAGGCACAAATTAAGACCTCCACTAATGCTAGTTAGTCGCAATTGAACACTTCAATTGACCTTCTATGGAGAAGAACGAGCAATGAACAAATCACGAACCACCACGATCCACCACACGCACCACTAGGGTGGCCGGCCGTGAATCCAAGGGGGGAGGAGAGATGCGTGTGATAGAGAGAGAGAGAGTGAGGGTTTTGGAAAATACTGGTTGCTTGGTGCACAATTAACTGTTAATAGTGTTGTGTCATACAACCCTAGGCATGGATCTTATTTATAGATCTCATCTCTAAAAAAGAGTCCATGACAAAGCCCAAAACCTAACTCTAATCTTACTATACTAGCCCAATCCAATTCAAGATTAGTTACTTGTTCATGAGGCCCATAAATGGGCTTCTAACTTGCTTAACTCAATACCTTTGTTGTGTGACCTCATAGGATCCATTCTAGTGGGCTTTGGACAATTTGAATAGCCCAACGATCAATGATCATAGTCTAGCAACCCATAATGAAGACCCAAAAGAACAAACTTATTATTTCCATAATAGTGATCCTTGATATATCTAGTAATTGCACTTATCGAAGACATAACTCCTTCAATCTCCCACTTGTCTGAGACAAGTGCACAATATTCAAATTCCTTAAGTCAATGTGTGTCGATTTGATAATATAATTGCATCTCATGTCGTGATCATATTAATATACAAATCTTTTCCCGAGAAACCAAGTTAGAATTACAAAACAAATGATTACTTTGTAATCCATTTGAGTACGGCCATACATTTTCTGAATTCTCCCTCCTCAAGGGGCCAAGACACATTTCTAATTAAATAGGTAGAATCAATCCAATCTTGTGGTAACCAAGGCTCCCACTCAAATCATGTGGTAACCAGGAAACACCCTTTATAATCTCCGGTTACGGGAAGACGTTTGAATGTACACAGTTACATCAATCATTAAATGAAATCAATGTTCCACTCATGTCAAAGTAATCCACTAATATATCCGGAATCTCTATACTTGAGCTTCAAAGTAGGTCTATAGTTCGATCATGCATCATTAATGCATATCCATGTGATTGACTGAGCTTCACTACGCTCCTATAGCCCAAGAAACAGCGTTATCCAATCAATATTACATGCTAGTCCATTAATTGAAATCATTTATGTCAAGTTTAATGATTCCGAACTAGGAACTTAAATAATCTATGAATTTAGTTCACCTGTGGGGTTCCATTCACAAGGTCATTTAAATAAATTAACCTGATGAGCCCATCAATCCATAATTATTTTGGACATTTTATTTAATATTGAAAAACCATAATTAAATAAGATTGAAACTTTGTTTCAATTGATAAACATAATTCTGCAAGTTAATGTATTACTTATGTGACATGTTTTCTCAAAACATACACAACTTAAATTACATAACTTGCTTCAATCCAAGAATCTTAGTATGACTCTCATACCTTGATCATGGAAGGGGTTTAGTAAGTAGTGTTCATGAGACAATCTCATAAACATGAATTTTATAATAACATTCACTTCCATACACTAAGAATTTTCCTTTGCCCCTTTCGCAAAGAACTTAGGAATTTCTAGTTTGTATTCCAACATCACATTGGATTTCGATTGAAATCTATCATCACTGGTTCTTTAAAACATGTGAATCAAATAGACGAGTATAGTCTATGACATGCATGGATGATTCATCCTTTGCAAAATGCATAAGGAGCATCACTCAAAACCTTAATTTCATCAACCTTTATCAAAGGATTGAATCATTAAGCAATATGCCATGTTACATGGGATTGAAACTCCTTTCAATTTTATGTTGAACCCTATAAGAATCTTATCAATATAAGCTTTATTACTAAGATCCAACATACTTCAAAACCTATCTCTATAGATCTTAAATCCCAACTGTACTCATCTTCCTCTTCTAGGTTTTTTTATACAAAATGCATTAACCATCACTTGACTGTTCAAGAAATGAATTATCACTCTTTATACTAGACTAAGAAGACTGTATAGATCCCACTAAACATCTTGTATACACAAGACCTTTTCTTCATTTTACGAGAACATCAAACGATTTGATTAACTCACAAAATTAAGAACACTAACTCCATGATGCTATGCATAACCTAGGATTATTGGATCTTCAAACTTTTGATTGTATCATATACAAATCTTCTTTCAGGAACAATTTCAAGAAAGCGTTTTGAAATCCATCTACCAAATTTTATAAGGAAGAAATCACTAAAATATCTTTAATAGATCTTTGCAAAGTGACTAATGTAAGGGTTTCATCGTAGTCATAGTTAGAAAACATTTTTCTTTCTTGTCTGTTTTGCTTATAATGGGTTTCACCCAATTAGGCAAATTAATCAAGCGTCATACACTTGCTTACAGATTTAGAATATATTTCAGATTTCGTGGTTGTTAAACCACTTGGAGTTATAACTTGTCAAATCTTCTTTATTACTTGCATAATCATCATGTTCCAAAATAAATATTTTAGAACTCTTATAATTAGTCAATATGAAATCATATTTCTTTGGCTAAGTTTTACATATGCTAGTCATCATTGTGGGTTTTTATGCAACAATTGAAACTCATACAACAACTTTGTTTAGATTTCAATGAGAAGCGAAAATAGAGGATGTGCACTTTGAATGTACTACCTTCGACACATGGTTATTATTCCCATTACACTTAACGAGACCACGCGTTGTCATTTGTAACATGAGGTGAATCATGCTCATATTGTTGCTTTGATTTTATTACTTCTCAAATTTCTTCAAGATTTTCGAAATCACTTTTCTTGAACTCTTTCAAGGCTCTCAAACTTTTCGAGATTCTTATACTCCCACTTGCCTTTTGAGGAGGCATATTTAGCATAGGGTGAACCAATCATGGTTTGAACCATGTTTGTTTGTTGCTTTTCTCAAACTCTTTCGAGATCTACATTACTCCCACTTGACCTTTTGGAACAATTTCCATAAGGCACCTACTTGAGCAACAAACCTTTTGTGCTAAGTATGATTTGTGTAGTAGTACCCCGTGCTTTGTATAGGAATCGAACTTGCATTAAACGATTTAACACAACTTTATTCCTTGTTTTGTAGAAATACTTTATAAGAACTTTTCTTATCCATATCATATGTGAAACCTTTACTACATTTTGATTTGACCTATGTATCTTTGTTTAGTTTTGTAGCTTATCTTAAAAGTATATCCCTTGAACAATGGTTGGAAGATAGGTAATTTTCATCCATTATCAAAATATATCTTATATAGATTGATAGCTCCCTTAGCTTCATAAACACTTCATAAGGTTTTCTTTCGGAGTTTGTTGTAAAACAATTTCACAACTCTTAGATGTTTATCAAGGTATTGGCTTAAATTCTCATGATTACGATCATATCGCTATACTTTGAATGTGTTGCCAAGTACATGTCCTGACTTAAATTTTCACAATTACAATCATATTGTAATGTAATCATTATCTTGTTAAGTTGATTCTGAACTCCATACTGAACCTTTTGAACTTTTCAAAATTTTCATACTTATGCTTTAATTAAGCACAAGTAGTGATCATATCATAAATGAAGTTTCATTGTTCGTCTCTAGCCTTTTGAACCTTTTGTTTTCTTACATCAATATGTATTCAACCCTGAGTTCACATCATCATTTCTCTAAATGGTGACTTTGTCAAAATTTTCAAATTAGAATGATGTTTACATATATCAATAGATTCATAATCTAAAATATTGAAAGTCCATCCCTTTGGATCTTCCGCATGCAATATTCATTTTCATTCGAATTGATTGACATATTAGAGACAATTTATATATATAGAAATGGTTTAATTATTTCTATTATATAGAACTTTAAACCTATTTAGCAATTCAAAACACATTATAACTCAATGAAAGCATGGAATAACATTTATTCTACGTTTTTTTAATCTTCAATGCTTAGTCATTACTAACATTGAATGGTGTATTGATAATGGCAAGAATGAATAACATTTATTTAATTCTAGCCAATAACAAGGTGAGGTGAAACATAGGTTCTACTTGTAAAGGTGCAACTTTTGCTTACAAACTTGTAGATTCTACTTGTGAAGAAGCAACATTTGCTTCTAAACTTGTAGATTTATTTCTCCTTTAGCCATACTTCTTCTTTTAATTCAACCACATTGTGAAATGAGTGATTTAAACAAGACATCTTAGATCCAAGAAGTAGCAATATGCTAAATCAATTTCTATAATATGCTTCTTAAATTGGAACATTTCCATTATTTTACCTTCCAACTGTTATGAGGTAGTTTCTAATCAATTGGAATTGGTCCATTTAATTGGAAACATTTGTTGTTCATAACAACTTTTAGCATGTAAGTAGTTCTAGGTTTGAGAAGTAGCAACTTGTTTGCATTTCTTGGCCTATAACTTCTTAATGCAATCCTTATATATTCCTAAACCTTTCCCATTTAAGCCACTTAAAACATTTCTCTTAGGTTCAAAATGATGCTTTGCTTAACTACTTTTAGCACTTTTCATGATTTTGCTAAGTTTTATTCAATCATTATTCATATTAGAGTTTAATCAACCATTTAACTCTATATGAAATGGATGAAGAATAATGTCATTTGATCAACTTTTGATCATAGAGATTTCCAATCACTTTCTTATATTCAATCATATTAAAAATAAGAGATTTTATTGGACTTTTATACTTGTTTTTTGGAGTGTTCATACCTCCCATCTCATTATATCCCTGAAGATGCATTGGCGTTTTACTCAAACATTTTGAAAAAACCAACGTTAGACATGTGACATGGATTTCTAAAACTTACCTTTTGGAACCATCTTAGCAAAATTGGAATATAGGTTTATTATCTTTTAACCTTTTGAGAACGTTTCTCAACTTTATTTTCAATCAAGGAGATTATATATAATAATAAAATTAGAACGACATATTACTTGTAAGTAAACGCAAATTTTAATTATGTTTAATAAAATTTAAAGTATCATAAGCGAATTAAATTGGCAACTTTAAAACACTTCATTCAATTTAAAATGATCCCTATTGATTAAATGATTCCAAGACCCTTTATTTGTGTAATAATTGACCGGACTGAGGCCCTACCATCAAGCATTACATTTTCAAGGTGGGTAAACTCTTTACTGATTACAACATTTGTAATTCTTGGTTGAATAATTAACCATCACATGTTTAATTATTACACTTAGCTTCAAGGTTCTAAGCCCTTTAGGTAACCTTGTTGAGTATAACCAATTAAATGTGTAGAATGTGATCTACCCCACAATACCTAAAATAACAAGTGACGCTCTGCTGAGGCCGACCCATCACTCACGATTAAAGGATTGTTGGGTATCTAATTGGAAAAGCAACCTCAATATTACTGGGACCTAGATTCATTTATGTTGTGATTATATAGTGAACTCTAGCGCATCATCAATCAACATAAAATAAAATCTAACATGCATAATTCTACTAATGCATAAATAAACACATGACATAGTATGACCCTTTAATCCTAAGAAAACTAATAAAGCAATAAAGGCTTCCACTTGAATCTTCATGGATCTCATCCATTTGGCTCATTTGGGCCTTCACTTCATTGGCTTCTTGGATCAACTACAACCTGTAATATTATTTTATTATATATTCTACTTAAATAAAATAAATTAAAATAAATTACAAAAATACTTAACGGTACACAGATCGTATTTAGATTATAAAAATACGAAACGATGCGCAGATCGTATTTAGAATCTATGGGCCATACTAGTCTATATATAGCAATAAATAATATCATATTTTATAAAGTGCCACATAATAAATCACTCATCATGTTTTCCTAAAATAAAACATCGAATGATCATAATTAAGGAAACATGGCACAAAATATCTCATATTTTTATTACTGTAATTAGATAATATCATATATTTATTTCTAACCAACCTTAAAGTATCATATATTTTATTTTATGTAAGAGATAGAATCAAATCATATTTTAATTATGGAAGATAAATCATATTTATTTTCCATGATTATCCTAACTAATTTAGGAGATTCTATCTTAATTGCCTAGTCAATCACATAATTTTAAATCAATTATTATCCAAAATAATTATGGGATAATCACATTATTTAAATCAATTATTATCCTTTTGGAATATGCTCAAAATATCCTAACAAATCATATCCAAAATTAACCACTTTAATTATGGATAATTACCAAAATTAACATTTTAAATATGGATAATATCAAACTTAACAACTTTTGAAAGATTTGATTTTATCCCATAATAAACAATATTTATCCAAAATAAACTGATTTTATCCCAAAATAAATTTGTAATTATCTTGAAATCTTTCAAAAACAGATTTTTTTAAACTGTGCACCAGCCACCGTGGTGTGGCCAGCCGAAGCCGGCCACGGTGGTCGTACACCGTGAGGTGTACGCTACTTTGCAGCGGTGCACAGCAGTAGCAGCACTGCCGCGCAACCCTTGCACGGTGCTGTTGTTGCTGCCCCTTGGCGGACCCGACCTTCTGCCCTACTACGCCCTCCCTTCGGACCACCTGCAGCGGCAGCCGCCCTGGCTGCGCTACCCAGCCGTTGTTGCCGCTGCTAAAACCCCCTTTTGTTAGTTAAATAAACAAAACATATTTTGTTAAAAAAAAATAATAAACTTAATGTGGTCCAATTAATTAAAAATTAAATCATATTCAATCTTGAAATTAGGGTTTTTCATGAAATTAATCCCCAATTTACTTTAACACTTAAATTAAATAATTTGATCATGAAAAATTCATAATTTAACATGAAATCAAATAGATTAAAATCGTTAATTACATAGAAAACGAATTAAATCAAAACCAAAACACAAATTTCACAAATTAGGGTTTAGGGTTTTGAAAATTTTTAAATTAGGGTTTGGGGGGTCGAAATTTTCGAGTAATCTAGGAAAAATTCAGATCTCTTCATGGTTATTTTGAGCATTATTAAATCACATTTAATCAATTCCAAGAGTTAAATCACATTTAAAATAATAATTGACTCATAATTAAATTATTCTCCCTCCTAATTGAATGAAAATTGTTGACTATCAAATAATTAATATTCAATGTATGTACATGCATAGGCTAACTTATACCACTGTAGGAGTTTATAGGTACGAATGCGGAAAACATAAATCATATTCATATAGCACCTAATCCCAAGATCATGCATAACACATAAAGAATAGGTCGGATGTTTTCGTGAGCAGTAAGTAGAAAATATCCCCATCTTGAGATATACTAAAAAGACCCTCCCCACTCTTGGTGTCTAACCTCTTGGTCGAGCTTCTTTCATCCGCCACTGAACTATCTGCTCAGTTGGAATCCCTTACCTCATCCAAATTTTTGAAGCGTGATTCCACGTGCGATCGAACAAGAACAAGGGAGATAAAGAACCTCAAGTGTGATTCCTCTACTTGGTCCACAAGCACAGATTAAGACCTCCACTAATGCTAGTTAGTCGCAATCAAACACTTCAATTGACCTTCTATGGAGAAGAACGAGCAACGAACAAATCACAAACCACCACGATCCACCACATGCACCACAAGGGTGGCCGGCCGTGAATCCAAGAAGAGGGAGGAGAGAGGCGTGTGACAGAGAGAGAGAAAGAGAGAGAGAGAGAGAGTGAGGGTTTTGGGAAATATTGGTTGCTTGATGCACAATTAACTGTTAATAGTGTTGTGTCATACAACCCTAGGCATGGACCTTATTTATAGATCTCATTCATCTTTAAATAAGAGCCCATGACAAAGCCCAAAACCTAAATCGAATCTTACTATACTAGCCCAATCCAATTCATGATTAGTAACTTGTTCATGAGGCCCATAAATGGGCCTCTAACTTGCTTAATCCCATACCTTTGTTGTGTGACCTCATAGGATCCGTTCTAGTGGGATTTGGACTATTTGACTAGCCCAAAGATCAATGACCATAGTCTAACAACAGATAATGACGACCCAAAAGAACGAACTTATTATCTCCATAATAGTGATCCTTGATATATCTAGTAATTGCACTTATCGAAGACAGAATTCCTTCAGTTTTATGATTTATATGTAATGAAAAATATAGTGATGTTAAAATCTTGTTAAAATCGTCATGATATATATTTTTTAAAATATCAACTTTTTATAATTTTTGCTTATCCGAAATTAAACATATTAGTGATTGAATTTGTGCATTGGCAAACGTGACTAAAGAAACGTGTCAACTAAAGAGAAACATGTGTTTAAATAAGTAAAGTATTTATGCTTTTTGCACTATTTAGGTAATTCACTTTGGCTAGTGTTTGTAGTTTCTATATAAGAATAAATGTATACTTGTGGATATGTGTTACAAGCGTATCAATTATTAGTCAAAGTTTTTCATTGGCATATGTGCACAAGGGAAATATTATATTTATTTAAACACAGATATATTCTTTAACTAATTTGGTATCCGAACGATGTCCCGAATATGGAGTTAAGGTCAAATACGACCCCTAAACTAATGTATTTGTAGCATTTTAGTCCATCAACTATAAATTGAGGCAATTGGTCCCTTAGCCTCCAAGGAATACTATTTTCGACCAAATAATTTGGGGACCTTGCCTAGTCATCAATATTTTAGGGACTTTGCCTAGTCAACAATAATGATTTAGCAAATTTATTCAATATTTTATTACAATAGTTTAGGGACGTGTCAAATTAATTAATTATAAGAATAATTTAGGAGTTACAAAGCAAACTTGGCAAAATCAATCATCACAAAAAAAATTTAGGGACCTTTTAATTTACTCGTAATAAGCAGAATTGGAAAAACCAGTTATCACAAAAAAAAAAAAAAAAAAGTTTAGGGACCTTTTAATTTACTCGTACTCTAGAAGGCTTTGGAAAAGAGGTTTTATTATATATAAAGAAAAAAAAAGAAGAAGACTATTGAAAGTGACTTTTCATCTTCAAACTCAAAGAAAAAAACACGAGCTCTATTGTTATGTTTGTGTTGGAATTTGGAGAATCATTTGATCAGAAGGAGAGGAAAATCGCAAAGTTAATACGATCTCCAAGATTTAAATTTTTTTAGAGTTTTGATGTGATTTTTTTTTTTGTTGTTGATTTACTTAAATGATGTTTCTCTATAATGCTCTTGACAACCGTATGAACTTTTGTGAGGTATGGTTTGAATTTTTTAAGGTTTTGACGTGAATATATTTATTGTTAATTAATTAGTTGACCCCATCAATTGTAAATGCAAATATAATTACTCTTCATGCGTTTTAATACTATGTAATATACAGAATAAATAAAACCGACACAATTGCAAAATTAGTCCATTCATATTACAATTCCTAATTGAGATAATTATATGTGTACTTACCAGGTATTTGAGTTCCTAATGCACCCGTAACAAATTTTTTGAGCATATGAATATTGTGGATGATCAACAACAATCTGAAGAACACAGAGCTATACACAGCAAAATTTTAATTTGAAACAAACTATTTTTTTTACTAAACGAATTTTTGGACCATTTGTTGTACAAATATTGTAAAACCCTAATAATTCTCCCTTTTCAAACCACTTACTTTAAATAAAATTAAGGACAACTATTGACATGTAACCGCCACATATTATAACGTAATTTAAGATTTTATCGTAATATTGCAGCGGAAAATCCAAACTTAAATCTTAAAAATAAAATGGTAAAGAAAACCAATAAGTCAAAGCTTACAAACTAGAACCTACACACACCTAAAAATGTATTCCCAAAACTAAACCCGATGATGAACAACCTTTCACCGCCATTATTGGTCGATTTGAGTATTTAATCTTTAAAGTGATTAAATCCATATTCAATCCCAATACATTTCATGAACCAACCCAATTCTTTGCCCACTTTAATTTCCCCAAATCATAACTTATTTTTCCCTTTTCGTGCCCACGTCACAAAACCGAGCTAATATGATTTTGTGGCCCTATAATTTCATAACTCAAATATTATTTGGTTGGATAGGCCTTTCAATAAGTTTTCCAACGATATATCATAAGCTCGATTCAGATTTAAAAAGAAAAAGATATGAGCAAAACACTAAAGTCTATCCAAAAAAGACACCCTTTCACTAAAACAACCATATCATAAAATATATGTAATATTTTTACTATATTTTAATTGGGTTTGAAAGTAGACATGATATGCTTTCCAAATATATATTACATGCCTTATTCCAAGTTACGGATCAAAAGTTATTATAGTTTTAAAAACGCGAGAAATCAAGAAAATACCGCGCCACGGTATGCACACCTTGTGACGGTGTTGTGCAACTTGTCACGGTGTCCTGTACAGTGTCACGGTATTTTTCACCATGACACGGTGTTTTTTTAGGGGTTTTTTCTTCGTGGCGCTTTACTTCTAGGGTTCTGTGCTTCACCTTACTCTTTATCTCTATAAATAAATAAGAACCTGATTTCTAGTTTCGGGGCACTTAAAATCATTCTCTTTCTCCCAAACAAGCTTGAACACATCAAATCATTCTCTCTTATCTCTTTTATGCTCTAGCTTAAATACTAGCCTTCCCTATTCTTTCATCATTCCTTTCTTAAGCACTCCAAGGAGTCCATACTTGACCTGAGATTCCATACTTAAACCAAGGCGTGAAAGGTAGAATTGAATAAGGGTTTGGACAAATCAACTCTTTTTTTTTTTTCAATTTAAATTTGATTTATATTTTTATTGAAGTTATTGACAATTTATTCATGGTGTAGCAATTCAAGGAAACGCGGAAAGCGAGTAATTAATTCACTTAATTACTCTTATTATTATTTTTATCTTTATTGCTAGTATCATGATTAAAGTTATTATTATAATTTAATTTGACTAACTATATTGATATGTCTATTTTATATAGTGATTTACCCCTGTCCCTTGGTATAATTGGGAGTATTTTTGGCTCTTTAGAGCCACTTTTATTGCTAATGTGTGCTTTCTAGTGTTTTCGTAGTTTTGGTAGCATTTGTAGGAAATTGCACATTTGGAGCATTTTCCCGGGATTATTTGGAGCAATTGCGAGCATTGGAGGAGTAAGACCGTCTTTCGTATCCCAAGGCCGATTGGATTCATCGAACCGGTGATTAAGGGATCGACTTTGAAGAAACGAGGCATTTAGACCGAGTATTCAAGTCCCGAAGATGAAATCAAGATTGGGCTTAGGATTAAAGCCCAATCGAAGTTCCAACCCTTGCCCAAGTGGCCTTGCCCAGTCAGGCACCTCGCCCTGAGGCGCGCTCGACCTGGCAGGGCGGAAGGTTAACGAAACACTCTTCTCCTTGTCCGCGCCCGACCGGGCATGAGAGATGCATTGAGGATCGAAAAGGCGGGCCCAATCGGGCGGTGCCTCGCCCGACCAGGCGCGTGTTTTGGAGCTATTTTCCGATGATTTTTACTTAGATTTTAATTAGGATTTTTATGTGTTGTATAAATACGTTTTAGTTGCTTTTGATACAATTATCTCTCTTTCATTAGTTTAAACTTCACTTAAGCTCTCTTAAGCTTATACTTCTCTCTTTCTCTCTTTAACTCTTGGTTTAATTTAATCCATTATTTCTGTTAGTTTTGGTAACAATTTCTTCCCTTTTTATTTCAGTAATTTTTTTGCTTTTGTTCATCATGTTTTGCTTAATTGCTTTGATTAGTTTAGAATTAATCATGTGTGAGTAGATTATTTTCTAGGGTTGTGGGGATCCATAAAAAATATGAAGGGGTAATTTATTATTTTTTTATTGTCAGTGCTTGATTAATTTCCTATTGATTGATTTAATGAAATGCAATTAGATTAGGCCTGGTTTGATTATATGAGTTTTGCAATATTGATTCGAGATTTGACAGATGAGAATTAATGTTTAGGCTTAGTTTCAATGGACAGATTAATTTATAAATGGTTAAGTAAAGATTCGAAAGATGCGATTTAATATCGACAGATTAATTCTGTGATTGTAATACGTAGCGAAAGCCCTTTATGATCTGATTAATTAATGCATTGGTGATTGATTATTGTGTTTTACCCTGAATTATTAATTATTAGTGAACCTATACCCTAGGCTTTTATTAATTGATTTTCTCATAAAACTTTGATCTATGTAGTTTAATACTTTTCATATTAATAATTTAGTTACTTAATAATTTAGATTATTTAATTTAATTAGGAATAAATTGATTCGTTTCCCTGTGGTTCGACCCTTCTTCCCTATCTATATAGTTAGAGGACTTAGGAATTATTTTTTATTAGGTGATATGACTTTATCCTATCATATTTTATTGTTAAATTTCTTTCAATGTTGATGTTTATTCTATTGTTTATTGTTGGTCACTATATTGCATGTTTAAAGGGAATATGTAATTGAATATAACGCCTAGCTAATAAGATAATTTGGACGACGAGTTTAGGTTCGTTTGGTAATCTTGTTGTTTAATTAAAGTGATCATATATTCCAGAATTATATATTACATTAATTTTGTTCACGGACGCACTCGAAGTTCCTGAACAGGTGGGTCAAACCCACCCCAAGCTAGGAAGCTTTCAACCATAATTTAGCCTAATAATAGTTTGGAGCAAATTGAATCTTTTTTTTGCTTGCCTTTGAGATCGGAGGAATACTTTTCACTATAAGAATCGAGTAGAGGCCAATACGGACGAATGTGACTCCATGACTTACTTTGTACCATCATCCCCGATCCTCCTTTCATGGTTCCAAACCATATGGAATTAGTAATCTCATGGATTATGAATGGGGTGTAACCTTCATGGGCCAATTGTTGTTTTCTATCATTGTCCCTTTATTCGTGGTTGCCTTCAATGATCCGTGAATGGTTTACAATTTTCTTAAAAACTTGTTGGCGTCTCCCTACTTTGCCTTGTCCCTAATCGTTATCTCTAATCGTATATGTTAATTCTCACTTCCTATGAGTGCCAAGCATAGTTAAACATGCGTAACGTAGGCACGTTTCAAACGACGCCTACAGAACCATATAAGACCCTTATATAAAGCCTAACCAATATTCAAAATCCAAAGCATAAACGAAATAACAAAGCATAAATAAGTTCAACACAAGAAACGAATACTCTCAATCACACCAATCTCTTGACAATGCATATGCCAATTCCCCGAACTTCACAACATCATTGCTAACTTGTGCAATACTGATCCCCAATAATATAAGTCTAATAATTGGATCATCATAGGGTCATTGAAAGGCGAAGGTTATGACTAAAAGAAAACACACACAAAAGCAAGCAATCAGCAAAGTTGAGTACATACAAGCTACAATGCACCAAACCTATCATGCTCAACTAATTAAAGTAAATATACATTCAACATGAATTCATTAACCAAGACTCCACACTAAAATAGTTCAATCAATTCTTTATGTTTAATTTAATTAATTTAATTTGGAGAAAGCAATAGACAAGGTTGTCCAACCCACCAAATGATTTTGGTCCCTTATGACCATTTAAAATAAAAAAATAGCGCGGTTGTAAGAATGGGCACGACTCCATTCTCACAAAGGTAGTCTAGGATATCATCTAACTCTTTTTATAAAATAAAATACCAAAATAAAAGAGGACATAATGTTGATCAAACAAGCCTCGGGAAGTCATGGGCTACCACCGTATACCCCAACCCACAATTGTCAATACTCTAAAAGTGCACACTTTCAGAATTTTATTGCTCATCCATGTTTTACTTTACATTATTACAAGCTTATCTAAGAGTCAACTGATTCGATTATATTAAACCATACACAACCATACATAGAAATTCACTTTTAATCTTATTTAAGACAATGATGATCACATCACGTACAAATCAGCCTATAATTCCTTATAAATTCTAAGGGCCTGTTCTAATTTACTGGAAAAAAAAATAAACTGAACTGAACTGATTGGAGCTGAAATGAACATAAATGGTTGGGTTTTGAAAAGTCTAACTTTCTGTAGAAAC
This sequence comes from Chenopodium album, assembly GCF_948465745.1. Lineage (NCBI taxonomy): Eukaryota > Viridiplantae > Streptophyta > Magnoliopsida > Caryophyllales > Amaranthaceae > Chenopodium > Chenopodium album. Next base: position 67,063,712 of record NC_137837.1, on the reverse strand, counting down.
AAAACCCGACCCCAAGACACGCTCACAATTAATATAACTAAAAAGCATAATTAACAAGATAAAGAGAAAAACAATATTACCCTTGATGTTCGCTTCGCTCGCTTTACGAGCTCTTACTTGGAAAGCTTTGAGTCCTGCAAGTGCGTAGACCCCAACAGAATTCCACCCGCAACACGACTCGTCCGGTCTCTACTCGGAGTTAAGCCGAGCTAGACCAAAAATAAACTTACTTGAGTTATGATGAACTTAAAGGTTTTCACTCTTTGGAGATGCCTTATTGAGTTCAACTCAAGTGGGTTTATCAAATCCTAATACATTGGTATTTATAGAGAATTCCCACCTACATTCCACTCTCCCATCAATGTGGGAGAGTTGGTAAAATCCTTTTTCCATTTTATTTTAAAATTAAAAATCAAAAGAAAAAACAATGCAATAATTAATCAACAAGTGTCAAGCAAGGAGGGAAAGAGTAGGTAAGGACCACAAAGGGGGGACCAAAGACTTGCTCCCAAAGCCTCACCAACCGGCTCACTTACACGACGCCACGTGGTGAAAGGAATGGTGTCCTTCGAACAAGTGTACTATTCCGTTAGTGGGTTCAGAATTATTAGAAAGCTAATATATTCAGTAAGGTCAAGTGATCGGAATGCCAGGGTGGAGGCCGCTTCCGATCAGTAATATTAATGCATAATTAATATTACAGCTTAATCTTGATTGAACCCTTCGGGTCACACCCAAGCAACTAACGAACCGAAGCGACGAATTAATTAGGAATTAATTAATAAGTCGATCGAGTAATTAATATTTAGACGTCGGAAATTCGAGCTTGGAGCGTCGAAACCGAGCGTCGAAAGTCGAGTCGAAAATAGTAAAAGACGAGACCTGAAAAATAATAATAAATCAACAATGACCGAAATACCCCTAGCATCGGTAAAACTGAGTGCTAGTAGGGGCGCGGCAAAAAGCTAGCATCCCGCACCAAGTGTGCGTGGCAATGCTAGCATGTGGCAACTAGAATTGATGGGAGAGCTTGCCACTTGTTGATTTATTACTAGTTTGCCACTTGTTGAGTTATTACTAGTTTGATTATTAATTTTATTTTTGATTTAAAATAAATGGGAAAATCAAATTCTCCCACATTGATGGGAGAGCTTTTCACACTCATGCATTTCCCTATAAATACCTAACTTGGGGTATTGGGAAAAGCACTTGAGTAAGAGTTAAAAAAGGTATCACCATTGTGAAAAACCTTTGAACTCATCAATTACTCGGGTTTTGGTCGAGCCTTGCAAACCCCAAGGCATTGGACCGTTTTCGGTGGTCGAGTTGTGGGTGGACTATCGTTGGAGGCCGTCGTAATTTCGAGGCTTGCTTTCGAAGTAAGAGCCCCTTCCGGTCGGGCGAAGCACGCTCCAAAGGTAATCGTTTTATCTTAATCTTGTGATTAATTTAATTATGTTTATGGTTTTATTTATTGCGAGTGCGGTCTTTTTTTTGGGTTTGTTTCCGCGGTGAGTCGGACTCACCAAACCCCAACACGTGGCTCCCAGCCTTGGACACTAAGGCCCTCCTAGTTGGCGACCTGGGGACTAGGCTTGCTCGTGTGCGTGTGCGGGTTCGGCCCAGTTGTCGCGTGCGCCAGCTCACACAACACGCAGCCTGCACGCATTGCGTGCTTACGGTGCTGATGTTGTGCTTGCGCTTGGTTTAAGTTTACGCACCTACACGCAGCCTTGTTGTGATGTGCGGGCTAGCTGCTAGTTATGCCTAGCATGGTGCACATGGCTGCGGTAGCCTAGCCTTGCACGCAATGCTAGCTGGGCCATGCTAGCTTAGGCATGCTAAGCTTGCGGTCGAGCCTTGCCTTACGACAACGACTTTGGCTATCCCATGCTAGTCACCCTAGACATCGATTGGCTAGGCTAATATGATGCTATGATTTTTTCGATGACTGGCTTGTTGATTAATTGATTTTTACCGTCTCGTCTTTTATTAATTCAACTCGACTTGCGACGCTCGGTCTCGATGTTCCTAGCTCGATTTCCGATGTATATGTTCATAATACTCAAGCGACTCATTGATTCCTTTCGGATTAATTGGTCGTGACGGATCGTTTGTTTTCATAGGTGTGACCCGAAGGGTTCGGTCAAGATTAAGCTGTAATATTAATTATACATTACTATTACTGATTAGAAGCGGCCTCCAACTAGGCATTCCGATCACTTGACCTCACTGAATAATTAACTTTCTAATAATTCTGAACCCTCTGTCGAAATAATACACTTGTTCTAAGGACATCATTCCTATTAGAAATGAATTGAGCTGAAATTAATGTTTATGAGAGAAGAAAATTAGAAACTGAACTGAACTGAACTGATTGAAGCTGAACTGAAATGAACTGAAATTAAGCTGAAGAGAACATGCCCTAAGATATCTAAAATTGTTGAACGTAGTCAACCCACCTAGTCATTTATGCTTAATCCACTTTTACTTAAAATACTAACAAGTCAGGTTTGAGTAATAATAAAATTAATAATTATCTTATGAAATAATTAATAAATTCATTTCACTTATACCATTCAATTCCAATCCTTCAATAATTCAAATGTGGTTATCAAACCAATCCAATAAAAATATGTTTGTATCAACATTCCATACAAACAATTTATCCAATTCAACATGGTTGCATTCATAGATTAATACAAACATAATTAACTCACCAAAACATATCTCGTGAATATAAGCACATTCTCTAATTCAATGTATAACCACATAATTTTTATTTAAGTATTTTGTAAACATGAAACTAAATTCTTCTCATTTTGTACCTAAAAAATTACTACCTCCGTTTACAGTTATTTGCAACATTTACCAAAAAGAGGTGCTTCCTATTATTTGCAACAAAACTATTTATTTCCTAATATATTCCCTCCGTTACGATTTACTCGCAACAAAGAGGGAGTTTGCGTGCTCCTAGGAAAAATATTGAAAGTATGATCAATGAAAAATAAGGGCATACACTTAAGTATTAATCCAATTTTTTTTTAAAAAAAAAAATTGAATAAAAAAATAAATACCAACACCATGAATTCACGAACAACCAAACACCACCACCACCTAGCACCACGAAACCACCCAACACCACCATCAAGCACTACAAAACCACCCAACACCACCACCTAGTACCACGACACCACCCACCACCAGAACCCCAAAACCTAGAACCCACAACCCCGAACTCAAACCTATAACCCCCCCCCCCCCGAACCCAAAACCCACAACCCAAAAACCCACAACCCGAACTCAAACCCAGAACTCACAACCCCGAACTCCAGCCCAGAACCTAAACGACCGAAACCCACAACCCCAAACTTGAACCTAGAACCCCAAAACCCACAACCGACTAACCGACGAAATGGATGTAAATGACTAATTAATGTCTTCACTGTCGTCAATTTAAGCTTTAATTGGTCAAATTTAACCATGAAAACTGTAGATCTACAGTTTTCACGGTTATATTTCACCATAAAACCTTCAAATATAAGCTTTAGAAACAAGAAGAAGAAGGAGAGAGAGCAAACGACTTTCGGCGACAAACATCAACGGGACATCGGTAGTGGTTGCGGTGGAGATCAGGGGAGATGAACAAAGAGAGAGAAATTTTTGGGTAAATAGAGTGGAGATCGGTGGTAGTAATGGTGGTGGTGGTTGCCCATGAAGGCGATGATGAATTTAGATGGAAGGGAAATGATTTTGGTAAAAATGGTTAAGTTAATCAATGTTAAGTTAATTTAATAAGATAAAATTAGTAGTTTAATTTGGATGTTTAGAAGAAAAAAAAAAGTAAGGGTAATGTTGTGAAATCACACAAAAAAATCTTACCATAAAAGGAACGAAAAAAGTTTGTTGCGAGTAATATGTCCACACCATTTATAGTAATTGTTGCGAGTAATTCATAACGGAAGGAGTGGTAACTTTTTCTGGTAAAATGACCAAAATACCGTCATTTAAAAATTATTAACACATTATACTATACATAATTATAAATCATTATTACCCTAATCTAACTTAATCATCTCAGCTTTTTTCCCCTAAAAATGAGATTAATCCCTAATTTTATCTCCCCACCATCTCTCTCCTCCATCTTCATCTCTCAGTTCATCATCATCATCTCTCATCTTCTTCGATCTTCTGAATTGATCATCATCTCTCATCATTCATCTTCCTCCTTCTTTATCTCTCATCATCTTCTTCATTGTCATCTCTCATCTCAGTTTGTGGGTGGATGTTGGTGGTTTGTGGGTGGGTTTGGTAGATCTGGTGGTAGTGGTTGTTTATGGGTGGTTTTTGTGGTTTGTGGGTGGGTTTCGGTGATTCTTGAGTGGATTTCGGTGGTTTGTGGGTGACTTTCAGTGAGTTGTGGGTGGTGGTTCGTCGGTTCTGGGTGGATTTGCTGGGTTTTGGCTGGGTTTGGTTGTGGTTTACTAGGTTTTGGCTTGGTTCATGGTGGTTTGTTAAGTTCGTTGTTCGTGGTGGTTTTGCTGGGTTTTGGTTGGGTTTCGGTGGTTTTGCTGGGTTTTGGTTGGGTTTCGGTGGTTTTGGCTGGGTTCGTGGGTGGTTTGCTGGGTTCGTGGATGAGTTTCAGTGGTTTTGGGTTCTGGTTGTCGGTTGTTTTGGTGGTGGTTCTGGGTTTAGTGATTATGAGTGTCGGTGGGTTTGGTTTTTATTTAATTGTTTATTTTTTATTTATTTAATTTTTTTTTTTGACAACCACAAACTAAAGGAAAACACTAAGTGGTAAAGCTAATTAAATCTACTCTACAACTATTAGCAATGTCATGTGCTTTTGCAACTTGTTCCCGGGCGATTTTCCATATGAGGCAAGTGAGAAATAGATTTCCTTCCTGCAGTAAATCCTGAATTGTCCATAGGAATCGTATATCCCTTCTTTAATTGTTTATTTTAGGTAGTATTAATATTTAACCAAGTGCCCTTATTTTCCAATAATCATGCTTTAAAAGTTTTGTCTAGGCATCCGTACCCTTATTTCTATTATTTATTATTTTATTTTTAATTTATTTTTACAAATCCTAATTCAAGCTTTTATTAGTATTAAAACAAAATCGAATCATCATTTCATTTATCTACCTTTATATACTCATTTGCTCCTTACAAAAATATAAAAACTAAATAGAAATCCATTTGCAACCAAGTACCAATTAAAAAATCATGCTGTTGTTTTATATTCCCATCATTCCATGGACACCACCAATTCTGAAAATATGAGTCAATATTGGAAACCGATTATGTTGACTATGTCAATATTGGATGGCGACTCAAAACAGATTTTTAGGATATACCAGTGGCTTGTCGGTGGACCACTTACAATTATTGTATCACATCTTGGAGCATATCAATTATCCATATGTACGGTATTATAAAATTAAGCTATGTGTAAAAAAAAAAAAAAAAAAAAAACAAAAGCTAGTATTAGTAAACTATGGATTAGTTTCACTTATCTAGTATTTACTTCTGGACTAGATTAAATACTACTCCGTATATGAAAGAAAGTATGACTTGATAAAATCTTACTTTGTATAATAGATCTTTGAATTCAGGGCTCAAATACTATCATGTGAGCATGCTCAGAGTGAGAATTCCCTTATTATTTTTAATTTTTTTTTTAATATAACAGAGATATTAAAATTTCTAATTAAACTCAGTACTTTAACTTTTACATTTGTAAACATTTAAATTACATTAAAAAAAAAAAAAAAAAAAAAAAAAAAAAAAAAAAAAACCTTTCATTTTTATGTCTTTATTACACTTTATTGAAAATTTTCTTAGTATTTCATACTTTTTACATTAATTATAATTAGTAAGAGAATGTAAAAAATGTAACCAATAAATAGCATAAAAGTCAACATGTTACGATTAAAAGGAAACAAATGTAGCTTTTATGTACATCACTCGAGTAACCAACCAAGTTGCTAATAACACATTATAATAAAATAATTGAATTTCTTTTATAAAAAAATATTGTCATTATCTTACTAGCTTATAACAAAGAAATTGTCGTCCAGCTCTTCATTAATGATGACTAGCTAATTTAGGTGTGTCCACTTGATATTATTGTCTATAAATTCATACACTAAGATGTGGTCTTACCAATACAATAAGTCAATAACCATAAAAGAAAAAAAAAATGTCTACTCTTTTCACATCCTTGATATCAATTCTTTGTCTTCTTCTCATCATAATCTCCTTATCTCAAGCTCAAGTTCCTCCCTCTTCTACATTCAAACATGTCAACCAAGGTGATTTCGGCGATTACATAGTCGAATACGATGGCAATTACCGTACCCTAGACATATTTTCTAGCCCATTTCAACTATGTTTCTACAACACTACACCAAATGCATACACTCTTGCCCTACGTATGGGTTTGGTTCGGTCCGAGTCACTTTTCCGATGGGTTTGGGAGGCTAATCGGGGAAACCCGGTTGGTGAAAACGCGACATTCTCCCTAGGGACAGATGGCAACCTCGTATTGGCTAACGCCAATGGCCGGATCGCTTGGCAAACCAATACAGCCAACAAGGGTGTCGTAGGGTTCAAGTTACTTCCTACTGGTAACATGGTGTTACATGATGTTAAGGGTAGATTTATTTGGCAAAGTTTTGATTTTCCTACTGATACTCTCTTAGTGGGCCAATCTCTTCGACTTGGTGGGCCTACTAAGCTCATAAGTAGGGCCTCGGCTGAAGTTAATTCTAATGGGCCTTACACTTTTGTCATGGAACCAAGAGTACTAACAATGTATTATAAAAGCCCAAATAGCCCAAAACCACTTTTGTACTTTAGTATGTTAGATCTGCAAAAGCTCCCTTAAAGAAGTAACGTTTAGTTGCTCCCCTGAAAATGATGATAACTATGCTTATGATATAACATTTGCATATCAAAGTGTAGATGGATCAATTGGAGGTAACGCGGTGATTGCAAGGCCGAAATATAATAGCACATTGTCCATGTTAAGGGTTGGAATCGACGGGAATCTAAGGGTGTACACTTTCTCAGATAAGGTAGATTGGGCCGCTTGGGAAGTGACCTTTACATTGTTTGCTAGGACCTCGCCGTATGGGCTATGGGAAACCGAGTGCCAATTACCTGAAAAATGTGGGAAATTCGGGTTATGTGATGAGGATAGCCAATGTGTGGCATGCCCTACACCTAAAGGGCTACTAGGATGGAGCAAGAAGTGTGAGCAACCAAAGCCGAGTTGTGGTACTAAAAATTACTATAAACTTGAAGGGGTTGAACATTTTTTAAGCAAGTTTACTAAAGGTGATGGTCCTATGACAATTGATGCTTGTGGGATGAAATGTACTAAAGATTGCAAGTGTTTGGGATATTTCTACCATCAAGAAACTTCAAGGTGTTGGATTGCTTATGATATTAAGACTATTACTAAAGTGTCTAATATGAAACATGTGGGGTACATCAAAGTTTGAATTATGATCACCAAGGGAGTATATTTAGATAAATAATCAATTATTAGATTGTCCGTGTAAGTTTAATTATGACAACTTATGAATTATAAAAAAAGGGTTTTTCTACATGTTACCCCCAATTATTGCGTATTCTATATTGTGCCCTTCTAAATCCAAACTTCTACACGGTGCCCACAAATTTAAGTAACTTTATCACTTTTAACCATTCATTAAGTTACTGTCAAACACTTTAAATTAACTACTAACTATGGTTAGCAATATATATTTTTTTCCATTTATTTTATTAAAAACAAGGTTAATAAGATGTAATTATAACTTTATAAGATAATGTGGTTCTATTTCCCCAAATTCAAGATCTTCCACAATTGTCAGATTCTTCTTCTCCATAATAAACATTGATAAAATGAACTCTTTTTCTCTGAACTTTCTCAATCTTCTCATCACTAATTAAAATCCAAATTCTACAACAACGAATTAGCAAACAACCTCAACCAATTTCTAATCCGCAACCTTCCCCATTAAAACCCAAAAATCCCTCTCCCGTAAAACCGTCCAATTCAGCCCCAATATTCACCGTATCGTCATTCTCCGATGTCAAATCGACTCAAATGTAATTGCAAGACACCAAAACATGCTAAATTGAAGGTGTCTTCTACGAATCAAAATTTCAAGAAGGGGTGAATAGCAATCCGTCATTATTTTGCTGGTTATTTTATGTGAAAGTGAATTAAGGATGAGTTAGCTTTGATTGTAGTAAGTTAAAGGATGATTAGCTTTGTTTGTTTTGTAGGTGGATTTGTGTGAACATCATCAATGAAAATTCAAATTTGTGCCAATTCTTTCTCTGTCATTTTGGTTTTCTTTGCCTAGATTATTTTACAATTCTTTCTGTCAAATTTGTAAACATCATCAATGAGTGTGAGAGGTTTGATCAGAATGGGGTTTTATTTATGTATTTTATGTCATTTAAATTTAAGTAGTAATTAACTAAGGTGGGTGGTTAACTTAACCATAAGTTAATTACAGTTAACAAAACAGCTTATGGAGGGCATATATAAAACAATACACAAAACTTGTGGGCACCGTGTAGAAGTTTGAATTTGGAAGGGCACAACATAGAAAACGCAATAATTTGAGGGTACCATGTAGAAAAACCCATAAAAAAATTAAGAAAGCATGATGTATAATATACATATGCTAAGTTTATTTTGACGTGCCCATGTTATGTTAGATTGTCATTTGAATGGGTTTTTCTTGTAACCTTGACCAAGTTTTATCTCATTCTTATTCATTTTTCAAATGGTTGTATGAGGTATACTACTCTCTACTTCGTCTCTTTTTATTTACCTCATAGTGTGTATTTTTTAGGCACGTTCACAGGAAGCATTGAAACTTAGCAACATTATCACTGGTCGCAGGATCATTTATATATTAGCAAGAATGGTACTTGTAATTCATCATAAGATGCTAAATGGGGAGACACTTTTAACATTGAACCTAAACTACTTTTAAAATTTTCAATGTCTTCATTACTATCTAATTACATACTACCTTCGTTTTTATTTAGTTGAGACCTTTCTTTTATCACGATTATTAACGCACTATTTAAACGATTAATATCTCTAATTTTCGACATTGAAAAATTATAAAAAGTGAATATATATATATATATATATATATATATATATATATATATATATATATATATATATATATATATATATATTTTATATATATATATATATATATATATATATATATATATATATATATATATATATATATATATATATATATATTTTGATACGATTCAAATTTGATCCCACTTGACTATATTTTATCGTAGTTATAGATTACAAAAGTCAAACATAGTTTTTAAATAATATACAAGTCAAATGGTATCAACTAAAAAAAGGAGGAAATATATACCGTCTAAAAAAACAATGGGCCTTGAGGCTAGATATAGCAGTTCAAATTTATTATGAATTTCACGATCACGTTGGGCCTAGACCCGGGCTTGGGGGAACACAAAGGTTACAAACTAAGATGCTCATTTTTCCATGTTATAATGCAATAGAAACATGAATAAACAAGCAAAAGAAAGAATAAGTTTGAACATACGTAATACTCTCTCTCTCTCTCTCTCTCTCTCTCTCTCTCTCTCTCTCTCTCTCTCTCTCTCTCTCTCTCTCTCTCTCTCTCTCTATATATATATATATATATATATATATATATATATATATATATATATTCGTTTAAAATCGCTATATACCTTAAATATTTATGAACATCATCACTTTCTCTCATAATTACTTTAGGTACCACTACTTTTGTCTCTTGTCAATTAACTCAGCCAAAATTTAATAAAGTAGGCAATTGACATAGAGCAAATAATTAGGGACCAAAGAAGTAGAGATACAAGCAAACAACTCTTTAATTATTACATTTTTATTTATCTTTGCTTTTGTACATCACAAACAACTAACAAATTAGTTAAGAATTACTAGCATTAATTTTATTTTATTATTATTATTATTATTATTATTATTATTATTATTATTATTATTATTATTATTATTATTATTATATCTCAAAAACAAAAGTCATACAACCTACAATAAATTAGTGGGAAGCCGAGATACAATCTGGGCCCCCACTCCTCTAGCTATAGCAAAGCCTACCCTAGTGAATATGAGCTGCAGCACGAGCCCCAATGTCTTGCGTCGTCGAGAACCTCTAAATCCACTTCAGCAACGCAACATCCTCCTTCTCTAATTCCCCAAGCGAAGAAAAGGAGAAGGGAATGAAACCATATCCAATCTCCAGACAACGAGCCTCATACTTAACCAGCTTCCGATGAGCCGCATCAGCCATAACCCGTCCAGGACAAAAGTCAGATAGCCCTGTCAGTGTCAAAGGAGAAGACCCTGTGAAGTCGACACATACATCACGACCACGATCCCATGAATAAAGTAACACATCAGCAGGTCTGAGGCCCCCGTCATTCCCTCCAGACAATCCTATGTCAACCTCCTTTCCTGCTGAAATCCCAGATCTGTAGCAAATATCAACAAATGTATCCGGAACAACATTGTGCTGATATTTAATACCTACAATACCAGGACACGACACCGCATGGTCGCCGAATATATCCCCTGTAAAAACCCGAGAGCAAGAAGAGCACGGTGTCGAGACAAAGAACAATGGAACACCTATCCGATAACACAGCACACATCGGTATGTCTTAGTGTTCAGCGTCTGACCCAATCCATAAATCGGGACTGCCCGAAGCCAAGCAAAGGTGTGATCACCTTGCTGCGACTTTCACAATGTCGACTGCCGAGGAGACAAAGAAAAGGTGGATTCTGCAGAAGTGGTAACCTTTGTGAAATATATATCTGCCAATTTCTTCATGAATTTAGGGGCAGCGACCTCACAAGGATTACCTAAAATGTCAGACTCAACCGTTCTAGTAAACAGACTCAACGCATCCTCAAAAGCTTGACCAAGACCAACAATACCAATACGACGCAGAAGCTGCATCTGCAACCCAGTAGACTACGTACAACCGAGAAGCAAGAAAAGCATAATGACGAACATCATCTGCGGAATAAACACCAAGCCCTCCAAATAGTGGCAAGCCGCCACTGCCAATCACCAAACCTGGGCCTCGAAGCAGTAACAATACGCCCAAGGAAGATTAAAGAGCCACGTCGAAAACGCGTTGAGCCACCTTGAAAGCACCTGGTGGACAAGTACACAAGTCAAAGTAGAGTTTAGAAACTCCAGTACATGCCCTAAGTAACAACAGATCACACTGAGGATCATCCAGCATAGCAACCTTATCCATAAGCGCAATGGTCTTGGTCACCCTCTGCATCACAAGCTCGCCACTAAACCTTGAATCAAAACTAACGGGTGCACCAAGCAGCTTAATACCATGCAATGGTTGAGCAATAGAAGGGGGAAACACCCACAAGCCTGCTTCGAGGGTCTTTTATCGGCCAGAAAACTTCAGTTTTTTCCACATTGAGATGCAACCCAAAACGAGGTCCTTCCTCCATAAACTGTAGAACCTTCCCTACCACCAAAGTGTCTCCAATAATAGTGTCGTCATCGAAATACCACGCTTGAAGACATACCTCAAAAGCATATCTGATTTTACACATAAGGGGTTGTAAAACCAAAGAAAAAAAGGAGAGGGATCACCCTACTGCACCCCCTGAGACGACCATAAGGTGTGGTTCCCATAATACAATCTGGCTGGATTAGAGTAGCAGGATTCAACCCACCACAAAATACCCGGACAACGACGACGAACTTCACGTAACATGACCGCACGATAAACTAGATTGAAGGCATTTTGATAATCCACCAACAACATAGAAAGACCAACATTTAAACCACAATCCTCAATCAACCGATTCACAGCATGAAGAATAGCCTCACCCCCTGAAGAAACCCCAACGCCAAATTGAAGACCATCAAAGTAACTTCCCAAAGACTGGCCAACCATAACAGCACCGACCTTTGAAACCAAACGTCGCCAAACAGTACCCACAGCTATAGGACGTATACCACCATCAGGCTTGATAAGTGGTGTGAGAGGAGAACTAGCAATATACACTCCTAGTTCCATAGGACATCTGCCAGCAAGAAAGAGATTAACAACCCCGGAAATAGAGGCAACCAAATCATCTGAGACAGCCACAACAGAACCACTCAAGCAATCCATAAGGTGTTGAGCACGTAAACCGTCCCTACCACATGAAGTACCACGCGGAAAACTCTTAATCCGATCCAAAACAACAGCAGAAGTAGCAACAAGATGAAGTTGATCAACAGGTATATCAGTAGGCAAGGATGGAGCTGGAAAGGAAGGGTGTTTTGATTGTAAATCTACAAGAGTGGCCTCATTACGGAGCAACCTTCGAAGAAGAAAGAACCCGGTCTGCAGCTGTGTAATGGCCATCACAAATCTTCCTACGACATTGCTTGATATTACGCTCATCCAAATCAAGGTCCTCATCATCAACCACTGACAAAGTAGGAGAATCCTTTGCCAAAGTTTCCCTCACAAGCTGCTCACAACCACCTGGTGAACTCCAAGAGCATATAGCACGAGAAATACTCTCCTCTTGATGCCGACGCTTTACGGAAGACCTAGACTCATGACTACTCCGAGGGCGAAAGGTTTTAAGGTTGCAAACAGGTAACACCAATAGCAAGACCCAACTAGAAATGTCATCAAGCTTAGAGATCACCTTATCAAGAGCACCTTTAAGAACCCGAGAAAACCCCAAACGACATTTGGGAGGGATAGACTTCACAGTGCGAAACCCCTTTGAGAACAAAAAGTTAAGGAGAGCCACATCAAAACCACCAAGCTAATCTCGCACTAAACCATCCACATGTCCAATATGAGCCGGAGAAGAGGGAGCTTGTGGCTTGGAGAAATTAAAAAGCACAAAACGAACAATACCATCTCCTTCATCAGGGGGCGACACATTCTCACCCACTCGATGACGACACTTAGCACGAACCGTATGAGTTTTGTAACAAGCCCCACATAACCAAATCCCCATACGGGAAAAAGTAACTTCCGCCTCAGTATAAACGACCAAATTAGAAGTAAGAGAATGTTGTATGATATCCCATGCACCAATACAACAATGGCGATCATGATCATGCTTGATCAAAGAACTTCTAGTAAGGCCATTTCCGTTTCCATCTTGACAACCACTAAGACCCACAAAGGACAATGAAACTGCAACATGGCAGTTTTCAAAGCTACACATAACCAACCACAAAGCTGCCACAAACGACCTTAAACTGCCACGAGAAGGAATTAAAACAGCACACCATAAACTGCACCAAAAATGACCCAAAAATGCACCCGAACTATACACTAAAACCACACCAAAAAAGCACCAAAAACTGCACTTAATGTACACCAAAACTACACCAGTTACTGCACCGAAAACACCCCAAAACTACACCAAAATAACCAAAAAACGACCTGAAAGCTGCAAGCCAAACGCACTAGAAAATGACCCAAAACACAACAGAACCACCGCTCAAAAACTAATCAGAAACTGACCTAAACCAGAGCCAAAACGCACAGAAACAACCTCTAGTGACCAGAGAAAAAAAAATAGCCGCCGGAACCTGCTATAACCCGCCTGAAAACGCCTGAAACCAACTTGGAAAACACCTGGAAACTGCCCTTTACACGCTTGAATTACACCCAAAACTACACCAAAACAGACCTGAAATTGAACCCCAAAACGCCTGAAATTGCCGCAATATGCTGCCAAAAACTACACCTGAAAGCTGCCTTAAAACACACCAAAAACGCCCAAGAAAACCTGATCAAGAACACGACTAGAAACAACACCCAACGACGAGATAAACACACCATAAAATGCACCAAAACTGCCTGAATTTTGCGAGAAAAACGCCTGTGAAGAACACACAATCGCCGGAACCCGCTAACTGAATTAAACACGCCTGAAGCTTTCCGAAAAAGCCACTGGAAAGTAATGAGGAAGCCTATGAAACACCCAGCCCTAATTGCCTCTAACGAGAGAATAACGACCAAATTTTGAACATTATTATTATTATTCTTATTATTATTATTATAAAATTTCAAAAAACCTACAAAGTCAATCAATTTACAAGAAATTGGTGGGGAGCCGAGATACAATCAAGGCCCCCTCCTCTCTAGCTATAGCGAACCCGATCATGTTAAAGATGTGAGCAACTGTACGAGCACCAATATCCTGAGTCTTAGCAAACGCCTGAACCCGCTTTAGCAACACAATAGCATCCTTCTCTAATTCCCCCAACGAAGAAAAAGAGAAAGGAAGACAACCATAGCCAATAGCCCTGCAACGCACCCCATACTTGCCCTGCTTCCGCTGAGCCGCCGCTGACACAACACGACCGGGAACAAAGTCAAACAACCCCAATTGCATTAAAGGTGAAAACCCTGTCAAGTCAACAAATACATTAAGGCCTCTATTCCAGGAAAATAAAGCAACACATCTGCTGGTCGAAGAGCCCCGTCGTTCCCTCCAGTCAACCCAACGTTAACCTCCTTTCGAGCAGAAATCTCATTCCGAAAACAAATATCAACAAGGATGTCACGAACAACGTTGTGCCGATGCTTAATACCTACCATCCCAACACAAGACACTGCATGATCCCCATAAATATCCCCATCAAAAACCCTTTAGCAAGCAGAGCACGGTGTTGAAACGGAGAACAAAGGAACACCCAACTGTGGGTGTCGTTTGAAGTGCGCCTACGTTAAAGCATGTGTGAATATGCCTGACACTCATAGGAAGTGGGAATTGACATTAAGATTAGGGACAAATAAAGTAGGGAGCCGCCAACAAGTTTTTAAGGAACTTGTAAACCGTTCACGGATCATAAAAGGCAACCACGAATAAGGGACAACGATAGGCAACAACGATTGACCCATAAAGGTTACACCCCATTCATAATCCATGAGATTACTAACTCCATATGGTTCGGAACCACGAAAGGAGGATCGGGGATGATGGTACGAAGTGAGTCATGGAGTCACATTCGCCCGTATTGGCCTCTACTCGATTCTTATAGTGAAAAGCGATTCCTGCAATCTCAAAGGCATACAAACAAAGATTCAATTTGCTCCAAACTATTATTATGCTAAATTGGTTTAATATTAATGCAACACATAATTCTAAAATATTTGTGATCAATTGAATTAAACAACAAGATTAAAAAGGAACCTAAACCGGTTGTCCAAATTATCTTATTAGGCGTGATTTTCAATTACATATTCCCTTTAATATGGTGATCATAAATAATATAATAGAATAAACATTAATATTGGAAGCAATTTAAGAATAATAGCGTTAGTAAAATTAAATAATAAATAAATCTAATCATGATACTAGCAATATTAAAATAAAATAAGAGTAATTAAATTAATTAATTACTCACATTCCGCGTGTTCCTTTAAATTGCTACATCATGAATAAATTGTTAGTAACTTCAATAAAAATAAATCAAATTGAAACAATTAAATTAAATAAATGTAGATTTAATTTGGTCCAAACCCTCATTTAATTATAACTTTCACGCCTTGGTTTAAGTATAGAACTTCGGATATTGTATGGACTCCTTGGAGCGCTTAAAGGAAGAAATAGTGAAAGAATGGGATGCTAGTATTTAGGCTATAGAGGGAGAAGAGAATTATTTGATGATCAAGCTTGTTGATCCTTGAAAAATGGGAGATATGACCTCTATTTATAGGGAAAAAAGAAGGGTCGAGAAAACAAGATAAGATCCGAATTAAATCGGAATAAAACTCGATAGATAGCAGTTTTTACAGTTTTTGTTTTTATCATATCTTTTGATCTAGAAATCGAAATAAGATGAATAAGATATCGTTGGAAAGCTCTTGAAGTCTACTTTCTAACCCAATTAGAATCGGATTAAAATATTATTTAGAATAAAAGATATGGAAGAAATAGTGAGACGGTGTCAGTTTTAGATAGAGTTTGACATTTTATTCATATCTTTTCCGTTATAGCTCGGAATTGATATTATAATATATCATTGGAAAGATAATTTCAAGAGATATCCAACCATATAATGTTTGGATAAAAACTATGAAGCACTGTAAGGAATAATTTCAAGCCTTTAATCCCACTAGCTTGAACCCCATTGTGATCATACACTAAAGTACGGTGGCGTCTAAAAGGGAAGAAGATAGAGAAAAAATTCAATCAGGAAGTAGGATCGAGCAAACAATACGAAAAACCGGTCGAAATTAGAACGCATATTTCTAGCTCGGTATTGGGGGAAATTGGCGCCAACAATCAGAGACTGGCGCCAGATTTTACCTGTAGCGCCTGGCGCCAATACTGGCGTCTGGCGCTACAACTAAAACACTGGCGCCAAGCTCTGGCCCCTGACGATACTTCCCACATGCCTCAGCAGCTTTCTGTGCTCGATAAAGTTTTCCAGTTTCGCGCGGTGTTATTCCAGTCCTAGTTGTGAAAGACGTTTCTCAAATTTCCTACGTGTAAAATCCTATGTTTTTAACTCATTACGGATGGTCTTTCCAATGAGATCTTTTTTATGCATATGACAATAATGTTAATCAAAATTACGCACATGAAATACTTAGAACGTTTCGAGTCTCATCCACTCATTCTAAATCATTGCCGAAACAAATTCAGGAATTGAAATAGAAATCCTCCCCAGTGGAGTCGCCAAAAACTGTAGAGAATAATTTCAAGCCTTTAATCCCACTAGCTTGAACCCCACTGTGATCATACACTAAAGTACGGTGGCGTCCAAAAGGGAAGAAGATAGAGCAAAAGAGTCGCCAACAAGTTTTAGGAACTTGTAAACCGTTCACAGGGTGAAGGTTACACCCCTTAACGATCCAAGAGATCGTCAACTCCATAAGGTCTAGAACCAAATAAGGGTTCGGGGATGAAGGTACAAATTCAACCTAAAAGAGATTGAACCTGCCCTAATAATAGGCCTCTACTTTATTCTGATCGTATTCATGTGCGCTTTTTTATTAACATGCAATCAATATGATTAACCCTAAACCTGTTTATTTATGTTGGTTGAATTTAATGCATAAATAAACTATTATTGGCGATCACTTGAATTATAATCATATTAACCCTAACAAGATTATTAATTATCTTATTAAGCGTGATTACAAGTACCAAATCCCTTTAAACATGCATAAAAGGCGTGATCAAGCAATAAATAATGTATCAAGCAACATGATAAATAATATAAATATCATGACAATAAAATTACAATCATAATAATAATAATCATCATCAAAATAATAATAATAATAATAATAATAATAATAATAATAATAATAATAATAATAATAATAATAATAATAATAATAATAATAATAATAATAATAATAATAATAATATTCATAATCATCATAAATTATAACAATTATAATCATATTCATGTTCATGTTAATATTAAAGCATAATAATAATAGCAAGATCCTAGGCATGATACTAACAAGATTAATAACAAACCCTAGCATGTCACTAAGCAATAAAAATCAAATCTTTAACCCTAACATGATACTAACAATCATAAATATTAGGAAGAGAATAGGAAGCATCGTAACAATCATATTAAATATTAAAATTACCCTAGACATGATACTAGGAATATCATAATAACAGTTTAAACATGATTTCTACATCATAATATCAATTAAAACCATTAAAGCACTTACTTTGATGCTTCGTACCTCTTTCTAATAACAAAATACACACGTTAGTAACTTCAAGGAAAATAATAATCAAACAATTAAATTAAATAATTGAAATAGAGATTTGGGACCAAACCCTCAGAAATTAAACCTTTCACGTCTAGGGCGAAGGCAACTTCGAATATGGCTAGGTGTTTCTAGATCTTGCGAATGCGGAATTTTGTATGTAAAAGCAAAGTAAGAAGAAAGAATTGAATGATTAAGAGAATAGGTGATGAATGAAAACCATTGGTGAAAATTAGTTCCTCAAAACGGAGTTTTTAATACGATATTTATAGAGAAATCAGCCAAACAGATAAATTAAACAAAACAGAGTCTGACGCACAAAAAACAGAGCTGGCGCCAACCCCGGCTAGCTGGCGCCAGGCCCCAACACCAGCGCCAGGCGCCAATGGCTAGCGTCAGGCGCCAGGCCTGGGGTTAGGCGCCAAGCATGGTTTTAACGCGTTTTCGCAAATCCGAAAAGTTTACCGTACTGGAGGATAAAATCATATAATTTCCTCGAAAATGCTATTTGATTTTGATTAAAACTCTGAAAAGTCAACAAAAGTCAATTTATCAATGCTAATCGAATTAGGAATGAAAAGAACCTTCTAGAAGAATCTAGAAGACTAAAACCATTCCTAATTGCATTAGGAATGATAAATCATATTAGGCCCTCCCCTAGATCATTGGGCCGTACATAAATCTCAAACCAGGCCCAATTTGGTAAATTGGCCATAACTTCCTCAATATTCAACGGAATTGGGCTCATAATATATCGTTGGAAAGGTCTTGTCAAGCCCCATCCAACTACACTATTATTGGACCCTTATCATGGACCAACCAAACTGGATTGGCTGTTTACTTAAAATAAGTTTTCAAAAACAGAGAGAAGAGAAAAGAAATTAAAACTTTCCGCAACACTAGACTTTCCACACTTTCACTTCATTCGATTATGATTCGACGTGAAAGGTACTCATCACTGGGTTTGGTTTTGGGGAGACACAAATGGGTTTCTACAAGCACGAAAATAATATCTGTCTCTCTTTGAACGTCTTTCAATTCGGATAGAAATAGGATTTTCAAAAAAAAGGAGTTTTATTCAATTTCAAACTCTTTAATCTTATCTTTTCAGAACGGATAATTAGGATCTTTTAGAAACTTATAGAAGCTTCTAATTAATCCTAATTGGTTTAAAAGTTGGATTAAATAAGTTGGACCCTCCACATAATCATTGGGTCGTAGGTAAGGTGGGCTTAGGTTCGGTTTAGGCTCAGTTTAATATTTTGGCCATAACTTATTCGTTATAACTCGGATTTGGGCTTATATTATATTGTTGGAAAACTCTTTTAAAGCCCCATCCAACTATTCAATCATTGGACCCAGATTATGGACCAAAATAAACTGGATCAAACGTTTTTATAAAAAGGACACGAAATGAATGATTTTAAAGGACACGAAATGAATTATTTTGGGTTTAAAGGCACGAAAAGAGGAAATAAGTTATGGTTTGGGGAAATGGGCTAGGAATTGGGTTGGTTTATGAAATGGAAATATGGATTTAAGCACTCCAAAAATTAAATACTCAACCCGACCAATAATGGCGGTGAAAGGTTGTTCATCATCGGGTTTGGTTTTGGGGAGACATTTTTAGGTGTCAAAGCCCCCACTTTGACTGAGTTTGTAGAAACGTCAGTTTTGAAAACGATAGTCAAAGTAGTCGATAGGGACGGAGAATGATTTAAGACATTCTGCGATCCTAAATCTCTCTGTATACGCCAATACCTGCAGAAAAACGTTAATTCCACAGATAAAAGAGTAAAGGGATAGAACGCTTATCTGACACCAGTGTATCGGTGACAAATGAGTTTGGTATTTTCCTATGCTTGAAGGAATCCACCGGATGACGTTTGTTTTCCATGCTTGAGGAAAGCTGACAGATGAGTTTGGTAGCTTTCTAAGCCTGAAGAAACCTACCGGATGAAACTTTCCATGCTTGAGGAAAGTCGACATTAGCGTTTTTATATTCTTGAAGAAATCCACCGATAATGCTTTCCATGCTTGAGGAAAGCCGACAAAGGAATTTGGCGGTTTTCTATGCTTGAAGAAATCCACCGGATAATACTTTCCATGCTTGAGGAAAGTCGACAAATGATGAGATTGCAAGACTCTGTGTATCGAGAACCTTGCGTCATGAAATGATGGTGGTTCGATTGTCCTCGAACATGGGTTGTAGATGGTCCGCTTGTCCCCGGACGTGGGCTGTAGTTGGTTCGCTTGTCCCCGAACGTGGGCTGTAAATGGTTCGCTTGTCCTCGAACGTGGGCTGTAAATGGTTTGCTTGTCCCCGAACGTGGGCTGTAGATGGTCCGCTTGTCCCCGGACGTGGCCTGTAAATGGTCCACTTGTCCCCGGACGTGGGCTGTAGAGAAGACCTGCAAAAATAAATTTGCCAATGGACTCGTATATATTGTGATTGACTTGACCACTGACTTGACCAAGTTTGACTTGATGTGACATGACATGTGTATGACTTGTGAGTGTGTATGTGTGTGTGCAGACACAAGCAAACGAAGATGCAAAAGCAAAAATTTTCCGTCAATTTTTTTCATGAGTGGAGGGTACCGACTTCCTCCCGAAAAATAAAGATGTGAAAACTGAACTTTTATTTTCGAACTTCCCTCAATGAGAAAAAATTTTGAAAAAGTTTTTGAACTTCCCCAAAAGAAAAGACTTGAAACAGAGAAGAAATTTTGAACTTCCTTATTGAGCAAGACAAAATGAATCGCATGGATTGTATGCATGATGCATGTTCTTAGGCCAGGAGGCTAAGGACAATTACATCATGTGACACGATAGATGAATGAACTTAGGTCATGGAGCTAAGCATCATATATCGTGTAAAGAAGCGATCTTGAACGTCACTTAGGTCTGGAAGCTAAGCACGTATATAGATAAAGTGATTATTGCATAATGAACGTTGCTTAGGTCAAGGAGCTAAGCGCGATATGCTTTGTATGATTAAAAATCATTGATATATAAATGTTTCTCAGCACATTATGTGATGCATGAAACAATGAATATTTCTCAGGTCCGAAAGCTAAGCAAGTATACAATGTTTCTTCTAATAAATGTTGTCTTTAAATATGATGAAACATGCACAGTGTTGAAACAAGATTTCATGATAAAGGGCTCTTAAAGGGAAGGATGATTGATATGGATATGGATGTGTGAGTGAAGTGAAGTGTGTGAATGTGATACTAAGGTTGGCAGCAAGGGTTATGGAGATGGAAAGAGATGTGAGAAGAGTCAAAGATGATGACTCTTTAGGCTAGGTAGGTTAAATGATGTGGGTTCAAGCCCCCAAGTCTAGCTCTAAATGGGTAGGGTCATAGGATTAAGCATTGGATATTCTTCGACTCGATCATGCATATGAATGTGGCCGCACCTCAATGTGAGGTTGCCTACGTATCCGTTAGGAATCAGGCCGAACGTAGCTCTAACCGAACTTTGCACAAGTGTATGTACACCTCAAAGAGGTCTTTCAAGGGTTGTAATATGGTTAAGTTGATGGTTTAAAGAAGAAAAGGGTACAAGGCTCAAGACCCGAGAGAATCCCCAAGATGTGTAATTGTGAATTTGAAAATTTTGAATTTTGCAAGTTTATTTTCATTTTTTTTTGTTTTGATTTTTTTTTTTTTTTTGAATCAATGTGGGCAATCTCAGATCATGCGGTCCATCACTCACTTAGCATTCATGTTTCTCAGGCACGGTACCAAGCACTCGATGAGAGACGCAATTTGAGACGTGTTCATATCAAAGACATTGGAACACTTGTCTTTAGACACTTGCCTTTAGACATTTTTTTTTACTTGCTTTTTTTTTTTACTTGCCTTTTGAATGTTATACAATAACACATCTTCCAATCCCAGGGTTAAGTGAATGTGGGTTGAATAAATGAGGCCAACCGTTAGACGAGGCTCAAAGTGGTTGATGAAGAAATGGGTATTTGATTGAAAATGGTTTAAGGGGAATGACAGGGTTCCAAAGGTGCCTCAAGTCATCGGTGTACCTTGGGTTTAGTTCGGTAATTGATTTTTTTTTTCTTTTTTTTTTAGAATGAATGAATGAAAAATTCTATGATCGAGATGTAAAGGAAAATTGCTCATTTTATTAATGGAAAAAATGAACGAAACACATTAAACATATAAAAATTCAAAGTGGAAAACATATGCTAGACATGAATGGGGGAATGGAGATGAATGATAAAGAAAGAAATCATGAAATCTTGCACGAAGGATCTGTGCGCCTTGTATTCATTACTTCTTGGCGCCTGGAGGGACAGGAAATTTGTTTGCATCCATCAAGTCTTGAATGACGTCCTTCAAATTCCAACATTGCTCCGTAGTGTGGCCCCTTCCTTGATGGTACTTGCAATGGGCATTGGGATTCCATTTGGCGCTCCTTTCTTCAGGTTTTGGCTCTGGAAATGGCCCAATAGGTGTGATCAAGCCTTGACCGTAAAGGCGATCAAAGGCCGCATCATAAGTCATTCCTAAAGGAGTGTAAGTTCTTTTCTTCTTGGGCAATGGAGCATCAAGAGCTAACACTTCATTGATATCAACTTGGCTTATATTGTTGGTAGTATTTTCGTGCTTAGAAGACGAAGAAGAAGGATGGTTGTTCTTCTTGTTTTTCCAAGTGTTATTATTGTTACTGCCAGCAGTCTTTATTAGCTCATCCTCGATATTGATGCCAGTGTCGTATACAGCTTCGAAAGTGTTCAGTGGAAGAAATTTGAGATGTTCCCTATATTTATGAGTCAGATTTTGAATAAAGAGGCGAACCATCTCTCTTTCTTTGGGAGGATCTACCAAGAGTGAAGCTGTTTCCCTCCACCTGTTCAGGTAAGCGGTGAAGCCTTCATTCTCTTTCTGTTTGAGAATGGAGAGTTCACGTTCAGAAGTTTTGGTTTGAATGTTACACTTGTAACGATTCATGAAACTGTCGGTGACATCTTGCCAAGTCGCAGTATGCTTGGCATCTAAGGAATAAAACCATTGTTGGCAAGCATGTTCTAAGGAGAGAGGGAAAACCGTAGGGAAGAGTGTTACGTCAAATCCCTTAAGAGCCATGGTTGCAGAGAACGCCTTCAAATGGAATATTGGATTGTCAGTAGGTTTGAACTTTGGAATATCAGCAGTGGAGAGCTTTTCAAGGAGTCTGTCCTTCACATCTAAAGAAGTGGGAGGCCGTTCCACATAAGTGAAATCCTCAGAAATCTTACTCATTTGTTCATTCAGTTTGTCAAGGGTGGAAACAGTGACCTTGTTTTGTTCCATGGTAGTGACCCTAGTGGTAAGGGTTTGCATCATGGAAGACAGTGCCTCGATGGATTTGTTGATGTTCTCAATGTCTTCTTTAGTGGCCATTGAAAGATGATAAGTAATGTGGAGATGGCAAAGTTCTCTTTGAACGCCTATTAGATCGGATAGATTGTTGCGATAATGACTCGAATCGTATTAATCTATCCCTGTTCCTTGACCAAGTACTGTGAAATAAAATAATTCATTTAATTTTTCGACTCATTGCTCAAGATAGGAAAGGAAGGGAAAAAATAGACATTTGAAAACAAGTGAGAAAAATCTCCGCTCATTTTTACTACGACAGAAAACGACGCATGCATGGTCCTAATATACGATCATAAACAATATAGTGCATTACTCGAAGACAAAGTGTGTGCAATGACTCAACATGTGTGATTAGGTGAGTTTATTAGGACTCGTGGTATGATCGCATGGCTAGACATGAAGACGTTGTGAAAAACAAAGGACCCAATGACCAAATAGCACGGAAGACTAAAAGACAAACTAACTTGATTAATTTTGTCCAATTTTAATGTTTATGCTATTTACTAGGTGACAACGGTCCATTGACAATCATTAGTCATAAATAAGATCAACCACAATCAAAGACAAAGAATACATGTTAAGGTTAGCACAAAAAAACACAAGAAACTAATAGGAAGAGGACTAGAATTCTAGAAGAATTAGGACTCATGGATATAAAAAAATAAATAAAAAATAAAATAAAAAATCTATAATCCTATGTTATATGAGTTTACACGGATTAAAGGACTTGACTAAGACTAGCTTGACAAGAAAAGATATTTTTTTTAAAAAAACAAAAAAAAAAAAAAAAGAAAGAAAGTCGAAGCTAAAAAGACACCTAAACTGGACAGACTGTAGTATATCAGTTATAACTTTTGATCTGTGACTCTGATTGAGACGAAACCAACTCCAAATGAGAGATAAAACTTAGAGCTACAGATCCATAGGTGGCACGACACGTAACTCTTTCTAGAACTCCGGCTATGACCAAAATAAGTTGACTCTTGTGCAGTATACGGGAATAAAAATCCGGGTGACTCAATTTTTTAAAAAAAAAAATCTATGGCTCGACTCTAACAATTAAAAAAAAAGGGTTTGATAAAAAAATAAATAAATAAAAAGTCAAAAAATGCACATATAATCACCTTTTCACGAATGATGCAATGAAGTTCGCAACCTAAAGTCAAGATCTATGTTCCACTATGGTCAAGCTTTTGGGTGTCAAAGGGTACCATGGTTAAGAGTTTGGACGCGTTAGCAAGGCAGCCTCCCTTGAGGGTGTATGCCAACGGGCGGCTCCGCGAGTTCGTGATGAAATTGAACTCGACTCCATGGTTTGGGTGGATTTAAAAACTCGGATGAACCCTTATTGCCATGAGCGTTTTCTGGTTGATAGAGCATAAATCCCCCGGGCTAGCCACATACGTAGAACACGTACTATTGTGGCAAAATATGTAAGCTAAAATGCATATGCATATATGAAAATGCCAATTAAATCGCAGGAATACAATTCAAGAATCTTTCAAGTCTCATCCACTCATCTTAATTAAATACCGATCACTCAAATCGATAAATAACCAAGAACCCTCCCCAGTGGAGTCGCCAAATTGTGGGCGTCGTTTGAAGTGCGCCTACATTAAAGCATGTGTGAATATGTCTGGCACTCATAGGAAGTGGGAATTGACATTACGATTAGGGACAAATAAAGTAGGGAGCCGCCAACAAGTTTTTAAGGAACTTGTAAACCGTTCACGGATCATAAAAGGCAACCACGAATAAGGGACAACGATAGGCAACAACGATTGGCCCGTAAAGGTTACACCCCATTCATAATCCATGAGATTACTAACTCCATATGGTTCGGAACCACGAAAGGAGGATCGGGGATGATGGTACGAAGTGAGTCATGGAGTCACATTCGCCCGTATTGGCCTCTACTCGATTCTTATAGTGAAAAGTGATTCCTGCAATCTCAAAGGCATACAAACAAAGATTCAATTTGCTCCAAACTATTATTATGCTAAATTGGTTTAATATTAATGCAACACATAATTCTAAAATATTTGTGATCACTTGAATTAAACAACAAGATTAAAAAGGAACCTAAACCAGTTGTCCAAATTATCTTATTAGGCGTGATTTTCAATTACATATTCCCTTTAATATGGTGATCATAAAAAATATAATAGAATAAACATTAATATTGGAAGCAATTTAACAATAATAGCGTTAGTAAAATTAAATAATAAATAAATCTAATCATGATACTAGCAATATTAAAATAAAATAAGAGTAATTAAATTAATTAATTACTCACATTCTGTGCGTTCCTTTAAATTGCTACATCATGAATAAATTGTTAGTAACTTCAATAAAAATAAATCAAATTGAAACAATTAAATTAAATAAATGTAGATTTAATTTGGTCCAAGCCCTCAGTTAATTATAACTTTCACGCCTTGGTTTAACTATATATAGAACTTCAGATATTGTATGGACTCCTTGGAGCGCTTAAAGGAAGAAATAGTGAAAGAATGGGATGCTAGTGTTTAGGCTAAAGAGGGAGAAGAGAATTATTTGATGATCAAGCTTGTTTATCCTTGAAAAAGGGGAGATATGACCTCTATTTATAGGGAAAAAAGAAGGGTCGAGAAAACAAGATAAGATCCGAATTAAATCGGAATAAAACTCGATAGACAATAGTTTTTGCGGTTTTTGTTTTTATCATATCTTTTGATCTAGAAATTGGAATAAGATGAATAAGATATAGTTGGAAAGCTCTTGAAGTCTACTTTCTAACCCAATTAGAATCGGATTAAAATATTTTTTAGAATAAAAGATATGGCCGAAATAGTGAGACGGTGTCAGTTTAGATAGAGTTTGACATTTTATTCATATCTTTTCCGTTATAGCTCGGAATTGATATTATAATATATCATTGGAAAGATAATTTCAAGGGCTATCCAACCATATAATTTTTGGATAAAAACTATGAAGCATGAAAATAATATCTGTCTATCTTTGAACGTCTTTCAATTCGGATAGAAATAGGATTTTCAAAAAAAGGAGTTTTATTCAATTTCAAACTCTTTAATCTTATCTTTTCAAAACGGATAATTAAGATCTTTTAGAAACTTATAGAAGCTTCTAATTAATCCTAATTGGTTTAGGAATGGGATTAAATAATTTGGACCCTCCACATGATCATTGGGCCGTAGGTAAGGTGGGCTTAGGTTCGGTTTGGGCTCAGTTTAATATTTTCGCCATAACTTATTCGTTATAACTCGGATTTGGGCTTATAATATATCGTTGGAAAGCTCTTTTAAAGCCCCATCCAACTATTCAATCATTGGACCCAGATTATGTACGAAAATAAACTGGATCAAACGTTTTTATAAAAAGGACACGAAATGAATGATTTTAAAGGACACGAAATGAATTATTTTGGGTTTAAAGGCACGAAATGAGGAAAATAAGTTATGGTTTGGGGAAATGGGCTAGGAATTGGGTTGGTTTATGAAATGGAAATATGGATTTAAGCACTCCAAAAATTAAATACTCAACCCGACCAATAATGGCGGTGAAAGGTTGTTCATCATCGGGTTTGGTTTTGGGGAGACATTTTTAGGTGTCTACACCAACCGGTAGCAAATAACACTACGGTAAGTCTTACCATTCATAGTCTGACCCAAAGCCGATATCGGGACCGTCCGCATTATTATTATTATTATTATTATTATTATTATTATTATTATTATTATTATTATTATTATTATTAGGAAATTTTGCAAAAAACCACCTTTTAAATCTTGTTTTTTGCAAATAACCATCTTTTAAAAAAAATGTTGCACAAGACCACCAATTTTAAAAATTTTGTTGCAAATTACCACTTTTTTAGCCAAATTGATCAATTGTTTTACATTGAATTGGTGGTAAGTTGCAACAAAATTTTTAAAACTGGTGGTTTTTTGCAATATTTTTTTTAAAAGGTGGTTAAATGCAAAAAACAAGATTTAAAAGGTGGTTTTTGCAAAATTTCTTTATTATTATTATTATTATTATTATTATTATTATTATTATTATTTTATTTTATTTTATTTTTAACATTTAGTGCAATTTAATTATGTCGCATAACATCCTTCTTTGAATCCTTGTACACCTTTTACATCTTTACAAACACTGCCTCGATAAAAACCTGACTTAAGAAAAATTCAATGGGACAAAAACAAAGGCTAATAGAAAAAGAATGAAGGATCCAACACAACTTTTTTTTTTTTTTTAAGACACAACCAATGAATGATGTGCAAAAGTAGGTAAGTCTTCTCTCAAGATTATACCCTAACTATCTAAAGATATTAAAAAAGAATATTTATCATCCTTACTAAACTTAATATTTAAGATAATATGTAATTCAATTGCCTAAAGCCGCAACATAATTAGTTGTTTGATTGACTTCTCGATATACATGGCCGGAAGGAAACCACAACCTAAAAGTGAACCACAACCTAAAAGTGAACCAAATATTTCTAAACGTCATTCATCAGCAAATTAACCAAATGAGTTATCACCCGAATATGAATTCGAGTCAATTAGATCTCAATGAAACCAATCAAAATGAACACTTCGCAAACACAAGCAAGTAGGTAGTAAACATAGAGGAGCCATCATCCGAGATTCTTCTGAGTAAGTGATACGATAAATCACGTCTCTCTGCCGTATTTTCGTTGGCTGCTTCCGAAAAATCAATCTTATATGGAAAAATGCTCATATTAATGTATCCTACTCAAAAATGTCCCCCATAAAATAATTGGTGTACATGTCCTTTTCATTCTTGACTTCTAAGCCCCAAAAGAAATAGAAATTCATGTTACTTCTATTTTTATTCAAATATTTCAGCATGTAAAAGCTGCCTGTCGTAATCATTCTATGTACCATTTCTAATTGCTCCCTAATAGTCCTTTGCATCTTGTCTTATGGTGCTACCCAATTCCTCAATTTGGGGGTAAAAGGTTTTAACTTAGCGGGAATGAATATGTACACCATATAACCTGATTAGACTGTGTCGCATTACATTATTAGGAAAAACTCTAGGCGCATAGTCCCTATGTATTAAGGATGTAAATAGGATGTCATTTTTGTAAATAATGGGAATCTAAAGGTGAAAAATTTGATGACAAAAAGTACCATTACATGCATAATAGTACATAAAAAATACTATTTAAATAACTTATGCTTTAATGGTACATTATACATGTATAGTAGTACACAAAAATGTACCACTATACTAAAATAAAATAGAAAATGTACCACTGAACTCCAGATTGTCTTCCTATGTGCATGCAAAATATATAGGCCCTATGCGCCTAGATGCACTCCATTATTAACATGACTATTAATTATTAGCTTCGTGAATTGCGCTATAGTTTTCTATAGGTTGATGTAATAGTGTTTGAGCAATGATTATAAGAAAACGATGAATTAATCAAGATCCATTATCTTCACTGTGAAGATTTTTTTTTAAATTTAATACATTATCCTCCTTTCTTATCTTGTTGCGATGTTTCTATTTTCATGTTTAAATTTACAAACTCATTTGAAGTCGTCCTACACACATTTACTTGCAAAGAACATATCACTTACTGTAGGCTTCCTGCTTTCACTTAATATTTGCTCGGTAAATTTCCATTTTTATGTCATACACTTGAGATCACGATGTCCAATGCATGGTTGGTGCAGGCGGATGCACGATCCACATGGTGCATCTCTTCCAAAAAAAAAGCGGAAAGAACATTGCATAGAAATATAAAAAACATTTAGTTTAAGTGAAAAGAACATATTATAGAATTGTAAAGAACATTGTATAGAAATGTAAAGAACATTCCGTTAAAGTGCAAAGAACATGTTATAAAATTGTAAAAAACATAACGTGCAATTAAATAATGTTCTTTATCTTCATGTTCTTTGATTGTCAGAATAATGTACCTTTATTTGTGACATATGTTAATTGTTTAATTTGAAATGTTCTTTGAATTTTGTCTTTAGATTATGGTGGTTGAATAAAAATAATGTTCATTACATTATATTATCATTAAAGGTGATAAAAATTCAGGTCAGGCTGGGCTATAACATAATATCTCGTGTCCAAAAAACCCGAAAAATGTAGTGGGTTTTTCGGCTTTTTTTCGGGTCGAGTTTGGATTTTTTAACTAAAAATGCATTTTTAGGCTTGTCTAAACCCGCCCTATTTTCGGGTTGGATCGGGTCGGGTCGGGTTTGGTCGGGCCGAAGTTGATCACCTCTAATTATCATGTTTTCAATTAATATTACGGATGTTCTTTAGATATATATATAAAGAACGTGAAGTTGGATGTTTTTTTTACAAAATAAGTATAGGTTCTTTATAAAACAACTATATGTTCTTTACAATACAGCTCTAATTTGGATTTTAGGCTTTTTTCGGTCCGAGTTTTGATTTTTTAACTAAAAATGCATTTTTAGGCTCGTCTAAACCTGCCCTATTTTCGGGTTGGATCGGGCTGGGCCGGGTAGGGTCGGGCCGAAGTTGATCACCTCTAATTATCATGTTTTTAATTAATGTTACGGATGTTCTTTAGATATATATAAAGAACATGAAGTTGGATGTTTTTTTTTTTTACAAAATAGGTATATGTTCTTTATAAAACAACTATATGTTCATTACAATACAACTATATGTGATGTTCTTTATCAAAAAGCTATATGTTCTTTACAAAACAAATGTATGTTCTTTACTGAACAACGGAATGTTCATTCCGCGTTTTTAAAGAGAAAACGGATGCACGGAGCATCGTGCATCCGCCTCCATAGAAAAAATTTCACACGATGTGTATCTTGATCATGGATGTTCATATTTACAATATATAGAAATTAATGTCTAATCTATTTAATTAAGCTTACAAAAATACATTATGCACAAAATGTTCACCATTTTTTTTATTTTATAATCGCACCCTTAGCTTTGACCTGTAAATTTAATTTGATACCACGATGCACGTCTTGATCGATCTCTAGACCATAATATAATCTTCAGGTGAATTTTAATTTATCGTACTAGAATGAGACATGTGATATTAAAGTACACTAGCTATGATGCTCTATAAAAACTACTCCGTATTTGAAAAGAAATTGCAGAAATTATCGTAGCTTGATAGTCTTGTTTTATTAAATTAGGACTCAGTCCATCACTTGACGTTGCATGATCACTGATTTGGATGATGAAAAATTGGAGATTGAGAAAAACTCAACCAATGACTAAAAACTTTGACCTATGTGCTTTACTTGACATGCATGATAATCCTAAAACACGACTTTGATCATTAATTCGTTTAACATATAAATAACTTAAAATAAAAAATTATATTATGAGTGTATACTCTCTCTCTCTCTTTCTTTTTTTTTTTTTTTTTTGAATAATATAAATATATACTTTGTGATCAATTCAACAACATTTTATACAACAACCTTTAATTTTTAATTTTTCTTCTTACATATAAATTTGACATCAATTAAAGTCAAAACAGTTACATAAATAGTGAAAAAAAAAACCCTATAATACTTAAAATATTGATGGGAGCATATTAATGATTAAAGCTAAATTAAGTATCCACGGATATATCGATATAATCAAAATTACACCTAATTTAAAAGGAAGGAATTAGTAAAACACAAATTAAAGTTTTCCCTACCAATAATCATTTATTATTGGTTTACTTAATTTGAATTATCTATTCTTTTTTAAAGATGTGACATAAAGCATCTTGACGTTGTTGCTTGAATTCTGGAAACAGGCTGCAATGATATTTGCGACATTTCATTGTTTGATAAATTAGCTTTTTTTAGTCTAACAAAATACAAAAGGTAAAGCAATGTCTACAATTATTATTATTATTATTAATAACAACAAAAACATCACTATTATAGTACTATTAAGATATTATTTAGTATTATGTAGCGTTATCAACGATATTTTTTATGCTAATAGTGAATCTAGTGATCATGTATTAGTCACAATTTTATGTTTTGTAGGAACTATATAAGAATGATGATTCCAATTTCAATCAATAGGAACGAGTTTTGAATAAATGGGTAACGCATTTCATGTTTTTTTTTGTGTGTGTGATTTTTTTTTTTTTTTTTTTTTTTTTTTTTTTTTTTTTTGTGTATATAAATCTAGGTACAGGGTGTGTGATGAAAATCAATTTCAAAATTCAAAAATTGAGAAGAAAGCTCTAACCACCTGAGATATCCCTCAATCTCGTTAATGCATTTTATGTTTTTAGTAACACAAAAACTTACAATATGTAACAGTCAACAATAAAGTATATAGTGATAATGATTTAAAGGAATAAAGAGACGTAATAAAAGATACAAGGATTTACTTAGTTTGGTCAATTTAATTAATTAAAGGATTGAAACTCAAATACCGATATACTATTAAGGAATCGCAAAAAAAAAAAAAAAGACCAAAATTAGGATCTCATGCATATATAATTGTAATATTACCTCCGTTAATTATTATGTGTAACTTTGGGGTATTATCTGTAAGATAGTAAAAATTCCATAATAATTAATTGAGGTAGTACAAAAATCTCTTATGAACTTCAGAACTTTGGTGAACTTTTGATCAAGATCAAGGCCAATATAGTTTTACATGTAACCTCATAGGATGTGCTCAATTTATAGTTAGTAGCTTAGTAGACTTCTAATATATTTCCCACATATGTAGTATCGCTGTTAGTTTCTAGGTTGAGACTGACGTATGTGAACAGTCTACCCAAAATAATTTAATTACTTATCACTATAATTAACATAGAATCCTAATATATATATTTACTCGTAGTAATTTTCATCTCGATCAAACGACAATTCCTTCAATCTTTCACTAGTCTGAAATAAAGTCTCTAAATTCTTTCGAGCCTCTTAATGTTTAATTCCATAATATATACTCTGTAGTATGCTATATCCAGACCATATTATTAACCAAATGTTTCTTAATATCTTTTTAGCTAGAATTATCGAATTAATAAATAAACTGATCTATTTGAGCCCGAGCATGCATTTATCAGTTATCTTATCTGATCTGATTTTAAATTAAGTCTTTAGTTAGTATTAGATCAAATTAAATAAGTGAAAGAAAAAATGAGTTCAGATAACATTAGATAAGATAAGTTTAGATCATACCAGATTAGCCAAAATAAGGTGAACTAAATAAGGTCTTATTCAATCTCGTATATACTAGTATATAATCATAATTAAATA
This sequence comes from Chenopodium album, assembly GCF_948465745.1. Classification (NCBI taxonomy): domain Eukaryota; kingdom Viridiplantae; phylum Streptophyta; class Magnoliopsida; order Caryophyllales; family Amaranthaceae; genus Chenopodium; species Chenopodium album. The sequence continues at coordinate 67,031,208 of NC_137837.1, read as the reverse complement.
CCACTTCATTTTTTAACAACTTGGCCATGTATTGCCTTTATAATCTCATTTATCAACTTGATATTTGGCAATGTGAAAGACATGCTAATCATTTAATCATTGAGCAAGAGTAATGTTATACTCATGCATGATAATCTATACTATATACTAAACTAATTACCAGATCGAGTTATCTCTAATGTACACATGTTGCAACCACAATAACAAATTTTCCGTCAAAAACTTATTATTTTTTCCCCTTTTTTTCCTTAAAAATAAACATGATAAAAAAGTCACAGTAATTTATAACAATATTTTAAATGATATATCTAACAAGAGAGTTCTAAGGGTAGACATTAAATAATTTCAAATTTCAAAAAGAATATATATATATATATATATATATATATATATATATATATATATATATATATATATATATATATATATATATATATATATATATATATATATATATAAGTCATTTCATTTAAACTAACTTTATTTTAATTGAATTTATTTATTATTTACAAGCAAGTCTTTTTATTACCTGTGCATTGCACGGGGAAAAAACTAGTACAATAAATAAAATGGCATATATTATAATTCCATTTTTGTACTCTGTAAAAGAATTTTAATTAGGATTTTCAATCTATATCGAAGACGTATTATGTTATCCTCATCTTATTCAAATAATATTCAATAAAAATAATTTAAATTTAGTAGATATATATAAATTCAGCAAAAATAAGGGCCTGTTCTCATTGACTAAACTCAACTAAACTGAACTGAGCTGAACTGAACTGAACTGAACTGAATATTTTATAAGAGAAGGAAATTAGGAGCTGAACTGAACTGAACTGAACTGAACTGAGCTGAATTGAATTTCAACGTAAGAGAACAGGCCCTAAGGTGAAGAGCAGAGAACAACCTAACTAGTTAAATATCTCTATGTGATTATACCATATGGAATTGCGCTATCCATCAACGACCCTTTCTTTTCACCTTATTTTTGCTCATCTGAAATTATTTTTACTGAAACAAAATTATATTTGCAGAACTTAAATTATTTTTACTGAACTTAAATTAATTTTACTGAAATGAAATTATTTTTACTAAACTTAAATTATCTTTACTGATTTTCTGTTATAATTCTTATATGAGAAAAATGAACTTTACTGAACTGAACTTATTTTTACTGAACTGAAATTATTTTTAATGAATTGAACATAATTTTTACTGAATTGAAATTATATTTACTTAATATTATTTTTTTAAGGTGAAAAAGACCAGGGCGAAACTCATAACCTAGTCATTTTAGACAAGTCATTTATGCCCGACATTTTTTTGACATGACATTCATGCCCAACTAAATGACTGTAAATAAGGACACTAGATGATTTATGGTTTCTATTAAGTTAATAATAGGGTTTCAATCATCTAATCACACACTTGACAATAATTCGGCTCAAATTATGTATGTTGGACATTTAATTTAATTCTACACCACTACTAATCTACTATATATAAGAAACAAAATTCATAAAACGCAACTAATGGTATTAATTATAATGTGATTTAATATCACTTCTAATTATCACACAATTAAAGCCATTTTCTTATATATTTTGAATAATATATTCTCAATATGATTTTAAAACTTGAACTTCCGTCATTGTGGTAGCGGTGTAATCAATGGATTAATGATACCATATTAAATTTGCAAACCTTTAACAAATAGTTGATCCTCTCCGCACCTCTACAAGACTACAACTAATAAGAAAATGTCCTAGCTTAGTCATTCTTCTCATGTACTTAAGGATCTTCTTAGTTACATTCTAGTGTGAATTACTTGGAGCGTAGTTGATTGAAATTAAATCTGCTACACATACTTGAAGAATATAATACATCTAGCTAGACGAGCTATTATAGATTATGCATGGCATTAATAAGTGATTCAATTGCACATTAGGTTTATCTTTCATTCATTCGCCTAATTTAATCTCATCAACTCTTAAGCGGAGTTTTTATTTGAGTTGTCATATATAATAATATAAGCCCAAAAGAATAATGAAAGATCCGTGACACTTGTTATTAATAATGTTCTCCGTGGAGTTAGTCATGATCAAAATCTTAGCTTAAATATTCAACTCCATGATCAAATCTAAGATAATTCTCTGCTTCATTTTAAAATTTTTAAATACTATTTGTCAAATGAAATAAATTTAAACCAAAAATTATATCAAAGAAAAAAATATATATTGAATAGAGCTTTTTTGGTGCAGTGTGGCCTGCTGTCAAGTCAGTAAAAATAACGGATTACGTGCATATAACAGGGTTACTATTCACTCACATAATGGGGTTACTGGTTTTGTCAGGGTTACTTGTATGTTTTTTCAGGGGTTACTTGTATTTTTTTTTCTGGGGTTACTTGTATTTTTTTTTTTCCTGGGGTTACTTGTATGGATTACTTATTTAGGGGTTACTTGTATTTTTTTTTCAGGGGTTACTTGTATGGATTACTTATTCATGGGTTACTTGTATTTTTTTTTTTTCAGGAGTTACTTGTATGGGTTACTTATTCAGGGGTTACTTGTATTTTTTTTTTCAGGGGTTACTTGTATTTTTTTTTTCAGGGGTTGTTTGTATTTAATTTTCAGGGGTTACTTGTATGAATTACTTATTCAGGGGTTACCTGTATTTTTTTCAGGGGTTAGTTGTATTTTTTTTTTAAGATTTACTTGTATTTTTTTTAAAGGGGTTACTTGTATTTTTTTTTTCCAGGGGTTACTTGTATGGGTTAATTCAAGGGTTACTTATATGAGTTACTTATACAAGGGTTATTACTTGTATGAGTTACTTATTCAGGAGTTACTTATATGAGTTACTTCAAGGTTACTTGTATGAATTACTTATTCAATGGTTACTTGTTGCTTATTCAAGGGTTGCTTGTAAGCCCCATACCGCAAACCAGTAATACCCTACAAGTAACCCTTGAGCAAAACTAGTAACACCCTACAAGTAACCCTTGACCAAAACCAATAACACTCTTACCAAACCAATAACACCCATCGATTTCACTACTTCAAATGTTGTTGATGATCTTAAGGATAATTAATCACAATTTTTCACAGCAATTTGACACCCAATTTCTACAATTTCGGACTTCAATTACAGCAATTTGGCAAAGAGGGGAGAGAAAATGAGTGGAGTAGAGATATGGTTGTTGGTGATGTGTGGTTTGGCTTGAAGAAGAAGCTAAGAAAAGAGGAGAGAGAAAATGGGTGGAGTTGAGATATAATTGTTGATGATGTATGATTTGACTTGGAGAAGAAGATAAGAAAAGAAGAGAGAGAAGAGTTTGATGATTTAAAAAAAATAATAATAATAAAATTGTGGTTGGCCACACGGTGTGGCTAGCCAATACAAAAATTTGTGTATATTAAAACCATTTTTTAATTAGGATATTGCTAACGGGCGCCCCGGGGCGTTAGATAAGGAGTAATTATATTGGTTGAAATGGTATTAAGTTAGGAATGCATGATAAAATCACGCGTCGTTCGGTGTAATTAAGGTTAATTTTACTCTAATATTTGCACTTTAATTCTCTTATTTAACGCCCCGGGGGCGCTCATTAGCTTTTGCCTTTCAATTAACCCAAAAAAATTTCCTCCCACATTTTTTATGCACCACCGCATGCTACGCTACACCCGCCACCTGCAAAACCACATCTGATCCCTATTGTGTGCCGCCCTTCCATCAACCATCACCAAACTTTGAGTATATAAGTTTTCAGGTTGTATCTCATGTTATATAGCTTAATTATATTTCAGATTTTATGTGTTATGTAAAAAGTATTGAGCCGCTAAGATTTTTGGTGTTATGTGTCACGCATATTAACCTTTCTTTAATTATTTTACATAAGTAACATTATTATTTGGTGCATAGTAAAGTTATATCGATCTCTTAGGCTTATATCATATTTAAAAAATTAAATTTTGAAACATCAATTAGTTTAAAAAACTAATAAGTTGATAGCTTGATGCATAAAAAATATATAATCTATATAATAAGATTCACCTCACCTTTCAAAACTTTTCAAACAATTAGAGAGGCAATGCAAGACTCTTTGCTCAAATCTAAACTTTAAATTTCTTGTAAAACAAAGAAGGAAAAAAAAACATGTTAATTGATGAATAGAAAGAGGAAATAAAATGGAAAAAAGAAGCAAGGACAAACTATATAGAAATGGAGTGGAAATAGGTGATGTTAGAAACCAAATTAACCTGTCTATGGACCCTCAAACAAACGCCCCATCATCATAGATATTAGGTCCCATATAAATAAATAAAATCATATATTACATATATATTCTATGATGTGATCATCATATCATGTCACACATAATAATAATATATAAATGGACAAAACCATGGCAGGCATAAGTTGGTGCAGAATCCTTAAAGCAACCATTAATTGGCTATAAAAAGTAAAATGTGAACATATTGGAATTTGGAAAATCCCCCTAAATTTTAAAAATAAAATTTTTAAAAAATAAAATAAAAAAAAAAAACTTTCATTTCATGTCCTCCAATAATTGGTGTGAATATGTAAAAATAGTAAAAAATTTAACTGTTAAAATGTATGTTTAAGGAAGAACCACAGTATTAATTTAATAATGTACAGTAGTTTAAAAAAAATTAACTTTTTGTCTTTAGTAGTAAAAAGTAAGCAACCCATTGCCCAAAAAAGCTAGGGTTTTTGCATCGCTCTCACCTAGTCATCACCTGGATAAGCTAGGGTTTAGCTTCAATTTCATTCATGGTGCTAATTTTAATTAAAAAATTTGTACATATATACCCAATTAATCAACTAGAATTGAGTTTCTAACATGGCATCTTAATATATAATTTATTTTTTGAAAGAAAGGTTAGTGTACTCATTCAAAAATGAGTCAAACCATTAACCATATTTACATATAAAAAATTCTAAACAAGATTGATCTAATAAATTTTTTTTATATACTTATAATATTAAATGATTATATGTGTACAAATGATTGTATTATGTATTACTTTAAATTTTTTCATGTTAATTTGATCTGTAGTGAAACAGAGTAGCAAATTGAACAATCAATTTGTTATCACACATAATTAATCAGATTGTCGACTCTGAGAGAAAGTAAAGCCAATTTCCTGTAGTGTATATATTACTAGCAAGATATAATAACATGTACTATATGTAACAATCAAAACAAAAAAATTCCTCAAAATGTATGGAAATAAACAAATTAAAAACATGAACCTAAGGAAATTAAAGATGGGAAATTACCTATAAATATATAATATAGTCTTATAGATCAAAAGACTAATTATATTATGACTTCATATTATATAGAATATGATCATTGATTGATCAAGAAGGAGATTGCATGGGAAATCGTGAACTTCCAGCACTAGTATTACTACTACTAGCAACAAGAACAGCAGCTGCTGCAGCAGCTTTCAATTGGCTTCTCTTCTTCTTCTTTTTCTTGTAAGGAACTCCTCTAGCCTTAGCTTGAGTATCCCTCACTTCCCTTAAGTACATCCTTATCACGCCGCTAGCGAACGGGTTGGTTTCGGGTGGACCTCCGTTCTCCTCGTAGGCGGCTCGTAACCGTCCGATGAGGGCATCAAGGCTACCCCAAGCTTGCCTAAGGGGGCAAGTGCATGGGCCTGGGGGCTCAGGTTGGCCAAAGAAAACACATCCTTGAATGTGTACCTTAGTTTTACCAAATTGGTCAAGGTACCTTAAGAAGTCTAGCACGTTATTTGGGGTGCACTGTGACATGACATTAACTGGGGGCCTTTGATTCTTCAAGTATTGGCAAAACGTGTTCCAATCGCGTCGTTTTTGGGACTCATACCGGCTTAGTGGAGCCGGTGACTGTCTGTTCTGATTCTGGTTCTGGTTCTGGTTGTGATGCTGGTGTTGGTGTTGGTTATTGTGATCCTCATCATCAATCATCAAGGACCGGGATCCGGCTCCCACCGACAACGTTCCTTGATGATGATTTACTAAATCTTTACCCTTCATGTTGCTTGATGACATGATTAAGAATTTTCACCTTTGTTCACCTTTGGTTACTATTTTGGTACAACTATATAAGAGAGTAGTAAGTAAGAAGAATTTTGAAGAAGCTAAGTGAAAAATGAGAAGAAGGAAGAAAATAAAAGAGAGAAAACAAAAAAAAAAAAAAAAGGAAAGAGATTAATTTAAATAATTATGGTGAGAAAGATATATGCAAATAAATGGGGCCAATAAAAAGTAGGTTTTGGACCCTCTTTTTCTACCCCTTCACATTATTTTCTTGCTTTCAAGTGTACGATTAGGCTTAAATGGTGCTTTTCTTTTTCTTGAATGTTTATCATTATGTTTTTCCACAGCCAAAGCAATCATTCAAGAATATTATTAGCACTATTTGAGCTATAATCTTAAACCTAGGCATACAATTAGGGTGATTAATTACATAGTAATTTTAGTGTTATATGTCCCTAATCCCTATGATAAGACTTGATATTGACTTGTTTAATTAATTTCTTAATCTGAAACCATTGGATTTGAATGGCTTTGGCCCATGCTTTATTACCTAATTAATGTAGTAAGGTGGTTTGTGTCTTATCATTGGATTTGTATATATTTTTTGGCCCATGGCCTGTAATAAACAAGGGATGACAAGGCTATTCTATAAATTAAGATAATTCTCCTTTTTAATTTCAAGTAGTCTAATGACTCGCACAACACACGATTGTCTCAATGCGAGGAAGGGAGATAGAAAGACGATATAGGGAAGGAAAAAAGACAATAGTATATACAGAAGAGAAAAAACCATTCACAACTAGAATAATGGAAATTTGTACTCTGTAGAAAGATACAATGTTCATAACATATTCCGTTTTTATCCGTTTCATAATGTTCTGAACAAATATGTATTCCTTATTGTCAAATCTATTTTACCTTTCCCTTTTGATACCATAGTATATAAACATTTTCAATAATTTATTTTTAATTTATCCACCTCTTTTCTTACACCAATTCACCTTTTTACATTATCTTTCTTACTACCTCCGGTTCAATTTAGTTGCAACAATTTCCATTTTGGGGTGGTTCAAATTACTTGCAACAAATTTTTTTTTTCCTTATTTGGTAACTTTTGGCCTGTAAAACGACATATATACCCTTACTTTTTCTCTTAAACACTCTTATTAAATAACAAATCTGATTTCATTAAATTAAACCCCAAGCTTAATTAATTAAACTCTCACCCCTTTAATTTTCTCTCTCCTCCTCCAACTCCTTTTTCATGGTGGCTTCATGGTGTTAAGAGCGGTGGGGGTTGTAGATCGACGGCGTGGGTTTGGTTTTATGGGTGGGTTTCGTGGTTTCTGATTGTCGGGTTTTGTGGGTTGGTTTCGTGGGTAGGTGTCGTTGGTTTGGTGGGTTGGTGGTGCTGGGTTTCGTGGTTGAAGATCGGCGACGTGTGGGTTTCGTGGTTGAAGATCGGCGACGTGTGGGTTCGTGGGTGCTGGATTCGTGGGTTGCTGGGTGCGTGAGGGGCGGTGGTGGTGGGTGGCTGGGTTCGTGGGTGCTGGATTCGCGGGTTGCTGGGTGCGTGAGGGGCAGTGGTGGTGGGTGGTTGGGTTCGTGGGTTGCTGGGTTGCTGAGTGGGTGAGGTGGTGGTGGGCTGGCGGGTGGCTGGGTTCGTGTGGTGGCTGGGTTCGGGGGTTGCTGGGTTGCTGAGTACGTGAGGTGGTGGTGGGCTGGCGGGTTGCTGGGTGCGTGGGGTGGTGGTGGTGCGTCGACGGTGATGGGCTTGGTACTGGGTGGTGGTGGGTGGTTTGGGTGATGATTGGTGGTGTTGGTGGTGGTGGGTTTCTTAATTTAATTAAGGTTAAATTTGTTTTTTTTTTATTTGGGTTGAATTAATAGTTAAGCATATACCCTAATTTGCCCATAATCAAGTTTTCAATATTTTGTCTTGGTTTCCGCAAACATGTCCTTTGTTGCGACTAAAATGAACCGGAGGTAGTATTTTATCTACTTTTTTCTTACACAATGCCATTATAAACAATCTCCCCTTTATTATAATTCTTGTGCAAGTTATAAATGTTAAGAACATTTTGAAATAAAAGTAGCACTCGTATGGTTGTATATCACTACTCTTACTAAGTACGATACTTCGTATTTGATAAGACTTAACAAATTAACCTAACCTAAAACAAATAATGATGATGTACAATTAAAACCCCTTTTCTGTATATTTGTTTGGCGACCTCAAATGTTTTATCAACTTCAATTTTTTTTAATATTATTTTTTTTAAAAAAATTATTCTTCAAGATATATGAAATGACTATTTAAAAAAATATACTAGTATATGATCTGAAATGAGAGATTTATGTTAACAATATTTGAAATATTATAGAGCAAAGTACCAAAATAAATAAATAAATAAATAAATAAATAAAAAAACTGCACATATATTCTAAGATTTGACAAGGAGAGATTGTATTTGCAAAGAGTCACGTACGGGATGATGAAAGCAATCTCTTTGTTATTTTGTTCAGCAAAGAAAAAGTGTCATTATGAACAAAATCATATTGTGTTAATCCGTACGTACTTAGTATATATATACCTGATCTCTCTCCTCTTTTTTCCTCCTTTCTCTCTCCAAAATCCTAGCCTTCATTGTTGAATTTTGAAGGGGCTTCCATCGATTTTACCGGTGGAAAGCCCCCATCCTTGTTTCTTTATTGTTTTTTTAGGTTTATAATAATGTTTCATCCTTTTGGGAGGAACTTTTCTCCCTCGAAAGAAAGCAGTGGCGGATCCAGGATTTTCGAACTGGTGAGTCACCATCAATAACTGATCACTTGTTTCAATCCAAAAATTACATATATGTATATATAAAAAATATATTTCACCAAAATGATTTCAATAAAAAAATAGGACATAAAATCCATACTACAATAGTACTTAAAAATTCAATCTTACAAGTCGAAAGTACGTACTCCAAATAAATAGCATGTTACAAACAAATAATACTATAAAATTATTACATTTAAATTAACTTTATTGTACAAGAATTATTAAAAAATTATATGGAGTACACAAAAAAAAAATTAAAAAAATAGTGAGATAACTTAAGAGACCTGTTATTAAATATAACAGGTCTCTTTAATGAAAAAAGAAAGCAGCGCAACAAATGTTCATATACAATGTCAGCAGAAAAGAGACCTGTTATCTAATACTATAAAATTATTACATTTAAATTAACTTTATTGTACAAGAATTATTAAAAAATTATACGGAGTACACAAAAAAAAAAAAAAAAATAGTGAGATAACTTAAGAGACCTGTTATTAAATATAACAGGTCTCTTTAATGAAAAAAGAAAGCAGCGCAACAAATGTTCATATACAATGTCAGCAGCAAGGAGACCGCCTATCTATAATAGGAGGTCTCTTTGATATTTTTTTTAAAAAAAAAATCAATTTGTTTTTTTTTTGCTGGTGAGTCACGTGACTCACCATGCACCTACATAGTTCCGCCCCTGAAAGAAAGAGTTTCCGATCTCCTTCGAAAGACAAGCTAAGGGTTTTTCGACCTCCTTCGAAAGACTAGGTTTATCTCCTTGATCTTTTCGAGGGAGAAATTTCTTAGTTTTGAATCCATGGTAGCAGATCTAATGGATTGTCGTGAAATTATTTCGTTGGTGAAAAATTTATCAAATTTTCGAATACGAACAGATGAATCAGAAGGAAAACATCCTCACGGCTACAAATGATCGTTAGATTGTCTCTCCAACAAGACTGTAATTTTCAGCGATATAAATGGGAGATGCTCTGCAGTGCAAGATCTACTCGACAATCGTAGTTTTTATGAAGGAAAATTATATTTGATTCAATATCTTATGTATTTGTTAACGTCGAATCTCTATTGTAGATGTCGTATGACTTTTAATTAATAAAATATTTTTGCTATTCAAAAAAAAAAAAAAAAAACCTAATAAAAAAGAAATTGAAAACTGTATATATTAACTTGGACAACGAGTGCTTTATTGAGGGTTTGAGAGAGATTATGAGATGCTATTGTTTCTTCTATAGAGAGTTTGAGATTTTTTTTTATTTATATATACAGTATATTTTTTTCCGGCAAGGTCAACTGGTCCCAATCAAGGCTCCTATATACTCCCTCCGTTTTTTAAAACTTTGCTCCATTTCTCCATGCACGGAGTTTTAGGAGAAAGTAATAAAATATGGAGGTAGTGGGGTGAGTGTAAGAATAAAAAAAATTGTTATATATTGGAGGGGATCTAAATGGGCACGTTGGGGCGAGCCGAGATGGCTATGAGAGTGTCCATGGAGGCTTTGGGTATGGGCAGAGGGACGCCGGTGGTGAAGCTATTATGGATTTTGCCCAATCATATGATTTAATTTTGGCTAATACTTGGTTTAAGAAGAGGGATTCACACTTGATAACTTTTCGGAATGGAGCAAATGCAACTCAAATAGACTTCCTGCTCACAAGGAGCATAGATAGACAAAGTTGCATAAACTGTAAGGTTATCCCAGGGGAGAGTGTGGTCACCCAACACCGGCTATTGGTAATGACTATTCGTCTGAAAGAGAAGGCGAAGAAAAAAGTTAGACAAGAAGAACCAAGGATAAGATGGTGGACCCTAAGGGATGCAAAAGCTAAGGTTTTTACAGAAAAGGTAATTGAAGAAGCGGATTGGGATGGAGAGGTGGATCCGGACATGACTTGGTTACGAATGAAGAACTGTTTCCTAAGAGTGGCCAAAGAGGTCTTAGGGGAAGTAAGGGGAAGAACTTCGGTACAGAGAGATACTTCGTGGTGGAATGAAGAGGTGAAAGCAGTAATTAAGCAAAAAAGGGAATGCTATCAAGCCTTAGGAAAATGTAGGAGTGATGAAACCTTTGCAGCGTATAAGGAGGCTAAGAGCAAGGCAAAGGCAGCTGTTCGCCAAGCAAAAGAAAAGGCATATCAGGAGGTTTATGAAAAGCTTGATTCCAAGGAGGGAGAAAGGATCATTTATAAGATGGCAAAGAGAAGACAAGAGGCAAGGAAGGATATTGGCATGGTGAAGTGTGTCAAAGATAAGAACCAAATGGTCCTAGTGCAAGAGGAGGGCATCAAGGACAGGTGGAAGGGGTACTTCGATGAATTATTTAATGGAAGTAATGGAGTTGTGATAGGAGATACCTCTATGAGTGATGAAGAAATCAACATGGAGTATGTGCGAAGGATTAGGAGAGTAGAGGTGGAGATTGCACTGAGGAAGATGAAACCTAAGAAGGCGGTTGGCCCTGATGGGGTACCGATAGAGGTGTGGAGGTGTTTGGGTAAGATTGGTATTGATTGGTTAACAAACCTTTTCAACATGATATGGACGGCTACAAGGATCCCACAAGATTGGAGGAAGAGCACCTTGGTCCCGGTTTATAAAAACAAAGGAGACGCTCAAGATTGTTCTAACTATCGAGGAATTAAGCTTATGAGCCATACTATGAAGTTGTGGGAAAGGGTGATTGAACAAAGGTTGAGGGCATGCACAAGCATTTCAGATAACCAATTTGGTTTTATGCCTGGGAGATCTACTATGGAGGCAATCCATTTGATAAGACAAATGATGGAGTTTTATAGGGTAAAGAAGAAAGATCTTCATATGGTCTTTATTGATTTAGAGAAGGCATATGACAAGGTGCCAAGAGAGATACTTTGGTGGGCAATGTTGAAGAAAGGTATCCCACGAAGGTATGTAGACCTAGTTAAGGATATGTATCGGGATGTGTCAACAAATGTGAGGACATGCGGAGGGTTGACAAAAGATTTCCCTATTACAATCGGATTGCATCAAGGGTCTGCATTAAGCCCTTTTCTTTTTGCAACGGTTCTAGATGAATTAACTAGACCAATTCAAGATGAGGTTCCATGGTGTATGCTGTTCGCAGATGATATCGTTTTGGTGGATGAGACTAAGGATGGGGTTAATGTCAAGTTGGAGCAATGGAGGCAAAGGTTGGAATCTAGAGGGTTTAAGCTAAGTCGGAGTAAGACTGAATATTTGGTATGTCGTTTTGGCACTCAGAGGGGGACACGCAATGAAGTGGTGAGTTTGGATGGAAAGGATTTGACCATGAGTGAATGTTTTAAGTACCTAGGGTCGATCATCCAGAAGAATGGTGACATTGATCAAGACGTGACCCACAGGATTAAGTCAGGGTGGCTTAAATGGAGAGCGGCCACGGGAGTGTTATGCGACCGCAGCATTCCCTTAAAGTTGAAGGGAAAATTCTACAGGACTGCCATACGACCAGTGTTGCTCTATGGTACAGAATGTTGGGCTTCTAAGAAAGAGCATATTAAAAAGATGGAGGTTACGGAAATGCGCATGTTAAGGTGGATGTGTGGAAACACTTTAAGAGATAGAATCAGAAATGAGGTTATTCGCAAGAAAGTAGGTGTGGCGGGCATTGTAGATAAACTAAGGGAAAATCGTCTGCGTTGGTTTGGACATGTAAGACGGAGACCCGAGGGTGCACCGGTGCGAAGAGTGGAAGAGTGGGACCATGGAGGGATTAAACGAGGAAGAGGGAGACCAAAGATGACTTGGTTGGAAGGAGTGAGGAAGGATATGAAGTGCATGGATTTACGTGAGGATGAAGTTTTGGATCGTAAGGGATGGAGGAGAAAGATTTATGTTGATGACTACACGGAATAATCAAATTTGGTTCATGTTAGCCGACCCCACTTTTGGGATTAAGGCTTTGATTGATTGATTGATTGATTGATTGTATAAAGCAAAAGTAGTGGAGAGAATTGGAGGGAGATTATGAGATGCTATTGTTTCTTCTATAGAGAGTTTGAGATTTTATTTTATTTATTTATTTTTATTTTTTTTTTTGTTGAAAAAGGATATTTAAAGCCCTTATGGCTATATATATAAGAGCAATACCCAGACAATTCCCCAGATAAACAAAATGGGGTATTATTGTCTTTACAAGTACCAATGGAGGGGTATATGCGTCTTTTCATGTACTAGTTGAGGGGTACATGCGTAATTTCCTCACCAAACAGTAAAAGCAAAAAGCAAACAGTAATTGGACAACTCACCAAAAGTACTGAATAAATGACCCTGCTTTTTCAATACATTTACAAAAATGTCATCTGATTAACAAAAATTCGTTTATATGGCAGATTAACTTGTATTTTCCCTTTATATAAGTAACTAGTTTGTTGCCCCGTGCGATGCCCGTGTTATCTATTAAATTTTAAGATAAGCATTTTATTGATTTGTTAGGAATTGATGTAATTTTGTGACGATTTAAATTATGCAATAGGAATGCAATGACTAATAATAATACTGGTGAAAATGTTTGATTTAAAAAATAATTAAAAAAATAGCTAAGTAAGTTTGAAATATTATAAATTTCTAAAATTAGCTAAAAATAAAGTAAACCAAAAAAATTGTTCTAAACTCTTTGGTTGACTTGAACCTAAAACTTTGGGCTAGTGTAAACATTTTTTGACTCATGACTTGACTTGAAATGACCCGTGACCTAACCCAATTGACAGTTCTATATAAAGTATTGAAATCATATTAGATTGTGAAGTATCTTATTTCAATCGATTAGAATATATTATAAATGAATATTGTATTTTTGAATTAATTCATTCGCACCAAAAAAAATTATGATATAAAAATAAATTTATTTGATAAATTATTAATTTTTGTCTACGTGATGTGATATTTAGTAAAAAGTTGAAACGCCAAGTGTTGTCTCGTGATCTTACTAAACTTATAATTTATTTTGTACCTGTGAAATATAGATATTTTATTGGAAATAAAACTCTAAACAACAAATTTTATCCTATAAATTTATCCAAATTCTATTAAAAATAAAACTCTAAATTAACTTTTTATATCCTACAATGTCTATCCTTGTTTTTTTCAGCCCGTCTTGTGTGTAGCTAGCCAACCACACCGTGTAGACACTTATAAAAGAACAAAGTAACCCATATAAAACTAACCAAGTAACTCCTATAATACAAACTGAATAACCCATATAACACTATCAAGTAACCCTATAGCACTGACGAAATAACCCCTTTAACACTGACCAAGTAACCCCTATTACATTAACAAAGTAACCCTTGCCACACGATGTGACCAACCACATATAAGAATATGTGAGTTTTATACCCTAACATAAAAATACAACTTTTAGCCAACCACACCGTGTAGACACTTATAAAAGAACAAAGTAACCCATATAAAACTAACCAAGTAACTCCTATAATACAAACTGAATAACCCATATAACACTATCAAGTAACCCTATAGCACTGACGAAATAACCCCTTTAACACTGACCAAGTAACCCCTATTACATTAACAAAGTAACCCCTGCCACACGATGTGACCAACCACATATAAGAATATGTGAGTTTTATACCCTAACATAAAAATACAACTTTTTATTCATAAAAAAATATATCCAAAATAAACCCTACATGTTATATTAATACTTAACTGTTGCCTCCATGACGCGACACTTAGCGTTTGACACTTGGCGAAAAGTTAAAACGATAAGTGTCACTGTCTTGTGGTCTGTCTAAAAGTTTAACTTTATATATGAAGTCAAACTAAATAAAGCACTAACTATTAGGAAATGTTCTATTGTTTTTCAAAAAAAAAGGAAATGTTCTATTGGATCTTACAAAAATAAATATTCAATAAAAATAATTTCAGTTAAAAAAGAAGGAAAATGTTGCACATAGCCCTTAGGGCTACATATAATTATAACATAGAATCAATAAATATACTTTTAGTTCAAGAATATTAATTTCAGTTCGACAAAACTAATTTTTATCCAGTATTAATAATTTAAGATCAATAAAAATAAGGTGAAAATAACATAGCCTACCGATAAATGCGTAATGTTAGCATTTAATATTAGATTAATTCACTAATAAAAAAGCATTCAGACATTCAGTAATCAGTACACCTACTTATTTACAGCCCAAGGAACTCTATACTTCAAATGTTGATATATTGTCAATACCGCGACTAGAGTAAAAGTGTAATATCAAAATGAAAAAAGAAATTAAAGATTGTAGTATTGATAAAGAAATTACTCCGTACAAAAGTCCCTCAGTCCCCAATTAAAGTCTCATTTAAATTTTAAAAAAAACTTTCCTCAAATATAAGTTTAAATTTTATTTAATTTTGAATTCATTTTAATTTATCAAACCAAAGTACCTCATTTTTATAACTAAATTTTTTATCACCTTTCGAAAAAAATGACAAATAAAGCTTTTATTTTTTTGACAAGAAAATAAAGCTTTTATTTAAGGATGGAGGGATTTTTTTTTAAAAAAATTTAGAGAACCACGAAGGTGGTGATGAGAATCGATTTCAAGATTTCTTGAAATATCGGGAGATAAACTTTAACCACTTGAACTATCCTTCACTCTCATGAGGGATTATCATATAATATTACACTGATTTAATTTTTTTTTATTATTAGCTGTTGAAACATTGAACAACTATTTTCAAGAATCTATAAACAATTTATATTATTAATGATGATTATTATGTAAACCCAAATTTAGATTTTTTTTTTTTTTTTTTTTTTTTTGGTTTTATAATGAAAAGGAAGATAGAACTTATGAAAAAAAGAGAATGAATTTAATTCAAACTTAATGTTTGTTTTTGGTGAAGGTTTTAAAATAAAATATCAATGGGGCGTTTGGTTCAAACAATGGTATGGGTTTGGAATGAGGAATGAAACCTAGGTGGTATGGGGTTGGCACTTGATACCTGATTTCATATGTTTGATTTTTATCTAGGAATGATGGTTTTTCTTTTAATTTTAAACCTAAAGGTATAGGTATGAGCCATACCCACCTCTCCCCTTGGGTTTCAAAAACCCATACCTTGGGGGTTTGCTCGGGGAGTTTGCGATATGAGTTTGAAAAATGAAATTTCTGCAAACAAACATAAGGTATGGATTTTAGTCATTCTAAACTCATACCTTATATCAAACACCCCCTAATTTTAGTTGTATTTTCTAAGAGGTTTAATTTTAAGTGATTGGATGAAACAAAATCATTTTTAAAAATGTTGGAGCGGGGCATGATTCTCTGCTCCATTGTTTGGGTCCGACTTGTGGGGACAATAATGTCAAGATTTTCCAAACATATGCTTCATTTTTGTCAAAGACTTGCCCATTTTTGACGTTAACAGGAAATTGCTAAAGGCGCCATGTACCTTTGCAAAAATATGTTTACCGCGAGTGTTATGTTTAGGAAAATTTGCCAATTACCACCGCAAGTTAATACCACTTTGTAAATTACTACCGCAAATTAAAAAAGTTGTGAATTACTACCGTAAATTTTTTTAAGATGTTGCGATTACTACCAAACCCCCATTAAACCCAACTATGACGTCATTATATCACTTTAACCCATGTTTGACCATGTTAAGGGCTTTAACCAGCCAAAAAAAAAAAAAAGAAAATGGGTCAGGGATATAATGATGTCATGGTTAAGGGATTTAAACCTTGTTTGACCATGGTTAAGGACTTTAACCATGGGTTAAAGAGCTATAATGACGTCATAGTTGGGTTTAATGGGGGTTTGGTAGTAATCGCAACATCTTAAAAAATTTTGCGGTAGTAATTCACAACTTTTTTAATTTGCGGTACTAATTTACAAAGTGGTATTAACTTGCGGTAGTAATTGACAAATATTTCTTATGTTTATCATGTCAGTATAACTATTCCTTTTTGCTCCCGAAAAAAGGTTATGTTAGGTTGAAAATTCTAATGTAGTCTTATGACTTTTAACTACCACAATTTTTTAAAATGGACGGTTGAGATTGTTGGTTTTTTAAATTTATTTTTAAGGAAAAATTACCACCATTAATCTCAACTTTGCCACGTCCGCCAATAATAATCCTGTAAGGAGGGTGATCCCATCGTAAGGGGTACTCTCTTTAAATGCCCTTGGCCACTTAAAAGCCTAGGACTTTACACTTGTTAAGGTGTAGTAGGATTTGAATTCCTGACTGTTTGGGGGACCTTGAATTAGAATTGATTCTATCATCACGCTTTTTTGTAAGAAACAAGTAGGAGTCGCCAATGAGTTTTAGGAAAAACTCATAAACCTCATTCATGCCTTTCTTCCATGTGGAGTTCATGGAATAATTAGCACAAATCATAAGTTTACCCATGCCCAAATTGGTCTATAAACCAGAAATGAGTTCGCGCGGAAGCGATGATACTAAGATAACGTTCCTTTTAGAGGGGAATCGTCATCCTAGCCCTAGTACGGCCTCTACTAGCTCTTCTTTTTTTACAATTTCATCACCAAATAATGTATGCAAAGTGATTCCTAAAACTATGTTGATTTTATTTACAAACATTAATTCACGTAGGAATTACATCGTAATGTCGTTATTCTTATTTAATTAAATTCGTGAAAAGGACAAGAAAATAAACAAGATTCGCCTTGGCTTAAGTGATCAACCAACAATTATTTAATTCAATTCTAATCTTTATTTAACGCAAGATACTATGTGGAATTGATTAATTAATTATTTTAAAGGTGATCAAACAACACTAATTAATTAATTAAAGTCCTTTTAAACAAGAAAAAGAAGGTGATTTAACTAAGTGCTCGGGAATTTACCACTTCTCTTTGCTAGATCTCCGTTTAGAACACTTATGGACTCCTTCTTGTTGGGGAACCTCCACCGTAGTAACAAAGTATCGAAAGGGTGAGTGTTTAGGACAAGAGGGCTAGGTTGCACAAGTTCACAAGTTATTTCGCCAGATTTTTAGGTTAATTTCTGTGTGTTTAAGCCTCAGTTTAAGCTCGTATTTATAGGGAATGATTAGGTTTAGGGTTTCAAGCATTCTGTCGCAGCAGGTGTCGCGTGCAACAGATAGAGTTGCGCGCGGCATCCCAGCGCAAGTTATAGAGTTGCGCTGCTATGTGCAGCGCAACTATTTGTCTTGCGCGCGGCTTTATGGTAAGATTCGATTTTATATTTTACGTATAATTTCGAATAATTTTGAATCTTCTGCAGCGCAACTCTTAAGGTTGCGCTGGGTGTCGCGCGCAACTGAATTAGTTGCGCGCGGCAGCCCAGCGCGACTTTGTGAGATGCGCGCGGCTGAGCACTAAGTTTTAACCTAGGCGCTCCTAAATCCGTCATTATTAGGGTTTAAGAACGGGCTTAAGCCTAATTATGATCGGGTTTAGTTAATTAGACCTTTGTTTTGGCTTTTCCTTTAATTTGGGCTAGTCTTTTGTGTTTTGTGGCTTAACCAGTTATCCATAAGTATTCTTCACTTCGATCCAACACGAAAATGGTTTTATTTATCGTCATTGCACTTCCTGTCGGGACAGGAGGCCAAAAGTAGATGTCTACAAATCCCTACTTTCGATTATTCATTATCACTTCCAACTTTATACCCTATTAATTTTTATTGCACCCAACCAGTCATCCAGCCTAATATTACAGGTTACAAGACACGTGTCATCCTATAATTGGATTATTTTTTTTTAAAAAAAAAAACAAAAAAAAACCCACAAACCACCCATGCCCAACAGCTGCCACCACACCCAGCCCCAAAAAACACCACACCCCACCCTGTCGGAAAATCGACCCCATCCCCAAAACCCCCTCCCCCGCTGCCGGAAACCGCTGTCCAGCCCTCCCCCTCCCTCGAAACCCACCCCTTCCCTTCCCCACCCTCGAAAACCCCTCCCCCTCCCCCGCTGTCAGAAACCGCCGCCCAGCCCTCCCCCTCCCTCGAAACCCACTCCTTCCCTTCCCCCGCCCCCGAAAACCCCTCCCCCACCCCCGGAAACCCCTCCCCCGCTGCGGGAAAATGATGCCCAGTCCTCCCCTTTCCCTTCCCCCACCCTCGATTTCACCCCTTTCTCCGACAATCAGCCATGAAAATCGATTATGTGGGTGGTTTCAAGGGTCGGGGATGGGTGGTGGAGGATGGTCGGTGGTTTTTGGTGGAAGTCGTAGGTTGGCTGACCGTTTTCCGGTGGAATTGAGGGTTGGGGTTAGGGTTCCAGCAGGATTGAGGGTAGTGGTAGTGGTGGTGGAAGTGGTTGTGGTTTTTTTTTTTTTTTTTTTTTTTATTATTATTATTAATTTTTTTGTTTCTTTTTTAAATTTTGAACCAATCAGGTTGCGACACATGTGCAACTAATCACAAGTCAGCAAAATTTACTTGTTCAACCGGTTCCAAGTCATTTGAGTGCAATAGAAATTAATCCAAGACAAAGTTGGGAGTGATAGTGAATAATCAAAAGTAGGGATTATTATTGGCGGACGGGCAAAATTGGGATTTAACAGGGCAATTTTTCCTATTTTTAATTAGTAATTATAATTAAAAAATATTTTTATTTCTTATATATAATTTTTTTATATCCTTCGAAAATATTAAAAAATAATTTCTAGAAGATATAAATATATTTACAATAATCAATAAAAATATTTTTAATTAAAATTACCCATAAAAAAATCGAAAAACAAATAATCTCTATCGTCCATTTTAAAAAATTGTGGTAGTAAAAAATTATAAGACTACATAAGAATCACCTTATGTTAAGTACTTTTACACGGTTAACATTAGAAATAAGATAGTGGATAACAATTATTAGATTTCACATATATCAATTACATGGTTAATATTGAAAATATGAATATTTGCAATGAAAGTATAAAGAGTAATTAAGATCAGTGTGCAAGAGGATGACAAAAAGAAGGAAAGGAATAGTAGAGAGGAAAATATCTGATATATTTTCTCATTAGCCAAAAATAGCATACATTGTACCTGATATATAGTAGGAAAAAATACAACTTTGTTACACCAAAAATAAGAAAACGGCTTAGAGAATCTTTTACAAATTCAGCCCCTCTAACAACCTAAGTGGCTGGCAGAGAACAGCTATCATAACAGATTTGATACCCTCAACTAAAAGACTAAAATGCTCTGTGTAGGGAATAATTTCAAGCATCCCACACTTGAGCTCCACTGTGATCATACACTTAAGTATGGTGGCGTCCAAAGGGAAGGAATCTAGAGCAAAAGAGTCGCCAACAAGTTTTAGGAACTTGTAAACCGTTCACAGGGTGAAGGTTACACCCCTTCACGATCCATGAGATCGCTAGCTCCATAGTGGTCTGGAACCATGATTGGATATTCGGGGATGAAGGTACAAATCCAACGTAAAAGACGTTGAACCTGCCTTAAAATAAGGCCTCTACTTTATTCTTATCATATTCATGTGCGCTTTCTGACTAACATACAATCAATATATTAATCCTAAACCTGTTTAATCTATGTTGGTTGAATATTAATGCACAAACAAAACTATTATTGGCGATCACTTGAACTATAACCCAATTAGCCTAAATAAAATTATTAATTATCTTATTAAGCATGATTACAAATACAAATTCTCTTTAAACCAGCAAGAGAGGGCGTGATCAAGCAATAACAATAATAATATCAAGCAACAATAATAATATTGATACAACAAATCATCACCATCATAATAATAATCTCAATAAAGCATAATATTAGCAAGATCCGAGGCATGATACTAACAAGATTAATAACAAATCCTAGCATGTCACTAAACAATAAAGATCAAAGCTTTAGCCCTAACATGATACTAACATGATAGAAGAAATAGGAAGCAACCTGAACATGATACTAGAAAGCAATAAATAACATCTTAACATGATACTAGGAATAATAAAACATAAACATGCTTTCTAAAGATAGAGCAATTAAAATAACTTACTTTGTTGCCTCGTACGTATCTCTTTCTAATAACAAATGACACACGTTAGTAATTTCAAGGAAAATATTAAATAAAAAAATTAATTTAAATAATTGAAATAGGGATTTAGGACCAAACCCTCAGAAATTATCAACCTTTCACGTCTAGGGAGAAGGCAACTTCAAACTTGGCTAGGTGTATCTAGCACTCGTGAGTGCGGTATTTTTATTTGAAAAGGGAAGGCTTAAAAAGAGGGAGAAATATTAAGCTATTGCTCAAGAAAGAGAAGAGAATTAGAATTATTGATTATGAATTGTTGATTCATAAAATAGGGGAAATACGACCCTATTTATAAGGAAAAAGATCCTTGTAGGGAATATTTCAAGCATTACCCCAAACTTGAACCCCACTGTGATCATACACTTAAGTATGGTGGCGTCCAAAGGGAAGGAAGCTAGAGAAAAAGAGTCGCCAACAAGTTTTAGGAACTTGTAAACCGGTGCAGGTGGTCCGGAGGGAGGGGCGAGTGGGGCAGGAGGATGGGTCAGCAAAGGCAGCAACAACAGCACCGTGCAAGGGTTGCGCGGCACTGCTGCTGCTGCTGTGCACTACTGCAGTGCAGCGTACACCTCGGTGTACGGCCACCGTGGCCGGCTTCGGCTAGCCACACCACGGTGGCTGGTGCACGGTTTTAAAAAAAAAAAAAAATCTGTTTTAAAAATATTTCAAGATAAATATGATTTATTTTGGATGAGATAAAATATTTTGAAAATATGATCTTTTATTTTGGGATAAAATCAATTTTATTTTGGATAAATATTGTTTATTATGGGATAAAATCAAATCTTTCAAAAGTTGTTATGTTTGATATTATCCATATTTAAAGTTGTTAAATTGGTAATTATCCATAATTAAAGTGGTTAATTTTGGATAAGATTGATTAGGATATTCTGAGCATATTCCAAAAGGATAATTATTGATTTAAATAATGTGATTATCCCATAATTAATATTGGATATAATTGATTTAAAATTTTGTGATTGGCTAGTAATTAGGATAGAATTTCCTTACATTGTTAGGATAATCTTTGAGGATAAATATGATTTATCTTTTAAGATTAAAATAAGATTTGATTCTATCTCATGATTAATTTAAAATATACGATATTTCATTGATGATCATGAATAATATATGATATTATCTAATTACATTAATTAAAAATATGAGATATTTTGGTGCCATGTTTCCTTAATTGTGAACAGTCGATGTTGTGGTTTAGGAAAGCATGATGAGTGATTTATTATGTGGCAATTTTTTAATATATGAAGTTGTTTATTGCTATATATTGACTAGTATGACCCAGTTGATTACTAAATACGATATGCGCATCGGGATGTATTTTTGTAATCTTAGTACGGTCTACATACCAATAAAGTATTTTTGTAATTTTATTTCATTTTATTTAAGTAGTAGATAGAATAGAGTAAAATTACAGGTTGCAGTTAATCTAAGAAGCCCATGAAGTGAAGGCCCAAAGGAGCAAGGTGGATGAGATCCATGAAGGTTCAAGTGGGAGTTTTTTGCTTTATTAGTTTCTTAGGATTAGGGGCCATGCTATGTCTTGTTTATGCATTCTGTATTTTACGCACGTTAGATTTTATTGATGTTTTGTGATGATGCGCCAGAGTTCACTATTTAATCACAACATAATAAATCTAGGTCCTAGTAATATTGAGGTTGCTTTTCCAATCAAAAACCCGATGAAACCTTCGATATTTTTGATGGGTCATGCCAAAGCAGGGTGTCATAATATATCTTAGGGGAGTGGGGGTAAAACAAATTTTACACTTTTGATTGGTTATACTCAACAAAGTTACCTAAAGAGTTTAGAACCTTGAAACTAAGGGTAATAATTAAACATGTGATGGTTAATTATTCAACCAAGAGTTACAAAGAGTTGTAATCAGTAAAGAGTTTACTCACCTTGAAAATGTAATAGTTGATGGTAAGGCCAAAGTCCGGTCAATTATTGCACAAATAAAGGATCTTGGAATCATTCTATTCAATAGGGATCAATTAAATTGAATGAATGCTTTAAAGTTACCAGTTTTAAAACCACTTATGGTACTTTAAATTTTTATTAAACATAATTGAGTTTTGCGTTTACTTCTAAGTAACATGTCGTTCTAATTTTATTATTATATATAATCTCCTTGATTGAAAATAAAGTTGATAAACGTTCTCAAAAGGTTAAAAGATAATCCAGAAACCTATATTTCAATTTTGCTAAGACGGTTCTAAAAGGCAAGTTTTAGAAACCCATGTCACATGTCTAAGGTTGATTTTATTCAAAATATTTGAGTAAATTACCAACACATCTTCATTTTGAAAAGTGTTTCAAGGGATATAATGAGATGGGAGGTACAAACCCTCTAAAAGACAAGTATAAAAGTCCAATAAAATCTCTTATCTTCAATATGATTGAATATAAGAAAGTGATTGGAAATCTCTATGATCAAAAGTTGATCAAATGCCGCTATTCTTCATCCACTTTATATAAGAGTTAAATAGTTGATTAAACTCTATTATAAATAATGATTGAATAGACTTAGCAAAATCATGAAAAATGCTTAAAGTAGTTAAGAAAAGCATCATTTTGAACCTAAGAGAAGTGTTCTAATTGGCTCAAATGGGAAAGGTTTAGGAATATATGAGGATTGCATTAAGAAGTTATAGGCCGAGAAATGCAAACAAGTTGCTACATCTCAAACCTAGAACTGCTTACATGCTAAAAGTTGTTATGAACATCAAATGTTTTAAATTAAATGGACCAATTCCAATTGATTAGAAACTACCTCATATAGTTGGAAGGTAATAGAATGGAAATGTTCCAAATTTAAGAATTGTATTATAGAAATTGATTTAGCATATTGCTACTTCTTGTACATATGATGTCTTGTTTAGATCACTCATTGCACAATGTATTTGAACTAAAGGAAGAAGTTATGGCTAAAGGAGAAATAAATCTACAAGTTTAGAAGCAAACGTTGCTACTCCGCAAGTAGAATCTACGAGTCTGGAAGCAAAAGTTGCAACTTTACAAGTAGAACCTATATTTCACCTTACCTTGCTATTGACTAGAATTAAATAAATGTTATTCATTCTTGCCATTATCAAAACACTATTCAATGTTAGTAATGAATAAGCATCAAAGATTCAAAAACGTGGAATAAATGTTATTCTATGCTTCATTGAGTCGTAATGTGTTTTTGAGATTGCTAAATAGGTTCAAAGTTCTATATGATAGAAATAATTAAACCATTTCTATATGTATAAATTGTCTCTAAAATGTCAATTAATTCGAATGAAAATGAACATTGCATGCGAAAGATCCAAAGGGATGAACTTTCAATATCATTGGATTATGAATCCATTGATATATGTAATTATCATTCTAATTTGAAAATTTGACTAAGTCACCATTTAGAGAAATGATGATGAGAACTCAAGGTCGAATACATATCGATGTAAGAGAAGCAAAGGTTCAAAGGCTAGAGACGGACAATGAAACTTCATTTGTGATACGATCACTACTTGTGCTTAGTTGAAGAATAAGAGTGAAAATTTTGAAAAAGTTCAAAATGTTCAGTATGAAGTTCAGTATCAACTTGACAAGCTAATGTTTACATTACAATATGATTGTAATTGTGAAAATTTGAGTCAAGACATTAACTTGGCAACACATTCAAAGTATTGCGATATGATCGTAATAATGAGAATTTAAGTCAAGACCTTGATGAACATCCAAGAGTTGTGAAATCGTTTTACAACAAACTCTGAAAGAAAACCTTGTGAAGTGTTTATGAAGGGAGATATCAATATATATAAGATATATTTTGATAATGGATGAAAATTATCTATCTTCCAACCATTTTTCAAGGGATATACTTTTAAGATAATCTACAAAACTAAACAAAGAAACATAGGTCAAATCAAAATGTAGCAAAGGTTTCATATGTGATATGGATAAGAAGAGTTCTTATAAAGTCTTTCTACAAAGAAAGGGATAAAAGTTGTATTAAATCGTTTAATGCACGATCAATTCCTATACAGAGCACAGGGTACTACTACACAAATCATACTTAGCACAAAAGGTTTGTTGCTCAAGTAGGTGCCCTTATGGAAATTGTTCCAAAAGATCAAGTGGGAGTAGTATAAATCTCAAAAGAGTTCGAGAAAAGCAACAAATAAACGTGGTTCAAACCATGATTGGTTCACCCTATGCTAAATGTGCCTCCTCAAAAGGCAAGTGGGAGTATAAGAATATCGAAAAGTTTGAGAGCCTTGAAAGAGTTCAAGAAAAGTGATTTCGAAAATCTTGAAGAAATTTGAGAAGTAATCGAATCAAAGCAACAATATGAGCATGATTCACCTCATGTTACAAATGAAAACGCGTGGTCTCATTAAGTGTAATGGGAGTAATAACCATGTGTCGAAGGTAGTACATTCCAAGTGCACATCCTCAAATTGTCGTTTCTCATTGAAAACTAAACAAAGTTGTTGTATGAGTCTCAATTGTTGCATAAAAATCCACAATGATGACTAGCATATGTAAAATTCAGCCAAAGAAATATGATTTCATATTGACTAAGAGTTCTAAAATATTCATTTTGGAACATGATGATTATGCAAGTAATAAAGATGATTTGACAAGTTATGACTCCAAGTGGTTTAAAAACCAGGAAATCTGAAATAGATTCTAAGTCTGTAAGCAAGTGTATGACACTTAAATAATTTTCTTAATTGGGTGAGACCCATTATAAGAAAAACGGACAAGATAGAGAATTTTTTTCTAACTAAAGCAAAGACTTGTTAGAGGATTCAACTAATTCATAGTATGACTATGACTACGATGAAACCTTTACATTAGTCATTTTGCAAAGATCTTTTAAAGATATTTTAGTGATTTCTATCTTATAAGATTTGGTAGATGGATTTCAAAATACTTTCTTGAAATTGTTCATGAAAAAAATATTTGTATATGATACAATCAATAGTTTGAAGATCCAATAATCCTAGGGATGCATAGCATCATGGAGTTAATGTTCTTAATTTTGTGAGTTAATCAAATCTTTTGATGTTCTCGTAAAATGAAGAAAAGGTCTTGTGTGTACAAGATGTTTAGTGGGAGCTATGAAGTCTTCTTGGTCTAGTATAAAGAGAAAATTATTCATTGCTTGAAGAGTCAAGTGGTGGGTAGTGCATTTTGTATGAAAAACCTTGAAGAGAATGATGAGTACATTTGGGATTCAAAATCTATAGAGATAGGTTTTAATGGATGTTTGAGCTTGGTTAAGAAACTTATATTGGTAAGATTCTTATAGATTTCAACGTTATATTGAAAGGAGTTTCAATCCCATGTAACATGGAACATTGCTTATGATTCAATACTTTGAGAAAGGTTGATGAAATTAAGGTCTTGAGTGATGATCCTTATGCAATTTGCAAAGGATGCATCATGCATGTCATGGACTATACTCGTCTATTTGATTCACATGTTTTTAAGAACAAGTGATGATAGATTTCAATTGAAATCCAATGTAACGTTGGAATACAAATTAGAAATTTCTAAGTTTCTTGTGAAAGGACGAAGGAAAATTCTTAGTGTATGGAGATGAAAATGATTATAAGATTTAGAAATTGCAAAATTCATGTTTATGAGAATATCTCATGAACTCTACTTAGTAAACCCCTTCCATTTCCAAAGCATGAGAAACATGCTAATGAAACTGGATTGAGGCAAATAGTGTAATTAGAAGTTGTATTTGTTTTTGGAGAAAAACAAGTTACATATGTAATACATTCATTTGCAGAATTATGTTTATCAATTGAAACAAAGTTTCAATCTTATTTAATCGTGGTTTCAAGATTAAATAAAATGTCCAAAATAATTATGAAATGATGGGCTCATCAGGTTGATGACCTGGTGAATGGAACCCCACAGGTGAACTAAATTCATATATTATTTAAGTTCCTAGTTTGAAATCATTAAAGTGGACATAAATGATTTCAATTAATGGACTAACATGTAAGATTAATTGGATAGCGCAGTTTCATGGGCTATAGGAGCGTAGTGAAGCTCGGTCAATCACATGGATATGCATGAATGATGCATGATCGAACTATAGACCTACTTTGAAGTTCAAGTATAGAGCTTCCGGATATATTAGTGGATTCCTTTGACATGAGTGGAACATTGATTTCATTCAATGGATGTTATGGTTGTGGTACACTCAAACGTCTGCCCGTAACTGGAGATTATAAAGGGTGTTTCCCGGTTATTTCAGTGGGAGCTTTGGTTGCCACAAGATTGGATTGAGTCTACCTATTTAATTAGGAATGTTTCTTGGCCCCTTGAAGAGGGAGAATTCAGAAAAATGCATGGCCGTGCTCAAATGCATTACATAGTAATCATTTGTTATGTGAATCTCACTCAGTTTTTCAAGAAAATATTTGTAGACTAGTATGATCACGACATGAGATGCAATCATATTATCAAATTGACACACATTGACTTAAGGAATTTGAATATTGTGCACTTGTCTCAGACAAGTGGGAGATTGAAGGAGTTATGTCTTCGATAAGTGCAATTACTAGATATATCAAGGATCACTATTATGGAGATAATAAGTTCGTTCTTTTGGGTCGTCATTGTTTGTTGCTAGATATGACAAATGATCTTTGGGCTAGTTAAATAGTCCAAAGCCTAATAGAATGGATCCTATGAGGTCACACACAGGGGTATTGGGTTAAGCAAGTTAGAGGCCCATTAATGGGCCTCATGAGCAATTAACTAATCATGAAATGGATTGGGCTAGTATAGTTAGATTGGAATTAGGTTTTGGGCTTTTGACATGGGCTCTTATTTAGAGATGAGATTTATAAATAAGATCCATGCCTAGGGTTGCAAGAAAGAAGTCATAATTCACACACAGTGAATTTTGATATCAAGGCAACCAATCCCAAAACCCTAATTCCCTCTATAATTCACGGCTCCCTCTCCTTCCCTTTGGACTCACGGCCGGCCACCCTTGGTGGCACGTGTGGTGGTTCATGGTGGTTCGTTGCTCGCTCTTCTCCGTTTAAGGTTGATTGAAGCGTTCAATCACGACTAACTAGCATTAGTGGAGGTCTTAATCACTGCCCGTGGACCAAGTAGAGGAATCACGCTTGGGGTTCTTTATCTCCCATTGTTCTTGCTCGATCGCACGTGGAATCACGCTTCAAAGGTACAATTATATGTTCTTTATGTGTTATGCATTAGATCTTGGGATTAGGTACTATATGAATATGATTCATGTTTTTCCGCTGCGTAGTACCTATAAACTCCTACAGATTTCTATATCAAAATATCAATAAAACAATTAAAGCACTTACTTGGATGTCTCGTATCTCTTTCTAATAACAAAATACACACGTTAGTAACTTCAAGTAAAACATAAAACTAAAGAGTTAAATTAAATAATTGAAAGAGAGATTAGGGACCAAACCCTCAGAAATCAAACCTTTCACGTCTAGGGCGAAGGCAAATTCGAACAATGCTAGGTATGTCTAGTGCTAATGTATGAGGAATTGTGTTTGTAAAAGGCTAGGCTAGAAAGAGAGAGAGAATAAAGAAATTCTTGATGAGAGTTGATGATTAGAAAAAGGGGAGATATGACCTCTATTTATAGGAAAAAAGAGAGTCGAAAAATAAAGAAAAGAATCCGAATTGAAATAAAACTCGATGGACAGCAATTTTTGCGGATTTTGTTTTTTTTTTTCATATCTTTTGATTCAGAAGTCCAAATAAGGCATATAATATGTCCTTGGAAAGCTCTTGAAGTACACTTTCCAACCCAATTGAAATCATATTATTTTGTAGATAAAAAGATATGGCCGAAATAGTAGGACGGTGTCAGTTTTGGATAGAGTTTCATATCTCATTCATATCTTTTTCGATATATCTCAGAATTAATATTATAATATATCATTGGAAAAATAATTTCAAGATCTATCCAACCATATAAGATTTGGATAAATATTATGAGGCACAAAATTAATATCTGACTGTCTTTGAACATCTTTAAATTCGAATAGAATTAGGATTAAAAAAAAGGAAAGTTTTTATAAAAGGAAAGTTTTTATTTAACTCAAATTCTTTAATCTTATCTTTTCAAAAAGGATAATTAAAATCTTTTAAAAATTATAGAAGCTTCTAATTAATCCTAATTAGTTTAGGAATATGATTAGACCTTTGGACCCTCCACATGATCATTGGGCCGTAGGTAAAATCCGGTTTGGGCCCAGTTTAGTATTTTGGCAATAACTTCCTCATTATTCATCGGAATTGGGCTTATAATATATCGTTGGAAAGATATTTTCAAGCCCCATCCAAATACACCATTATTGGACCCTTATCATGGACCAAACTAAAATGGAATGCACGTTTTTCATAAATAGGGTAAGAAAAGAAATATTTTCAAAAACAGAAAGAAGAGATATTTTAATAAAAAGGTCCTCATCACTAGACTTTTCACACTTTCACCTCTTTCGATAATCAAATGACATGAAAGGTATTCATCACTGGGTTTGGTTTTGGAAAGACACATTTGGGTGTCTACAGAAGCCCGCACTTCGACTGAGTTTGGAGAAACGCAAGGTTCGAAAACAAAAGTCAAAGCAGCGATAGGGATGGAGAATGATTCAGAACGTTTTGCGATCCTAAATCATTCTTGTAACGCCGATACCTACAAACTAGCATTAGTTAAAATAGATAAGAGAGTTAAGAAACGCGTATCTTGCACTGTTGAGCACACGTCTCTGTAGTAACCGATTTGTTGTTGCTTTGCTGTTGTTGACAACCCTCCACAAGCTAGGGAACGCTGTCGATCAATGCTGCTACATCTCAAGCCTTTTCCTTGAATCATAGTGACAACCTTCCCAATCATAGAAAAAGTCGTCGAAGACCGCCTCATCACGAACCGCCCTTCTCAAATCTTGGTGACAACCTTCACAATCTTAGCGAATGCCTTTGAAGACCGCCCATCTCGTGCTATCTTCTCAAATCTTGGGGAAAACCTCCACAATCTTAGCGAATGCCATCGAAGACCGCCCATCTCGTGCTATCTTCTCAAATTTTGGTGACAACCTCCACAATCTTAGCGAATGCCGTCGAAAACCGCCCATCTCGTGCTATCTTCTCAAATCTTTAGTGACAACCTCCACAATCTTAGTGAATGTTGTCGAAGACCGCCCATCTCTTGCTATCTTCTCAAATCTTGGTGACAATGTCCACAATCTTAGCGAATGCTGTCGAAGACCGCCCATCTCGTGTATCTTCTCAAATCTTTGTGACAACCTCCACAATCTTAGCGAATGTTGTCGAAAATAACTTTACTTGAAGTCATCCTCAGTTGTTGTGATAATATTCCAAAGAAAATTACCGAAGACCAACGCTTGTTGATCTTTAAAGCTCGCTTGAACTTGCTTTAGCCAGTGCGTCGGCGCTTCTGCTGCTTGTAAACCAGTATGTCGATGCTTTTGCTTTTTGTGAACCATTATGTCGGTGCTTCTAAACCAATATGTCGGTGCTTTTGATTGTGAACCTGTATGTTGGTTCTTCTATTGTTTATGAACCATTATCTTGGTGTCTTTGCGATGAGCCAATGTTTAGGCGCTTTAAGCTAAGTGAGGCGATCTTTCGTCAGGTCGATCACTTATTTGCGATTGTAATCAAGTTGACTACTCAATCATGTGAAATTGCTTTTAGGGGCTAACTGGCATACCAAGGAACCCGAAAATTGCTACACTAGGTCAAAATAACCGTTCTGAGTGGCTTAGAGCTCTGGCGACGCGATTGTGCTCTGTCGCCAGGCGACAGATGTTGTCGCCAGGCCACAACCTTGTAATCTGGCGCTGGAGTCGGGTCTTCCTTATTTTGCTCTCGCTGCTGCTGTTCGTTGCTCAATTTCGCTTTGAACTTTGAACTTGGTCGTTTACTTTCAACCAAATCCGCTCAAATATTTTGTAAATTAAAGCTCTTCATCTTTAATTTTACTAATCCATGTAATGTTGCTCAAATTCTTCTCATCTTGGAAGAATCTCTTATGTCATATTCGCAGTTTTTTGAAAAAATCCGGGAATGTTCTTGCTTGCTGGGATGCACCTGCACTTATATCTTTGACTATAGGGCTTTTCTAATCTCTTTAATTATCTTAGGGTTGACCTAAGGTTTAGTGTTTCTTGACTCATTGACTTGACACGACTCAAGGTATAAACTTGACTTAACGTGATGACTCACTTCATGTGACTCGTGTGTGCATAATGTTGACTCAATGTGTACATGACTCGTGTGTGCATTGTAATGTAATCGCGTGACTCGAAAATGCTAAGAAAGCAAAAAATTTCAGTCATTTTTGTGGATGGTACCGACTTTCTCCCGAAAAAGAAAGACGCGAAAAAGAATCGAAGTTTTCGAATGCTTGTTGAATGAGCTTAGTCAAATGTTGTTTGATACTATCTCTCAAGGTTCAGGGATTAATTCATCCTAGGCTATATGACAAGGCATGCTTCAAATGATAGGGATGAGCATATGACAAGGGTATACTCATAATTTCATATGACAAGGGTATACTCATCATTGCATATGAAAAGAGTATGATTGATAAGTGATGTTTATATGATGTAATGTGTGAATGTGAATGCTGATATAGTCAAATGATCTAAGGGTCAAGCCCCCAAGTCTAGCTCTAAGTAGATAGGGATGATCATAGGAGATCCCTTGATATGATCATGATGTGTGAATGTGAATGCATTTTTATTACGGCCGCACCTCGATGTGAGGTTGCCTACGTATCCGTTAGGAATCAGGCCGAACGTAGCTCTAGCCGAACCTCGCACAAGTGTGTATACGTCAAAAAGGTCTTTTAAAGGGTTGTAACGTGGTTAGGCTAAAGGTTATAGAAGAAAGGGATAAAGGCTCAAGACCCTAGATATGGAGAAAGCATGTAGATGGAGAGATGTGGAAAATTAGGAATAAAATGTACCTCCAACTCAAATGACGGAAAAAACCGACTCATGCATGAACCTAAGACATGGTCATGGTGATATATACTCAAAGTGTGTTCTAAGACTAGTAAGTGTGGGTGACATGTTAAGACTCGTGTCATGACCATGTGGCTAGACTATGTGACTAGACTCAAGCAAAGAGTAAGTTAAGACCTCGCGTATATGCATTAAACTGGACAGACTTTGGTATTTTAGTCATAACTTTTGATCTGTGACTTTGATTTGAATAAAACCAACGCCAAATTAAAGATAAAACTTGGGGCTACAGATCCATACGTTGTAAGACTCGTAGTTCTTCCTAGAAATCCGGCTATGACCAAAACAACTTGACGCTTGTGCAGTATACGGGAATAAAAATCCGGGCTGATTTAAAGGAACTATGACTTGATTTTAGGTATATTTATTAGCTCAAATTAATTAATTAAACAAAGTACTTTAGTCATTAATTAGTTTTTTTAGGCCTAATCACAAGTCAAACAAACGGTTAGAAAAAACACATAGAGTATGCACAAGCAAAGAATGCACAAGTAGTTAAGTAGTCGCAATATGATGCAATGAGTTTGCAACCTAACCATGGCTCTACTTCTCTAAAGTTCGGGATATGGGTTAGTCAATAGAGGGTCCATGGTTAATTGTCCGGATGCACCGCGAGGAAGCCTAACCGTGAAGGGTTGGCGCGAGTGGATGGGACACCGCGAATTTAGAAAAACTCGCTTCCATGGTTTGGTGAATTCAACATTCTCGGATGTACCCTTTGTTGCTTAGAGCGTTCAATCAGGTAGATGGAGCATGAATTCCCAGATGGTTATGTCCATATGTAGAACACATATGGGTTTCAGAAAAGTGAGAAAAACTCAATCAGGAAGTAGGATCGAGCAAACAATGCTAAAAACTGGTCGAAATTAGAACGTATATTTTTGGCTCGGTATTGGAAGAACTTGGCGCCAGCAAAAAGAGGCTAGCGCCACTTTTTGGCTTTAGCGCCTGGCGACAGAGTCTGTCGTCTGGCACTAAAGTCAAAACATTGGCGCTAATCTCTATTCGCTGACGCTAGTTCCTACATGCCTCAACAGCTTTCTGTGCTCGATAAAATTTTCCAGTATCGCGCAGTGTTATTTTGATCCTAGTTGTGAAAGATATTCCTCAAGTTTCCTACGTGTAAAAATCCTATGTTATAGCTCATTACGGATGGTCTTTCCAATGAGATGTTTTTTATGCATATGACAATAATGTTAATCAAAATTACGCACATGAAATACTTAGAACTTTTCGAGTCTCATCCACTCATTCTAAATCATTGCCGAAATAAATTTCAGGAATTAAAATAGAAATCCTCCCCAGTGGAGTCGCCAAAAAATGTAGGGAATATTTCAAGCATTACCCCTAGCTTAAACCCTAATGTGGTCATACACTGAAGTACGGTGGCGTCCAAAGGGAAAGAAGATAGAGCTAAAGAGTCGCCAACAAGTTTTAGGAACTTGTACACCGTTCACATGGTGAAGGTTACACCCCTTAACGATCCAAGAGATCGTCAACTCCAATAGGTCTTGAACCATGACTGATAGTTTGGGGATGAAGGTACAAATCCAACCTAAAAGAGATCGAACGAACCTGCCCCAATAATAGGCCTTTACTTTATTCTGATCGTATTCATGTGCGCTTTCTGACTAACATGCAATCAATAGGATTACCCTAAACCTTTTTATATATGTTGGTTGAATATTAATGCCAAATAAAACTATTATTGGCGATCACTTGAATTATAATCATATTAACCCTAAACAAGATTATTAAATATCTTATTAAGCGTGATTACAAGTACCAATTTCCTTTAAACATGCATAAAAGACGTGATCAAGCAATAACAAATAAATATCAAGCAACATAATGATCATAATAATAATAATAATAATCAAAATAATCATGAAAATAATCATGTTAAAAATAAAGCATAATATTAATAGCAAGATCTTAGGCATGATACTAACAAGATTAATAACAAACCCTAGCATGTCACTAAGCAATAAAAATTAAAGTTTTAATCCTAACATGATACTAACAATCATAAATATTAGGAAGAACATAAAAGGCATCATACTTTTAATCATACTTGATATTAAAGTTACCCTAGACATGATACTAGGAAGATCAAAACACCCTAACATAACATTAGGAATCATAATAACAACCTAAGCATGATTTCTATATCATAATAACAATAAAAACAATTAAAATCACTTACTTGGATACCTCGTACCTCTTTCTAATAACAAAATACACGCGTTAGTAACTTCAAGGAAAATAATAAACAATAATTAAGTTAAATAATAATTGAAAGAGAGATTTGGGACCAAACCCTCAGAAATTAAAACCTTTCACGTCTAGGGCGAAGGCAACTTTGAATTATGCTAGGCGTGTCTAGGTCTTGTGAATGCGGAATTTTGTAAAAAAGGTAGGTTTAGAAAAGAGTGAGAGAGAGAGAGAGAGAGAAGCTTTAGCTTAGAGAGAGTTGATGATTGTAGATGAATGAAAACGGAGTTTCTAGAAGGCTATTTATAGAGAAAATCATCCAAAAAGATAGAAAATCGAACCAGAGTTCTGACGCGCAAAAATAAGGTTAGCGCCAGACGTTGACATTAGCACCAGGCGCTAACGGTAGCGCAAGCTTAACGCTAGGCGCTAATGGCTGGCGTTTGGCGCTAATTAAATTTCTGACGCGTTTTCTAAAATCAGACAGAAATTTACCGTACAGGAGGATAAAATCGTATTTTCCTCAAAAACATTCTTTTGATTCTGATTAAAACTCTAAAAAGTCAACAAAAGTCAATTTATCAATGCTAATTGAATTAGGAACGAAAATAACCTTCTAGAAGAATCTAGAAGACTAAAACTATTCCTAATTGCATTAGGAATGATAAATCCATATTAGGCCCTCCTCTAGATCATTGGGCCGCATATAAGGCTCAAACCGGGCCGAGTTTAGTAATTTGGCCATAACTTCCTCAATATTCATCGGAATTGGGCTTATAATATATCATTGGAAAACTCTTTTCAAGCCCCATCCAACTATACTACTATTGGACCCATATCATGGACCTACCAAATTGGATTTGCTATTTTCTTAAAATAGGTTTTCAAAAACAGAGAGAAGAGAAAAGAAATTAAAACTATCCGCAACACTAGACTTTCCACACCTTCACTTCATTCGATTATGATTCGACATGAAAGGTACTCATCATCGGGTTTGGTTTTGGGGAGACACAAATGGGTGTCTACACTAAGACATGGTCATGGTGACATATACAAAGAGTGTGTGCTAAGACTAGTGAGTGTAGGTGAATGTTAAGACTCGTGTCATGACCATGTGACTAGACTATGTGACTCGACTCAAGCAAAGACTAAGTTAAGACTTCATGTATATGCATTAAACTGGACAGGTTGTAATATTTTAGTCATAACTTTTAATCTGTGACTCTAATTTGGATGAAACCAACGCCAAATTAAAGTTAAAACTCGGGGCTACATATCCATAGGCTGTAAAACTCGTAGTTCTTCCTAGAACTCCGTCTATGACCAAAACACGTTGACGTTTGTGCAGTATACGGGAATAAAAATCCGGGTTGACTTAAAGGAACTATGACTCGATTTTAGGTATATTTTTTAGCTCAAATTAATTAATTAATTAATTAAAAAAATTCCTTTAGTCATTAATTAGTTATATTTAGGCTTAATCACAAGTCAAACAGACGGTTAGGAAAAACACATAGAGTATGCACAAGCAAAGAATGCACAAGTAGTCACAATATGATGCAATGAGTTTGCAACCTAACCTTGGCTCTAGTTCTCCAAAGTTCGGGATATGGGTTAGTCAAAGAGGGTCCATGATTAATTGTCCGGATGCACCGCGCGGAAGCCTTACCTTTTGAAGGGTTGGCGCGAGTGGATGAGACACCGCAAGTTAAAAAAAAAACTCGCTTCCATGGTTTGGTGAATTCAACATTCTCGGATGTACCCTTTGTTGCACAGAGCGTTCAATCAGGTAGATGGAGCATGAATTCCTAGCGGGTTATGTCCATATGTAGAACACATATGGGTTTCAGAAAAGTGAGAAAAACTCAATCAGGAAGTAGGATCGAGCAAATAGTGCTAAAATCTGGTCAAAATTAGAACGCATATTTCTGGCTCGGTATTGGAAGAACTTGGTGCCAGCGAACAGAGGCCGTCGCCGCAATTTGGTTCTATCGCCTGGCGACAGAGTCAAGTTCTCGGTGACATACTCTATTTTCTTACGCTAGTTCCTACATGCCTCAGCAGCTTTTTGTGCTCGATAAAATTTTCCAGTTTCGCGTAGCATTATTTCGATCCTAGTTGTGAAAGATATTCCTCAAATTTCCTACGTGTAAAAATCCTAGGTATTTAACTCATTACGGATGGTCTTTTAAATGAGATCTTTTTTTTTTGCATATGACAATAATGTTAATCAAAATTACACACATGAAATACTTAGAACTTTTCGAGTCTTATCCACTCATTCTAAATCATTGCCAAAATAAATTTTAGGAATTAAAATAGAAATCCTCCCCAGTGGAGTCGCCAAAAAACTGTAGGGAATATTTCAAGCATTACCCTAAACTTGGACCCCACTGTGATCATACACTTAAGCATTATGGCGTCAAGAGGGAAGGAATCTAGAGAAAAAGAGTCGCCAACAAGTTTTAAGAACTTATAAACCGTTCACGAGGTGAAGGTTACACCCCTTAACGATCTAGGAGATTGTTAACTCAAATAGGTTTGGAACCATGAATGATGTTTGGGGATAAAGGTACAAATCCAACCTAAAAGAGATTGAACCTGCCCTAATAATAGGCCTCTACTTTATTCTTCTCGTATTCATGTGCGATTTCTAACTAACATGCAATCAATAGATTACCCTAAACCTGTTTAATCTATGTTGTTTGAATATTAATGCACAAATAAATCTATTATTGGCGATCACTTGAATTATAATCACATTAACCCTAAACAAGATTATTAATTAACTTATATAAGCGTGATTACAAGTACAAAATTCCCTTTAAACATGCATAAAAGGCGTGATCAAGCAATAACAATAATAAATCAACATCAAGCAACATAATAATAATCATCATAACAAATAACAATTATAATCATGATCATCATAATCATGTTAAAGCTTAATATTAATAGCAAGATCGTAGACATGATACTAACAAGATTAATAACAAACCCTAGCATGTTAATAAACAATAAAAATTAAAGCTTTAACCCTAACATGATACTAACATGAATATTAAGAAAGACAATAGGAAGCATCATAGAAATCATAATTGATTTAAGAAACTTATTCTTTACCCTAGAAATGATACTAGGAAGCATTCTTTTAATCATACTTTATATTAGAAATTACCCTAAACATGATACTAGGAATCAAAATAATAACCTAAACATGATTTCTATACCAAAATATCAATAAAACAATTAAAGCGCTTACTTGGATGTCTCGTATCTCTTTCTAATAACAAAATACACACGTTAGTAACTCCAAGGAAAATTTAAAACTAAAGAATTAAATTAAATAATTGAAAGAGAAATTTGGGCCCAAACCCTCAGAAATCAAACCTTTCACGTCTAGGGCGAAGGCAACTTCGAACAATGCTAGGTATGTCTATTGCTAATGTATGAGGAATTGTGTTTGTAAAAGGCTAGAAAGAGAGAGAGAATAAAGAAATTATTTATGAGAGTTGATGATTAGAAAACGGGGAGATATCTCCATATTTATTCATTTTTTGTGCTGAGGTCTTTTCTCATCTTCTTAGGGAGGAAGAGGAGCGTGGTAGTCTTAGGGGTGTACGGATTGCTTCTTCTTGCCCGTCTATTAGCCATTTGATGTTTGCCGATGACTGTATTATTTTTTCTAAAGCAGCGGTGGGAGATGTGGAGGTTATTCAAGAGGTGCTTAATACGTATGAGTTGTCGTCGGGTCAAAAAATTAATTTTGACAAAACGACTATTTCTTTTAGTAAAGGTGTTTTGGAGTCGAAGCGCACGGACCTTGCAAGTATGCTTGGGGTTCGTATTGTTGACATCCATAATCGTTATTTGGGGCTTCCTACTGTTGTGGGGAGGTCTAAGAAGGTGATTACAAGGGGTGTCAAGGAGAAGCTATGGAAAAAAACTCCAAGGGTGGAAGGGGATGGTTCTTTCTAAGGCGGGTAAGGATATTATGAGAAAGACGGTGGCCCAATATCTCCCTACCTACGCGATGAGTGTTTTCAACTTTCCATCGTCTTTTTGTGATGAATTACGATCCTTGGTGTCACAGTTTTAGTGGGGTAAAAAACAAGGGGAGCGCAAGATACATTGGTTGGCTTGGAAGAAGCTATGTAAACCTAAGAATGAGGGTGGTCTTGGGTTTCGGGATTTCAAGATTTTTAATTGGGCTTTGTTGGGAAAGCAAGCATGGCAATTGCTTTTGAAACTGGGGAGCCTTTTGGAGAGAGTGCTTAAAGGGCGGTATTATCCTAATTCCTCTTTTCTTGAAGCTGATGTTGGGACTAATCCAAGCTATACTTGGAGAGGTATAGCGGAGGCTAGATGGGTTGTTCAAAGGGGAATGAGATGGAGGATTGGCAATGGTGAGTCTGTACAGGTATGGGGAGACCCTTGGATGCCAGACACACAATCCTATTTAGTAATTGCTCCTCAATCGGGTGAATTTAGTGCTGATATGCATGTAAGTGAACTGTTTGTGCCTGGCGCTGCTTGCTTGAATTTTGATAAGTTGCAGCAGGTTTTCTTACCTTTTGAGTATGATCAAATTGTTAGCATTCCGTTGAGTTTAAGGTTGCCGGAAGATAGCATTTGCTGGGATTTAGAAAAGAGTGGGGAGTACTCTGTGAAGTCGGCTTACAAAGCGACTTTTGATGATAATTGGAAAAGTGAAGAGGCTGCTACTTTGGTTTATGCCCACACAATTTGGAAGAGAATTTGGCAGCTTCAAGCTCTACCCCACGTCAAGGTGTTTGCTAGGAGGGCTTGTAAAAATGCGATCCCTACTCGCCGTAACATTAGCTATCGTATAAAGGACTATGATTCGGATTGCTGCATCTGTGAGCGAGATTATGAGACAACTATCCACGCTCTTAGGGACTGTAAACTTGCTCATGATGTCTGGAAAAATAGCAGGTTTGCTCATGTTGCTTTATCACGAACTAGTAATGTGGTTGATTGGTGGGACGGATGTTTGGGGGAGTTTGATGATGTTGATGCTGCTATCATCACTTTGTGCTGGGCTATATGGGGTGCCCGTAATTCATGGATTATGGAAGGTGTAGTGCCCATCCCAGAGAATATTGTGAGCTATGCAGAGAAGACTAGATGTGAGATTGTTGAGGCGTTGGCCAAGAGAAATTTTGCGGCTGCTGGGGTTCCTTTGCCTAATACGAGGTCTCCTCCCTATGCTAGCTGGTGTAAGGTGAATGTAGATGCTGGTGTTGTAGGCGCAATGGGTACGGGGTTGGGTGCTGTTCTCAGGGATGAATATGGGGCTGTTCGTGTGTGTGGTGTTGCTCAGTCTCTTGATAGGTGGGATACGGCTGTGGAAAAGGCAAAGTCCATGCCCTTTGGGATGCAATTGGCGAGGGATGCAGGGGTAAGCAGATTGGTGGTGGAAAGTGACTGCTTACAAGTTGTCCAAGCTCTCAAGAATAAGGCAGGAGGTTCTAGTTCTCTTTCTTTAATTTTAGATGATATTTTGCTTTTTAGTTCTTACTTTTCTTGTGTTAGTTGGTCCTTTGTGAAGAGGGGAGGGAACAAAGTAGCCCACGATTTGGCTCATCTTCAACCTTGGGAGGATGGTCATCGTGTGTGGTTTGATGATTTCCCGTCTCATGTAATTGAACTTGCTACGGCTGATTTGGTTATTTAAGTTTGCCCTTTGGGATTTTTTTAAAAAAAAGAAAAAGAAAAAGGGGAGATATGACCTCTATTTATAGGAAAAAAGAGAGTCGAAAAATAAAGAGAGAATCCGAATTCGAATCGAAATAAAACTCGATGGATAACATTTTTTGCGAATTTTGGTTTTATCATATCTTTTAATTCAGAAGTCCAAATAAGGATTATAATATGTCGTTGGAAAGCTATTGAAGTCTAATTTACAACCCAATTAAAATCGGATTAAAATATTTTGTAGATAAAAAGATATGGCTGAAATAGTAGGACGGTGTAAGTTTTGGATAGAGTTTCATATCTCATTCATATCTTTTTCGTTATATCTCGGAATTAATATTATAATATATCATTGGAAATATAATTTC
The DNA here is from genome assembly GCF_948465745.1 of Chenopodium album. NCBI lineage: Eukaryota > Viridiplantae > Streptophyta > Magnoliopsida > Caryophyllales > Amaranthaceae > Chenopodium > Chenopodium album. Next base: position 66,990,900 of record NC_137837.1, on the reverse strand, counting down.
AAGATCTATCCAACCATATAAGATTTAGATAAAGATTATGAGGCACGAAATTAATATCTGACTGTCTTTGAACATCTTTAAATTCGAATAGAATTAGGATTAAAAATAGGAAATTTTTTATAAAAGGAAAGTTTTTATTTAACTCAAATTCTTTAATCTTATCTTTTCAAAAAGGATAATTAAGATCTTTTAAAAACTTATAGAAGCTTCTAATTAATCCTAATTATTTTAGGAATAGGATTAGACCTTTGGACTCTTCACATGATCATTGGGCCGTAGGTAAAATCCGGTTTGGGCTCAGTTTAGTATTTTGGCAATAACTTCCTCATTATTCATCGGAATTGGGATTATATATATCGTTGGAAAGGTCTTTTCAAGCCCCATCCAACTACACCATTATTGGACCCTTATCATGGATCAAACTAAACTGGAATGCACGTTTTTCATAAATAGGGTAAGAAAAGAAATATTTTCAAAAACAAAAAGAAGAGATCAGATATTTTAATAAAAACGTCTTCATCACTAGACTTTTCACACTTTCACCTCGTTCGATAATCAAATGACATAAAAGGTATTCATCACTGGGTTTGGTTTTGGGGAGACACATTTGGGTGTCTACAGTCCCGAAACGATTAGCAAAAAATCGAATTTAATTTCGAGTAAAACAGCTTCCATAGTGGCGCGACAGGGTATATTGCGACGCGGTAGTGCCATCGTGGCGCGACTGCTCCATCGCAACGCGATGGCTTTGACATTTCGCAATGGTTCACGCGTTAACTGAAGGACGTACAGAGTCCTTAAACTAATTAAATTAGACTAATTAACGTCTCTACTTATCTTTTAAAATCAGATTGCATTCCTTTAAAAAGCACTTGTTTTATTCCAAATAAAACTCTTTATTTTCAAAAGATATAGTTACTAATCCTAATCCCACTAGAATTCAAACTAACCTTCAAGATTATTCTAGAAGATTAAAATCAATTTCTAATAATCTTAGGAATATTAATTAATGGGCCCTCCACTTGATCATTGGGCCGTATAAAACCATTTCAGGCCCAATCTAGTATTTTGGCCATAACTTCCTCATTATATATTTATCAGAATTGGGCTTATAATATATCGTTGGAAAGCTTTTTTCGAGCCCAACCTAAATACAATATTATTGGAACTTTATCATGGACCAAAATAATCTGGACTAGACATTTTCCATAAATAGAGTACGAAAAGAAATATTTTTAAAAATAGAAAGTAGTATTTTTATTAAAACGACCGCATCACAAGACTTTTCACATTTCACCTTATTTGATAATCAAATGATGTGAAAGATATTCATCAATGGTTTTGTTTTTTACCCCCCTACAAACTGAGTGCTAGAGGGAGAGCTAGCACCAACCTTAAGCAACAGTTGTTGATGGTGTCTGACTGATAAGTCCTTAGTGAGAATGTTAGCAAGTTGGTCTTCAAAGGCAACATGAGCAATGACCAAATCTCCTGATTTCACCATATCTCAAACATAATGACAGTCCATTTCTACATGTTTAGTTCTTTCATGTAGAACAAGATTTGCAACTATTGCAATAGCAGCCTGATTATCACAGTAGAGCAAAGTAGGACCATGATAAGACAATACTAAATCCTTCAGCAGAGCCTAAAGCCAAGTTACTTCATAAGCTACATAGCCCTGTACTCAGCTTCAGCTGAAGATCTGGCAACCAGAAACTGCTTCTTTGCCTTCGAAGATATAGGTGAGTTCCCAAGAAGAATCCAGTAGCCAGTGGTGGACCTTTTAGTGGATGGAAAAATGGCCCAATCACTATCACAATAAGCAGTTAACTGAGTTGTAGAGGAAGATGTAAGAAGGATACCATGAGAAGTTGAGCTAGGTGAATATCTAAGCAGTCTTTTCACTGCCTGTAAATGAGTAGAAGTAGGGGAGTGCATGAACTCCTCAATAATTAGACAATAAAGGAGATATCTGGTCTAGTGATGGTCAGATAAATCAGTTTTCCAAGCCTGCTGATAAATGACAGAGTTTGGTAGAGGTGTTCCTTTATATGGTGCTAGCTTCAAGTGTGTGTCAATAGGAAGCTTTAGAGGCTTGACATAAAGTAAACCTTGTTCTCTTAGCACATCTTTTATATATTTCTTTTGAGAAATAAATATGCCTTGGTCAGTATGATCAATTTCTAAGCCAAAAAAGTATCTTAAAGGACAAAGATCCTTTATGTGAAAATGAGAAGATAAGAGTTTCTTATCATTGCCAGTGATAAGTAAATCATCAACACATACCAATACGGCTGTGATAGACTGACCATGATGTTTAGTGAACAAACTATAATCTAATTTTGACTGTGTATAGCCAAATGGGACAAGAGAGTTTGACAAACCATTGTCTTGGTGCCTGTTTAAGGCTATACAAGGAATTTGTGAGTTTGCATACAAGTTGAGAGTTCTTGACAAGTGTATTACCCAGAGAATTAATCACAATTTTCCTGCCATGTCTAGTGTATACTTGAGGAAGAGACATATAGACATCCTCTTCTGGATCACCATGTAAGAATGCATTGGTTACATCCATTTGAGTAGTAATCCAACCATTCATTGCATCCACTTCCAAAAGAGCTCTAATAGTGGTTATCTTGGCAACTAGTGCAAAAGTTTCACCATAATCCAACCCATACCGTTGTTTGCAACCCAAGACAATAATACTAGCTTTATGTCTCTCAATATCACCATTAGACTTGAACTTTGTCTTATATATCTATTTACATCCAATCACCCTTTATCCTTGAGGAAGAGTAGTGACTGTCCAAGTACCATTCACATTGTTCCAGCTCCTTATTCATAGAATCCACCTAGTGCTGATCAATAACATCATATTTAATTTATAGAACACAGGATCTTGAGATGCGCGCAGCAAGAGCTGTCATACAACAATGAAACTCATGACCAACTTCTTGAAATGCCAGATTTGATATTTGAATGTCTGATTTTTTCTTAGGTTGGATGTAATCATCCATCCAAACAAGTGGTTTTACTGATACAAATCTTTGTCTCACATTTTGTTCTGTATCTAGGGAAGGCAAGGGGCTAGTGTTTTGTGTTTGAAAAAGGACAGAATTAGAGGAAGAGACTTGAGTGGGTTTAAAAGAAGGAATATAAATGGGAGTGGATGTGTCTGTTGAATTGTCACTTTGATCAGAATCATCAATCTCATCAAGATATATGTGATTAAAGTTAACTTTTTGAGTGAGAATGGGTGGTATAGGTTTCATGTAATGGTCAAGAGAAGTAAGCTGAAAGGGAAAGATAGTTTCATTGAATGTGACATCTCTGGATACAAAAATTTTCTTTGATTATATGTCAAGTAATCTATAACCCTTTTGAGTTGCAGAATACGATGAAACTTATCTGCAGACCTAGTTGGGTTGGCAGCAAAAGCTAGGCACCCAAATACTCTCAAATGTGAGTAATCTGGTATAGATTTGAATAAAACTTGATATGGAGTTTTGTTCTTTAGAGCTGGTGTAGGTAGTCTGTTGATCAAATGAACATCTGTCATCACACATTCACCTTAATAATTCAAAGAAAGGCTAGCTTGAAACCTCAAGGCTCTAGCAATTTCAAGAATGTACCTGTGTTTTCTTTCCATTCTGGCATTCTGTTGTGGTCTATCAACATCAGAGGTCTGATGAATAATTCCAAGATTTGCAAAGAATTTTTTGACAATATTCATCTTGGATTCCAGAGCATGATCTATCATGAGTGTAGGCGTCGTTTGAAGTGCGCCTACGTAAAAGCATGTGGTGAATATGCTTGGCACTCATAGGAAGTGGGAATTGACATTACGATTAGGGACAATGATTAGGGACAAATAAAGTAGGGAGCCGCCAACAAGTTTTTAGGGAACTTGTAAACCGTTCACGGATCATAAAAGTTAACCATGATAAAGGGACAACGATAGGCAACAATGATTGACCCGTGAAGGTTACACCCCATTCATAATCCATGAGACTACTAACTCCATATGGTTCGGAACCACGAAAGGAGGATCGGGGATGATGGTACGAAGTGAGTCATGGAGTCACATTCGCCCGTATTGGCCTCTACTCGATTCTTATAGTGAAAAGCATTCCTGCGATCTCAAAGGCATACAAACAAAATATTCAATTTGCTCCAAACTATTATTATGCTAAATTGGTTGAATATTAATGCAACATATAATTCTAACATATTTGATCACTTGATTAAACAACAAGATTGAAAAGGATCCTAAACCGGTTGTCCAAATTATCTTATTAGGCGTGATTTTCAATTACATATTTCCTTTAAACATGCAATATGGTGAACATAAAATAATATAATAGAATTAACATTAATATTGGAAGCAATTCAACAATAATAGCGTTAGTCAAATCAAATAATAAACCTAATCATGATACTAGCAACAAGAATAAAAATAAGAGTAATTAAGTGATTAATTACTTACATTCCGCGTTTCCTTGAAATTGCTACATCATGAATAAAGTGTTAGTAACTTCAATAAAAAAATATAAATCAAATGGAAACAATTAAATTAAAAGTAGAGTTGATTTGGTCCAAACCCTCATTTAATTATACCTTTCACGCCTTGGTTTAAGTATAGAACTTCGGTTTAAGTATGGACTCCTTGGAGTGCTTAGGAGAAGTATTATGGAAGAATAGGAAGGATGGTGTTTAGGCTAAAGAGGGAGAAGAGAATGATTTGATGATCAAGATTGTTGATGATTGGAAAAGGGGTGATATGACCTCTATTTATAGAGAAAAAAGAAAGGTCGAAAAAACAAGATAAGATCCGAATTAAATCGGAATAAAACTCGATAGACAACAGTTTTTGCGGTTTTTTTTTATCACATCTTTTGATCCAAAAATCGGAATAAGATGAATAAGATATCGTTGGAAAGATCTTTAAGTCTACTTTCTTACCCAATTAGTATCAGATTAAAATAGTTTATAGAATAAAATATATGGCCGAAATAGTGAGACGGTGTCAATTTTGGATAGAGTTTGACATTTCATTCATATTTTTTCCATTATAGCTCGGAATTGATATTATAATATATCATTGGAAAGATAATTTCAAGGGATATCCAACCATATAAAATTTTTATAAAAACTATGAGGCACGAAAATAATATTTGTCTATCTTTGAACGTCTTTCAATTCGGATAAAATTAGGACTTTAAAAAAGAGGAGTTTTATTCAATTTCGAACTCTTTAATCCTATCTTTTAAAAAAGGATAATTAAGATATTTTAGAAACTTATAGAAGCTTCCAATTAATCCTATTTGGTTTAGGAATGAGATTAAATAATTTGGACCCTCCACATGATCATTGGGTCGTAGGTAAGGTGGGCTTAGGTTCGGTTTGGGCTCAGTTTAATATTTTGGTCATAACTTATTCGTTATAACTCGGATTTGGGCTTATAATATATCATTGGAAAGCTCTTTTAAAGACCAATCCAAATATTTAATCATTGGACCCAGATTATGGACCAAAATAAACTGAAATAAACGTTTTTACCCATCCAACTATTCAATCATTGGACCCAGATTATGGACTAAAATAAACTGAAATAAACGTTTTTATAAAAAGGACACGAAATGAATGATTTTAAAGAACACAAAATGAATGATTTTAAAGGACACGAAACGAATTATTTTGGGTTTAAAGGCACGAAAAGACGAAAATAAGTTATGGTTTGGGGAAATGGGCTAGAATTTGGGTTGGTTTATGAAATGGAAATATGTATTTAAGCACTCCAAGATTAAATACTCAACCCGACCAATAATGGCGGTGAAAGGTTGTTCATCATCGGGTTTGGTTTTGTGGAGACATTTTTAGGTGTCTACAATGCGGAACTTTATCTTGCAGTTGAAGTGTGTTTAAGTATAGTTTGAGAATTCTTTGAGCTTATCAAGGGATTCAGATTTTTGCTGCAAAAGATACACCTAAGTTGTTCTTGAGAAATGATCCACTATGGTTAAGAAATGTCTGCATTTGCTCCTTGTGCACACTATATAAGCACCCCAGATGTCTATGTGAATCAATAAAAATGGTCGAGATGCATGAGAAGAGCTCAAATCATAAGGCAGTTTTGTGAACTTTTCCATTGTACAAGTTGCACATACTTGATTGTTTTCAGTAATGATGTCCTATACACACTTAATATGCTGAAGTTTTCCCATAGATGCATGACCCAATCTATGATGCCACACTATAAAATGGCACCTTTTTCTTATCTGAGTGAGTTTTAAAACAAGTATGAGAAGATTGGTTAGTGTCCTACTCAGCTGTTAGAGCATGAAAGGAGAAATTCACCAGATAATACAGACCATTTCTTGATTTCCCTATACCTTTCACCTTTTTTTTGTCACTGTATCTTTGATCACACAGTGCAAATTGCTAAAAATAACTCAACATTGTGAATCTTTCATCAATTTATGCACTAACAGTAGGTTATGCTTGAAGTTTGGGCCAACCAAAACATTCTTTAGGTACAGTGAGTTAGGTAGCTCAACCATGCCTGTATGAGATACCCTAGATGTACCAGTGGGAAGGTTGATCTTCGGGTGCTGTTGACATTCTATAGGATTAGTGAGTAACCTCAAGCAAGAGGTCATATGATCAGAAGCACTAGAGTCTATAATCCATTCTTCATTTGAACTAGCTGTAGCATTAAAAGAAGATACCATCCCATAAAAACTATTTATCAAGTTCTTCATCTGTGTCACTTCCTTACACATTTCTAGGAATATGATTCAATAGTTATTCAAACTGTTGCTGAGTGAGGGTTACATTTCCAGAGCTACTTTTCCATGCTTGTCCTGCATTCTGAGTAATAACAGCTAGCTTTAGCTTGTTCCATTTCTTATCTTAAAACTTTGCACTAGATTTTGCAGCTTTTCGTTTATGCTTGTGGTGCCAGCTGGGATAACCTACCACCATCCAACATCTGTCTGGTCCATGGCCTTTTATACCACACACAATGCACTCAGTTGATATGTTATTTCCTTCAGTATGAGATGGAAACCGTCCAGGGTTTCTAGGATTACTCTGGTTTCAAGAATTTCTGTTGTACATAGTTGAAATATCTGGTTCAATTTTAGTCATGAGAAGTATTTCTCTCTAACTTTCTTCTTTTTGCAACATAAATTAAGTAGATTCAACCGTTGGTAAAGGAGTGGGCATGAGTAGCTATGTTCTCATAGCTCCATAATGTTAATCCAAGCCATTTAGAAACTGAAATAATCTATGTTCTTCCTGATATTTAGCAATAGTATTCAACAAAGACCTAATCTCATAACTAGGCTTAGAAACAACAGGCAGCACATTTGTTGCATCAATTTCTTCCCACAAACTAGTCATACTAATGTAATACGCATTGATAGAACTACTATTTTACTTCAAGCTATACAAATCTGTTTTTAGTTTATATTTTCTAGAGCTATTAGACATAGAAAAATGTTTTTCAAGCTGAATCCAAGTTTCCCTAGCAGTACTCACATACAAAACAGAATTTTTGATTTTATCCGACAAGCAGCCATAAAACCTGGATATTACCATGGAGTTGCAGGTATCCTATTTGTTTAGGGTAAAAATACCCTAGACACATGGACCAATGAGAGAGGCCCATGTGTCAAGCTCTGGAAGGTCACCATAGGCCACTCACCAGCTGACACGTGGCAACCTCAGAGAATAATCAGAATTGCGGCCTTTAAAGGCCCAATTCTCGAGGAATCTGCACTTTGCGGCGCAACCCACAAAACCTAGGTCAGAGTGACCTAAGGAGGGACACTTTTCCCAACAATTCTATAAATAGGGAGATATTCCCCCAATTTGGGGACAAATTGAATCATTTATTACATCCACATTCTCTCTCATCAGAGAACACCTGATCTCCGAATCCGAGAAGATCCCACCTAAATTTCCGCACTTTTTCCTTTCAAGTTCTAACTTGATCTTCAGAGGCGGAGCTCCTACCACCCGGAATCTCCGTTGTTTTTGCAGGTACAACTCGAGCCGGACCAGTCTTTGTGACGTAACTCTCCCGAGGGACAAAAACACCCAAAATATTTGGCGTCGTCTATGGGGAGAGTACCTCAAGTATGATTCAAGAGTCTGTACAACTTCCTGACCAGTCAGTTAACCAGCCGGAGGTCTTTACTAACCAAGAGGATGATGATCCTCAGGTCGAAACCTATATAGCCAAGGATGGCTTGCTGATAACCAAGCGCATCCGTCTCAAAGACACTATAGAAAGGGGTGCAAGCTAGGCGGGTACAAGCCAACCCCCTGGTCAGCCGGAAGGGGAAACCCATACGGTAGGTGGATCCGCCCCAGTCACCCGGGACGAACTCATGAAACTCATGACTAGTTTCATGGGTGAAATCAAGGATCTGATCACCAAGAGTCGGGCTGGCCCAAGTAAGGGTCAGTCGGCAAGAAAGACTCCTCTAGAGAGAAGGAAGCCAGTTAAGGACAGGAAGCCAACTCCGCATCCAAAGGACAAGGCAGCCGGGACCGACTGGTCCAAGATTCTTCTTCCCCAGAGGAATACCAAAAGCACCCGCCGAAGTGAACAGCCGGTGGGAAATAAAAAATCAACTCTTGATGCTCGGGAAATCATCACCCGCAAGAGGAATCAACAGCTGTCTAAGTCAGCCTCCACTTCAAGCTTTCCAGACAGCTTTAAGAATACATCTGCAGGGAATGCACAATCCTTGCATGAGAGCCATACAGGCGATAATACCGTCCACTCTGGCCCTCAGATGATTAGGAATGCACCGTACGTACTGTCTATGGCCTACGACCCCTATTCTCCTCACTTCATGCAGCCGACCCTCTTCGGAGGACAGGCGGCATACAACAATTTCCAGCCACTGGACTGCCAGCTTCGCCTGCTCCGCATGGGTGAACAACCGTTTGCGTTCACCAGGGAAATAACCGAGGCGGCACAGTCTGCCAAGGTTAAAAATGTGTCGGTAGGTACTTATGATGGTACCCCCAACCCGGAAGACCACCTCATGGCATACACCAACCTTGTGTATTTAACGGGGTTGGACGATGCCACTTAGTGTTGATGCTTCCCGACTACATTGAAGGGCATTGCCCAACAATGGTTTGGCAACTTGCCAGTTGGCTCCATTGATAGCTTCAAGAAACTTGCCTTCTTATTTTTTTTCAACTTCTCAATGAACATCCTTGCGAAGAAAACAAGTCTTGACTTGAGCACCATTAAGTAGGAAGAGAGAGAAGGATTACGCTCCTATGTCAGGCGGTTCAATCTGACAAGAATTCAGATTCAGGGACTGTCTGACGAGGTAGCTTTCACGGACTTCTTTAAGGGTCTGAGAGACGGGTCGACTTTTAAGTTCGACCTTTCCAGAAAAGGGGCATTTACCCTGCAGGCGGCCTTGAGGGAGGCGGAAAGCTACATTCAAGCAACCAACCTGTGTTCGCCTGGCAGCCAGTCAGACTCCAAAAAGTCTGACAAACAGAAAGACAACTGGACTGCTCATCCGGCGAAGAAAAAAGAAGAGATCAAGAAGAGAAAAGAACTCTGGGCGGTGGGTGATTCTGACCAGCCGTCCCAGAAGAAAAAGAAAGAGTTTAAACCATACGTCCCCAAGTACGAGTTTAACAAGGACTGCAACTCCATCCTCATGGAGATCAAGGACCGGCTGTCTCCTGAGAAGCCTAATCCAATGAAAAGTTCCATTCAATCAAGGAACCAAAATAAATTCTTCCAATACCATGAGGAAGTTGGCCATGACACAAACGACTGCTTCAGCCTTCAACGGGCATTGGCTCGTCTGGCTGACAAGGGGATGTTAAAGTCCTACATTTCTAAGTCCAAAGGAACTAATAAGAAGAACTCGGGGCAGTCGTCTAGGACTCCCCAGCCTGCTAGTAGCTTGGAAACTAACAAGGAGCCGGTCTACACTATAGCAGGCGGGTTCTCATGCGGTGGCCCAACCATCCGGGGCACCAAGAGCCATCTTCGAAAGATGGACAATGATGATGATGAGCAGGCGTCAGCTAGCTCCACCTTCCCAGACATTTTGATCACTGAGAAGGACAGGAGCAGCGTCCGTCGCCCGCATGATGACCCGGTTGTCATTGAATGTAAGGTCGCCAATCAGTTGGTTGGGGGAATCCTTATTGACACTAGCAGTTCGTCGGAAATTCTCAATCAAAGGTGCTTGCAGAAGCTAAAGTACAAGCTCAGCAGCATGCACCCGGTAAACCACCCCCTGGTTGGCTTTAAAGGGGGGATGGTGTACCCAGTCGGTAGGATTGATCTACCCATCTGGCTGGGAGAAAAAGGAGAAGGGAAACACCTGGTCGTTAAGTTCTTGGTAGTTGATGAGTTGACCGGCTATAACATTATTTTAGGCCAACCAACTCTCAATGAGGCCAAAGCGGTAATCATTCCTTCCCTCATGCTAATCAAGTAAGAGAAGGATGACGGTTCTGTTGCTTCCCTGAATGGGGATCAGAAGACATCCCAAGAGTGTTATCTCTCAGCCGTCAAGTCCACTGCGACCTCAGACGACCAAGGACAGGAACCAATAGACCTTGACAATGTCAAGGACGTCAGCCCACCCCCACCAGCAGCCGGAACGAAAAGAAAGGCTCATCAGCTGGTGGAGGTGAAGTAAGAGAAAAAATAGAAATCACTGACCGATGAACGGTAAGATGAGCTCCGTACCCAGCTGGCTGGTAAGCATATTGATATACCTCTGGATGAAAACCGTCCAGAGCGTACTGTTAAGGTGGGGACGACTGCTTATGCTAAGTTGGGTGCAGATTTGCACCTCCTGTTGAAAGAATTCAAACACAATTTTGCCTATGAAATGAAAGAGATGTCAGGCATCAGCCTGGATCTTGCGGTCCACAAAATCGCCGTAGATCCAAAAACGAAGCCCATCTAGCAAAAGAAAAGAAATCACGACAAGGAAAGAAGTCAGGCGACAGCTGCCGAAGTAAAAAAGCTGCTGGATGCTGGGTTCATTCGGCCATGTAATTTCCCCGACTAGGTGGCGAATGTTGTGCTTGTAAAGAAGTCGAATGGTACCTGGCGTATCTGTGTTGATTACACAGACCTCAACAAGGCATGTCCAAAGGACAGTTATCCGCTTCTAAAGATTGACAACCAGGTCGACTCTACAGCCGATCATGCCTTGATGAGTTTTATGGATGCCTACTCTGGCTTCCCTTAGATACCCGTGTGGAAAAAAGATCAAGAGAAGACGGCGTTCGTCACTGATCATGGGTTATTTTGCTATACAGTGATGCCGTTTGGCTTGAAGAATGCGCCGGCTACCTTCCAACGGGTGATTAATACAGTCTTCATTAATCAAATTGGGAGGAATGTAGAGGCGTACATTGATGACATGATAGTCAAATCCAAGCAGCAGACGGATCACCTTGCGGATCTCCGAGAAACCTTCACCACACTCAGGCAGCATAAGGTCATGTTAAACCCTAAGAAATGCGTCTTTGGTGTTGAGTCTGGGAAGTTTCTCGGATTCTTAATTTATCAAAGAGGGATAGAGGCTAACCCTGAGAAGATACAGGTGGTGATTGACATGAAGTCACCCCACACTGTCAAGGAAGTACAGAGACTAATCGGTTGCTTGGCGGCATTGGGGAGGTTCCTCAGCCGGTCAGGTGACAAATGCCTTTACTTCTTCCAAGCAATCAGGAAGAAGACTATATTTGAATGGGGGGATGATGCTGAGGCGGCATTTCAGAAATTGAAAGAACACTTGCACTCTTTGCCAAGGCTTGTTAGCCCTTTTCCCAAAGAGACGTTGTACATGTACCTAGACGTGTCAGACCATGCCCTCAATGTTGTTCTCCTTGCCGAGAGAGACGACATTCAGCTCCCGATCTATTTCATTAGCCACGTACTCAGAAATGCTGAACTACGGTACCCAATGGTTGAAAATTTTGGTCTTGCTTTGTATATGGCATTCAAGAAGTTAAAACCTTACTTCTTGGCACATCCGGTGGTGATCTACACCGATCAACCCCTCAAACGGCCAATGTCTACCTTGGAGTCATCAAGTAGAATGTTGAAATGGGCTATTGAAATGCAAAGTCTTGAAATCACTTACGAACCAAGAAAGGCAGTGAAAGGTCGAGCGTTTGCCGATTTCATTGTTGAAATGACACGACCGGTTCCTCCGAATAACTTTGATCAAGTTTGGAAAGTGTATGTAGACGAGAGCTCGACAAAAAACAGTTGTGGTGCAGGAATTATTTATGATTCTCCTGAGGGGGACAAATTTGAATATGCACTACGGTTCAAGTTTCAGGCCTCGATTAATGAGGCGGAATATGAAGCCCTGCTAGCTGGAATCCGCAAGTGTAAGGCAGCAGGGGCAACAATTATTGATGCCTTCTCTTATTCACAGTTGGTTGTAAGCCAGTCTCAGGGTCAGTATGAAGCTACCCATCCGACTATGATCAAATACCTTCAGGCATTCAAAGAAGAGGCTAGGACACTTGAAGAATTTCATCTAAGTCAAGTTCCCAGGTCTTGCAACAACCAGGCGGATGCCTTGGCCAAATTGGCTTCTTCCGCCTGCTGTGACACGCCTCGATCAGTCTTTTGGGAAGTTCTTAAAAATAGAAGCATATATGAAGAGCCCATTAGAATCCTTGACCGAAGCTCTACCTAGATGGATGGCATCCGGGCTTATCTCACAGACGACATGCTCCCGGATTCACCACAGGAGGCAGCCGTCATGAAGAAACGAGTTGCAAACTTTGAGATGAGAAATGGAGAACTCATTATAGCAGGGATTTTGAAACCTCTTCTGAAGTGTGTTACCTAAGAAAAGGGGAAGGAATTTCTTGAAGAATTGCATGTAGGATATAATGCCTCCCATATAGGCGACAAATCCTTAGTCGTTAGGGCCAAGCGGCAGGGTTATTTTTGGCCCACCCTTGAGTCACACGCTAAAGCGATGGTGAAAAAATGTGACAATTGCCAAAAAAATTGGCAAGCTTATTCATCTTCCGGCTACTTACCTGATGGCAATCCACAGCCTAGTCCCGTTTGCTAAATGGGGCATGGAAATTTTAGGTCCTTACACGCTTGCACCAGGCGGAAAAAGATATATTCTGGTGGCTGTGGATTACTTCACCAAGTGGGTGGAGGCGGAGGCGGTAAAAAACATCAAGAAAAAGGATGTCATCTCTTTCATATGGAAGAACATCATTACCCGGTTTGGGGTACCTATGTCTATGGTGTTTGATAATGGACCTCAATTTGAAACGCCTTAACTCAAAACTTGGTTGGGAGATCAAGGGATTTTAAATTATTTCGCATCAGTAGGCCGAACCCAAGCAAACGGCCAAGTTGAAGCCTTCAACAAACTCATCTCAGACAGCATCAAGAAGAAAATTGAAAGAGCCGGTGGCTTATGGGCAGAAGAATTAATTCATGTCCCATGGGCCATCCGGACAACTACGAAAGGGGCAACCAATGAAACCCCATTTCTCGTAGTATATGGTGCTGAAGCCGTCTTGCCCGTTGAGCATTATGGGCCGACTCTACGATTCATGCTTTACAATGAAGAGGAAAATTGGGAGGCAATGCAGCTAGCATTGGATTCACTCCCGGAATGCAGGTGCAATGCTGCCTTGCGACATGAGATTTACCGTCTGAGAATGACTCGTGCCTATAACAAGAGAGTGCACAAACGACCCTTTAAAGTTGAGGACTTTGTGTTACGAAAAATGGAGGCAATCGATAGGGCCAATGAACTTGGAAAGCTAACTCCAAATAAGGAAGGCCCCTATTGGATCTATGATGAAGTTAGGAATGGCACCTACCGCCTGGAAACTCCAGACGGCAGACGCTTGCCTAGAACTTGGAATGTAGACAACTTAAAAAAGTACTACTTCTGAGGGTGTAAATTTTTTGTAAACAAGAAGTCTATCAATGAAAATTTTCTTTTTGTTTCAATTACATTATTATCTTTGTCTTTACGCTGTCTGGGAAATGCATAGACGGACTTTAAATGTTTACTTTAAAAAGTTAAGTTTGAAACTTGACAACATAACAAACTAAGCACAAAAAAGCTTAGTGGCTTCACAACTGGTCTTGATTAAGACATGAGGCCAACGGCCGGATGGTTGCTCATTTTACAAAATCGTCTGTTCCAGTATGAACCTTGGCGTCCTCCGACACCCCTCCGGGTGCAATCGTCGTAGAGAGCACTATATAGTTTTCTCTACGTATAAACACAGACGGCAAAGATTGAAGGACCTAATTGGTGAACTCATAGCCGTCTGACCCGAATAATCTAAAGAGCGACTAAGTACGCATAGACCGGATGTCCTCGTACATCAACTGGCTATCGACCTAAATTCGTACTTAGATTATTTATTCCAAAATTTCACAGGTCTCCCTGTTGGGACTAATGAATTTTGTGTAATGGCTATGCAACCACCCCAAACAGTTATTTACAACCTGGGTAAGAGGCTGGAAATGTCTGTTTCAATGCTCGGCTGTGCACTTGGTTTGGGGCAATCACCATTGTGATTGATTGGCTTATAAACATCTCATACTCCTCAAAATATCAAACGTTTCCCAGCCAATCAATCAATTTGAAATAAAACCAACCACACAGCCGTCCAGGGGCAAGAATAGCTGGATTACTATCTGTCGCATGCTTTTCATAAGTTAGGCAAAATATCAAGTATATATGCAAAATTCAATTAAAAAATTAAAATTCAAACGCAAATGCAAATATGTGCAAAACCGACTAAGTCGGAATACTTCATAAAAAGAAATCGGCACAAAGGCCGAATAAAATTGTTAACCGGATACACATCCGATGAAAAAGAAAAGAAAACTTGTCAACCCGACTCCATAGTCGGCAAATTTAAAACATACTCAGCACGCAGGCCGGAAAGAAAGATTAATGGCATACTGCCGCAGAAAGAACGGGTGGCTGACTCAAGGCTGCTTCTCCGGCTGGTCCTAGTCGGTGGGGAGGGATCCTTTAGTTGCATCAGTCGCCTGGGATTGATTGGCTAGGGCCTCAGCATTGACATCAGCTGTTTGGGGCTGGGAGGCTTGATTCTCTTGGCCTTCAGTTTACTCCCCATCACCATCTGAAACTTCATATCCCAGTTCAGCTGCCCAGGTCTTGAATGGAGGCGGAGCTGCCTCTCCCAGCACTTGGACATCATACACCGCAATGGCGTAGTCATACCTAAGTTTGTAAACCGCAAAATCTATGTATAGACACCCATTTGTGTCTCCTCAAACCCAAACCCGATGATGATTACATTTCACGTCGAATCATAATCGAATGAAGTGAAAGTGTGGAAAGTCTAGTGTTGTGGATAGTTTTAATTTCTTTTCTTTTCTTACTGTTTTTAAAAACCTATTTTAAAAAAAACAGCCAATCCAATTTGGTTGGTCCATGATATGGGTCCAATAGTAGTGTAGTTGGATGGGGCTTGAAAAGAGCTTTCTAATGATATATAGTAAGCCCAATTCCGATGAATATTGAGGAAGTTATAGCCAAATTACTAAATTGGGCCCGGTTTGAGCCTTATATGCTGCCCAATGATATGGAGGAGGGCCTAATATGGATTTATCATTCCTAATGCAAGTAGGAATAGTTTTAGTCTTCTAGATTCTTCTAGAAGGTTCTTTTCGTTCCTAATTCAATTAGCATTGATAAATTGACTTTTGTTTACTTTTTAGAGTTTTAATCAGAATAAATGAATGTTTTTGAGGAAAATACAATTTTATCCTTATGTACGGTAAATTTCTATCTGATTTTAGAAAACGCGTCAGAAATTTAATTAGCGCAAAACGCAAGCCATTAGCGCCCGGCGCCTGGTGCTAGCGTTAGCGCCTGGCGCTAATGTCAGTGTCGGCGCTAATCAAGTTTTATTCACGTCAGAACTCTTATTTGTTTTTTTTTTTTATCTTTTTTTATCTTATTTGTTTTTTTATCAAGTTTTCTCTATAAATAGCCTGCTAAAAACCCCGTTTTGAACAACCGAATCTACAATCTACAATCATCAACTCTCTCTAAGCTAAAGCTTCTCTCTCTCTTTTCTAAACCTACTTTTTTTACAAAATTCCGCATTCACAAGACCTAGACACACCTAGCATAATTCGAAGTTGCCTTCGCCCTAGACGTGAAAGGTTTTAATTTCTGAGGGTTTGGTCCCAAATCTCTTTTTTAATTATTATTTAATTTAATTATTGTTTATTATTTTTCTTGAAGTTACTAACGCGTGTATTTTGTTATTAGAAGGAGTTACGAGGCATCCAAGTAAGTGCTTTTAATTGTTTTTATTGTTATTATGATATAGAAATTATGCTTAGGTTGTTATTATGATTCCTAATGTTATGTTAGGGTGTTTTGATCTTCCTAGTATCATGTCTAGGGTAACTTTAATATCAAGTATGATTAAAAGTATGATGCCTTTTATGTTCTTCCTAATATTTATGATTGTTAGTATCGTGTTAGGGCTAAAACTTTAATCTTTATTGTTTAGTGACATGCTAGGGTTTGTTATTAATCTTGTTAGTATCATGCCTAGGATCTTGCTATTAATATTATGATTTATTTTTAACATGATTATTTTCATGATTATATTGATTATTATTATTATTATTATGATGATGATTATTATTATGTTGCTTGATATTTATTTGTTATTGCTTGATTACGCCTTTTATGCATGTTTAAAGGGAATTGGTACTTGTAATCACGCTTAATAAGATATTTAATAATCTTGTTTAGGGTTAATATGAATATAATTCAAGTGATCGCCAATAATAGATTTATTTATGTATTAATATTCAATCAACATAGATAAACAGGTTTAGGGTTAAACATATTGATTGCATGTTAGTCAGAAAGCGCACATGAATACGATCAGAATAAAGTAGAGGCCTATCAATAGGGCAGGTTCAATCTCTTTTAGGTTGGATTTGTACCTTCATCCCCGAACTACCAGTCACGATTCCAGGCCTATTGGAGTTGACGATCTCTTGGATCGTTAAGGGGTGTAACCTTCACCTCGTGAACGGTTTACAAGTTCCTAAAACTTGTTGGCGACTCTTTTGCTCTATCTTCTTTCCCTTTGGACGCCACCGTACTTTAGTGTATGACCACAGTGGGGTTCAAGCTAGGGGTAATGCTTGAAATATTCCCTAAAGTTTTTGGCGACTCCGCTGGGGATGATTTCTATTTTAATTACTGAAATTTATTTCGGCAATGATTTAGAATGAGTGGATGAGACTCGAAAAGTTCTAAGCATTTCATGTGCGTAATTTTGATGAATAATATTGTCATATGCATAAAAAAGATCTCATTGGAAATACTGTCCGTAATGAGTTAAAACATAGGATTTTTACCCACGTAGGAAACTTGAGGAATATCTTTCACAACTAGGATTAAAATAACACTGCGCGAAACTGGAAAATTTTATCGAGCACAGAAAGCTACTGAGAAATGTAGGAACTACCGTTAACGAATAGAGATTAGCGCCAATGTTTTTACTTTAGCGCCAGACGATAGCCTCAATCGCCAGGCGCTAAAGCCAAAAAGTGGCGTTAGCCTCTTTTTGCTGGCGCCAAGTTCTTCCAATACCGAGCCAGAAATATGCGTTCTAATTTCGACCAGTTTTTACCATTGTTTGCTCGATCCTACTTCCTGATTGAGTTTTTCTCACTTTTTTCAAACCCATATGTGTTCTACATATGGACATAACCCTCTGGGAATTCATGCTCCATCTACCTGATTGAACGCTCTGAGTAACAAAGGGTACATCCGAGAATGTTGAATTCACCAAACCATGGAAGCGAGTTTTTCTAAATTCGCGGTGTCCCATCCACTCGCGCCAACCCTTCACGGCTTGGCTTCCGCGCGGTGCATCCGGAAAATTAACCATGGACCCTCTATTGACTAACCCATATCCCGAACTTTAGAGAACTAGAGCCATGATTAGGTTGCAAACTCATTGCATCATATTGTGCCTACTTGACTAATTGTGCATTATTGCTTGTGCATACTCTATGTGTTTTTTCCTAACCATTTGTTTGACTTGTGTTAAGACAAAATAAACTGCTTAATGGCTAAAAAGACTTTGCCTAATTAATTAATTAATTTTGGTCTAATAGTTTAATCAGAGTTGACTTAGTACGACTTTAGGTATACCCTATAGAGTAATAATACCGAAAGCAGTTCCAGATCAACGTTCCAGCACTGGCGTCGAGATTTGGACTGCAGCGCCACTCTGTGGAGTTTAGCGCCTGGTGACAGCTCTGTCGTCTGGCGCTACACTACACAGTGCGGCGCCAGTCCTGTCTTTTTGGCGACAGTTCAATATATTGCTCGAGTCATCACTTTGTATCTAATTGAATAGTTTGCTAATAAATTCGATTATTTTTATTAATAATAATTCCTTGTTAGGTCATTTATCGAGTCTAAGCACCAAGTCCCATGGTCTTACACAAGAGTCAAAGCATGTCACCTACACTCACTAGTCTTAGCACACACTTTGAGTATATGTCACCATGACCATGTCTTAGGTTCATGCATAAGTCAGTTTTTTCCGTCGTTCGAGTTGGGGGTACATTCTATTCCTAATTATTCATATCCCTCCATCCACATCATTTTTCTTCACATCACAACCATCTTTCTTCACTTCCTCCATCCATTTCATGTTGAATCGAGTTTGAGTCAAATAATTAACAATGAATATCCCTAATTTCCCTCCCTTTCCACAGTACTTGGTCGAGGAGAGAAGGACGATTAATCAAGGACAACCTCTTTGTTCAAGTCTTACTTTTTGATAAACCGATTCGTCAAAAGAGGAAAGCTAAAAAGATAATGGCAACTCAAGAAGAAGTCAACGAACTTAAGAATCAATTGACTACCGTGACTGAGGCATTGAAGGTTTTAACCTTCAAAATTAATGACCCTATAAAGCAACAACAAATGGAGATCATGCAAGAGAGCTTGAGCAAGCTATCTAGTGACTACAAATTTCAAGGCATTAGTTCACAAGGGGTCTCAGTGGACAAGGAGCTCCTTCCGCAGAATTTCAATGCCAACGACATCCCGAAATTCAAGGCAACTGACAACCCTTATTTTCATGTTGGAGCTTTTGAAACTATAATGAACATTAAAGGGATTGATAAGAAAGTCTTTCATTCCTTGTTTTCCTTATCTCTTGAAACCGTTTGTCAACAATGGTTCTTCTCCCTGGACAAAGAGAAAACCTCTACCTGGGAATCGATAGTAAACGCTTTCATTGATAGGTATAAATGCAATATCCAAGTCGAAACTGATTATAGACAACTTGAAATGCTAAGACAAAAAGAGAATGAAGGATTTACTTCTTTCTTTAATAAGTGGAGGGAAACTTCCGCTAAGATGATTGAGGTCCCCACCGAAAAAGAGTCTGTGAGGATGTTTATCAAGAATCTCCAAGAAAGGTATTCAAAGCACTTAAAATATCAACACAACTTGAATACTTTCAGAGCCGTCTATGACATAGGTATCGAGATCGAAGAGGACCTCGCAAAGAAAAAAGCTACTAACAATAGTAACCACGATGGTTGGAAAAGAAAGAAGAACGACAATCCTTTTTCTTCCGAAAACGCCCACTCTAGTAACAATGTTAGTACCTTTGATCTCAGTGAAGTTTTAGCCATGGATAACCAAGGATCTAAGAATAAACTAAGAAATGACTTCACCCCCATTGGGATAAGCTATGATACTGCCTTTGATCGACTCCATGCCAAAGGACTCATTACTCCCATTGGACCTATTCAAGATCCCGCACCTGAAAAGAGATTGCCTAGTTGGAATCCAGATGAACACTGCAAGTACCATCAAGGTAGGGGTCATGCTATTGAAAGCTGTTGGAAGCTAAAGGAGGCTATCCAACATTTGATTGATAATAACAAGCTTCCCATGCCTCCATCTAACAAGAAGAGCGAGTGATGATAAAGCAAACACAAGACAAGAGGCGAGCTTCAACGACAAGATTTCGTGACCTTTTTTTTCTATTTCTTTTTTTATTATTTTCCCTTTCCCCAATAAGTCTAGCATAGGCACCTTTTTTATTCCACTTAGATTAATTTTGTAGATTCTTTCTTTTTTCCTTTTGATAAAATGAGCATTTATTTTCTTGCATATACATTGCATCAAAAAAAAATCCATGTCAAACTAAGCACAAGGTATACCAATGATTTGAGGCACCCCTTGTAGCCACCTCATATTACCTTTTACCCTTCAAATACGCAATCCTCTCTTGATAAACCACTTTTGAGCCTCGTCTAACGATAGACCTTTCTTTCTTCAACCCATATCTACCAAACCTTAGGATGGGACAGTGTGCAACTTATGCAATTTTAAAAACGCTTGAGCGATTTCAAAAAATTAAATAAAAATAAGAAAAAAAAAATAAATAAATAAAAGTGTACAAAAGGGCAAGTGTTCCAATGTCTTTGACATGAACATGTCTTTGGTAAGAACACGTCTCAGATTGCGTCTCTTATCGAGTGCTCGGTACCGTGCCAGAGAAACATGAATGCCAAGTGAGTGATAGACCGCATGATCGGGATTGCCCACACTTATAAAAATAAAAAATGCTAAAACAAAATAAAAAGTGAGCTAAAAAAGAGTATAAACTCAAGCATAAAAATATAAAGATTCAAAAGAAAGGTTGCTCACCTTGGGGGCTTATCGAGGGTCTTGAGCTTTTTTCCCTTTCTTCTATAACCTTTAGCCTAACCACGTTACAACCCTTAAAAAAGACCTTTTTTGAGGTATACACACACTTGTGCGAGGTTCGACTAGAGCTACGTTTGGCCTGATTCCTAACGGATATGTAGGCAACCTCACATCGAGGTGCGGCCGTAATAAAAAACTACATTCATATTTACAGTCGCACATCATGGTCATATCAAGTGCTCATCCCTATTCATGTAGAGCTAGACTTGGGGGCTTGATCCTTACATCATTAGCTTACCTAGCCTAAGAGTCACCACCATTTGACTCTTTAAAAAAAATAATATCTTTCCACATACTTGGCCTTTGCGGCCTAACTTTTGTGTCACTTTCACACACTGCACAGATACATGACCAAATATACCTTCCCTTAGGAACCCTTTTTCATGGAATCTTAACACGACGTTGAAGCATACCTTGTCATATCAACATCACTCATCAATCATAATTGTCATTGCATCACGAAGTATGAAGTGCTTAGCCTCCGTGCCTAAGTTACCTAAATACTTTCATCATTGAGTCAATCATTGAGATAGCCTAGGATGGATTAATCCTTGCACCTTGAGAGATAGTATCAAACAACATTTGACTAAGCTCATTCAACATGCACCTTCAAAAACTTTTCTTCATTCTTTTTCGTGTCTTTCTTTTTCGGGAGAAAGTCGGTACCCTCCACAAAAATGACGGAAATTTTTTTCTTTTTTGCATTTTTGAGTCGCACGATCACATTACAATGCACACACGGTTCATGAGTCACACGTGTCATTTCACTTCAAGTCGAGTCAATTACAGTAAGTCAAGTTTATACCTTGAGTCATGACAAGTCAATGAGTTGAGTCGAAACTAAGTCTTAGGTCAACCCTAAAGAAAGATAAGCAAAGTCCTATAGTCAATTATATAAATGCAGGTGCATCCCAGCAAGCGAGGACATTCCCGAATTTTTTCGAAAAAAAAACCGCGAATATGACACAGGAGATTCCTCCGAGATAAGAGGAATTACATTGATCGGTAAATTGGAGATGAAGAGCTTTAATTTACAAAAGATTTGAGCGGATTTGGTTGAAAGGAAACGACCAAGTTCAAAGTTCAGAGCGAAACCGAGCAACAGCGGTAGTAAAAGCAAAATAGGAAAGACCCGACTCCAGCGCCAGATAATGACATCTAGCGTCTGGCGGCAGATCCCAACGTCTGGTGACAGAGCCAATTCTTGGCACCAGTAGAATTATAGCAACGACACAGCTCGAAGCCTCTCAGAACAGCAATTTCGGGTTCCTTGGTACGCCAGTTAGCCCCTATAAGCATTTTGACATGATTGAGTAGTCGATTTGATTACGATCGCAAATAAGTGATCGACCTGAGGAAAGATCGTCTCACTTAGCTTAAAGCGCCTAAACATTGGCTCATCACAAAGGCACCGACATACTGGTTAAGAAGCACCGACGTAATGGTTCACAGCACCGACATACAGGTTCACAATTCAAAGTACCGACATACTGGTTTACAAGCAGCAGAAGAGCCGACGCACCGTCTAAAGTAATGTTCAAGCGAGCTTTAAAGATCGAAAAGCGTTGGTCTTCGGTAATTTTCTTCGGAACATTATCGCAACGACTGAGGGTGACTTCAAGAGAGGTTATTTTTCGACAGCATTTGCTAAGATTGTGGAGGTTGTCACCAAGATTTGAGAAGATAGCACGAGATGGGCGGTCTTTGACATCATTCGCTAAGAATGTGGAGGTTGACACCAAGATTTGAGAAGATACCACGAGATGGGCGGTCTTCGACGGCATTCACTAAGATTGTGGAGGTTGTCACCAAGATTTGAGAAGATAGCACGAGATGGGCGGTCTTCGACAGCATTCGCTAAGATTGTGGAGGTTGTCACCAATATTTGAGAAGGACGGCACGAGATACGCGGTCTTCGACGGCATTCGCTAAGATTGTGGAGGTTATCACCGAGATTTGAGAAGAGCGGTTCATGATGAGGCGGTCTTCGACGACTTTTGCTATGATTGGAAAGGTTGTCACTATGATTCAAGAAAAGGTTCGAGATGTAGCAACTGATCGACGACGTTCCTTATATTGCGGAAGATCGTCATAACGAGCAGCAACATGGCGTTCCCTATTGTGGAAAGTTGTCACAACAACGAATGCAACAAATCGGTTACCTCTAGAAACGTGTGCTCTACGGTGCAAGATACGCGTTTCCTAACTCTCTTATCTGTTTAACTAACGCTAGTTTGCAGGTATCAGCGTTACAAGAATGATTTAGGATCGCAGAACGTTCTGAATCATTCTCCGACCCTATCGATACTTTGACTTTCGTTTTCGAAACTTGCGTTTCTCCAAACTCAATCAAAGTGGGGGCTTCTGTAGACACCCATTTGTGTCTCCCCAAATCCAAACCCAATGATGAGTACCTTTCACATCGAATCGTAATCGAATGAAGTGAAAGTGTGGAAAGTCTAGTGTTGCGGATAGTTTTAATTTCTTTTCTTTTCTCTTTGTTTTTGAAAACCTATTTTTAAGAAAACAGACAATCTAGTTTGGTTGGTCCATGATATGGGTCCAATAGTAGTGTAGTTGGATGGGGCTTGAAAAGAGCTTTCCAATGACATATTATAAGCCTAATTCCGATTAATATTGAGCAAGTTATAGCCAAATTACTAAACTGGGCCCGGTTTGAGCCTTATATACGGCCCAATGATCTGGAGGAGGGCCTAATATGGATTTATCCTTCCTAATGCAATTAAGAATAGTTTTAGTCTTCTAGATTCTTCTAGAAGGTTCTTTTCGTTCGTAATTCAATTAGCATTGATAAATTGACTTTTGTTGACTTTTTAGAGTTTTAATCAGAATAAAAGAATGTTTTTGAGGAAAATACGATTTTATCCTCCTGTACGGTAAATTTCTATCTAATTTTAGAAAACGCGTCAGAAATTTAATTAGCGCCAAACGCCAGCCATTAGCGTCTGGTGCTAAGCTTGGCGCCTGGCGCTAGCGTTAGCGCCTGGCGCTAGCCTTAGTGCCTGGCGCTAATGTCAGCGTCGGCGCTAATCAAGTTTTATGCACGTCAGAACTCTGATTAGTTTTTTTTTTATCTTTTTGGCTGATTTTCTCTATAAATAGCCTCCTAAAAACCCCGTTTTGAACAACCGAATCTACAATCTACAATCTTCAATCATCAACTCTCTCTAAGCTAAAGCTTCTCTCTCTCTCTCTTTTCTAAACCTACCTTTTTTACAAAATTCCGCATTCACAAGACCTAGACACACCTAGCATAATTCGAAGTTGCCTTCGCGCTAGGCGTGAAAGGTTTTAATTTCTAAGGGTTTTGTCTCAAATATCTCTTTCAATTATTATTTAATTTAATTATTGTTTATTATTTTTCTTGAAGTTACTAACGCGTGTATTTTGTTATTAGAAAGAGGTACGAGGCATCCAAGTAAGTGCTTTTAATTGTTTTTATTGTTATTATGATATAGAAATTATGCTTAGGTTGTTATTATGATTCCTAATGTTATGTTAGGGTGTTTTGATCTTCCTAGTATCATGTCTAGGGTAACTTTAATATCAAGTATGATTAAAAGTATGATGCCTTTTATGTTCTTCCTAATATTTATGATTGTTATTAGTATCGTGTTAGGGCTAAAACTTTAATCTTTATTGTTTAGTGACATGCTAGGGTTTATTATTAATCTTGTTAGTATCATGCCTAGGATCTTGCTATTAATATTATGATTTATTTTTAACATGATTATTTTCATGATTATTTTGATTATTATTATTATTATTATTATTATTATTATTATTATTATTATTATTATTATTATTATTATTATTATTATTATTATTATTATTATTATTATTATTATTATTATTAATATTATTATTATTATTATTATTATTATTATTATTATTATTATTATTATTATTATTATTATTATTATTATTATTATTATTATTATTATTATTATTATTATTATGTTGCTTGATATTTATTTGTTATTGATTTATCACGCCTTTTATGCATGTTTAAAGGGAATTGTTACCTGTAATCACGCTTAATAAGATATTTAATAATCTTGTTTAGGGTTAATATGATTATAATTCAAGTGATCACCAATAATAGTTTTATTTGTGCATTAATATTCAACCAACATAGATAAACAGGTTTAGGGTTAAACCTATTGATTGCATATTAGTCAGAAAGCACACATGAATACGATCAGAATAAAGTAGAGGCCTATCATTAGGGCAGGTTCAATCTCTTTTAGGTTGGATTTGTACCTTCATCCCCGAACTACCAGTCACGGTTCCTACAGACCTATTGGAGTTGACGATCTCTTGGATCATTAAGGGGTGTAACCTTCACCTCGTGAACGATTTACAAGTTCCTAAAACTTGTTGGCGACTCTTTTTCTCTATCTTCTTTCCCTTTGGACGCCACCGTACTTTAGTGTATGACCACAGTGGGGTTTAAGCTAGGGGTAATACTTGAAATATTCCCTACACTACGTATGGGTAAAGGAGGCTCCTAGCAATTTTCAGGCGGGCCTCATTAATTATCACGCTCGTTTTCCTCCACCAGGTGGCTTTGCTCCTTGGCAATCTCATCCTGCTGCTGGTTCCTCAAGTTGACCAGCTCCACTCCCAACCGTGAAACGTATGCCCGGAACTTTGTGTTCTCTTGATCAGCCCCCTCCAATGCCTTGAGATCAAATTGAGCATTTTTTAGTTGTTGCTCAAGGTCATTAGTGCGGTTGTTGGTAGCATCATTAGCAGTCGTCAAGTTCCGGATCAGCTCCTCTTTTTTCAACTCTACTGCTTTAATCTTTAATTCGCACATATAGTTAGCATATTCAGCAGAGTTGAGATTTTGAGTGGCCCTCTTTTTGGCATCATTTACCTCTTCTTTCTTCCGCCTAAAGGGGCCCCGTAGCCCAACCACCCTCAGCATTACCTAAAAAGAAGGGTTTAGTCGGAAAGTTCAATACTTAACAAAATAAAAGCATATTGTTAAGTTGAGATCAACTTACCTCCGCCAGCTGGCTCATTCTCCGGTTAAAGTCCACTACCTGCATATCAAGCACGGAGTTCTTCTTAGACCGGGTGAGGATCCTCACCATCCGTTTGGCAAACCCAGGAAGATCTGACGTGTTGGATATAACATCTACACCATAAGAAGTACTTGGTGAGAGGGATGCAGCATAGTTGGCATTCATTCGTTGCCGGCTGCAAACTGAACCTCCCGAAGGGTCGACCATAGTCTTGACTCGCATAAAGTCAAGCGGCCAAGGAAGTTCAATCCGATTCTTACCTTGGGTTTGAGGCTGGGGTTTTGGGGCATCATCCTCCCCAGTCGTTGCCGCACTAGCTGCAACATTGGGTGGCTGGCCACCCTTCGATGCTGTAGAGGCATCCGACGCATTCTTTGAGCTCTCTGAGTTATCACTCAGAGTCTTCATAGCTGCAGGAGTTTTTCCCCCGGTCGTAGGACAATCCAGGTTGGCAGAAGAGGTTGATTGGGAAGGGTTCTTCCTGGCGGCCTTAGCACCGGGAGTCTTTTCCAACTCATCGCCCGGTCTCTTATTAGTTTTAATATTGAGCGGGGCATAGTTTTGCTAGCACCCTGCAGAGAAAAGAGTCAATAAAATTACAGTCGGCAAAATGCTGGAGAAAAGTTATAGTAAAAGCAAGTCAGGCGGTCTTACCCCGCCCTTTTTGGCCTCCTTGGCCTCGGATGCAGCCTTCTTGGATTGCAGCTGCTCTTTGCGCAGCAGCGCAGTAGACTTAGCCGGTGTCTTTTCCGGGTCCACCATTTTCAGCGCTTCTTCTACAAGGAGCAAACAAACAGTTAGACAAAGCAATTAAAAGAATTGAAGTAAATAGGCAGAGATGGCAATTCTCCAGATGTATAGTGGGTCTACCCTTGGTGAACATTGTGCTAAGTCCGCAAGAGGACATGAATGCCTCATCCTTGAAAAAATTCGGATGGGGGATCCAGTTCTTTGGCACGACAATATGAGTCCCATCCCCTAAGGGCTCAGTCGTGGTCTTACAAAATCCCGGCTCCATTATTTGTTCATGAGCTTTGGAAGAGATGCGGGGAAGGGTACATTTCCTTCCTAGTAGAGCCGGTTCCCTATTATACTGGCGTAGGGTCCGGTTGTGACTCAGCCTTGGAGAGGAGATCAGATAAAACTTCTCCTTCCAGCTGGTCCATTTGGACACTTTGTCCAAGGACATTAAATATTGGGGAAGTGTGGTAAGAGTATACCACGCCCCATGACCGCCTGAGGCCTTGCTCATGTAATGCATGTGAGCAAAGGAAGAAAAGCTGGGCTCTAAATCCTAAAACTCGCAGGCGGCAATGTAGCTCAGGATATTGACCTATGAGTTTGGGGTAAGCTGCCAAACGCCTACGTCGTACCCCTTGAGAATTTTCCTAATTCCCCTATGAAGAGGGAAGCGGAGGCCGACTGCAATTACCGCCTCGTAGCAGAAGAAGTAATTGTCATCATTCTCTATTCCATCATCCCAGGCCATTACCGGATCCCTAGGCGGGATCTCAATTATCCACCCCTTTCCAAAGGGATGCTTCTCTTTAAAAGACTCAAAGCCGCTCTGTAACAGGGCGATGTCACCCGGCAGCATCCTAGTCTTTTTGGGGTCTGGGAACGTTAAAGCTTTAGCCGGCTGCTGGTAGTCTGCCGTAAAATCGTCTTGATCGGAGCTAGATGCATCTGCTCCAATCTTTCGGCGGCCTCGTCACTGCCTGCCTCCTTCCCTAATCCATGAGAGGAGGCGGCCTCTTCACCGCCTACCTTCCTCACTCTTGAACTATTTGAGGAAGAGGGAGCCTCATCATCGGAACCACTCCTCTCCTCCGATTCCCCCTGTTCCCCATCCGGAACAGCCTCATCCGCGGGCACTTCCCTAGCGCTCCGGCTTCTTGGCTTAATAGCCGTTTGTTTTACTCTAGCCATTGTGTCCTGCACAGACACAGAGAGGGAGGAATTCGGGGACGAGCACAGCAGTTCCGATAGTCCTAAAAAGGCACCCCCTGTTCTAGATTCAGCCGTACCGGGAGACCGGCTGAATGTCCTAGGCAGTGCCGAGTGTCTGGATTGAGAGTCCATTTTTATTTTTAAAAGAATATGTATATAGACGGAACAAGAATGTATTTAGATGAAAAAGAAGAAAAAAGCTGAAAGAGGGTACAGGCGGCTACCTAACTTAGATTCTGAATTTTCTAAAAATTGCAAGCAGATGGTGACCGGGTGTTGTAAGTGAGCACACGGAAATCTTAAAAAATCTAATGCAAGCGGGATCAGAGAATCTCTCACTAGAATCTCACTTTTTCTCTCTAGAAAAATTCTCAAAGTTTGTAAATGAGGGGAGAGTAGGGGTAAAACCCTATTTATAGAGGGGTCTAAACGGGGGCATCCCCGTCACATCCCAGAAGGTGAATAGACGTTATTATTGTTCACTACTCACAGGGGGACGCGTTTCACAAGCGTCACGTGGCCCGCCACGTCACTCCTGTGAGGGGAAAATGTTTAGGGTAAAAATACCATAGACACGTACTTGGACCAATGAGAGAGGCCCACGTGTGAAGCTCTGGCAGGTCACCATAGGCCACTCACCAGCTGACACGTGGCAACCTCAGAGAGTAATCAGAATTTTGGCCTTCAAAGGCCCAATTCCCGAGGAATCCGCACTTTGGGGCGCAGCCTACAAAACCTAGGTTAGAGTGACTTAGGGAGGGACACTTTTCCCAATGACCCTATAAATAGGGAGATATTACCCCAATTTAGGGACACATTGAATCATTTATTACATCCACTTTCTCTCTCATCAGAGAACACCTGATCTCGGAATCCGAGTAGATCCCACCTAAATTTCCGCACTTTTTCCTTTAATTTCATTCAAGTTCTAACTTGAATGAAACCGGCTAAGAGAAAAAGTGGATGTAATAAAGGAAAAAGTGGATAATTCAAGTTCGGCGTCAAAAGTATTTTAAAACTTAATTATTATTTTTGGATTTTGGATAAGATTTATCCATTTATTTTATTTTAAAAACCGGATTAATTATTTACATATATTTCTGATATTTTAATTAAACAAAATTATATTTTTCTAATTTAATTTAAAAAGGTCGAATCTCCCTGACTGATTAGCTAAGATATTCAAATTTTCTAAGTAGAAAATCTTATTTTTCTTAGTTAAATTATTTAGTGAATAATTGTTATTTTCCTAATTAATTATTTTACACAATTTATATTATTTACATAATTATTTTTAATCCTTAAATCTAGAAAAATTATTTCCTAAATTCTACATAAGGGATCCGAAATTTTGAGCTATGGAAACTCAAAATATTCGGTCACCTTGGTTGATTTATGGGTGATTTATTTTGGTAATTTGTATTTTTAATTATTTTCCTTAAATCTAGTTTTCCTTAATTTTTATTTCTTATCTACTAAATATTTGATCGTCTTATTTTCCTACCTTATTTCATCTTTTATTATCCCCCAAATAATCTCTTTTTCCATATTATTTTCATGACAAACACACTTTCCTAAATTATATTATTTTTAATCACCTTAATATCAAAAGTTTACATATTTCTCTATTCACTTCTCCAAGTAATTCCTTAATTCTTTTTACCATAATTCTTCCTACATTCTCCTACCATAATTCTCTCATTCATGATCCTATAAATACCCCTTCATAACTCTCATATTCTTGACACCAAAAACCTAATTCTCTTCTTCTCTCTTCTTCTTCTTTTCCCTAAACCTTTTCATACTTTCTTCTCCTCTTTTTACACAAATCATCCCGTTTATCTTTGAAGTTAGTTTTCGGGCACTTTTGGTCAGTTTTTGGGGTATTGACGTATAACAAAAGATTGTTCCTCTCAAAAAATCCTTGAGGTTAGGCTCAGGAATCACCCAATTCAGAGTTATATTGAAGGAGTTATGACCTCTGCAAGTTCTGCCTATTCTTTCCAACGAAAATTCAATTCTCTTTAATCTTATTCCTTTATCTTCTTCATGGTTAGTTTTCTAAAATAAAAATATCAATTTCAAGGCTATAATTTTATATTAAAGTAATATTTTAAAAGTGTTTTATAGTTCATGCGCATTAGATTTGAGTTTATGTTGTGATAACCTTATGGTTATGTTATTTCCAAGGTGTATTCGTGATTGACTTTGAAAGTGCGAAGTATTGATTGATATTCGGAATCAAGGTTCTTGAGGTTCTTTTTGTGTGGTTTTGCCAACAAGGATAAAGGTACGTTAGGTGGCTAAATACCTTGAAAGTGATTGGTTTGAATAAGCATGTTTGAATGATTTTATGATGATTGAATTAAATTAATTGAATTGAATTATATGATTTATGAAATAATAGTATGTTTAAATTATTGGTTTTAATAATTGAATTTTAGTATTCATTTTATATCATGTTTTGAATAATTAAAATTATTATTCATGTTTAAAAAGGTTTGATTTTGAAAGCATGTGGAATTTAATAAAAAGGAGTTTGAATTCTTATTAAAAGTTGGAATTATTGGATTTAAAGAGGATTTATTGAATTATTATTATTATTATTATTATTACTATTATTATTATTATTATTATTATTATTATTATTATTATTATTATTATTATTATTATTATTATTATTATTATTATTATTATTATTATTATTATTATTAAAGCTTTATAAGCATGTTAGTAATCCCACTATGCAAATTTGGTTTATTTGATAAGACTTTGGACTTTGTATGACCGAGTCTTTCCACAAGAATAGCCTTGTAACATGAGAAAAATAGCTTGGGGGTGTGCACACTTGGGTGAGAAATTGGATTAAAAGGAATTTGTTCTTAATAAAGGAATTGGTTTTATTAACAAAGTAGGACAAAATATAACTTTATTACACCAAAAATAAGAAAACGGCTAAGAGAATTTTGTACAAATTCAGCCCCTCTAACAACCTAAGTGGCTGGCAGAGAACAACTGTCATAACAGATTTGATATTCTCAACTAAAAGACTAAAATGCCCTGCTATACCCTGATCATTAAAGTAGGTAAACATTTTTGTAAAATACTTAAATTGAAAGTATGTAAATTGTTTGATAAATGAAGATAGTTGCATGGAAAATATATACGAAGTTTGTATTTAAGAAATAGTTGAAATGTAACCATAAAAGAGAAATGCCAAAAAAAGGAATATGTAACATTTCTTTAGGAACGGAGGGAGCACTCACTTCGTATTTTATAACATGCTCACTTTCTCCATGTGTGGAGTTTTAGGAGGAATAGTAAAGATTAGTAAAATATGATGGAAGTGGAGTTAGTAAAAGAATAAAATAAAAATATAAAATGCAAAAGTATAAGTGGGTAAAATTTTAAAATATGATATGAAGGGACCACTAGTGAGGGGGGAAAACAATAAATTGTTGTTAAAAGTTTCCAAAAAAAAGAAATGGAGTTCTTCTTTTGTTATAGTTTTTTTTTTTTTTTTACATCAAGTTCTTCTTTACCAAACCTATTAATCTA
The DNA here is from genome assembly GCF_948465745.1 of Chenopodium album. Taxonomy (NCBI): domain Eukaryota; kingdom Viridiplantae; phylum Streptophyta; class Magnoliopsida; order Caryophyllales; family Amaranthaceae; genus Chenopodium; species Chenopodium album. The sequence continues at coordinate 66,959,501 of NC_137837.1, read as the reverse complement.
GAGCACTCAATGCCTTGAAAATAATGGCCCAATGACATGCAAGCAATATACTATAAAATTCTCATAATATTCTAACACGAATCTCTTTATTTTTATTAACATATTCAACTCTCCCTTCTTTGCAGCCTCAATTTTTTCCTTTTCAATCATTAACTTCGAAGCTTTGAAATTTTAAGAATTTATTACATTTAAAAAATTTACAATAAATTTTGAGAGAAATTTTAATTTCTCTATTTTTTGTTTTTTGGAACTTAGATAATGATGTAGAAAAAGCTTTAATAGAAATTTGTATTTATATTAGAGATTAGGAGAAGATAAGGGGTCAATGAATTAAATGATGAATGTGATTAATAAATTGAATTGAAATATGGAGAGATAAGGGAAGGTTAAATAAAATACAATTTGTAACTTAAATTATTGGAGGTTATAGAATGTAAATAATTATTGAGAAATAAAAGGGAAAGTTGGAAAATTTTCTATGTTAATATTAGGAGAGAATGATTATAAAGAAAGGTTATAGGGGAGAAGGACAAATGAAATCTTTGGTTTGTATTTTAAATACTAAGTATAGACATAGATAGTATACTAAGTATAGATACAGACAACATGTGTTCGTTTATATTATTTTATTGAAAAAATCGAAATGAATAATCCCATCTTTGTCTCATTTGCTTAACAAATCTCACATTTGCCCCTGTCTGCTCAAAATGTCCCTTTACCGGTTTGTTAACTTGGTATCCTATCAAAAAGATGAGTTGTTCATAAATATATCAGATTATATCAACCTAATTATACGTAGACCTCAGTCGATATTAATTACTTTTTCTTTTCAATTGAAATCTTTATTCCTTGAATTTATCTTTATTTCAAATCCTCATTCCTAATTTCAAAATTCAACAATATTGTATGTTTTTTTTCTAGTCAATCAATAATAGTCGATAGTAAAAATAATCTCTAATTTTGTCAAGGTAAAATCATTTTTTTAATGCCTTAATTGTTTTGATTTTAAGAAAAAAATCGGTTTTTCACTCATGCATACATGTGTATATTTTTAATACTTTTGACTTCAAATTGTGTGTGGACCTGTTTGTTTCTTTTGAGCTTCTCTTGATATTAGTTATGATTTTAAAATCCAGTCAGTATGTGCTATACATTGCATAAAATTGTCTAACACTGTGTGAATCAACTGAATAGTTAGTGGTAAGATTAGTTATCCCATATATATCAAGTATATATAGCTTGTTATTTCTCTTGTTAGGTCACCTTACTTTGTGTTTGTCAGTTTGTGTGATTGATGCGATTTGTTATTTCAATTACTTTGGCTTGAGATTCATTAGTAATTTGATTATGATTCACGTATTGCGCACATGATAGAAGCTATGTTCTTTAGATAACCTTCAGATGATATTTAAATACATTTGTTCTCTTTTTGTTCATCCATGTTGTTGCCTTTGTCCATTCATTGATACTTAGATACTCCCTCCATTTTTAAATACTTGCTTCATTTCTCTTGGACATGTATGTCGATACTAATCTTTAATAATTAATAAGTAGAAATTATAACAATTGAAAATTAATAATCTATTCATTGAGACGATTCCAATAAGTACCTAGAAGACTATTTTTTTTAATGTATAAATCGCAAACATTAGTCAAAGTAGGACAAATGAATAGTGAAAATTATAGAAATGGAGCAAGTATTTAAAAACGGAGGGAGTACATTTTAAGCCTCTTTAGCCCCATTCTACTCCCAAGTACAGCTAGCTTAGAGGAGCTTATTGATGTGGTGTTGTTGTTTGTCGTGGTCAAGCTTCATTTTAAGCAAAACATGCATGGCGGGATAATTATCGATAAGTGATAGGATGTATCTATACTTGAGAATTCTTACTTGGAATTAAAATATTGGTAATATGTACTTTGTTGAAAATGCTAAGAAATTTAAAGAAAAATAAAAGAAGGAAAAAATATATATTCATGATGACGTATAGCTAATTTCAATCGGGTTTATGAATATTTTAGAGAAAGTTGATGATTTCAATTGAAGAAGTTTAGCTAATTATTTGATTATGTTCACGTTAGTGTTTTTCTCCCCAACTCTTTCACGTTTTCCTAAATATTATCCTACATTCCTAGTTTTATATTCCTTAACCTTAGCCCCATTACAAGCTTATAAAATAATTTTGATTTGCATGTGTGCTTTGTGATTGAGTGAACATTATCACTTGCTATCATGTTACCATTTTGTTGCATTGAATATTTATATTCTATAAGGTGTGTGGCGACAACTAACTTCATCGGGAAATTGTTTATGGCTAAGTTTGGTTTAAGTGTGGATCGTGATCGACGTTGAGTGGTTCCATTTGTGTTCGAGCTAGATTTTGGAATTAATAACTTTAGTTGGATTGTTTGCTCAAGAGTTGAGTTAAGTCGGTCTTATTCTGGTTCCCCTAAAGTCTTTTTGTCTCTTTTCACCATCTTGATTTTAGTGTTTCTTGGAGACAAACAATGGTTTAGCTTGGGTGAATTTGATGAATCATGTTTATGTAAAATTCTTAGACACATTTATGCTAGTTTTATATCTTATTTTTAGTCTTTTTAGTTTATTAAAATAAATTAATCACAAAGGTTCAACAATATTCATTGTATTTCTCATTCATCTTTATAGCCACAATAGAAACTATATATAACAATAGGAATATTACAACCGTAATGTAACACCCTAAGTTAAAATAAGCTCACTAGAAGATATTGTCCACTCTAGGCCATGTCCTAGCCTGCAAGGATTTGCTTTGGTACAGGAAAGAAGTGTTACCTAAAAGGCCTATACTAGGTTGAGGTATCAATCCCCATATAAGGAAGACTTTGTTCTCCTCAACTTCTGATGTAGAGGCCCCATAGGAAGTCTTACCTTCATGGATTTCCTTATTTTGGTTAAATTCTTGTCATGATTTCTATGTCTCATATTGCATGCACTAGTTTCTATTCAATAACTGTGTTTTATGTGAATGTTCGTCTAAAGTATAGTAAGTCGAATTTACAGCTTCGATGGAAAGTTAGAAATAGATATTTATATTTCAATGGCTGGCTTATAATTGAGATACAATTATATAAGACGACGATCTGATAACATGTAATTTAAGTAAAGTTCCCGAAGAACTTATATGACATATTTAAATATACAGTTGTAGGCGTCATTCGAAGCACGTCTACATTAAGCATGTTTTGAATATGTTTGGAAACCTTAGGAAGTGGGACTTGACATTATACGATTAGGGACAAAGATAGTAGGGAGCCGCCAATAAGTTTTTAAGGAACTTGTAAACCGTTCACGGATCATTTAAGGAAATCACGATAAAAGGGACAACGATATCCAACAACGATTGACCCGTGAAGGTTACACCCCATTCATAATCCATTAGATTACTAACTACATATGGTTCAGAACCACGAAAGGAGGATTGTGGATGATGGTACAAAGTGAGTCATGGAGTCACATTCGCCCGTATTGGCCTCTACTCGATTCTTATTGTGAAAAGTGATTCGTGCGATATTAAAGACGTGCAAACAAAGATTCCATTTGCTGCAAACTAGTATTAGGTTAAAATGGTTGAATATTAATGAAACACATAATTCTAAAATATTGTGATCAATTTATTAAACAACAAGATTAGAAAGGAACCTAAACCGATTGTCTAAATTATCTTATTAGTTGTGAATTTCAATTACAGATTCCCATTAACATGCAATATGGTGATCAATAAATATAATAAAATCAACATCAACATTGGAAGCAATTAAACATAAAAATAACGGTTAGTATATGAAAAACATAATTAAAATCGTTAGAAATATAAAAGGAACAAAAGGAACATGATTCCTTACTTTGATTGCGTTTGCTTGCAATATAGAACAATAAACGCGTTAGTAATATTAAGGAAAATAATACAAAATAATGGAAATTAAATTAAGAAAAATTTATCAAAACAAACTAAAAGAACCATTTTGTGAAAAAAGTCTTTTAAAAGCTTTTTGGTTAAAAAAAACCACCACATTCATTTTTTTTTAAAATTTTGCGAGAGAAAACCTATTTTACTAATTACCCTCTAATTAAATTAATTAAAATCTAATTTCTTCTAATTAATTTATAACCCTCCAAATTATTAAATAAAACCACCACCCCTCCCCTTCTTTCTCCCTTTCCCCCTCCCCTTTCTCCTCCTTCCTCCTCCCACGGAATCAAACCCTTCCCCCGCCGGACCTGCTGTCCGGATCCCGCTAACTTCTGCGACCTCCTCCACCCCTAGATGGCCCTCCCTTTACCCCCTAATCACCGCCCAACAACCACCTTCTTGATTTTGAAAAACCCTATAAAATCGATTTGGGGGTTTTCAAATTTGTGCATCTTGCTTGCAATTGATGATTGTTTTGGATTTGATTTTGTATGTATGTGATGGTAGGGTGATTTAGAAGCAAGTTGCAATTGATTTGGACTTGATTTGAGCATGTTTGAGTAAATTAAAAAGATCCAAAAATCCAAAGGGAGGTGGTGGTCGCCAACGAGGATAAGGGGGATAGGGATGGTCCACCGGCGGCAAAGGTAGGTCGCCGGAGGTAGGGGATGTGAGTGGCGGGTCCGGTGGGTGAGGAGGTTACTTCCAAGGGAGGAGGAAAAGGAGGAAGAAGGGAAAGGGGTGGTTAGTTGGTTGTTAGGGTGGTGATTTTTTTTTTGTATAAATTAAATCTAATTATTAAGTAATTGGGTGGGTTAGAGGTTAATTAGAAGACATGGGAGGAAATTAGAGTCTAGTTAACTTTTTTTTTTTTTTTTTTTTTTTTTTGAAAACAAAGACACTCCATAAAGCATATATATTAGTAGGAAAATCAGCCACAACCAATATACAATTAGGCAACTATACCTGGTGGAATGTCATTAGAATACAATTGCTCATAGCTATAGCCATCTACAGGACTCAACCTAGCCACATAGTGGGAAGCACAATTTCCAACTCTTTTAACATGAGTAGAGCTAAAATAATTGAAATTACTGCTAATAAAACAAATATCATCAATGACCAGATCAGCATGAGATCGTCCTCTTTGGGTTGCATTAATTGATCGCACAACGTTGACAGCGTCAGACTCAAGCTCCACCCTTCCCCACCCCTACTCTTGCGCTAATAATCGACCCATTCTTACTGCTAAGGCCTTTGTTAACGCCACCGAGCAAACACCCTTCACCTTCCTCACCATAGCTGCCACCATCATACCTTCATTGTTCCTAAGACATCACATCACATGCCCTCCTACATCCTACCACCTTCCTTGCATATTTCTCATAATCCTCCACCAAGCGAACAAACCCCATTACCCCCACCTCCTTACTCTTCCACGGCTCACCAAACACAACAGAGTTGCGATATGACTACGCCCCCATGCTAAGGAAGCAAAAAGAAGTAAATCCTTCTTACTTAACTTCCTTTGGAGCCATTAAAACCAGTCAAAAAAATTCGATGTGGGAGCGTATGCAAGGAAATCAGCAAAAGGTGAATGATCACAAATATCACGAACATTTGGACACTCGAAAATGGCATGTATAATGCTCTGCTCTTCCCCTTTACATAACCCACACCATCCCTCACTTCGAATATGGCGATCACGCAACCTACCCAACGTCGCAAGCGACCCTAAGCACGTTTTCCACAAAAAAGTGTATAGCTTAAGAGGGCCCTCAGTATTCTAGATATTATTCCAACCCTCTGCCATATCCCCACCAATTCGAGTCATCCAACTTCTCGCATAGCCGAGCCTGGCTAGCCAATAGCCTGATTTTATAAATCCCACATGAATTAGGCCACCAGTACCTTGAATCTGAAGTGCTACAAATGCTCACAGGAAGAGACAGAGCTAACAGAGTATCCTCATCCATAAGATGCTGCTGTAGGGCACTCAAATTCCAGCATTTGTGAGTGCTATCACTAAGATCAGCCACTCGTAAATGCATCGGGCTTTCCACATTGGGAGTAGGAAACACATTCACATAATCACCAAGCAGCCACACTTCATCCCAAACATTAATACTATGACCGTCACCCACTCTCCATTTTAACCCATCAAGCACAATGGACTTTGCACCCAAAATGCTTCTCCACACATAGCTCGGGTCAAATCCCCTATTAGCCAAGGCTACCAAAAACTGACCTAACCCGAAAACCCGACCCGAACCAGACTCGAAAAAAGTAGGTTAGGGTTAAGATTTTCGACCCAAATACTTAAATGGGTCGACACGAACCTGAATCCGAAATTAAATGGGTTAGGTTAAGGTAAAAAATCTCAACCCGAAAACAACCCACTTAACCCAAAAATAAAAATGAAGAATGAAAAAAAAACGAACAATCTTGATTGAAATTCAACCCAAGCCCAAATGTAACTAGTATCTAAAACCCTAAAGGGCTAAAATCCTAAATGCCTCTCCTCAGTCGTTTTAAGCTCTCCCCATTTCTCTCTCACTCTCTCTCTTCAATTCTCAATGTTTCAAACCCCCCAAATTTATCTCAATTTTTCCATCCTTAGATCTTCCTCTACTTAATGGTTTTGGTGTTTAAACATTCACCACTTCACCCTTCAAGGTAATTCGCTATTTCGAATTTCTTTTTTATACTTTTTTGTTTGTTTGTTTGTAATAATATGGTTTATTTAGATGTTTGTTGTTATTATATAACTAATATGTTGAAAATTGATGTTGTTAAATTCTTTTGTTGTTTTGTTGATATAAATTATACGTGATGTGTATATAATTTTTTATTTATATTGTTGGGTTAGAAGTTTTTTTTAAAAGTAATTCAGTTTAATTTTGTGAGCATGTTTTTAGGGCCTGTTCATATTTACTGAACTAAGCTGAACTGAACTGAACTGATTGGAGCTGAACTGAACTGAACTTAACTGATTGGAGCTTAACTGAATTGAACTGAACTGAACTGAATTGAAAAATTAAAATGCATAAAAATATATGAAAATGTTTATGAAAATTAATGATAATATATATAGTGGATTGTGAAAAATATAAAAGTGTTTTAAAAATAACTCTGTATTTTAAATTATTAATTTTTGTGTATTATATTTTAAATATTATATAAAAATAAAAAGTATTCTTCAATATTTTACTGTAGTCAATCGTTGCTTGTTGTACTCTACACAATTTTGTTCGTTTACATGAACTAGGGATTCCATTCACGCACCAAGTTGAAGTCATAGGACCAACAGAAGATCATACTATGTACGATGATAACAGAAAAGCAGCTGTGGATATCGTACGAAACCAAATAACTGATCATATATGGGAGTCAATTCAAAGGAATGCCGAGGTAATGGAGCAACTTAATGAAGAAGAAGAAGATGAAGAACTAACCGATTATGAAAGCTAGTAACTGTTGTGTAGTACTCTCATTTTGTCAATGAGTTCAACTATAAAAAAACATGTGACCATTTTGAAGGACGAATATAATTTAAAATAATAATAATAATAATAATAATAATAATAATAATAATAATAATAATAATAATAATTATTATTATTATTATTATTATTATTATTATTATTATTATTATTATTATTATTATTATTATTATTATTATTATTATTATTATTATTATTGTTATTATTATTATTATTGTTATTATTATTATTATTGTCGTTGTTGTAATATGCTAAAACATCTAAAACAAAAAAATTAACAACTGAACTGAACTAAACTGATTAGAGCTGAACTGAACTGAAAATAAGTAAATATGAACAGGCCCTTAGCTTTTTTTTTTTTTACTTCTTTTTGGTTTTTCTATGCTATTAAAAGCCTGATTTGATGTTGTTTTAATTGCTATTCAAACCATAATATACGGTATTGTATTATTCTGTTTTGGTTGTTGTTTGTGTTTGTTATATTTTTGTATTGTAGGGATTGAGTCCTTTAATATTGGTGAATTTTCATCTTTTTAGCAGATTTGGATCCTCATATGCGCCACATACATCGCCCCTGCTTCAACTTGCTTCAATCTATATTGTGTATAAAGTTTGTATAAAAAATAATAAACATCGGATGCTTTTGAATTCTGGTTGTAACATTAGTATACTATATTTTGGTATTTAATCTTTAATTAAATTTTCTATATAATGTAATTTAAAATTCAAGTCAAGTCAAAACAGATTACATTTGGGTTGATCTGAACCCGGTTAATATTAGGTCATTTTTCAGGTCAAAATAACCTGATTTAAACCCAAATAATTAATCAGGTTATCTTCGGGTTGACCCAAACCCAAAAATATCATGTTCAGGTTGGGGTTCTCAACCCGAAAACTTAAATGGATCAGGTTTGGGTTGGGGGGTAGCTGACCCGAAATCAGTTAACCCAAACCCGAACCCGACCCGACCTGATCCGTTTGCCAACCCTACTATTAGCCGAAATAAAGTCACAAATTTTATAACATCTAACTTTCAACACTTGATAGGTTAGAGACTTAGGATTACAGAGAAGCCGCCACCCTTGCTTCCAATAGAGCTTGGTTAAAGATTTTTAAGTCCTTAAACCCCATGCCTCCCATCGACTTCAGCAGGCATAATTTTTCCTAGCTCACCAAATGTAGTTTGTGTTCCGTCCCTTTAGCACCCCACCAAAAACGAGCAATCATACTATGGATTTCATCAATTAAATTATCTGGAATTCGAAACAAACCCATCATATAGGTTGGAATTGTTTGAGCCACTGCTATGATTAAAGTCTCCTTCCCTGCTTGTGAGAGAAGTGTTTCCTTCCAACCTTGCATCTTCTTCCAAATCCGCTTCTTAAGACACGTAAAAACCATCTTTTTTTATTTTCCCATGATAGTAGGCAACCCTAAATATTTCTCATAAGATACTACTTACCTCATTCCAAACACTGCCAAGATGTCTCTCCTCCTTCATGCCTCCGCATTTTTACTAAACGACACTCCAGATTTATCAAAATTAATTTTTTGCCCTGATGCTCGCTCATAAGTGCTAATAATTCTAGAAATTTTCAAACATTCCTGAAGAGTCGCTCTAGAAAAAAGAATACTATCATCAGCAAAGAAAAGATGGGAAATCCTCAGAGCTCCCCTACACCATGGATCAACTGGTTATTCGACGCTTGAACCAAAAGAGAAGAGAACGCTTCCTGTAGACACTGAAAAATGTCTCCCCAAAACCAAATTCGATGATGAACAACTTTTCACCACTATTATTGGTCGGGTTGAGTTTTTAATCCCGAGAGTGCTTAAAGTTCAAATTCGATCAAACTCAGTTCATAAAATCAGTCCTAATGTTTAGTCAAAGCATAGTCCAATTTCTATTTTGGCCCAAACCTTTTTATTCATTTCATATTATTTATTATTTCAGCCCAATTAATAAATAATAAATTGAATAGCCCGAAATTATGAGACGGCAATTAAAAATGTTGAGCGTAATTAGGGTAAAAGTGAATCTGGACGCAAAAATGGAATAAATTCCACCGAGTCACGGAAACAGGTGCCGCGCCACAAGAAATCTTGCCATGTCATGGCATATTTTCCCGTGTCACGATGTCCATCCTATGACACGGGGCTGTTCCGTGTTTTCTCCGCGTAAATCCTTCACGCGCTTTTATCCTTTATAGGTCAATTATATCCCGCGTCACACCAGATTTCACCGCGTCACACTAAAGTGTACCGTGTCACGACATAATTTGCCGTGTCGCGGCATTATTATTTAGGGTTTTATCTTTTTAAGGTTCCGTGTGTTCCCTCTGCTCATTTTCCCTATACATACCCCCTCATTTCTATTGTTTGGGGCATCAATTAACAATCTCTTCTCTCTTCTATGCTCTAGCCTAAACACTAGCCTACCTTATTCTCTCAACACTAGTAGAAAAAACATTATGGGAAGCGGTTCAAACCCCCTAATGGGAAGCGGTTCTGAACCGCATGGGTTTAGGGGGCTTGCCAATTACCATGTAAATGGCAAGCGGTTCAGAACCGCTTCCCATTTGGGGGGAATGGCAAGCGGTTTGGCGCCAAAACCGCTTGCCATTTGCACTTCACATAACATTATGTCCAGTGTAAATGGCAAGCGATTTTGGCGCCAAACCGCTTCCCATTTGTAATTTTTTTTATTTATTTTTATATATATAATAATTAATAATAATAATAATATTACTAGTGACCTGTTTTGATATGCACATTAATCTGTAATTTTAAAAATTATTATTATTATTAATATTATTATTAATTAATATTATTAATTAATATTAATAATTAATAATAATTAATTAAAAATATTACAAATTTTGGAATAATAATAATTCAATAACAATAAAATGCATAATAATAATAACATATATAAAACTCATAAATAATGTATAGTACTAATTACAAATAAGTAATATAATGTACATATGGATTTAATAAAAATAAAAAAGATATAGTAACTAAATATTAATTGTTCATAAATAAAAAAAAAAAAAAAAAAAAACACAATCTCATTCATTATCTAACTAACACATATATATTATAGAATCTACCTAGATGCCATCAAATGTAACAAAAAAAGTCCACATGTCGCGAATTTCATCAACTTCTTCCTTTGTCAAAGGGTCTTCCCTTTGAATTTTACAAACCTTTGAAAAGAAAAAAATACCAAACATTAAAAATCATTCATATATTACATAAAATTCAAACTAATAATTAAAAAATAATAATGTATATATGTTAAATATTTCAAACATCATTCTAACTTGCCCGATTTAGCATTCTACTAAGTTTTAGGACGACTTTTACCAAAAAACGCCTATTTCACTACTACTTTGCCAGATTTCTACATTTCTTATCTAATGAGCTATTTATCTATCATAAAATGTCAATTACAAATAGTCTTAGGTGTGTAATGTTTGAAATCATAGAAAATTAGCATTCTACTAAGTTTTAGGACGGCTTTTACCCGAAATCGCCTATTTCACTACTACTTTGCCCGTTTTCTACATTTCTTATATAATGAGCTATTTATCTATCATAACATGTCAATTACAACTAGTCTTAGGTGTCTAATGTTTGAAATCATAGCAAATTAGCATTCTACTAAGTTTTAGGACGACTTTTACCCGAAATCGCCTATTTCACTACTACTTTGCCCATTTTCTACATTTCTTATCTAATGAGTTATTTATCTATCATAACATGTCAATTAAAACTAGTCTTAGGTGTCTAATGTTTGAAATCATAGCAACTTAGCATTCTACTAAGTTTTAGGACGGCTTTTACCCGAAATCGCCTATTTCACTACTACTTTGCCCGTTTTCTACATTTCTTATCTAATGAGCTATTTATCTATCATAACATGTAAATTACAACTAGTCTTAGGTGTCTAATGTTTGAAATCATAGCAAATTAGCGTTCTACTAAGTTTTAGGACGGCTTTTACCCGAAATCGCCTATTTCACTACTACTTTGCCCGTTTTCTACATTTCTTATCTAATGAGCTATTTATCTATCATAACATGTCAATTACAACTAGTCTTAGGTTTCAAATGTTTGAAATCATAGCAAATTAGAATTCTACTAAGTTTTAGGACGGATTTTACCCGAAATCGCCTATTTCACTACTACTTTGCCCGTTTTCTACATTTCTTATCTAATGAGCTATTTATCTATCATAACATGTCAATTACAACTAGTCTTAGGTGTCTAATGTTTGAAATCATAGCAAATTAGCATTCTACTAAGTTTTAGGGCGGCTTTTACCCGAAATCGCCTATTTCACTACTACTTTGCCCGTTTTCTACATTTCTTATCTAATGAGCTATTTATCTATCATAACATGTCAATTACAACTAGTTTTAGGTGTCTAATGTTTGAAATCATAGCAACTAAGCATTCTACTAAGTTTTAGGACGACTTTTACCAAAAATCGCCTATTCCACTTCTACTTGCCCATTTTTTACATTTTTTTCCGTTTGGAATTTTTTTTTCACAAACATTTCCCATAATACACTAACAATGCAAGTACGCAAAAATTACACAAAATTGCATGAGCGGCTCGGTTTCTTGAACGGCTGCTGCAGCTGCCTTGGGTGCTGCCTGAGCTGCTGCAGCAGCTACCTTGGCAGCTGCCTGGTGGCTGCTGCAACTGCCTGTGCAGCTGCAGCAGCTGCCTGTGCAGCTCCCTGGTGGCTGCTGCAGCTGCCTGTGCAGCTCCTACGCTGCTGCTATATTGGCCTGTGCAGCTGCCTGGCTGCTGCTGCTGCTGCTGCGGCTGCCTGGCTGCTGCTGCTGCGGCTGCCTGTTCAGCTGCCTAGGCTGTTGCAACTGCTGCCTGGGCAGCTGCCTAGGCTGCTGCTGCGGTTGCCTGGAAGCTGTTGCTGTTTGGTGGCTGGCTGCTTGCAGCTGCCTGGCATAACCCGAGGCAGTTGCCTCGGGTGCTCACTTTCCCATTTTCTGCATTTTGTATCAAATAACCTAATGGCTTTAGAGCGACCCATATTAACTAGTCTTGGGTGTCTAAGGTCTGTAAGCGCATCAGAAGAAGGTTTTACTAAGTATTTGGACGGCTTATACCCAAAATCGCCTATTTGACTTCTACTTTGCCCGATTTTTACATTTCTTATCTAATGAGCTATTTCTTTTTCATAACATGTCAATTATAACTAGTCTTAGGTGTCTAATGTTTGAAATCATTGCAAATTAGCATTCAACTAAGTTTTAGGACGGCTTTTACCCAAAATCGCCTATTTGACTTCTACTTTGCCCGATTTTTACATTTCTTATCTAATGAGCTATTTCTTTATCATAACATGTCAGTTACTACTAGTCTTAGGTTTCTAATGTTTGGAATCATAGCAAATTAGCATTATATTTAGTTTTAGGACGGCTTTTACCCGAAATCGAACCGGAAAAAAGTAAAAACAAGTACCTCCTCAATGTGTTGGGCTTCAGTGCACCTATTGACTATGTCATGCATAAACCTCATCACGTAGAGGGCACAGTCAACGCCGTTGTCTTGTTGCGCACACTAACATGACACAAAGTTACAATAGTCATGCATAGCCATAACTCAAGGCAATTTTATTAAATAAATCAATATATCAAGGCTTTACCTTCGCATATTTCCACGTGGGACCCGCGATCGAACGACAATTCAACTTCTTCATAACACTTCAAAAAAATAAAAAACAAACGATTTAGGAACATAGCCACTCAATCACTTAGGTGATGATACAAAACAATATATAGGAAGCGGTATGTACCTATTCAATAGGTTATTCACTAACAACTTCCTTGGTGGCCATATACGAGCCGAGCCAAAGTATTAGATTGTGTTATTGGAAACACAAATCACCATAAGGCTCCAATGTAGACTACATGTATATTAAAGCAAATATCAATCCATCAATTGTTATGCGTCAACATCTATACTTAACAAACAAATTAAGAGTGACATATTTAAACTTACTCCTCAAAACAAGGGGCTAATAAGAACTTGTTTCCCGCACGCATTGATTCTCTAATACCCCGCTCAAGGTAATCTATCACATCACGAGGGTTATGCAAGCATTTGGTTACGGAGGTCTGTTCGGGGCATAACCACCCAACTGCTGCTTCACCATCGGGTTTACTAGCAAGGAGCTCCTGTAGTGACCTTCAAGAAAGTAATGTGTGCAAGTAATTACTAGTTGCATTGTTTTGGTACGAAAATATCAAAAATACAATATGTTTAGAAATAGTCTCGTTAATTTACCTCATGAAAGTTTGAATGATGGAAATGTTAAGCATGGAACTGGTTAGAAATTCCGTCACATCCTCTCTAGAAATGTATGTGATCGCATCCTCATCATAGTGGAACAATGCCTTAGGCAAGTTCACTTGAATATGTGTACCCATAGGCAACTCACTAACACAGTTGTGAAGAAAAGCACATGCTTTCGAAAGCGACCTAAGGACATTGGCTTCTACGAGTGGAGTACATGAAGCTCTCGAACTCTTCTTCGACACTTGTCCTTGTTCCATCTTCGGAGGACCTTCTTCCTTGGATTTTGGCTTCTCCACCTTCTTCCTTTTAGCGGACTGAATTTCCATAGTAATCTAGTAGCATAAAAGAACATGGTCATTGCAGAAAGCACATGTTAATCTAGTTACATACAAGTATTTACATACAAGTAGTGTTTACTTACCCCTCCTACCAACCTCAACCGATCACGTGGCCATTGCACAAAGCTCCCGGTCGCGTCACGCAGCTTAAAAAAATCATATTCCTCTCTAGGCACCGGTAGTGGTAAGTCCTCAAACCCAGCAACTATAGAATCGATCCCGACCGAGATGTAATGGGTGCTAGTATTAGACTCAAAATGGACCTTGTCAAAAGATTGTGCACTACCATACCCCACCAACTGCAACTGTCCACCGGTGTTTTCCCCGGGGTGAAGAAGCTCACAAGGCGTCTCTTCCTACATATTTGGTTAGGAGTTAGGACATAAGTTAAGAAATAACAAACGAAATAAGAAAAGTTGATTGCGTAGTGAAGTTCACCTTAACATCTGGGAAAGGTTCATGCATCGGATTTGCTCTCTTCAGTGACTCTGCATCCATAGGACTAGGATCCTGCAAAAGTAAAATAATTAAACATGCAAACGACCTCATTAGACGAACTTCATATGACGTAATTCGTAGTTGTACTAAAATTACCTCTCTCTCAACTACTGGATCGTCCTCAGGGCCTCCTGGGTGACTACATGAGTCTACTGGGGTACTCGAGGGAAATGGCAAAGGCGGCAAGTTCATGTGCTTCAGAATGGCATTGAATTGACTTTGCATCTGTTCTTGCAACTCCGCGCGTATCTCCTCCTTAATTGATTCCTTTTCCTTCTCATCAATCCGATGTGGCAAATTAATACTTGATATGCTTTTTGCTGATTTGGTGTATTCTGAACCCATCATCTTCTCCCACCCTAGTTGTTTCCCGCCAAAACCAATTACTCGCCCCGGGTGGTATGGTTTTCCCAAAGCTAAGGTGAAAGGATCATGTTCGATGCTTGGAGTCAGCTTGCCTTCAATCACTTCCGAAGTATGCTCGAGCTTTAACAACACAAAAATTTATCAGATCTAAGTACAATGTACTTGACAAGGAAATATAATTAATAAGTAGAAAAATTTGCTTACAAGTGCATCTGCTACTACTTTCTTATCCGGTTGCATGACATACTTGCCAATTTCCTTGTCCATCCCATGCATAGCACACCACCAGTCAATTGCACGATTAACCAAAGTTGTGACCGTGGAAGAAAGTGGTTTATCAATTGATGACATTATAGATTTGGGGTATAGACCCGCTTTGACCCACTTTGGTCTTGACTCCGCAAAGGTCTTACAACCCATATGATGGCTATACAATTTCTTTCCGGCATTGATTCTAGCTTGTTCGCTTTTTTCCTACACATTCAGAAATATATGTTAGCATCAGTAATTGTAAGAAACTAAATATGAGTAGTCGACTCTATTGATAAATAAAAACATACAAGTGCGGTCCTAGTAGAAGATTTTTCCACAAACTTCTCCCAATCATCCACCGTTATTTGTGGATATAAATCCCACGGTTTCTTATCAGGTTTCTCTTCTTCTCCATCTGCAGGCACATTTTTCTTTGGTCTTCTCTTTCTTCTCTTATGGATCCATCTCGTCCTCAAGTAACTCTTGAAGTTTTTTAATCTCTCTTGTACAAAAGCTTCAAAGACTTTTCTCTTGGCCGACTCATCAAGAATATGGAACATACTCTATAATTGGCGCAAACATCCACGTTAGGCAAGAGAAAAAAAATGAAAAAAAGGGGAAAAAAACCCGGGAATCGGGCAAGGTAGCAGCCCAAAATGTGTACCCATTTATATCATATCCCTCAAATGAATGAACATCTTCCTTTGGACCATAAGCTAGCCACTTTATTGTATCAGACACAGTCTCATCCAATTGACGCACCACACGATCATGGAACCACTTCACAAACATCTTATTATGCAACTGCATTAGTGCTCTTTCCCCTTTTGATGGATATTCAACACGCAAACTATCCATGTGCTCTTCTAAATATGGGTGAACCTCCGCAATATGATGAAGCACAAATAGGTGAGCTTGCATGATTTGATCTCGAGCAGCCCAAATCCTTTTTGACCCGATTGTGCCATGACCATCAAGTCTCCCTTCATGTCGGGAAGTGGGAAGCCCAATAGGTTCGGCAACGGCAACATACTCTGCCACGAAATTCCCAATCTCCTCGGACACAATTCCTTGTATAATACTGCCTTTCGGATGGGCTGGATTTCTTACTTTATCTTGCAGTGTACCCATGTGTCGTTCAAAAGGGTAGCACCACCTCATAAATACTGGACCGCACAACTTAATCTCACGAACCAAATGCAGAATCAAATGCACCATTATGTCAAAAAGTGAAGGTGGGAAAAACATCTCAATTTTGCACAAAGTTACCACAACAGTCGCCTGGAGAGCATCAAGTGTAAAGGGATCAAGAAATTTGTTGCAGATAGTATTGAAAAACCCACAGAGGCTTGTTATAACTTCTCTCACGTGCTTTTGTAAAATACCACGAAGTGCAATCGGTAGGAAAACTTGCATCATCATGTGACAATCATGGGATTTCATACTTGTCAACTTCAATTCTCCATTTAAGGAAACAAACCTTTTCATGTTTGACGAGAACCCAGATGGAAGCTTAATGTCATACAAACAAGCACAAAACCTCCGTTTTCTTCCTTTGATAATGTGTAGCAAGATGGAGGTAAATACACCTTTTGGTTCTTTCCTTTTCCATCACCTTTCTTCTTTGCGATACCCGTGGCCTTTTCCTTGCGCTTCCCCTTACGGTTTTGACCACTATCTTCGTTTCCCTTTTCCTTAACCTTTGCCATCCCTACCTTAGCTTGAACCCACAACTCCGGACGAACACCCCACTCTTGCAAATCTAACCGCGCACTCTTGCTATCCTTCGTTTTTCCAGGAATGTTCATAATTGTCCCCAGAATTGCATCACAAACATTCTTCTCTATATGCATCACATCGAGACAATGTCTAACATCATGTTCTTTCCAGTACTCAAGCTTCCAAAAGATTGATTCCTTTTTAAAGAGAACGTGTGGGTCAATTGGTTTCATTGTTTTACCAAAAACACATGGAATACCCTTCACTCTCTCATAAACCTCCTTTCCACTCAATGGCCTAGGCGCAACCCCCTCCTCAACTTTCCCATCGAAGGCCTTTTTCAGCTTACGATACGGGTGATCGCACCTAAGAAATCTTTGGGTCCTCACGTACACATCTTTGCCATAGTGGTCAAGGTACACGTTCGGTGTGTCATCAATGCAAATGGGACATGCTTTATGCCCTTTGTTCTTGTACCCGGACAGATTGCCATATGCAAGAAAATCATTGATGGTCCACATAAGGGCAGCACGCAAAAGAAACATCTCGTTCTTATGGGCATCATAAACGGTAACACCTTCGTCCCACATCTTTCTCAAATCATCAATAAGGGGCTCAAGGCAAACATCAATGTCGTTTCCAGGTTGCCTTGGCCCCGTTATCAAAAGTGAAAGCATTATATATTTCCGTTTCATACACAACCACGGAGGAAAGTTGTAAATCACTAAAAGTACCGGCCATTGCTGTGTTTAGTACTAAGAGTGCCAAATGGATTCATACCGTCCGTGCACAACCCAAGCCTTAAATTTCTGACTTCACCACCAAATGCCCTAAACTTCATATCGATGTTCTTCCATTGTGGAGAGTCAGCAGGATGCTTCAACAAACCATTTTTCTTTCTTCCCTCAGCATGCCATCTCAGGTTCTTAGCGTCTTTTGGTATTGAAAATAGACGCTTTAACCTTGGGATAATAGGAAGATACCACAACACCTTGGCAGGAGGTCCTTTACTACCAGCATTGCAGCTTGATCGCTTGTAACGCGACTTACCGCAATGTGGACACTCCTCCAACTCTTCATATTCATTTCGATACAGAACACAGTCATTAGGACATGCATGTATCTTTTTATACTCCAAACCAAATGGACACATTAGTTTCTTTGCATAATAATAGGAATTAGGAAGTTCATTTCCATCTGGCAACATATCACATAACGCAGTCAACAAAGAAGTGAAAGTAGTGTCACTCCAGTTATGCTTAGACTTAATGTTAAACCGTGTAAGCACGGCTGAGAGTTTTGTGTATTTTTTGGACCCGGGATACAAAGGCTTTTTGGCAGCCTCTGATAATGACTCAAATACATCAGGTCGGTCACCAAATTCACCTTCAACATCATGCATCATCTCATCCAAGTGATCATCACCACCACCATCCTCGGTGTCATCCCCTTCACCACCATCATCACTCCCATTTTCTTCTTCAACATGAATCTCGGCACTTTCAACATACGTCTCATTGCCAACAACATTCTCCCTATACGATCCCTTCTCACCATGCCACACCCAAACATGATATTGAGGCCTAAACCCATGATATTGTACATGAGCCATGATGGTATTCACACTATTGACCCTTATGACATTATTACAATTGACACAAGGACAATAAAGGTAATTAACACCCGTTCTAAACTGATACTGTGAAGCACTCTTGCAAAACTCTTGAACCCCATTAAAAAATTCCAATGTATCACGTCTAACATACATCCAGCGATCCATTAACGCTTTAAATTGCCTTTAAACATACCAACACATTTAAAACAATGATAAATGTAACATATATTATGTAATCAAAGTACATAGCATATATATCATCCATATATCGTAAAAATGAATGCTCCCAAAAGGTCCTCATCACTCCAACCTAACCCATCCTTGAACGTCTAATCTCACTAGTGAATGTATGTCAACTTTTCAATTTTAAGGAAAATCCGGTAGCATTTCCCCCCAGTTCTCCAAGTACACGATGTAGGTAATAACTTACCTACATATGTACCCAGAGAACATGGTGAGAAAATGAGAAGCCCGGATATTCCTTAAAATCGAAAAAGAGACATACATTCACTACCTAAGTGAGATTAAACGTCCAAGAATAGTCCCAACTGGGGACTATTCAAGATTTTCTCTTATTGAGAAAGACTCAAACAGGTATCTAGGCAAATGATGATGGAAGCATTCAATTATTATTTGCATTTATTTGACATTCAACAATAAACAAGTTCATTCATTTAAATAGGGCTAATAATTAAATTAACATACATACAAAATCAAACTAAGTTTACTTATATATATATATAGCAATCCATTATATTCATACATTGCGATTTACTAACCACATTTAACAAACTAAAATGTTAACTAATATATATTCTATTCATAAATTTCATTTAAAGCTACTCAAATTCAAACAATATATATATACATATGAAACTTGGATTAACTACTTGAAACCCTAACTTGAAATTTTGGAATAACAAACAATTAATACTAATTAATACATATGAAACTAAAATTTAGCAAGAACTCACCCTAATTTGAGAGTGAGAAAGACAAAGATTGAAGATTGAAGAATGCGTGCTTGGGCTCGGTTCAACAACACCCTCGAACATGCACCACCACCAAACACCAGCAGCCTCGAGCAACCACCATCAAACTCGACCAACCAGCAGCAGCCTCGACCCACCACCAGCAGCAGCCTCGACCCACGACCCACGACCCCCAAACGCAGCTTCAATAGCCAAATTAAAAAAAAAATTAATATGAATGAAGTGGTGGTGGTGGTGGCCGGAATCTGAAGAAGTGAGAAGAGAGGTGAGGACGAGGGAGACACAGAGGAGGAGTGAAGGCGGGGAAGCTCAAAAATTTGGGAAGAGAGGAGAGGGTGAATTGAAATTACAAGGAGGGTGTACTGTATATCGAGCTCGCTTTTTTTTTAAAAAATGGTAAGCAGTTCAGCCTTGAACCGCTTGCCAATTTAACTAATGGTAAGCGGTTCAAGGCCAAACCGCTGGCCATTAGTTAAAAGGCAAGCGGTTCGCGCCAAAACCGCTTGCCATTTCACTTCCCTCTTTTTTTTATTAATCTAATGGGAAGCGAATTTTGTAAACCGCTTGCCTATAACCGCTTCCCATCACATTTATTATACTAGTGCAAAATACCTTACTTAAGCACTCCAAGGAGTCCGTACTTTACCCGAGGTTTTATCCTTAAACCAATGCGTGAAAGGTAGAACTGTTAGAGGGTTTGGCCCCAAATAAACTCTATTTAATTTAATTTTAATTATTGTTTATTTACTTCCTTGAAGTTACTGACTTGTTTATTGTTTTATAGTTGCAAGCAAGCAAAATCTAAGTAAGGAATCATGTTCCTTTTATTTCTATATTTTTCTAACGATTTTATATTTCTAGATTTATTGCTAAATTGCTTCCAATATTAATGTTTATTCTATTATTATTTTTTATCACCATATTGCATGTTTAAAGGGAATATGTAATTGAAAATCACGCCTAATAAGATAATTTGGACAACCTGTTTAGGTTCCTTTTTAATCTTGTTGTTTAATCAAGTGATCACGATATTTTAGAATTATATGTTGCATTAATATTCAACCAATTTAGTCTAATGATAGTTTGGAGCAAATTGAATCTTTGTTTGCATGACTTTGAGATCGCAGGAATCACTTTTCACTATAAGAATCGAGTAGAGGCCAATACGGGCGAATGTGACTCCATGACTCACTTCATACCATCATCCCCGATCCTCCTTTCGTGGTTCCGAACCATATGGAGTTAGTAATATCATGGATTATGAATGGGGTGTAACCTTCGCGGGTCAATCGTTGTTGCCTTTCGTTGTCCCTTAATCGTGGTTGCATTTTATGATCCGTGAACGGTTTACAAGTTCCTTATAAACTTGTTGGCGGCTCCCTACTTTATTTGTCCTTAATCATATACGTCAATTCCCACTTCCTATGAGTGTCAAGCATATTCACACATGCTTTAAATTAGGCGCACTTCAAACGACGCCTACACTTCCGCACACAACAAAAACAAGTAAGGGAAAATAAGGACCGTTGTCTCAACCCCTGAGTAGGAACAACATCACTCATGACTAACACATTCCACTTAAACGAATACATTACCGAAGACAGACACCCCATAATTTTTCGAACCCAGTCACTCGAAAATCCCATCTTATCCATCACCCTTTCCAAAAATGACCACTCCACCCAATCATATGCCCTACTCACATCCAATTTTAACGCCATTGTCCCTTCTCGTCCTTGTCCTCTCCTTTTCATCGCATGTAATATCTCAAAACCCACTATTGCATTATCAATAATCAGACGACCGGTAACAAAAACACTTTGATGGGGAAACAATTGCACCAAGAATCACTTTGGAGAAACAAATTGCACCAAGAATCACTCGCCAAAAATCTGTCTAGTCACTCTCGAATAACCCGGTTGGATCATTTCCTCTACAACAGGTGTATATGTTTCCCCTATATCCCAAATCCTCCAAGATACACAACTCAACCGCCTCCCTAAACAAGTCCATTTTCCTCTCGCTTCTTGATTCACCCCCTTGGTTTTCTTCTTCCCGCAAAATCTCATTAAAATCCCCAAAAAAGACAACCTTGATTGAAATGGTATTTTTCAAAGACTTCATCAATTCAAAGGTCCGAATTTTATTTCCTATCTCGGGCCACCCATAGATACCCACCGCGGCCCATCTCGGTACACCACAAGCATTTTGAACCAATACAGCAAAACGATGGGCAGAAAAAGAAATAGTATGAGCATTGAAGTCATTCCACCTTAATCCCATACCTCCGGAGTTACCAATACTACTCAAGCGCACCCCATCCGTAAACCCACACCAATTTCGAATTAACTCTAATTTCCTTGCTTCTATTATAGTCTCCATAACGAAGACTATATTTGGGTGCTCCTCCAACACCAATTTTGGAGGGCTCGAACTTTCCGGGGATTGCCGAAACCCCAACAGTTCCAACTAAAGATTTTCATTGTTGTTTGCAGGGTTGGCTACCACCAACCTCCGCTACTTTCTTTGATTGATAAATCATGAGTATCACTCCACTCTTCTTGGATTTCTTGCTAGTATCACCTTTAACCATGTTCGGCCCCACTTGATCCTCTCCTTCCTTTCTTTTCCATCTAGATAGAGGAACAACAATCTCAAGCACTCTATCTTTGTCCATCTCTTAAGCGATGTTAACCTCACTGAGTTTCCTTTTCTGACCAGGAGCATTCTGTAATGACCTAATTGCACCCACAGATTGCTCATTATTAGTTATCCTCTTTTCGTTATGTACAACCCCTCCCTTGCCCCCACTCCCCCCCTCACACCCTCCTCACTCTCCTTCCCACTTTCTAGCAAACCTCCCCCCCTCCCTTTTAAGATCTCCCCTTACCTCCTGCCTCTCATTATTCAAAGACACCACATTCAACATTTGAGTTGTAATCTCCCTCCCTTCTTTCATTACCTTCTCCCTCATCGTATCCTTCTTAACTACAAACAACTTCTTAGCACACCCCTTACTCTCAACCCCAACTGTACTAGCCCCTTTACTCGTCTTCCATGGGGATGCCACACACAAATGATCACCAAACCTAAAGTGTACACTTCCCTCACCCCCATCGTCATCACAGTCTTTTTCTCCATGACCCAATTTCCAACACACATTGCAAAATAAGGGTAATTTTTCATATTTAATTGACACGACTTCTTTCAACCCCCTCTCATCTTCAAATTAATTGAATCCTTCAGCGGTTTACAGTATAATTATGTTAATTAGAGGATAATTAAGGAAATAGGTTTCTTCTAGCAAAAAACTAAACGTGGTGGTTTTTTTAACCAAAAATCTTTTAAAAGGTCTTTTTCGCAAAATATTGCTTTTAAAAGGTTTTTTTACAAATAAATAAAATTAAAGTAGAGTTGATTTGGAGCCAAATCCTTAAAAAATTCTACCTTTCACGCTTTGGTTTATGTTTAGAACCTCGAGTAAAGTACGGACTCCGGGGAGTGCTTAAGGGTTATATTGTGAAAGAAAAAGGAAGGCTAAGCTAGTATGTAGGCTAAAGCATAAGAGAGACAGAAAGAATGATTTGGTGCCCCGGAACTAATGAAATCAGCTTTGTATTTATAGAGAAAATATGAGGGGTGAGGTAAGGAACCCTAGAAACGAAGGCACCGCGAAACAAAACCCTAGAAAATTGACGTGTCACAGTAGAATTGTCGTGACGAGGTAGAAATTGCCGTGGCGCGACAAATGTTGCCATGGCGCGGCAGAAATTGCCTTGGCGCGACAAATTTTTCCATGTTGTGGCATTTGTGTTTTTCTGGAATTTCGTCCAAGTTCATTTCTATCTTTTATTTTGCATTAAGCACATGATAAATTAGGCGTTGTTTCAGTGTTACGGACTTGTTTTATGCTGAGGGCTTTAATATTTATTAATTAGGCTTAAATAATAAATAAGATGAAATGAATTAAAATCAGTTTATTGGGCTGAAATGAGGGTTGGACATAATTTAAATAAATATACACAGATGAATGCTCTCTCAATTTCTCACATTTCTCTTTAGTTTACAACAATATTGATTAATTGAAAGAATAAAAAGAAGCTGATGGAATATTTGAATATGATTTGAGGAATAATAAAAAATATATGCATGAGTGCCATGAAGAAAGTAAAATTTAAATGTAGTAATGGAGAGTAAATGTGAGAATAAAAAAAAAAAAATTGAAAATAGTATAATTTTTCCTATGGTTATTTCATTAAATGTCACTAAATACTTATAAAATTCACCAAATGCCATTAAGATTTTAAAAATTCACCAAAAAAACATCGGACTTTAAAAAAATTCACCAAATGTCTATTAATGACTAACGGTCATTAACGCCGTTAGTTATTAAGATTAAATCATGATACGTGTCATGATATGATTGGTTTATTTGAAACATTTGTTTTAATTAATAAGAATATTTTTTTCTCAATTTTCGTGACAAAAATTGTTTGGGAAAAGTTTTAGGGGTCATTTTGATCATTTATGTAAACTGTTAAATTGTGACTAGAAATCTAGTGGGTTGACTTTGAACGCAGATATCTCTCAAAATACAAGCAATTTTGAGGTGATTCAAGTTGGAGGTGATAGCTTGGTTCAAAATCTTTCCAACAATAGGTCATATGCCCGATTCCGATAAGAAACGAGAAAGTTATGACCGTTTTACAAAACCCTGACGAAGCTGGAAATTTGCAACGAGGCTGCGAGCTATAGCTCGACCCTATGAGGACTTGCGGCAGGCATGAACTAGCTTCCGAGCTATAGCTCGGTAGTTAGGTTATTCTAGGATAATTTATAGAATATTTCCTATAATTATATCTTTTCTATGACGGCTATTTGAGTATACTTGGGGAACAATCTTAGGGTTTTATTAGGGTTTCCTTGTGTTATAAAAAAACCCTTTAGTTGATCATTTAGAATATACCTTTTTTGAGCCATTAGATTTAGGACTCCTTGTATTATTCTCTTGTTTCTTTCTCCATTATAGTGAAGAATCTCTCGAATCCCCCACCCATGGATGTAGGTCTATTTTAACCGAATCGCGTAAATCCTTGTGTTCTTTGTATATCTTCTTTATTGTTTTTCTCAATTCTTATTTTTCATTGATTTGTTCCTATAGACACCCATTTGTGTCTCCCCAAAACCAAACCCAGTGATGAGTACCTTTCACGTCGAATCATAATCGAATGAAGTAAAAGTGTGGAAAGTTTAGTGTTGCGGATAGTTTTAATTTCTTTTCTCTTCTCTCTGTTTTTGAAAAATTATTTTAAGAAAAACAGCCAATCCAGTTTGGTTGGTCCATGATATGTGTCCAATAGTAGTGTAGTTGGATGGGGCTTGACAAGAGCTTTCCAACGATATATTATAAGCCCAATTCCGATGAATATTGAGGAAGTTATGGCCAATTTACTAAACTGGGCCCGGTTTGAGCCTTATGTGCGGCCCAATGATCTAGGGGAGGGCCTAATATATATTTATCATTCCTAACGCAATTGGGAATGGTTTTAGTCTTCTAGATTCTTCTAGAAGGTTCTTTTCATTCCTAATTCAATTAGCATTGATAAATTGACTTTTGTTGACTTTTCAGAGTTTTAATTAAAATCAAAGAGCATTTTTGAGGAAAAATACGATTTTATCCTCCTGTACGGCAATTTTTATCTGATTTTAAGAAAACGCATGAATTTCTAAATCAGCGCCAAACGCCAGTTGTAGCGCTAGAATTGGCGCCTGGTGCTAATGTTGGCGTCTGGCGCCAATAGCCAGCGTTGGCGCTAATTCAATTTTATTTGCGTCAGAACTCTGTTTTGATATTTTATCTTTTTGGATGATTTTCTTTATAAATAACGTCGTAAAAACTCCGTTTTCATGGATCAACAATCATCCACAATCATCCACGATTAAGGATGGCAATTCTAAATGGATATCCGCAAATCCGATCCACCCGAAATAAATAAATGGAAGAAAATCCGCATTAAATGGATGAAGCGGGTGACGAATCGGGTCGGATTCGGGTGGGGCTCCGTTTCATCCGTCACCCGATCCATCATCTGTTTATCACCCGATCCGCAGTCCATCCGTATATATATATATATATATATATATATATATATATATATATATATATATATATATATATATATATATATATATAAATCCCAATTTTCTTATATACTAGTATACTACACTATGTATGTACTGTATATTTCTAAAAAAAAAAATTCTAAAAATTCTTTAATTTTATTTTAAAAAATATAAAACCTCCCTCAATTCCTAATTATGTAGTACCGAAATAAGTTCATGATTCCGTTAAAAAAAAAAGTAAGTTCATGATTATTTTTATTGCTATAGTTTGGAATAAAAATTTAATTAATGGTTTACTTTTTTAAGTTTAAAATTGGCTAAAAGCTTTTTTTTTATTCTAACGTATTAGATTTTATAGTTAGAGTAGGATTATAATTATCACCCGTTAAGCATCCGATCCACCCGTTTCATCCGCGGATGACGGATGGATCGGATGCGGGTGATGGGTTTTGCGGGTGACGGGTGGATCGAGTGGAGCGGATGATTAATTCGGTTGGATGCGGGTGGAGCTCCATCCGACCCGAATCCGATCCGTTGCCATTCCTATCCACAATCATCAGTTTTCATCTACAATCATCTACAATCACGATTTTTCACCAACTCTCATAAAGTTTTCTTGATTACTTTCTTTTTCTCTCTTTTTTCTAAACTAGCTTCTCTCAAATACAAAATTCCGCATTCATTAGATCTAGATACACCTAGCCATATTCGAAGTTGCCTTCGCCTTAGACGTGAAAGAAAGAGATACGAGGCATCCAAGTAAGTGCTTTAATTGTTTACATTGTTATTATGATATAGAAATCATGCTTAGATTGTTATTTTGATTCCTTGTATCATGTTAGGATGTTTTCCCTAATTTGATGTTTAGGGTGACAACAATAAATTACAGTATCATGTCTAGGGTAACTTTAATATCAAGTATGATTGTTATGATGCCTTTTATTTTCTTCCTAATATTTATGATCGTTAGTATCATGTTAGGGTTAAAGCTTTGATTTTTATTGCTTAGTGACATGCTAGGGTTTGTTATTAATCTTTTTAGTATCATGCCTAGGATCTTGCTATTTTTAGACACCCAAATGTGTCTCCACAAAACCAAACCCAGTGATGAGTACCTTTCACGTCGAATCATAATCGAACGAAGTGAAAGTGTGGAAAGTTTAGTGTTGCGGGTAGTTTTAATTCTTTTCTCTTCTCTCTGTTTTTGAAAACTTATTTTAAGAAAATAGCCAATCCAGTTTGGTTGGTCCATGATAAGGATCCAATAATGGTGTAGTTGGATGGAGTTTGAAAAGACCTTTCCAACGATATATTATAAGCCCAATTCCGATGAATATCGAGGAAGTTATGGCCAAAATACTAAACTGAGCCCGATTTGGTTTTTATGTGCGGCCCAATGATCTAGAGGAGGGCCTATTATTAATTATCAAACCTAAAGCTATTAGGATTGATTATAGTCTTTTAGAATACTCTAGAAGGTTCTTTTAAATCCTAATGGAGTTAGGATTGATAATTATGTTTTAAAGAGTTTGAAATTGAATAAAACTACTCCTTTTAAGAATCCTTGTTTTGTACGAAGTGGAATATATTCAGATTTTATTTTCGTGCCTCATAATATTTATCCAAATTTTATATGGTTGGATAGATCTTGAAATTATCTTTCCAATGATATATTATAATATTAAATCCGAGTTATAACGAAAAAGATATGAATGAGACATGAAACTTTATCCAAAACTGACACCCTTCCACTATTTTGGCCATATCTTTTTATCTTCAAAATATTTTAATCTGATTCTAATTGGGTTGGAAAGTAGACTTAGAGCTTTCCAACGACATAATATATTCCTTATTTGGACTTCCGGATCAAAAGATATGATAAAAACAAAAACGCGTGAATTTCTGAAATCAGCGCCTGGAACAAGGCTTGGCGCCTGGCGCTAGCCATTGGCGCCTGGTGCTAGCCATTGGCGCCTGGCGCCAATAAGCTAGTTCTGGCGCCAGCTCTGTTTTGCGTGCGCTAATCTCATTTTGCGTGCGCCAAGTGATCTGTTTTGATATTTTATCTTTTTGGCTGATTTCTCTATAAATAACGTATTAAAAACTCCGTTTTGATTCACCGATTCTCACCAACTCTCATCAAGATTTCCTTGATTATTCTCTCTCTCTCTCTCTCTTTTCTAAACTTTATTTTCACATACAAAATTCCGCATTCACAAGATCTAGAAACACCTAGCCATATTCGAAGTTGCCTTCGCCCTAGACGTGAAAGGTTTAATTTCTGAGGGTTTGGTCCCAAATCTCTCTTTCAATTATTTAATTTAATTGTTTGATTATTATTTTCCTTGAAGTTACTAACGTGTGTATTTTGTTATTAGAAAAAGGTACGAGGCATCAAAGTAAGTACTTTAATGGTTTTTATTGATGTTATGATGTAGAAATCATGCTTACATTGTTATTATGATATTCCTAGTATCATGTCTAGGGTAATTTTAATATTAAATATGATTGTTACGATGCCTCCTATGTTCTTCCTAATATTTATTCTTGTTAGTATCATGTTAGGATTAAAGATTTGATTTTTATTGCTTAGTGACATGCTAGGGTTTGTTATTAATCTTGTTAGTATCATGCCTAGGATCTTGCTATTTTTATTATGCTTTAACATGATTTATGATTATTTTTATAATTGTTTTGATTATGATTATAATTGTTATAATTTATAATTGTTATTATGAATATTATTATTATTATTTTGATGATGATTATTTTATTTTATGATTATTATCATGATTATTTCAATTATAATTTATTCTTATGATGATGATATTTATTGTTATTATAATTATAATTATTGTTATGATTATTATTATGTTGTTTTGATGTTTATTTATAATTATTGCTTGATCAAGCCTTTTATGCATGTTTAAAGGGAATTTGTGCTTGTAATCACGCTTAATAAGATAACTAATAATCTTGTTAGGGTTAATTATGATTATAATGTCAAGTGATCGCCAATAATAGATTTATTTGTGCATTAAATTCAACCAACATAGATAAACAGGTTTAGGGTTAATCCCAATGATTACATGTTAATTAAAAAGAACACATGAATACGATCAGAATAAAGTAGAGGCCTATTATTAGGGCATGTTCAATCTCTTTTAGGTTGGATTTGTACCTTCATCCCCGAACCCTTATTTGGTTCTAGACCTTATGGAGTTGACGATCTCTTAGATCGTTAAGGGGTGTAACCTTCACCTCGTGAACGGTTTACAAGTTCCTAAAAAATTTGTTGGCGACTCTTTTGCTCTATCTTCTTCCCTTTTGGACGCCACCGTACTTTAGTGTATGATCACAGTGGGGTTCAAGCTAGTGGTATTAAAGCTTGAAATATATTCCCTACAGTTTTTGGCGACTCCACTGGGGAGGATTTCTATTTTAATTCCTGAATTTGTTTCGGCAATGATTTAGAATGAGTGGATGAGACTCGAAAAGTTCTAAGTATTTCATGTGCGTAATTTTGATTAACATTATTGTCATATGCATAAAAAAGATCTGTTTGGAAAGACCATCCGTAATGAGT
This sequence comes from Chenopodium album, assembly GCF_948465745.1. Taxonomy (NCBI): domain Eukaryota; kingdom Viridiplantae; phylum Streptophyta; class Magnoliopsida; order Caryophyllales; family Amaranthaceae; genus Chenopodium; species Chenopodium album. Next base: position 66,930,225 of record NC_137837.1, on the reverse strand, counting down.
TAAAAACATAGGATTTTACACGTAGGAAATTTGAGAAATATCTTTCACAACAACTAGGACTGAAATAACACCGCGCGAAACTGGAAAATTTTATCGAGCATAGAAAGCTGCTGAGGCATGTGGGAAGTAGCGTCAGGGGCCATAGCTTGGCGCCAGCATTTTAGTCGTAGCGCCAGACGCCAGTATTGGCGCCAGGCACTACAGTTAAAAGATGGCGCCAGTCTCTGATTGATGGCGCCAATTTCCCCCAATACCGAGCCAGAAATATGCGTTCTAATTTCGACCGGTTTTTCGTATTGTTTGCTCGATCCTACTTCCTGATTCAATTTTTTCTCACTTTTCTGAAACCCATATGTGTTCTACATATGGACATAACCCTCTGGGAATTCATGCTCCATCTACCCGATTGAACGCTCCGTGCAACAAAGGGTACATCCAAGATGTTGAATTCACCAAACCATGGAAGCGAGTTTTTGTTCTAAAGCTCGCGGTGTCCCATCCACTCGCGCCAACCCTTCACGGTTAGGCTTCCGCACGGTGCATCTGGAAAATTAACCATGGACCCTCTATTGACTAAACCATATCTCGAACTTTAGAGAACTAGAGCCATGGTTAGGTTGCAAACTCATTGCATCATATTGTGCCTACTTGACTAATTGTGCATTATTTGTTGTGCATATACTCTATGTGATTTTTTCCTAACCGTTTGTTTGATTTGTGTTAAGACTAAATGAACTGATTAATGACTAAAGGACTTTGTTTAATTAATTAATTAATTAATTTGAGCTAATAAATAAACATAAAATCGAGTCATAGTTCCTTTAAGTCAACCCGGATTTTTATTCCCGTATACTGCACAAACGTCAACTTGTTTTGGTCATAACTGGAGTTCTAGGAAGAACTACGGGTCGTACAACCTATGGATCTGTAGCCCCAAGTTTTATCTTTAATTTGGCGTTGGTGTAATCCAAATCAGAGTCACAAATAAAAAGTTATGACTAAAATACCACAGTCTGTCCAGTTTAATGCATATACGTGAAGTCTTAACTTAGTCTTTGCTTGAGTCTAGTCACATAGTCTAGCCACATGGTCATGAAAAGAGTCTTAACATGTCACCTACACTCACTAGTCTTAGCAAACACTTTGAGTACGCATTACCATGACCATGTCTTAGGTTCATGCATGAGTCGGTCTTTTCCGTCATTTGATTTGGGGGGTACATTCTATTCCTAATTTTTCATATCCCTCCACCTCCATCATCTTTTTCTTTTTTTCACATTTTATTCCAATATTCCTTCACTTCCTCCATACATTGCATGTTGAATGAAGTTTGAGTCAAATAATTAACAATAAATATCCCCAAATTCTTTTTCCACAGTACTTGGTCGAGGAAAGAAGGGCGATTAATCAAGGACAACCTCTTTGTTCAAGTCTCACTTTTTGATAAACCGAGTCGTCAAAATAGGAAGGCTAAGAAGATAATGGCAACTCAAGAGGAAGTTAATGAACTTAGGAGTCAATTGACTAACGTGACTGAGACACTGAAGCTACTCACACTCAAGATCGATGATCCCGTGAAGCAACAACAAATGAGTCTCATGCAAGAGAGTCTAAGCAAGCTATCTAGTGACTATAAATTTCAGGGCATGAGTTCACAAGGGGTCTCGCTGGACAAGGAACTTCTTTCGCATAAGTTCAACGCCGCTGACATACCTAAATTCAAGGCAACAGATAACCCTTACTTCCATCTAAGATCTTTCGAAACTATAATGAGTATTAAGAGTATCGATAAGAAGGTTTTCCCCTCTCTGTTCTCTCTATCTCTTGAAACCGTTTGCCAACAATGGTACTTCTCCCTCCACAAGGAGAAAACCTCTACCTGGGAATCGATAGTGAACGCTTTCGTTGATAGGTACAAGTGCAATATCCAAGTTGAAACCGATCATAGACAACTTGAGATGCTAAGACAAAAAGAGAATGAAGGCTTTACTTCTTTCTTTAATAAATAGAGGGAAACTTCCGCCAAGATGATTGAGGTCCCTACCGAAAAGGAGTCTGTGAGGATGTTTATCTAGAATCTCCAATAGAAGTATTCGAAGCATTTAAAATATCAACACAATCTGAATACTTTCAAGGCCGTTTATGACATCGGAATTGAAATTGAAGATGACCTCGCAAAGCAAAAAGCTACTAACAATAGTAACCACGGTGGCTGGAAAGGAAAGAAGAACGACAATCCTTCTTCTTCCGAAAACGCCCACTCTAGTAATAATGTTAGTACCTTTGACCATAATGATGTCTTAGCCATGGACAATCAAGGATCTAAAAGGAAACCCAGGCGAGAGTTCACACCCATTGGAATGACCTACGATGCTGCTTTTGATCGTCTCTATGATCGAGGAATAATCAAACCTATTGGCCCTACCGAGGATCCAACACCAGAAAATCGATCTTCGAGATGGAATCCAAACTCCTATTGCAAGTACCATCGAGGGCGCGGTCATACTACTGATGAATGCTACAGGTTTCAAAACCTCATTCAAGATCTCATAGAGGCAAATAAGATCCCATTGCCTCTAGCTAGCGAGAAGACTGGATGATGTCGGAGCAAACAACACAAGACAAGAGGCGAGCTTCAACGACAAGATTTCATGACCTCTTTGTTCTATTTCTTTTTCCTTTTTTCCTTTCCCCAATAAGTCTAGCATAGGCACCTTTCCTTTTCCTTTAGATTAATTTTGTAGTTTCTTTCCTTTTCCCCTTTTTAATAAAATGAGCAATTATTTCCTTATATATGATCATTTCATTGCATTGCATTAAAAGACAAAAAAACAAAAAAACAAAAAAAAAATAATAATAATAAAAAAAATCACTGTCGAACTAAGCACAAGGTATACCAATGATTTGAGGCACCCCTTATAGCCACATCATATCTCCTTTCACCATTCAAATATACAATCCTTTCTTCATAAGCCACTTTGAGCCTCGTCTAATGATAGACCTTTCTTTTTTTCAACCTACATCTACCTAACCTTGGGATGGGATGGTGTGTAACTTATGCAATTCTAAAAAACTTGAGTGATTTCAAAAGAAATAGCAAAAATAAGCATAAGCAAACAATGAAAACAAGTGTACAAAAGGGCAAGTGTTTCAATGTCTTTGATATGAAAATATCTTCGATAAGAACACGTCTCAGATTGCGTCTCTTATCGAGTGCTCGGTACCGTGCCTGAGAAACATGAATGCCAAGTGAGTGATAGACCGCATGATCGGGATTGCCCACACTTATAAAAATAAAATAAATGCTAAAGCAAAAAGAGCTAAAAAAGAGTAGGAACTCAAGCATAAAAATACAAAGATTCAAAAGCAAAGTTGCACACCTTGGGGGCTTATCTAGGGTCTTGAGCCTTTATCCCCTTCTTCTTTAAACCTTTAGCCTAACCACGTTACAATCCTTAAAAAGACCTTTTTGAGGTATACACACTTGTGCGAGGTTCGGCTAGAGCTACGTTCGGCCTGATTCCTAACGGATACGTAGGCAACCTCACATCGAGATGCGGCCGTAATAAAAATGCATTCATATTCACATTCACACACTTACACCATGATCATATCAAGGGATTTCCTATGCTCATCCCTATTCATTTAGAGCTAGACTTGGGGGCTTGATCCTTACATCATTAGCTTACCTAGCCTAAGAGTCACCACCATTTGACTCTTTTAAATAATATTTTTTCCACACACTTAGATCTTGCGGCCTAACTTTAGTGTCACTTTCACACACTGCACAGATACATGACCAAATATACTTCCCTTAGGAACCCTTTGTCATGGAATCTTAAACGCTGAAGCATGCCTCGTCATATCAACATCACTCATCAATCATAATCATCATTGCATCACGAAGTATGAAGTACTTAGCCTCCGTGCCTAAGTTACCCAAATACTTTCATCATTGAGTCAACCATTGAGATAGCCTAGGATGGATTAATCCTTGCACCTCGAGAGATAGTATCAAACAACATTTGACTAAGCTCATTCAACATGCACCTTCAAAACTTCGATTCTTTTTCGCGTCTTTTTCGGGAGAAAGTCGGTACCCTCCACAAAAATGACGAAAATTTTTTGCTTTTTTGAGTCAACACTATGCACACACGGGTCATGAGTCATACGTGTCATTTCACTTTGATTTGAGTCTAACACATGTGTCAAACAGTTTGAGTCGAGTCAACCTCGAGTCAGTCAATCACAGAGAGTCAAGTTTATACCTTGAGTCGTGTCAAGTCGACGAGTCGAGCAATATTAAACCTTAGGTCAACCCTAAGATAATTAAAGAAATTGGCAAAGTTCTATAGTAAAAAATAAATACAAGTGCAGCAGAATAGGGAAGACCCTATCACAGCGTTCGGCGACAGAGTCAATTCTTGGCGCCAGAGATATTTCGGCAGCGACAGAGTTCGAAGCCTCTCCAAAAGGTGATTTCGACCTCATACAGCAATTCCAGGTTCCTTGGTACGCCAGTTAGACCCTATAAGCAATTTGACATGATTAAGTAGTCGGTTTGATTACAATAGCAAATAAGTGATCGACCTGATGAAAGATCGTCTCACTTAGCTTAAAGCGCCTAAGAATTGGCTCAAATGCAGAAAAGGCACCGACGTATAGGTTCAAAGCAACGAAAGCGCCGACGTACAGGCATAGCGGAAGCAAAGTTCGAGCGAGCTTTAAAGATCGACAAGTGTTGGTCTTCGGTAATTTTCTTCGAAATATTATCGCACAACTGAGGATGACTTCAAGTAAAGTTATTTTCGACAGCGTTCGCTAAGATTGTGGAGGTTGTCACTAAAGATTTGAGAAGATAGCACGAGATGGGCGGTCTTCGACGGCATTCGCTAAGATTGTGGAAGTTGTCACCCAAGATTTGAGAAGATAGCACGAGATGGGCGGTCTTCGACAGCGTTCGCTAAGATTGTGGAGGTTGTCACCCAAGATTTGAGAAGATAGCACAAGATGGGCAGTCTTCGACGGCATTCGCTAAGATTGTGGAGGTTGTCACCCAGGATTTGAGAAGATAGCACGAGATGGGAGGTCTTCGACGACTTTTTCTATGATTGGAAAGGTTGTCACTATGATTCAAGAAAAGGCTCAAGATGTAGCAACATTGATCGACGGCGTTCCCTAGATTGCGGAAGATCGTCAAAACAAACAGCAAGGTGGCGTTCCCTAGATTGTGGAGATTTGTCACAAACAACTGAGGATTGTTTCAAGAGAAGCAATCTTCGATAGTATTCCCTTGGACGTGGAATATTATCAATGCGGATGAGGATTGTTTCAAGAGAAATAATCTTCGGTAGTATTCCCTTGGATGTGGAATATTATCAATGCGGAGGAGGATCGTTTCAGGCGAAGCAATCTTCTATATTAGAAGCAGTTACGGGCGTAGCAGTTTTCAAGCGGGATGGCATTCTCTAGCTTGCAGGAGGTCATCAAAACAGATCGGTTACTTTCAGAGACGTATGCTCGACGGTGCAAGATACGCGTTTCTTAACTCTTTTATCTGTTTAACTAACGTTAGTTTGCAAGTATCGGCGTTACAAGATTGGTTTAGGATCACAGAACGTTCTGAATCATTCTTCGTCCCTATCGATACTTTGACTTTTGTTTTCGAAACTTGCGTTTCTCCAAACTCAGTCAAAGTGGGGGCTTCTGTAGACACCCAAATGTGTTTCCCCAAAACCAAACCCAGTGATGAGTACCTTTCACGTTGAATCGTAATCGAATGAAGTGAAAGTGTGGAAAGTTTAGTGTTGCGGATAGTTTTAATTCTTTTCTCTTCTCTCTATTTTAGAAAACTTATTTTAAGAAAATAGCCAATCTAGTTTGGTTGGTCCATGATAAGGATCCAATAATGGTGTAGTTGGATTTATTTTGAAAAGACCTTTCCAACGATATATTATAAGCCCAATTCCGATGAATATCGAGGAAGTTATGGCCAAAATACTAAACTGAGCCCGATTTGGTTTTTATGTGCGGCCCAATGATCTAGAGGAGGGCCTATTATGAATTATCATTCCTAAATCTATTAGGATTGATTATAGTCTTTTAGAATACTCTAGAAGGTTCTTTTTAATCCTAATGGAGTTAGGATTGATAATTATGTTTTAAAGAGTTTGAAATTGAATAAAACTACTCCTTTTAAGAATCCTTGTTTTGTACGAAGTGGAATATATTCAGATTTTATTTTCGTGCCTCATAATATTTATCCAAATTTTATATGGTTGGATAGATCTTGAAATTATATTTCCAATGATATATTATAATATTAAATCCGAGTTATAACGAAAAAGATATGAATGAGACATGAAACTTTATCCAAAACTGACACCCTTCCACTATATTGGCCATATATTTTTATCTAAAAAATATTTTAATCTAATTCTAATTGGGTTGGAAAGTAGACTTTAAGAGCTTTCCAACGACATATTATATTCCTTATTTGGACTTCCGGATCAAAAGATATGATAAAAATAAAAACGCGTGAATTTCTAAAATCAGCGCCTAGCGCCAGCCATTGGCGCCTGGTACTAGCCATTGGCGCCTGGCGCCAATAAGCTGGTTCTGGTGCAAGCTCTATTTTGCGTGCGTCAATCTCGTTTTGCATGCGCCAAGTGCTCTGTTTTGATATTTTATCTTTTTGGCTGATTTCTCTATAAATAACGTATTAAAAACTCCGTTTTGATTCACCGATTCTCACGAATTCTCACCAACTCTCATCAAGATTTCCTTGATTATTCTCTCTTTCTCTCTCTCTTTTCTAAACTTTATTTTCACATACAAAATTCCGCATTCACAAGATCTAGAAACACCTAGCCATATTCGAAGTTGCCTTCGCCCTAGACGTGAAAGGTTTAATTTCTGAGGGTTTGGTCCCAAATCTCTCTTTCAATTATTTAATTTAATTGTTTGATTATTATTTTACTTGAAGTTACTAACGTGTGTATTTTGTTATTAGAAAAAGGTACGATGCAGCAAAGTAAGTACTTTAATGGTTTTTATTGATGTTATGATGTAGAAATCATGTTTACATTGTTATTATGATATTCCTAGTATCATGTCTAGGGTAATTTTAATATTAAATATGATTGTTACGATGCTTCCTATGTTCTTCCTAATATTTATTCTTGTTAGTATCATGTTAGGATTAAAGACTTGATTTTTATTGCTTAGTGACATGCTAGGGTTTGTTATTAATCTTGTTAGTATCATGCCTAGGATCTTGCTATTTTTATTATGCTTTAACATGATTTATGATTATTTTTATAATTGTTTTGATTATGATTATAATTGTTATAATTTATAATTGTTATTATGAATATTATTATTATTTTGATGATGATTATTTTATTTTATGATTATTATCATGATTATTTCAATTATAATTTATTCTTATGATGATGATATTTATTGTTATTATAATTATAATTATTGTTAAGATTATTATTATGTTGTTTTGATGTTTATTTATAATTATTGCTTGATCACGCCTTTTATGCATGTTTAAAGGGAATTTGTGCTTGTAATCACGCTTAATAAGATAACTAATAATCTTGTTAGGGTTAATTATGATTATAATTTTGAAGTGATCGCCAATAATAGATTTATTTGTGCATTAAATTCAACCAACATAGATAAACATGTTTAGGGTTAATCCTATTGATTGTATGTTAGTCAAAAAGCGCACATGAATACGATCAGAATAAAGTAGAGGCCTATTATTAGGGCATGTTCAATCTCTTTTAGGTTGGATTTGTACCTTCATCCCCGAGCTACCAGTCATGGTTCCAGACCTATTAGAGTTAACGATCTCCTGGATCGTTAAGGGGTGTAACCTTCACCCTGTGAACGGTTTACTAGTTCTTAAAACTTGTTGGCGACTCTTTTGCTCTATCTTCCTTCCCTTTGTACGCCACCGTACTTTAGTGTATGATCATAGTGGGGTTCAAGCTGGGGATTAACGCTTGAATTATTCCCCACAGTTTTTGGCGACTCCACTGGGGAGGATTTCTATTTAAATTCCTGAATTTGTTTCGGCAATGATTTAGAATGAGTGGATGAGACTCGAAACGTTCTAAGTATTTCATGTGCGTAATTTTGATTAACATTATTGTCATATGCATAAAAAAGATCTGATTGGAAAGACCATCCGTAATGAGTTAAAACATAGGATTTTACACATAGGAAATTTGAGAAATATCTTTCACAACTAGGACCGAAATAACACTGCGCGAAACTGGAAAATTTTATCGAGCACAGAAAGCTTCTGAGGCATGTAGGAATTAGCGTCAGCGAACAGAAGCTGGCGCCAGACATTTAACCGTATCGCCAGACGACAGCCATGTCTCCAGGCGCTACAGCTAAATCCTGGCGCCAACCTTTGCTTGCTGACGCCAAATTCTTCCAATACCGAGCCAGAAATATGCTTTCTAATTTCGACTAGTTTTTCGCATTGGTTGCTCGATCCTACTTCCTGATTGAGTTTTTCTCACTTTTTTGAAACCCATATGTGTTCTACATATGGACATAACCCTCTGGGAATTCATGCTTCATCTACCTGATTGAACGCTCTGAGCAACAAAGGGTACATCCGAGAATGTTGAATTCACCAAACCATGGAAGCGAGTTTTTCTAAAACTCGCGGTGTCCCATCCACTCGCACCAACCCTTCACGGTTAGGCTTCCGCGCGGTGCATCCGGACAATTAACCATGGACCCTCTATTGACTAAACCATATCCCGAACTTTAGAGAATTAGAGCCATGGTTAGGTTGCAAACTCATTGCATCATATTGTGCCTACTTGACTAATTGTGCATTATTTGTTGCGCATATACTATGTTTTCTTAACCGTTTGTTTGACTTGTGTTGAGATTTAATAAATTAATGACTTAAAGAACTTTTCCTAATTAATTGATTAATTAATTTGCGTAAATAAAGTCTAATATTTTAATCAGAATTGACCTAGTACGACTTTAGGCATACCCCTGTTGATTAATAACACCGAAAACAGTCTCAGATTGAAGCTCCAGCCTTGGCGCCAAAATATGAGCTGTAGCGCCACTCTGTGGGGTGTGGCGCCTGGCGACAGCTATGTCGTCTGGCGCTACACTGCACAGTGCGACGCCAGTCCTGTCGTTTTGAAGACAATTCGAATTATTGATCGAGTCATCACCTAGTGTCTAATTAACCAGTTTGCTAGTTAATTCGGTTAAATTTACTGTCAATAATACTTTGTTAAGTCATTAATTGAGTCTAGACACTAAGTCACATAGTCTAGCCACATGGTCATGACATGAGTCTTAACGTACCACCTACACTCACTAGTCTTAGCACACACTTTGAGTATATGTCACCATGACCATGTCTTAGGTTCATGCATGAGTCGGTCTTTTCCGTCATTTGAGTTGGGGGTACATTCTATTCCTAATTCTTCATGTCCCTCCATCTACATCATTTTTCTTCACATTCTATTCCAATCTGTCTTCACTTCCACCATCCATTGCATGTTGAATAAAGTTTGAGTCAAACAATTAATAATTAATATCCCCAAATTCCTTTTCCACAGTACTTGGTCGAGGAGAGAAGGGCGATTAATTAATCAAGGACAACACCTTTTTTCAGGTCTCGCTTTTTGATAAACCGATTCGTCAAAAGAGGAAGGCTAAAAAGATAATGGCAAGTCAAGAAGAGGTCAATGAACTTAGGAATCAATTGAATGACGTGACTGAGGTGTTAAAGGCTTTAACCCTCAAAATTGATGACCCTATGAAGCAACAACAAATGAACCTCATGCAAGAAAGTTTGAGAAACCTATCTAGTGACTATAAATTTCAAGGCATGAGTTCGCAAGGGGTCTCGCTGGACAAGGGACTTCTTCCGCATAAGTTCAATGCCACTGACATCCCTAAATTCAAGGCAACAGATAACCCTTACTTCCATCTAAGAGCTTTCGAAACTATAATGAACATTAAGGGTATCGATAAGAAGGTTTTCCCCTCTCTGTTCTCACTATCTCTTGAAACCGTTTGCCAGCAATGGTACTTTTCTCTCGAGAAAGAGAAAACCTCTTCTTAGGAGTCCATAGCAAACGCTTTCATTGATAGATATAAGTGCAACATCCAAAACGAAACAGACCACAGACAACTTGAGATGTTAAAACAAAAAGGAAATGAAGGGTTCACTTCTTTCTTCAACAAATGGATGGAAACTTCTGCTAATATGGTCAAAACACCCACTGAAAAGGAATCTGTGAGGATGTTTATCAAGAATCTCCAAGGGAAGTATTCAAAGCACTTAAAATACCAACACAACTTGAATACTTTCAATGTTGTCTATAACATAAGCATTGACATTGAAGATGACCTTCTGAAAGATAATAGTGCAAGAGCAAAGAAGAACGACCATCCTTCTTCTTCCTCTCCCATTAATGAGGTACATACCACGAACACCTCTAAATCACGAATCCAAAGGTCAAAAAGGGGGTTCACTCCACTTGGTATGAGTTATGAAACAGCTTTCGAGAAGCTACATCACAAAGGACTAGTCATGCCCTTAGGGCCTATCAAAGATCCAGTTCCAGAAGCCAGGCCACCCAAGTGGGATCCTAATAAGCACTGCAAATATCACCAAGGAAAGGGTCACGAAACTGAGGAGTGTTGGAAACTTAAATAAGCTATTCAAGATATGATCGATAACAATGAAACTTTCGAAATTCTAGCCATCGAAGAAGATCAAGAATCCTTCGATCCATCACTTATTATCACACCTGTAGGAGAGCCCATGATCGAGACAGCTTATATAACCTCTCTCGATGAAGTGGCCATGATTGGGGAGGATGAAAGTCTTTTCTAAGGTAATATCAGGGAAGACTCGTCAAGTCTAAAAGAGGACGTTCGAAAACTGCAAGATGTCATTGTCATGCTCTTGAATGTGGTAGAAGGACTAGCAAATCGGGTGACGGTCATCGAACAAAATTCTCGCCAAGGATTTAATGAAGAACTCAATGCTCCAAAGCCATGGGAAAAACGGACCATTGAAGAGTACACACCAATAGGAATGACTTACAATGAAGCTTTTTTACTGTCTTCATGATCAAGGTCATATTCACTTCATTGGTCCCAGTCAAGACCCTCCATCTGAAAAACATTTTTCCAATTGGGATCCAAATTCCTATTGTCGATACCATAGAGGTCGCGGTCACACTACCGAAAAGTGTCTCGCCCTCAAGGATCGTGTTCAAGACTTCATTGATTCAAATCTCCTTCATGTTCCTCCGCGCGACAAGAAGGCCAAGATTAGAAACGATGGTAACAGTGGCTGTAAAGGGGAGAAGAACGACTATCCTTCTTCTTCCGAAAACACC